>NC_068912.1:15625000-16250000 GCF_023091745.1 Budorcas taxicolor
TGTTCTAAACTTGTCGTCCCTGTCATCAAATATATTTTTTAAGTCTTCGTGCATGTTAGATTGTTTTTTAATGGTTTCTTTTTTATATTTTATTTTTTCCCAAAAGGTATAGGGCAGAAAGTCAGAATCACCCCCTGGAAAGATCATTTAATCCTTTTGTTATATATCCAATCAGATTCTTTCCCTAAAGATTATTTGTTTTGTTTTTTGGTCTTGCCATGTAGCGTATCGGAGAAGGCAGTGGCACCCAAGTCCAGCACTCTTGCCTGGAAAATCCCATAGACGGAGGAGTCTGGTGGGCCACAGTCCATGGGGTCGCTAAGAGTCGGACGCGACTGAGCGACTTCACTTTCACTTTTCGCTTTCATGCATTGGAGAAGGAAATGGCAACCACTCCAGTGTTCTTGCCTGGAGAATCCCAGGGACGGGGGAGCCTCATGGGCTGCCGTCTATGGGGTCGCACAGAGTCAGACATGACTGAAGCGACTTAGCAGCAGCAGCAGCAGCAGCATGTAGCATATGTTATCAAACCTGTGCCCCCTGCAGTGAAAGTGCAGAGTTTTAACCAGGAGACCACTGTTTACATAGGGTTTTTTTGTAGCTCTCTATGCATATATTTATAAAAAATACTTTCTTATAGAGATTTGAATTTTTTTCCTGAAACTAGAAGTATACTGATTCAAGAGTTTAAATTATCTTTTCACATAATCTCTTTTCTTCTCAAATCCTGTTCTTTTCATCAATAGACTATTAACAGTATATTGTGTATTTTTTTACTCTTCTTGATGCATTTACAAATATGTGCATATACAAGGCTGTTCTGTGTAAATGATAACTATTTATATATCTTGAAGATCTTGTAATTTAGTATATATAGTATGTTACTGCATGCTAAGAATATATAATAATTTAAGTATTCTCCTTCAAAGGATTATATATTACTTTTTTACATACAAGTCTTAAATCAGTTGAAATTTACTCTTGTATAAGGTATGAGTTAGTGCTGTGTTTATTACCAGTTATTTATCAAGATTGCATATAATATGTAGTTTCTATAAGTTATATTCTCAGTGGATTTTTGTAGTTTTTTTAATTAAAATATTAAAAATATTTAGAAATGAATAAATACTGTGCTACATATTGAAACTTTGAAATGTAGCAAAAGAGGTACCTAGAGGGATATTTATAGCCAGTAATGCTTATTTTCAAGAATGCTAAAGATTTATGAATGAAGATATTACTGAACAAAACTGGTATCTGATTGCCTTTACACAGTAAAGCCAAACTACTGACAGTGGGTTGTGGTGAAGGAAAGTGTAGTATTTATTATAGGGTGCCAAGCAAGAAGTTAGGACAACTAGTGCTTAAAAAGCCTGAACTCCCTGATGGGTGTTAGGAGAACATTTTTAAAGACAAGGTGAGGGAAGAGCATCCCAGATATATGATCAGCTCATGCACAGATCTCTGAATGGTTGATGATGAGGTAACAGGGTGATGTCACAGAGGTTACATCATCAGTCCTTAGGTCTGTGGTGTTCAGGATCATCACGTAGTTAATTTTCATTTGCTGGTCGTTTGACCATCTGTAAAACAACTTTAGGAAATGTGCATCAGATGCTATTTTCGATGTTAAGTTTAGAGAAAACTAAAGCAGAGGATATAAGGGAGCGGTCTGTCCTGGGAAAGCCCCACAAGCTCCTGCTTGTTTACAAAGAGTCCAGTTAAGAAATCAGAAAAATGAGAATAATTCCCAAAATGTGATGGACAGAGATAAAACATATACATTAAATTAACAAAATAAAACTAAGTTATAGTAGAGTGAATCACTGAAGACCAACATTAGTAATACTAATGATAAAATATATAAACTTCTGGTAAGGTGGATCACTAAGGAAAGAAAAAGGGAATAATAAAATTAGGAAGTAAAAAGGAGTTAAACTATATATGAGAGATTAAAATATGACTACTGTAAGAACTTTATACGTAGAAAATTATAAAACTCAGTTTTAGATATAGAATGGGTGAATATATAGGAAGAACATTGGTAATATTTCATGTTCTTTCCCAGTCATACGCCACTTCCTTGCTATAATCAGTCTCCTGATTTATACCTTTTTTTATACCATTTAAGTATTCAATGCTAGACAATACATTGATAGTTTAGTTTATCCTCCCTGAACTTCACTGAAATGGAATTGCATAGAATATATGCTTTTGTGCCACACCTTTTTTGCTCAACATATAAATGTAAAAACATCTCTGTTTTTGCATGTAGTTGTAGTTACCTCTTTTTTGTTGTTATGTGTTATCCATTGTCTGTGTGTAATACATGTTTTCTTTAAATTATTAAAATATAGATGATCCATCAATTTCTGCTGTACAGCAAAGTGACTCAGTTATACATATATATGTGTGTGTGGGTATATATATATATGTGTGTGTATATATATGTATTCTTTCTCATCTTCTTTTCCATATTGTTTTATCACAGGATATTGAATATAGTTCCCTGTGGTATACAGTAGGACCTTGTTATTTATCCATGCTATATATACTAGTTTGTATTTGCTAATCCCAGACTCCCAGTCCTTCCCTTTTCCACCCCTTCTCCCTCTTGGCAACCGCAAATGTGTTCTCTATGTCTGTGGATCTTTCTATTTCGTAGATAGGTTCATTTGTGTCATATTTTAGACTCCATGTATAAGTGATATCATGGTATTTGTCTTTCTCTTACTTACTTCATTGAGTATGATAATCTCTAGATCTATCCATGTTGATGCAAAACAAAAGGTAGAGTTTTCTGTTTTACTGTTGAGTTATTTTCAGCTTGACACTATTATCCAAAAATATTGCTCTTAACATTCCTGTAATGTTCACTGCTGGATAGGATACTAATTTCTCTAGGGTATATACCTAGGAGTGAAATAAAACACCTGATTTTCCCTAAGTCTTAATTTTAAGCTATGGTTTATTGAGCCAGGGGCATCCCTGGTTGCTCAGTGGTAAAGAATCTGCCTGCAAAGCAGGAGATGCAGGTAACTCTGGTTCAGTCTTTGAGTTGAGAAGATCCACTGGAGAAGGAAATGCCAACCCACTCCAATATTCTTGACTGGGAAATCCCAAGGACAGAGGAGCCTGGTGGGCTACATCCATGGGGTCACAAAGAGTCGGACACAGCTTAGCAACTAAACAGTAGTGTTGAGCTAGCATGGAACTGAGTATAGAACTAGGTAAGAGAAACAAGATCCATGCATGCAAGCTTGCTCATATGACAGAGGTAACCCTACATATCAATAAATAAAGAAAACAATATTCAATAAATGGTGCCCCAAAAGTTTTTATTTTTATTATTTATACTTTTTTATTGAAGTATAGTTGCTTGACAATGTTGTGTGCCCCCAGATTTTATATTGCATAAGAATGGGAATGAAATTGGATTCTGCCCTTTTTTTTAGGTAATTGTTTAATTTTGGGTGTTGCTGCACGTGGGTTTTCTGTCGTCGTGATGAGCGGCAGCTACTCTCCAGTGCAGTGTGCAGGCTTCTCACTCCATTGGCTTCTCTGGTTACAGAGCACAGGCTCGCGGGCGTGCAGGCTTCAGTAGTTGAAGCGTGTGGGCTCTAGACCGCGTGCTCAGTAGTTGTGTTGCATGGACTTAAGTTGTCCTGGGACGTGTGAAATCTTCCTGGATCAGGGATTGAACCCATGTCCCCTGCATTGGCAGGCGGATTCTCAACAACTGGACCACCAGGAAATCCTGCATTCTGTCTTAATCCATGTGTAAAAATCAGTTCCCAGTTGGTTAAATAAATACATAGCATAAAAGATAAACCTTCTAATACAGAATGAAGAAAACTTAATGACCTTTGTTTGAAAGGATTTCATAAACAAGATATCAAAAGCAGTAAGCATACAGGTAAACACTTATAATACTGTATTATATTAAAATTAAGAATTTGTTTGTCGGACATCATCCACATTAATGTACAAATACTTTCTACAGACTTGGAGAGGAAATTTATAACATAATTTAAAAGTTTTGGAATCCAGAATATGTAACGATAAGAGTGTTTCAAATCAACCCAGTATAATCTAGCAATTACCTTTTATATAACTTAGAAAAACGCTTGCCCAGCTATCACCAGAATGCATTTTTTGTAAAGGTGTAGCAAGATTTATTATAATATATAGAAACTGGAAATATCCCTGGTTGACAGGAAAAGGAATAAGTATATAGTACTTTTTTATGCAATGGACTATGATGTGGTAATAAAAATTAATGAATTATAACTGAAGTGTAATGACAATAAATGAGTCTTAGAAACAAGATTTTACGTGAAACAAGACCCTGAAAATTATATACTAACTGATACTGTTTTTATAAAGCAAAAAAACCCATGAAAAATAAATAACATATTGTGTTACTGTAGATAAATATATCATAAAACCATATTTTATTTTATTTTATTTTAATTTTTTGGCCATGCTATGCTGCTTGTGTGATCTTAGTTTCCCCATCAAGGATTAAACCTTAACCAGACCAAGGGAGCCTCAGTGCCAAGTCCAGAGCCTCACTGGACTGCCAAGGAATTCCCATAAAGCCATATTTTCAAATACCTTACCTATCTTCTTTCTCTTCTCTTTCCTGAAGAAGTCAGTCTTAAAGCCATTAAGTAAGTATCCATCTGGGATGTGGAAACCATGATGATCCTGAGCTGGATATTGGAGCCTTAATGATGTGAAGACTTGGGTTATGGGATGAGGGAAAGAGAATATCAACCCAACCTAATTTGTCAAAGCCCTCATGGAATGAGAAGGGCACTAATGAGAGTGCCCAGTATGGGGTGCTAGGGACCAGTAAGGTTAGGAGGTGTTCATCCTAGAACTCCTTACTAAGAATTTTTAAAAGTCTATTAGTATGTATTTTCATTTCCATTATTATCCCCCCAAAGTGAGTCTGATATAGTTGGTCTATAGATAGAACTTGGAGAAACATGCCACTTGAAGAATTTATATATGTAGAATGTATATCGGAGAAGGCAATGGCACCCCACTCCAGTACTCTTGCCTGGAAAATCCCATGGATGGAGGAGCCTGGTAGGCTGCTGTCCATGGGGTCGCGAAGAGTCGGACACGACTGAGCGACTTCACTTTCACATGCATTGGAGACGGAAACGGCAACCCACTCCAGTGTTCTTGCCTGGAGAATCCAGGGACAGCGGAGCCTGGTGGGCTGCCGTCTATGGGATTGCACAGAGTCGGACACGACTGAAGCGACTTAGCAGCAGCAGCAGAACGTATGTAGACACATGTAAGCAAGGAAGCAGATAACATTTTTGAATGAAGGAAGAAGCATAAGGTAAGATGAAAGAAGTAAAAATGAATCTGTCTGATAAGGAGAATAGGAAGACATAAATAATAAAATATGAAATCTACCCGTCTGTCTCATGACCAAGTAAGATTTCTCCCAGATATATAAAACTTGTTCAACATTCAAAAATCAATTAATGTGATTCGTTACATTAATGAATAAAAAGAAACATCACATGGTCATAGCAATAAATGCATAAAGGTTTTTTTTTACAAAAATCTATTGTGTTCATGATTATAAACCTAGAAATCTAGGAATAAAAAGAAACTACCTCAACCTAATAAAAGCTGTATGTAAAAAACCCAAAGCTGACAACTTTGGTGGTAAAAGACAGAGCTTTTCCACTGTTACTGATAACTAGGAAAGGAAGTGAAGTGAAAGTCACTCAGTCATGTCCGACTCTTTGCCATCGCATGGACTATACAGTCCATGGAATTCTCCAGGCCAGAATAGTGGAGTGGATAGCCTTTCCCTTCTCCAGGGGATCTTTGCAACCCAGGGATCAAACCCAGGTCTCCTCCATTGCAGGCAGCCTCTTTACCACCTGAGCCACAAGGGAAACCCAAGAATACTGGAGTGGGTAGCCTATTCCTTCTCCAGCAGATCTTCTCAACCCAGGAATGGAACTGGGGTCTCCTGCATTGCAGGTGGATTCTTTACCAACTGAACTATGTTGGAAGCCCCCAAAGAAAGAAGGCCCACTTCAACATTGTGTTGAAATTCCTAGCCAGAGCAGTTAGGCAAGAAAAAGAAAAGTCAGCCTGTGTTTGGGGGTTGAAAGACAAGATATCAGTGCTACCCAAAGCGATCTACAGATTCAGTGCAGTCTCTGTCAAAATCCCAATAATGTTTTGTGTGAAATAGAAAAATCCATCCTAAAATTCATGAGGAATCTCAAGGGAGTCCAAATAGCCAAAACAATCTTAAAGAAAAGAACAATGTTGGAGGACTCATACTTCCAGATGTTTTTCTTTTTATTGTCCATTTTCATCATCTAGGACCTTTAACTCTGATGTTATATTTAAATGATGATAGCAGACATTTGTCTTACCCTTTATATTATGGAAACTATTCAGCCTTGCACTAAGTGAGAGGCAAAAAGAAAATCTAGAAAATTCCCTGATGTGTCATTGCTTTGGTCCCAAGAGGCCCAGCCAGTCTGTATGCTTATGTTTATTTTTTAATTTCCAAGGATTTTCGTTTGGCTTAATGGGAGGATAGGTAGAAATGTCTAATCATCCTTACCTCGAACTGTATTCACCTTAATTTTTAGAGGTGTTTTTGATTGATTTAAAATTCTCTTTTGACAGGCTCCCCCCTTCCCCTCCTTTCAGCAATTAAAGATGTTTTTTCATTGCCTTCTAGCTTGCATTATTTGAGACATGAAATCTGCATTCATTCTTATTTTTGTACTCCTGTATATAGACTGTGTATTTTTTCTCTTACTCCTTTTATTTTCTTCGTCAATACTTTCCGACAAGTTTATTATGATACACCATACTTGTTTTAGCTTATATTGCTTATGGTTTGTTTAACTTCTTGGAACTTTGGGCTCTTTTTATCAAATTTAGAAAATTTTGGTCATCGCTTTTTTTTTTTGAATTTTTGAATATTATAAATATCACATTATTGTGTGTCTGTTTTTGTTCTTTTTTATAGGTTTGATTTTATTTTGGTCGTCAGTTAAACTACTCGTGGATAGCTTTGGATTCTTTTGAAGATAATTTTTAAGCTTTATTAGGACAGGCTTTTACTCCAGAGATAGTTGTCATACAAAGATGGAGAATGTTATCTTCTGGGATCTCTATTGAATGCCCACAGTGTTGGGCAGTGTCTTTCACTCTCCCTAGTGGATTCTGAGTATCTGTCATCATGTGTGAGCTCTGGAAATTGTTTGGGTTGTAATATTCTGGTGGTTCTTTGTCCAGCCTTATGGAATTTCACCTTGCACATATACAAACCTAGTACTGATAGATAGTGTACTAAAGAAGACCCTTACACAGATTTCTGAAGTTGTTTTTCTCCTTTACTCTCTCCACTCCAGTACTCTGCCTCATGAATTCTGTCTCAGTCCCTCCACAGTCTGATCTCTCTTAGCCCTTTCGGTTGGCCATTCTCTGCTTTGGGTCTACTCCCTCTACCTCAGTTGTTCTTATAAAAGCAGGTTATCTCTTTCTTTCTTTCTTTCTTTTTTTTCCCCCAATTTTCTCAGGAATCACAGTGCTGCAGAACAAAATGTCTGATAATTGTTTGACTTTCTCCAGGTTTATAGTAGTTTGCTGTGTTTCTGTTAGTTTCTATCAGGAGGACAAATCTGGTATCTGTTACTCCTCCATGACCAGATAAGGAAGTCCCCATATCTCTCTCTTTTTTTTTTAATTGCTGTGATGTTATTTTTAATAGGTAATCATTTGTAGGGAAAAAAAAATTCACCATAAAATTATCTTTAAACTTCTCTTTCTAGCTTTACTGAAGCAGCAGTTGAGATTCCCAGTCCTCCTGAAACCCCAGCCAAACCTCCCGAACCTGAAAGTACCTTGCAGCCTGTGCTTTCTCTCATCCCAAGAGAAAAGAAGGCCCCACGTCCCCCAAAGAAGAAGTATCAGAAAGCAGGGCTGTATTCTGATGTATACAAAACTACAGAGTAAGTAGTGGTACCTGTCAGCTGACATCCTTTAAAGACCTGTTATTCTTCTATGTTTTAAATAATACTTTGAATATCAAGGGAAAAAAACCCAATACAAATGTAATATACACAAATACAAATCTCATCACAAGTACCTCTGTGTTCACTGTACTCATGATATGTTCTGGGGGGCTAATTATTTTCCCTGATCTTTTATCCTCTCTGCCTTTCTAGATTATATTTCTGTAGTTTGTATTCTAATGGTGCCTTTTTTGTTAATTGAAAATAAGAAAGGGAGCACTGTGCATGTATCTAAAAATAATCTTGATGATTTTCTACACTCACTCCTCATTTGATTCCTCACTTGTTAAATGCTTTCTGTGTTCCAAACTATTTGCCAGAGGAGTAAAGTACTCCTTACTTTTAAGAATTTCATATTCTCTTGGGAAAGTACAGCTTAATAAGTCCTCTGATAGAGAATTTTTAAAAACCCAAAGAGCTATCAACTAACTATATCATTGAGTAAGAAGTGATTCACAGGAGTATAGCAGAGTTTGGTTTTGGAGGTTCACAGTAGTCTGCAAGATGGAATAGGGCATTCCAGTTAGGTAGAATATCATGTACCAAGGCACATACTAGGATACAGAAATTTTTCATATATTAGAACAACTTAGAAGTTCACTTTTTCTGAAATGTAATGGTGTGGAAAGTAAGCATTGTGTGATAGGGACCACAAAAACATGGACTTTACTGACTCAAGATACTTATGCCACTAAGCTACATGAAGTTTAAAATGCTATTTTTTTAAAAAAGGAAGTAAAAAGTGCAGCTTTGTGTTTTAAGATGATAACTCTGGCTACAGAGTAGAAAAATGAATGAGGGAGTTAATAATGGCAGAAATTGACACTAATCGTCAAAGGTCATGAGGTCTGAGTTTAGTCAAGAAAGGAATGAAATTGAAAGAGAAACAGTTATGTTTTAGAGATGCATCTGACCTGATGTGGTTAAAGTAATCAACATGAAAACCATAGCACTTTATTTTGCATTGAAATGACCTTTCATTAATGTGTCATCAAGATAGATATCACATAAACTCTTTGAGTCCATTTCTGCTGCTTATGTTGTGAAATGTTTTATTAGTTAAGCTTAGTTTCAGCAGCTAATGATTAGAAATCCTCATAAATAATCAAGATTGTTTAAAGACAAACACTTATTTTCCTTTAATTTATAAGAAGTTGTGAAGTACACAGTTCAGAGTTAACATGCCATCTTCACAGTATCTTCAGGGACCTAGACTCCTTTTATTCTGTTCTTCCATTTCAGCACCAAGCTTGTGTTCCTATGGTTACACTTTGTTCCAGGATAACTATCATAAAGTCTTCATTGCAGAAAGTATAAAAGAGGAAAGGGAGTAAAAAACATTTACCTTCTTTGTAAGGAAGCATTGTGAACTGAATGTGTCTGCCTCAAATTTCATATATTGAAGCCCTAATCCCTAGTGTGGTGATATTTGGAGATGACAGCTTTGGGAAGTAATCAGATCATGTGGTGGAGCCCTCCTGAATGAGATTAACACCCTGATAAAGAGAGACACTGAGAGAGATGATTTCTTTCTCCACCATGTGAGAGTACAACAAGAAAGCAGTATCTGCAAGCCAGGAAGAAGGCTCTCACTTAGAACTGAACCCTGATCTTGGACTTCCCATCCTCCAGAACAGTGGAAATAACATTTTGTTATTTAGACCAGCAAGTCTATTGGTAATTCGATATAGCTACTAATCTAAGAAAGGAAACTACAAAACCTCATAGCTACTGACCAAAATACAGACATGTAAGCACGCTTCAGCCACAGCCGAAAAGTAATGATCATTGTTTCAGATGACAGTGCAGAAAAAAAATTAGCATTCTGTCATTACAAATAAGAAAATGAATATATATTTTGGGAAGATCTTTCATAGTAATGATTTTAAAGCAGTGTTTTTGCTGAATAGAAAAGCAGATATGTGTGAAATTTTTTGCTAAAGTTTAAGTCATACTTTTTTGCTAATGTGCTTTTCCTGGATTGAATTCTGAAAAATGGGAGATTAATCATAAAATCAGTCTGTGCCTCAAAAGACTAGTATCATCAACTACATCAGTGTTTTAAAATGTCTCTAGTCAGGCAGAAGTCTTTCACTCTGAGAAGGACCTCGTTTATGCTAGAACTCGTTCTTCATCTCACATAAATAAATAGTAAGAAAATGGTTTATTGGGGATTCTTCTTAAAACATTTATCAAATACATGTGTGCATTCTTAAAAGCTACAAAGCCAATATATTTTTGTGGGCTGGCTGCTTTTTATTGATAGCAGTTAGGGTGTAGGTTGTTTGTTTTGAAAAAAATAATTATTTAGAACAGTTTTAGGTTCACAACAGAATTGTTGGAAAGTACAGAGATATTACATATATTCCCTGTCCTTATATACCACAGTGGTACCTTTTTGACAGTCAGTGAACCTGTATTGACACAGTATCACTCAAAGTTTGTAGTAGACATTTGGATTTGCTTTTGGTGTTGTACATTCTATGGATTTGGGTAAATGTATAATGACAGGTATCTACCATTGTAGTAGCACAAAATAGTTTTGCTGCCCTAAAAGTCCTCCATGCTTGAGAAATTTGGTTTTTTTGGTCACAGAATGGTACAAGACAATTCCAAGTTTATTCTTTTTTATATAAATCATTATAGGTTTTAAAAAGTTATGAGGGGAGAGTGTGAATCAATTAAAATTGAATCAAGATAAGACCACACTATCAGTATGGAAGATGAATTAGATGAGCAGATATTAGAAGTAAGAAGACTATTAGGATGTAAGAAGGCTATTAGGAAGGTTATACTCTGTGGTTTTCCAGGATAGATCTAATGTGATAGCAGTGGCTAGATATTGGAAAAGGTGGACTCTTGAAGTTTTTTGACATTAAAATTGAAATGAATTAAACACTGATTGGTTGGTAGGGAGTAAAGGACTGGGCTAGAGTCAATGATGATCCCAGTGTTTTGTTTTGTATTCCTGGGTGTGTGATGATGTCATTAACTAATACACTGGATAAAAGTGGTATGGCCAGTATTCCTTAGATTAAGTGAGCCTCTATTACCATGAATATGAATATGTACATGTACATATATAGGCACCAAAAAATGTCTTTGCCTAAAGCAAGTCAAATTTATTTTATAGTCCTTGAGGTCAGAAGTCTGAATTGAATCTCTCTAGGCTAAAGTCAAGGTTTTAGCACAACTGTGTTTCTTTTATCGGCTCTAGGGTAGAATTCTTTCTCTTCCCTTTGCAGAATCAGGAGGCTACTCGAGTTCCTTGGCTTGGGGCCACTTCTCTGTTCAGAACCAGCAATAAAGACATTGAGATCATTGAGGCTGAGTCCTCACATTGAATCACTTCAACCTTGGTTCTGTTTTTACTTTTCTTTTTTTTTTCACTGACTCTGCCTCATTTATATTCCTCTTTCATTTATAAGGACCCTTGTGGTTAAGTTGGGCCTACCCAGATAATCCAGAATAATCTCCCTATTTTAAAGTCAACAGATGAGAAACCTTAATTACATCTACATATTCCAGCTTCTGGGAAGTTTTATTTGAGGAGGAGGTTGTATATTTTTGTGCCTGCTATACACGTCTCTGGAGAAGGCAGTGGCACCCCACTCCAGTACTCTTGCCTGGAAAATCCCATGGACGGAGGAGCCTGGTAGGCTGCAGTCCATGGGGTCGCTAAGGGTTGGACACGACTGAGCGACTTCACTTTCACTCTGCACTTTCATGCATTGGAGAAGGAAATGGCAACCTACTCCAGTGTTCTTGCTTGGAGAATCCCAGGGACTGGGGAGCCTGGTGGGCTGCCATCTGTGGGGTCGCACAGAGTCGGACACAACTGAAATGACTTAGCAGCAGCATACATGTCTAGCTTATAGGATTTGGAATGGGATATCTTGCCTGGAGAATCCCAGGGACGGGGGAGCCTGGTGGGCTGCTATCTCTGGGGTCGCACAGAGTCGGACACGGCTGAAGTGACTCAGCAGCAGCAGCAGCAGCAGCAGCAGCAGCAGCAGCAGCAGCAGCAGCAGCAGCAGCAGCAAGGGGTATTGACTTCTTATTTTTTATGTGTCTTTTATATATCTGGTAGTTGTAAAAATGCTGTATTACTTTTGGAATTTAAATTTTATCTAATAGGGATTTTAAAGAATATGAAATACCAGATACACTTCAGGTGAATTGGAGAGTGAACTTTAAAGTGTACATTATGGTAAAATAGCATGATATCAAATATTAACACTACTTTGAAAGGGAGCTTTTGGTTCTTTTGTTGGGGGAGGACTCTGCTTTTAGTTCAGTCACTGTCACATAATGTTTTGGGCAGACTGCTTAGTTTCCCTGGAAATGGTAAAAATGAAACTTGATAATATAAAGTGAAGCTATTGAATTACATGCGATTCATGGGGTCACAAAGAGTCAGACATGACTGAGCGACTGAACTGAACTGAACTACATACTTCTTATCTTAAGACTATCCTGACTCAAAAATTGTGACTTCTATGTTTTATAAAAATAAAACACATGCTTTCTTTGATTTATAGGCTCCTTTTGAGTACTAAATCTGTTATAGGAAATAGGATAACTATAACTTTCAGGCTTACAGAACATTGCTTGTTTGCATGGGAATTAATATATGTGTAAAATTTAGATGTATTTATTATATATTAATACTATAATATTTATATTATGTGTATAATACATAATATTTACACTTAGCTGTCATTTCCTCAAAATAAAATGTTTTATCTTTGGAAATAAAATGAAAGCATGGTACCATTTTACATTTGATATATTATTTAAATTTTTAGAATGCTTTCATATTAAATCTGTGGGAAACAGTAAAGTAGATGGTTACTATCTACTGTTTAAGAAACTGACACAGAAAAGTTAAAGAACTTAAGTTTACAAAATTTATCATCAAAATAATTATTGGGGTTTTTAATGCCTAGAGGTTCCACCACTCTTATTTCACCAGTAAATCATGCTGCTTTTCAGAAACTGAGGTTCAAGGGGTACTGCCTTAGAATTTCTTTGTTATAGATAATCTCATGGTTACGGTTGGATTAAATACCAGAATATGGTTCATTTTCCCCTGAAATTCTTTAGGAACATTGTAGGTCTAAATTCAGCTTAAATAGGAATGCAGACTGGATGAATGCAGACCTCACGCCATTCCTATTTAGTATCAATAGAAAGGCGTGCCTGCGTGCTTAGTCGTGTCTGACTTTTTTGCTACCTCATGGATTGTGGCCCACCAGGCTCCTCTGTCCATGGAATTTTCCAACCAGCAGTACTGGAGTGGGTTGCCATTTCCTCCTCCAGGGGATCTTCCCGACCCAGGGATCAAACCTGTGGCTCCTGCACTGGCAGGCAAATACCCACGGAGACACCTGGGAAGCCATGGAGTAGCAATAGTTTTGAATTTTTATTGTTAATTAATAAACTTTTTTAGAGCAGTTTTAGGCAAAACAGAGCAGAGAGTACAAAGATTCCCATATATCCCTTGCCCCCATCCACACTCAACTTCCCTCATTTCAGCTAGCCCTAATCCTTCATTTGACAGATGCAAAAACCGAAGCTAATAAAAGGTTAAATGACTTGCTGGAGTCCCACAGATCATTTTAACAAAACAAGGTAAAAATTTCAGTTTATCTGATTTTATCTTAATCACTAAGAAAGCAAAAATGATGGGTGTTTATTTATTGAGGTATAATTGAACCACAAAATTATATTGGCTTCAGCTGTACAACATGTTAGGTGTTTGTGAATCTGCAAAATAATCACATAAGTGTAGTTAAACATCTGTCACCATTGTTGTGTCCAACTCTTTTCGACCCCATGGACTATAGCACACCAGGCTTCCTCGTCCATCACCAACTCCCAGAGCTTGCTCAGACTCATGTCCATCAAGTTAGTGATGCCATCCAGCCTCTCATCCTCTTCATTCCCTTCTCCTCTTGCCTGCAGTCTTTCCCAGCATCAGGGTCTTTTCTAATTAGTCAGTTCTTCACATCAGGTAGCCGGAGTATTGAATCTTCAGCTTCAGCAACTGTCCTTCCAATGAATATTCAGGACTGATTTATTTTAGGATTGACTGGTTTAATATCCTTACAGACTGAATAATAGTCCATTATTTATTTGTGTGTGTCTATATATACATATCACATTCATCTCTCAGGAGACACTTAGGCTGTTTCCTTGTCTTTGCTATTGTAAATAACACTGTTGTGAACATGAAGGTACGGTGATCTTTTTAAGATAGTTTTTTTTTTTTTGCTTGCTTCGGATTAATACCCAGAAGTAGAATTGTTAGGTCATTGGTAGTTCTAGTCTTAATTTTTTGAAGAACATCCTTACTGCTTTCCATAGTGGCTTTGCCAGTTTACATTCTGACCAGCAGTACACAAGGATTCCCTTTTCTTCACATCCTCACTAACAATTGCTATTTCTTGTCTTTTTGATAATAACCATCCTGACAGTTTGAAGGTGATGGCTCGTTGTTGTTTTGATTCGCACTTCCCAGCCAATGAATATACTTTAATGTACCTGTTGGTCTTCTGTATGTCTTAGTTGGAAGAATGTCTATTCAGATCATCTGCCCATTTTTAAATAAGATTGTTTGTTTATTTGTTTTTGCTCTTGAGTTGTATGAGTTCTTTATAAAATTTGTGTATTAACCCCTTATCAGATATAATGTGCAAATATTTTCTACCATTAAATAGTTTGACTTTTAATCTTGCTTATGGTTTCCTGTGCTGTACAGAAGCTTTTCAGTTTATCTTTGCTTTTGAAGAAGCCTTTGCTTTAGGTATCAAATCCAAAAAAAAATCATATCAGGAAATGTTCCAAGTAGAAGTTTTTAAAACAAACGTAGCTTCATGTTTTAAAATTTTTAATTAACTATATTGTGGTTAAATATACATCATAAAATTTACTATTTTAATCATTTTAAGTACACCATTCACTACCATTAAGTACATTACCTTGTTATGCAAACATCACCACTGTCCACCTGCAGAACTTTTTCATCATCTCAAACTGAATTGTTTTATTTCTAAAATATGAAACTAGTATGGTTTTCCAGATGGCTCAGTGGTAAAGAATCCGCCTGCCGATGCAGGAGCCACAGGAGATGCAGGTTGAAGCACTCTGTCCGAAAGATTCTGTGGAGTACCTAAGTGTGACGATATATGCAAAATGACTGGCATACAGTAGACACTCAAGAGTAAATCTTAGCTGTTGCTTCTGCATCTCACTCTTCCAAACAGTTGTTTCATATCTCCTAGAGTATGTTTTCTATCCTCTTTTTTTTGAGTAAACAGTTTTACTGAGATGTAATTCACGTATACAGTAACCTATTTCAATGGTACAAGTCATCAGTTTTTGGTATATTACATTATTAATTTTTTAATTCTGAAATACTTAAAAATTTGGCATTTTAACCCTTCTTAAGGTTATATTTCAGTGGCATTAATTCACAGTGTAATATAACATAACCACTATTTCCAGAATTTTTTCATTACCCTAAATAGAAACTCTTTAATAGTTAAGCAAAAACTTCCACTCCTACTAAAACTCTCCTCAGCCCACCATAGTGTCTCATGTACTTTCAGTCTCTATAATTTCCCTCATCTGGGTGCCCCATGTTAGTGGAAACATACACAATATTTGTGTTTTGGGGTCTGGATTATTTTATTTAACATAATGTCTCTGCTGCTGCTGCTGATAATGTCTCTACCTTTCATTTATGTCATAGCATATATCAGAACTTCATTCCTTTTTATGGTTAATACTCCATTGTACATACATACCACATTTTGTTTATTCATCTGTTGATGAGCACTTGGGTTATTTCTGTCTTTTGGCTATCGTGAACAATGCTGCAGTGAACATTGGCATACGTTTATCTGTTCAGGTTCCTGTTTTCAGTCCTTCATGTATAAACTTAGGGGTAAAATTGCTAGATCATATGGTGATTTTATATTTAGCTTTTTAAAAAACCACCAAACTTTTCCACAGTGGCTGCATTGCACCATTGAGTGTTCATCATACAGTTAATTTACTGATTTGCAATCTTTCTACTCTGTTAATTTGTTTTCACATATAAGTTTTCCTCTTAGCACTGCTTTTACTGCACCACATAAGTTTTGTTTTGTCCTATTTTTGTTTCATTCATTTAAAAATATTTTCCAATTTCCCTTTAGATTTTTTATTTGATCCAGTTGCTTACAAGTATGTTGTTTAGTTTCTCATGTAAGTGAATTTTTCAGTTTCATTTCATATCTAGTTTCATTCCTTTGTGATCAGAAAAGATATTCCTTAAGGTTTTAATAATTTTTGATTTATTGAGTTCTTTTGTAGCCTAACATGGTCTTCCTGAAGAATCTTCAGTGTGCACTTGAGAAAACTATGTAATCTTCTGTTGTCAGGTGGAATCTTGTTTCAGTTTTCGTTAGATCCTGTTGGTTTATAATGTTCTAATATTTATTGGTCTTATATGTGGTTGTTCTAACATTTATTGAAATTGGTAAGTTGAAATTTGCCAACTGTTACTGTGCAAGTGTCCATTTCTCTCAAATTCTGTCCATGTTTCCATCATATATTTTGGATCCTCTGATGTTTGGTGGATTTTTTTTATATATAATTGTTATAACTTTGTGGTGAATGGGCCCTCTTGTCAATATTTGATGTTCTTCTTTGTCCTTTGTAACTTTTTTTACTTAAAGTCTCTATTTTTTGTTCCTATCTTTGGATCTAAAGTGAATCACTTACATTTAGCTTGTATGTAGTTGGATCATGCTTTCTATCCATTTTGTTCCTCTATACCTTTGATTGGAAAGTCTCATCTATTTACATTTAAAGTAGTTATTAATAAGGAAAGTTTTATGCTTATTATTTTGTTTTCCATATGTCTTATAGCTTTTCATCCCTCATTTCCTCCATTACTGCCTTCTTTTGTACTTAGCTGATCTTGTAGTTACCTGTTTGATTCCCTTCTCAATCTGTTTTGTGTATATTCTGTAGCTGTTTTGGGCTTCCCTGGTGGCTCAGATGGCAAAGAATCTGCCTACAATGCAGGTGACCCAGGTTCAGTCCCTGGGTTGAGAAGACCCCCTGGAGAAGGGAATGGCAACCCACGCCAGTATTCTTGCCTGGAGAATTCCATGGACAGAGGAACCTGGTGAGTCCATGAGGTCTCAAAGAGTCGTACACGACTGAGCGACTAACACATCACTTATCACTATTTTGTCTTTGGTTACCATGGAGATTACATATAACTTCCTAAAGATATAAATCTGTAATTTGGATTGATACCAACTTCAGTCACATGCAAAAATACTATTCCTATAAAGCTTATGTCTCCTTTTTATTATTGACATTACAGATTACATCTTTATTCATTTTGTGCCCTAAAACACATTTATAATTATTTTTTATGCATTTATCTTTTAAATCCTGTTTTCTGTACTCTGTTTCTCTGCAGTCACCCATCATGATTAAACTATAAGAAGAGCCTCTAGCCTCTTTTGTCCTAGAAAAAAATCTTTTTTCTTTTTTTTTGTGTGCCACGGCATGTGGTATCTTAGTTCCCCCACCAGGGATTGAACTTGTGCCCTCTGCATTGGAAGTGCAGAGTCTTAACCACTGCACCATCAGGGAAGTCCTCAGAGTCTTTTTTCCTTGGCTGCACTGGTCTCGGTTGCTGCGTGTGGACTTTCTCCAGTCAGGAGCTGCTCTTTGCTGCAGTGCTCAGGCTTGGTTGCAGAGCGTGGCTCTGGAGCACACAGGCTGTATGGTGCACACAGTAGTTGTGCACGCAGTACAGTCTAGAGCACACGGTAGTTGTGGCGTACAGGCTGCGTTGCTCCCTGGGATGTGGGATCCTTCTAGAGTAGGGATGGAACTCATGTCTCCTGCATTGGCAGGCAGTTTCTTAACCACTGTAGCACCAGGGAAGTCCCCCAAAAGTCATTTTATGATAATAATACTAATAATAAATACAGATTGCATTAACAGAACTGATAAAGAACTCTCCACATGTGATTGGTTTAGCTCCTAATGTAGGGTAGAACATATCAGATCATCACTGTTTAGTCTCAGGAATTATGATGATTTATGAAAGTTCAGTCTGCCACGTAGAAATGGAGAAGCATTGGAAAGGAGTCCATAACCACATTTACATTCTGTTCTGTTTTTTATAGAAGCTTGCGTGTGTTTATGTGCTCAGTCGTGTCCCAGCTCTTTGTAATCCCATGAACTGAAGCCATCAGGCTCCTCTGTCCATGGAATTTCCTAGGCAAGAATACTAGAGTGGATTGCCATTTCCTGCTCTAGAGGTTCTTCCCACCCCAGGGATCGACCTCGAAATCCTGTATATCTTGCACTGGCAGATGGAATCTTTACCACTTGAGCCACCTGGTTATGTACAAATATGTTTGTATCTGGCATTGAATAGGGAAGAGCTGTTGTTCTAGCTCCCTCTAGTGATAACATATTCCTGATGGACTTCTAATAACATGATTTACTATATTCTAATAAAAAATAAGATTTAAGATACTTCAAAAATTATATCCCGTTCATACAATGGAATATTATGTAGCCTTAAAAAAGAAGGAATTTTGACACCTCCTACAATATGGATGAATTTTTAAAGTATTATTTCAAGTGAAGAGCCAGACATATTTGAGTAATCTAGGTACCTGTCATTCCACTTATGATAGGTACCTAGAGTAGTCAGATGCATGGAAAAAGAATGGTGACTGGTGGTTACCAGGGGCTGGTGGCAGTTATTATTCAGTGGGTACATAGATTCAGTCGTACAAGATGGAGTGTTCCCTAGATAGATGCAGTGATGGTTGTATAAAGTAAAACTGTGAATGTACTTAATACCCTGAGCTACACACTTAAGATTTGTTAAAATGGGAAATTTTACATTATATATATTTTACCAGGAATACTTTGCAAGAAATCCATTACCTGAACTTGTGAGATACTCCTCCAGTCAGTTCTTTAGACTAGAAAATTATATAGCCTTCCCTTAGGAAATGTGTGTCTCAAGCTCTAAATGCCATCAGAATTCATGGGAGAGATAGGAAAACATAATTTTGTGATGAAAATTGAAAATTAACATGTCTTAAAGTGTAGAAATTACAAATTACATCATCATTGCTATAGCAATGATACATTATAAACTAGAAATTTGGAAAGTGAAGTAATACTTTTTAATACACATGTAGTTATTTTTTTCTCTGTAAAAACACAATAATAGTATTTTCCAACCTGAGCATGTCTTAGAAATTACACACACTAGTAAAGTAATGCTCAAAATTCTCCAAGCCAGGCTTCAGCAATACATGAACAGTGAACTTCCAGGTGTTCAAGCTGGTTTTAGAAAAGGCAGAGAAACCAGAGATCAAATTGCCACCATCCGCTGGATCATCGAAAAAGCAAGAGAGTTCCTGAAAAACATCTATTTCTGCTTTAGTGACTATGCCAAAGCCTTTGACTGTGTGGATCACAATAAACTGTGGAAAATTCTGAAAGAGATGGGAATATCAGACCACCTGACCTGCCTCTTGAGAAACCTATATGCAGGTCAGGAAGCAACAGTTAGAACTGGACATGGAACAACAGACTGGTTCCAAATAGGAAAAGGAGTATGTCAAGGCTGTATATTGTCACCCTGCTTATTTAACTTCTATGCAGAGTACATCATGAGAAACACTGGGCTGGAAGAAGCACAAGCTGGAATCAAGATTGCCGGGAGAAATCTCAATAACCTCAGATATGCAGATGTCTGCATATCCAAAGTATTGGAACTTCAGCTTCAGCATAAGTCCTTCCAATGAACACCCAGGACTGATCTCCTTTAGGATGGAATGGTTGGATCTTCTTGCAGTCCAAGGGACTCTCAAGAATCTTTTCCAACACCACAGTTCAAAAGCATCAATTCTTCGGCGCTCAGCTTTCTTCACAGTCCAACTCTCACATCCATACATGACCACAGGAAAAACCATAGCCTTGACTAGACGGACCTTCATTAGCAAAGTAATGTCTCTGCTTGTTATATGCTATCTAGGTTGGTTATAACTTTCCTTCCAAAGAGTAATTTCATGGCTGCAGTCACCATCCGCAGTGATTTGGGGGCTCCAAAAAGTAAACTCTGACACTGTTTCCACTGTTTCCCCATCTGTTTATTTCCCATGAAGTGATGGGACCAGATGCCATGATCTTTGTTTTCTGAATGTTGAGCTTTAAGCCGACTTTTGCACTCTCCTCTTTCACTTTCATCAAGAGGCTCTTTAGTTCCTCTTCACTTTCTGCAATAAAGGTGGTGTCATCTGCATATCTGAAGTTATTGATATTTCTCCCAGCAATCTTTTTTTTCCCTCAGCAATCTTGATTCCAGCTTGTGCTTCTTCCAGCCCAGCGTTTCTCATGATGTACTCTGCATAGAAGTTAAATAAGCAGGGTGACAATATACAGCCTTGACGTACTCCTTTTCCTATTTGGAACCAGTCTGTTGTTCCATGTCCAGTTCTAACTGTTGCTTCCTGACCTGCATATAGGTTTCTCAAGAGGCAGGTCAGGTGGTCTGATATTCCCATCTCTTTCAGAATTTTCCACAGTTTATTGTGATCCACACAGTCAAAGGCTTTGGCATAGTCACTAAAGCAGAAATAGATGTTTTTCAGGAACTCTCTTGCTTTTTCGATGATCCAGCAGATGTTGGCAATTTGATCTCTGGTTCCTCTGCGTTTTCTAAACCAGCTTGAACATCAGGGAGTTCACGGTTCATGTATTGCTGAAGCCTGGCTTGGAGAATTTTCAGCATTACGTTACTAGTATGTGAGATGAGTGCAATCGTGTGGTAGTTTGAGCATTCTTTGGCATCGCCTTTCTTTGGGATTGGAATGAAAACTGACTTTTTCCAGTCCTGTGGCCACTGCTGAGTTCTCCAAATTTGCTGGCATATTGAGTGCAGCACTTTCACAGCATCACCTTTC
Organism: Budorcas taxicolor; assembly: GCF_023091745.1. Classification (NCBI taxonomy): domain Eukaryota; kingdom Metazoa; phylum Chordata; class Mammalia; order Artiodactyla; family Bovidae; genus Budorcas; species Budorcas taxicolor. The sequence goes on from NC_068912.1 coordinate 15,646,086, forward strand.
AGGATTTGAAATAGCTCCACTGGAATGCCATCACCTCCACTAGCTTTGTTCATAGTGATGCTTTCTAAGGCCCCCTTGACTTCACATTCCAGGATGTCTGGCTCTAGGTGAGTGATCACACCATCGTGATTATCCGGGTCGTGAAAATCTTTTTTGTACAGTTCTTCTGTGTATTCTTGCCACCTCTTCTTAATATCTTCTGCTTCTGTTAGGTCCAGACCATTTCTGTCTTTTATCGAGCCCATCTTTGCATGAAATGTTCCCTTGGTATCTCTAATTTTCTTGAAGAGATCTCTAGTCTTTCCCATTCTGTTCTTTTCCTCTATTTCTTTGCATTGATCGCTGAAGAAGCCTTTCTTACCTCTCCTTGCTATTTGAAACTCTGCATTCAGATGCTTATATCTTTCCTTTTCTCCTTTGCTTTTTGCTTCTCTTCTTTTCACAGCTATTTGTAAAGCCTCCTCATACAGCCATTTTGCTTTTTTGCATTTCTTTTCCATGGGGATGGTCTTGATCCCTGTCTCCTGTACAATGTCACGAACTTCATTCCATAGTTCATCAGGCACTCTATCTATCAGATCTAGTCCCTTAAATCTATTTCTCTCTTCTGCTGTATAGTCATAAGGGATTTGATTTAGGTCATACCTGGATAGTCTAGTGGTTTTCCCTACTTTCTTCAATTTAAGTCTGAATTTGGCAATAAGGAGTTCATGATCTGAGCCACAGTCAGCTCCTGGTCTTGTTTTTGCTGATTGTATAGAGCTTCTCCATCTTTGGCTGCAAAGAATATAATCAGTCTGATTTTGGTGTCGACCATCTGGCGATGTCCATGTGTAGAGTCTTCTCTTGTGGTGTTGGAAGAGAGTGTTGCTATGAGCAGTGCGTTCTCTTGGCGAAACCCTATTAGCCTTTGCCCTGCTTCATTCCGTACTCCAAGGCCAAATTTGCCTGTTACTCCAGGTGTTTCTTGGCTTCCTACTTTTGCCATGAAAAGGATATCTGTAATGAAAAGGACATCTTTTGGGGGTGTTAATTCTAAAAGGTCTAGTAGGTCTTCATAGAACCGTTCAACTTCAGCTTCTTCAGCGTTACTGGTTGGGGCATAGGCTTGGATTACTGTGATATTGAATGGTTTGCCTTGGAAACAGAGATCATTCTGTCGTTTTTGAGATTGCATCCAAGTACTGCATTTCGGATTCTTTTGTTGACCATGATGGCTACTCTGTTTCTTCTAAGGGATTCCTGCCCACAGTAGTAGATATAATGGTCATCTGAGTTAAATTCACCCATTCCAGTCCATTTTAGTTCGCTGATTCCTAGAATGTCGACATTCACTCTTGCCATCTCCTGTTTGACCGCTTCCGATTTGCGTTGTTTCGTGGCCCTAACATTCCAGGTTCCTATGCAATGTTGCTCTTTACAGCATCGGACCTTGCTTCTACCACCAGTCAAATCCACAACTGGGTATTGTTTTTGCTTTGGCTCCATCCCTTCATTCTTTCTGGAGTTATTTCTCCACTGATCTCCAGTAGCATATTGGGCACCTACTGACCTGGGGATTTCCTCTTTCAGTATCCTATCATTTTGCCTTTTCATACTGTTCATGGGGTTCTCAAGGCAAGAATGCTAAAGGGGTTTGCCTTTCCCTTCTCCAGTGGACCACATTCTGTCAGACCTCTCCACCATGACCCGTCCATCTTGGGTGGCCCCACACGGCATGGCTTAGTTTCATTGAGTTAGACAAGGCTGTGGTTCATTTGATCAGATTGACTAGTTTTTTGTGATTACGGTTTAGTGTGTCTGCCCTCTGATGCCCTCTCGCAACACCTACCATCTTACTTGGGTTTCTCTCACCTTGGCTGTAGGGTATCTCTTCACAGCTGTTCCAGCAAAGCACAGCTGCTGCTCCTTACCTTGGGTGAGGTCGCCCCTCCTGACCTTTAACATGGAGTAGCTCCTGTAGGCCCTCCTGTGCCCACGCAACCACCGCTCCTTGGACGTGGGTTTGCTCCTCTCGGCCACCGCCCCTGACCTTAGACATGGGGTAGCTCCTCTCAGCCGCCACCCCTGACCTTGGACGTGGGGTAGCTCATCTCGGCTGCCACCCCTGACTCCGTGGCTGCAGCGACGCTCTGTGTCTTGGTGATGTCCAGGATCACTGTCTGCAGCTTGTCTGACGTCTGGTTCCTCAGCTGCTTGGCTTCCTGCTCTGTCAGACATGCAGCCAGACCTGTATACCCTACCCAAATTTATCAGCATTTTGCCACATTTGCTTTATGTCTCTCTATACACCCATACACATTTTTGCAGGGGAAAAAATCTTTGTCCCTTGAAAATTCTGAAAGCAAGTTGCAAACATTCAGCCCTCTGCATTTTAGCAATTAACCCCTTCCACTAGGATACTTTCCTGACTGATCACAATACCATTATCATATGTTGAAAATAAGCAGTGTATCAATAATATTATTAATATACAAACCATATTTGTATTTTCCCAGTTGTCCTAAAAGTCTTTTATTTCAGTTTATTTTGTTTTCTTTGAATCTAGAATCCAAACAGTTAACATTTATTACATGAGATTGCTATGTCTATTATTTTATTCTAGAATGTTCCCCATCTTTTGTTTTTTATTTATTTGATGCTTTTTACTTTTTAAGGAGCTTATTTTATAGAATGTACTGCATTCCACAATTTTTAAATTATTTCTTCATAATTAGATTTAGGTTAAATCTTGGTATGAATATTACAAATGTAACATTCTTAGTATTGCCATATTGGATCATTTGGTGAAGGTGGTATCCACCAGATCTCTCCAACATAAAGATATATTTTTATTATTGTAAATTAGTAAGTAAACCGTGCGTGATATTTAAGGCTGTGGCTTATTCTTTAGCAGTCTTTTTTTTTTAATCTAATATTTTTGCATCCATTATGATCATTGCCTAAAGTGGTGAGTTCATTTTTAGTTGCTAACTGGTAATTTTCTAACTCTGTCATTTCTTCAACACTAATTAGCTGATACTTTTCTCTGAACATGAGCTTTTACTTTTCCTCCCTTTGCACTCTCTCTTTTTCTTCCCTTTTGAATATCATATGGATTCATAAAAATGTTAATGTATTGCTCTCATAATCCATTGCCATCATTTTGTGGAAGAATGCTGAAATTTCCCATATTTTTTCACAGGAGACACTTTGGCTGGATCTTGTTTCTTTTAAACATAATCTCATTCATCTTTGAGCGTTTCCCTACTTTCTGTGACAGAAAGGTATCATTCACTCGGGTCCTTTTGTTTATTTTGGTATTTGTTTTTTACTTCTTTGCAGCTGTTTTTCAGAGTTACCTTGTACTTTCCTTGCCTCTGATTCTGCATCAGTTATTTGACTCAAGAAGTTCTGGTTTCTTTTAATGAGAATTATTAGTTAGAAATCAAAATCTGGGTACTTGACATGCTGTTTGCTGCTAGTTTGTCATTGTTACTGAGGTGCAACAATGCTTTTAGGCTTGTTCAGAACCATGAAATAAATATATATAATGTATACATATACATGTATTAATTTTTTATTACCATGTAACAAATTGCTACAATCTTAGCAGCTCAGAACATGACCCATTTATTATCTCACAGATTCCCTGGAATTTCAGGAGTCTAGACATTTCTGCTCTGTCTCACAAAGGGAGTCAAGATAGCAACCAAATCTTTGATCTCATCTGAGACTTGAGATTCTTATCCAGGCTTTCTTTTTTTTTACTGGGCTTGTGGAATTCAGTGGTGGTTTGCTTCTTTTAAGCTACTAATAAAGAGACAGAGTCTGCTTCTTCAAGTCTCTGAGTTCTAGAAAAGGCTAAGCATTTATTGAGATATATTTCATTAACCATACAGTTTACCCATTTACAGCATCTGTTCAGTAACTTTTAGTATATCCACAGAGTTGTACATCCATCACCACAGTCAGTTTCAGGGCAATTTTGTTATCCCTGAAAGAAACCCCACATTCCTTGTTAATTAATCCCTAATTTCCTCATTCCTCCCAGGTTTAGGCAACAACTATTCTTCGTGTCCCTATTGTTGTTGTTCAGTCACTAGGTCATGTTCTGCTCTTTGCCATCCTATCAACTTCAGCATGCCAGGCTTTTCTGACCTTCACTATCTCCCTGAGTTTACTCAAACTCATGTCCATTGAGATAGTGATGCCACCCAACCATCTTATCCTCTGTCGCCCCCTTCTCCTCTTGCCCTCAGTCTTTGCCAGGATCAGGGTCTTTTTCAGTGAGTTAGTTCTTCGCATAAGGCGGCCAAAGTATTGGAGCTTCAGCTTCAGCATCAGTCCTTCCAAGGACTATTCAGGACTGACTGATTTCCTTTGGCACTGACTGGTTTGATTTCCTTGTAGCCCATAGGACTCTCAAGAGTCTTCTCCAATACCACAGTTGAAAAACATCAATTCTCTGGTGCTCAACTTTCTTTATGGTCCAGTTCTTACATCCATACATGATACTGGAAAAACCATAACTTTGATGATACACACCTTTGTTGGCAAAGTGATATCTCTGCTTTTTTGATATTTGTCTTGGCTATTCTTCCAAGGAGCAAGTGTCTTTTAATTTCATGGCTGCAGTCACAATCCACATTGATTTTGGAGCCCAAGAAATGCAATCTGACATAGTTTCCAATTTTCCCCATCTATTTGCCATGAAGTGATAGGACTAGTTGCCATGATCTTAGTTTTTTGAAGACTGAGTTTTAAGCTAACTTTTCACTCTCCTCTTTTACCTTCATCAAGAAGCTCTTTAGTTCCTTTTCACTTTCTGTCATTACAGTGGTATCATCTGCATATCTGAGAATATTGATAGTTCTCCCGGAAATCTTGATTCCAGCTTGTGATTCATCCAGCCCAGCATTTTGCATGGTGTACTGTACATATAAGTTAAATAAGCAAGGTGACAATAGACAACCTTGATGTACTCCTTTCCCAATTTGGAACCAGTCCGTTGTTCCATGTCCACTTCTAACTGTTGTTTCTTGTCCTGCATACCAGTTTCTCAGGAGACATGTAACGTGGTCTGGTATTCCCATCTCATTAAAAATATTCCACAGTTTGTTGTGATCCACACAATGAAAGGCTTTAGCATAGATTTTTTTGTCCCTTATAGATTTGCCTATTCTGGACATTTCATATTGAAGTCATGCTATGTGTGTTCCTTTGGAACAGTTATACTTACCATATCATTTCCAAGGTTTACATATGCCATACCATATATCATTCCTTTTTTCTTTTTTTTTTTTTTGCCTTTTTCTTTCCCCTTTTTATATTTTGCCAGGTAATACTCAGTTGTGGATATACCATATACCACATTTTATTTATCCTTTCATCATTGATAGACGTTTGGGTTATCTCCACTTTTGCCTATCATGATTAATGCTTCTGTGAACATTTTGTATACATCCATATTGTCTTTCTTAATTTTATAGTATTTAAATATATAGATATATCATGGTTTATCCAACGAGCCTCCTTTGGGAAAGGGCATTTCAATTGTTTCTAAGCTTTGTACCATACATAATGCTTTATCCATAACCTTGGCCATACGATGCTTGATACGATTGTGAGGGTAAGTTCATAGTAGAGTTACTTAGTAAAGTAGTAAGTAAATATATAATTTTATAAACATTGCTGAATTATCCTTCTGTTGTGGTTATTCCTTTCGCAGTCCTTTTAGAAATGTCAGAGAGTTGTCATTTCCCGCAGCGCTGATTATATTGTCAAACGTGTTAATTTTTTTTATCAGTTTGATAGGTGTGAAACTCACCAGGGAGTTTTCATTTCCATTTTCATCATAAGCAAAATTGTTGAGCATCTTTTCACGTGTATTTTCTTTTTCTGTTAAGTGTCCATACTTTCCCCCCATTTTTCTATCAGATTGTTAGTCTTTTCCCCCCTTATTTTTAAGTGTTCCTTATATATTAAGAAGATTTCCCATTTACAAATTGCAAATATTTTTCATTGGTTTGTTAGTTTGTTATTTCTCTTTTATACCTATTAACTTTATGTCTGTTGTTATCCCAGTAGCATACCGTGTTGAACACTGAAATACAATGCCTCTAAGTTTGGCTATTTTGGCTTCTTCCAACTGTTTGGCTAATTCTTAGTTCCTTGCTTTTTCCATATTAATTTTAAGATTATCTTGTTGACTTCTGCAAAAAAGACAACTGGAATTTTGACCAAAAAGAAAATATATATATAGATTAACTAGGGGAGGGTTATATCTTAACAAATATTAAGATTCTGACCCATGAACACAGGATCCCTTTCTAGTTATTCAGTTCTTTTAAAATTTCTTTTAACCATGGTTTTCAATATGTAAGTCTTCTATTTCTTTTGTTAAACATATTCCTAGGCATTTTTATTCTTTCAGTTTTATTGTAAATGGAATTTTAAAATCCACATATGTATGTTTATTGCTCATATATAGAAATACACTTGATTTTCGTATACTGATCTAATATGGTGCAAGTCTCACTGAACTCAGTAAACAGTCCTAATAATCTTTTTTTTTTAATTACAATATTATCTTTATTACAGTGGTTTGAACTGAACCAGCAATATCTTCAAAGTATGCGTGTGTATTTTTTGTGAGATGCCTTTTCATATCATTGCACATTTTTTAAAATGTATTTTTTAATTGAAGGATAATTGCTTTACAGAATTTTGTTGTTTTCTCTCAAACCTCAGCGTGAATCAGCCATAGGTATCCATACATCCCTTCCCTTTTGAAACTCCCTCCCGTCTCCCTCCCCATCCCACCCCTCTAAGTTGATACAGGCCCCTATTTGAGTTCCCTGACCCATAGAGCAAATTCCCGTTGGCTATCTATTTTACATATGGTGATGTAAGTTTCCATGTTACTCTTTCCGTATATCTCACCCTCTCCTCCCCTCTCCCCATGCCCATAAGTCTATTCTCTATGTCTATTTCTCCATTGCTGCCCTGTAAATAAATTCTTCAGTACCATTTTTCTAGATTCCATGTATATGCATTAGAATATGATGTTTAACAGTCCTAATAGTGTTTTTATGGATTCTGTAGTTTGACTCTGGACTTTGCATATGAAGATGACTTTTATTATGCGCTATGCTCAGTCGCTCAGTTGTGTCTGACTCTGCAACCCTGCCAGGCTCTTCTGTTCTTGGAATTCTCCAGGCAAGAATACTGGAATGGGTTGCCATGCCTTCCTCCAGGGGATCTTCCCAACCCAGGGATCAAACCCAAGTCTCCTGCACTGCAGGCGCATTCTTTACCAGCCAAGATACCAGGGAAGCCCAACTTCATTCATACAAATGTCCATATTTTCATGTAGTCAAATTTTTGTTTTGTTTTTGTTTGTATTGTGCTTCTGGTTTTGGATCATTAGAAAAGCTTTCCCACATCCAGGTTTTAAACACAGTAAGAAATTCAGCCTTGTTTTCTTCTAGTAATTGTTGAATTTCGATTTTCACATCTAATTCCATTTTTTGTTCAGAATTTTTCTGATATGCAGTATTAAGGTAGGCTATAATCATTGGCTATTTTGAGAAAGTTAATCCTTACCAAGTGCCCACTTTATACAAATCACTGTACTAAGCACTTTAAGTATATTATCTTTTTTAATCTGTTCAACTACCTTGTGAAAGACCATATACAGTTATCAAAGAAGCTAACCCTCAAAGAGATTAAATAATTTCTCTAGTGTTACACAGCAGCTAGTAAGTGGCATGTTGTTGTTTCATTGCTAGGTCATGTCTGACTCTTTGCAACCTCATGGACTATAGCTCACCTGGCTCCTCTGTCCATGGAATTTCCCAGGCAAGAATAGTGGAGTGGGTTGCTGTTTCCTTCTCCAGCAGATCCTCCCAACCCAGGGATTGAACCTGGGTCTCACTCACTGCGACTTCCCTGGTGGCTCAGACGGCAAAGTGTCTGCCTACAGAGCGGGAGACCCGGGTTCAATCCCTGGGTCAGGAAGATCTCTTGGAGATCTTATTTTTCTGACTTCATTCTGTATGACAGATTCTAGCTTCATCCACATCACCATTGTTGACCAATTTTGTTCTTTTTATGGTTGAGTCATATTCCATTGTATATATGTACCACAGCTTCTTTATCCATTCACCTGTCACCGGACATGTAGGCTCCTCCCATGTCCTAACTATTGCAAATATTGCTTCAGTGAACATTGGGGTACATGTATGTTTTTTAATTATGATTTTCTCAGGGTATGTGGAATTGCCAGTTCATCTGATAGTTTTATTCCTAGTTTCAAGAAATTTATTCTTATTAAACATTAAGTTTTTGCTACCAAAGTAGATTATTATAAAAATTGCTTAATATTTCCCAAGGCACAACATATATTTATTATTTATCTTATGCATGGTAGGTGATAACTTAAAGAAGATTGCAAGATTTTACAAAAGCACTAATATGGTTCACCCATGTTCATCAGAAGTTGATTTCTGACACATTTCTTTCTCTGCCTCTCTCCCTGCCTCCTGTCTTTCCCTCTTATATACACACAGACATATTTTTTCTCAGTTTTTTGATAAAAAGTTACATTTTAACCAATGACTCAAAAATATTTCAGAATGTATAGTTCCTATGAACCAGGAAATTTTCTTCAGAATCTTAACATCACTACAATACTTTTATCTAATACATAGTTCATAATCAAATTTTACTAATTGTGTCAATTACATCCTTCATAACAGTTGTTTTCAGTTGTAATTCAGGCTCCGGTATATAATTGTGCATAGCATTTACTTGCCATGTCTCTTTATTCTCCTTTAATTTGGAGTACTTCTCCAGCCTTTGTCTTTTATCGTACTGATAAAATACTGATCATGGCATCCAGTCCCACCACTTCATGGCAAATAGATGGGGAAACAGTGGCTGACTTTATTTTTCTGGGCTCCAGAATCACTACAAATGGTGATTGCAACCATGATATTAAGACGCTTACTCCTTGGAAGGAAAGATATGACCAACCTAGACAGCATGTTAAAAAGCAGAGACATTACTTTGCCAAAAAAGGTCCGTCTAGTCAAGGCTATGGTTTTTCCAGTGATTTTTCCATTCTCACATCCATGTATGGATGTGAGAGTTGGACTATGAAGAAAGCTGAGCACCGAAGAATTGATGCTTTTAAACTGCGGTGTTGGAGAAGACTCTTGAGAGTCCCTTGGACTGCAAGGAGATCCAACCAGTCCATCCTAAAGGAGATCAGTCCTGAGTGTTCATTGGAAGACTAATGCTGAAGCTGAAACTCCAGTACTTTGGCCACCTAATGCGAAGAGCTGACTCATTGGAAAAGACCCTGATGCTGGGAAAGATTGAGGGCAGGAGGAGAAGGGGATGACAGAGGATGAGATGGTTGGATGGCATCACCAACTCAATGGACATGGGTTTGAGTGGACTCCAGGAGTTGGTGATGGACAGGGAGGTCTGGCGTGCTGTGGTTCATGGGGTCGCAAAGAGTCGGACACGGCTGAGCGACTGAACTGAACTGAACTCTCTGGCACTCTTTCAAGAAACCAGATAAACAATGATGAGTGGGTAAAAGAAGAGAATGTTTTGAATGGAGACATGAGAAAGCAAAGTTCTACTTTTAGATTCTTGGTGATGGACATAAGGATTTTTTTTTTTTTTGGTACAATTATTTTAAACTCCATCTGTGTGTGGAAAGGCTTACCAAAAAAAAGTTGGCAGGGAATCAATAGAACTGGGAGGAACTATATCACGTGTCTTGTGTATTTGAACAAATGAGTAATTATGCTATTGATGCTATTGGAAACAGTAGATGTTCTTTTAAGAAAGATGAGAACTATAGAATGAGGGAAGATGAAGAATAGCCATATGGCATTGGATTAGAATTATAGTATACATTTATATATTTCTAAATTTTACATACCAGTACTTTTTTATTGAGATATAGTTGACATATAACATTATATTAGTTTCAGATGTACACCATAATGATTTATGTGTACAGTATAAAATAATCATAATAAGTCTAGTTATCATCTATAGTTACACCACGCATAGTTACAGATTTTTTTCCTTGTGATGAGAATTTTTAAGATCCACTCTTAGCAAAATTCAAATATGCAACACAGTATCATTAACTTTAGTCACCATACTACATCACATCCACAGGAATTATTTATTTTATAATTAGGAGTTGGTACCTTTTGCCCAACTTCACCATTTCATCCTTCCCCATCCTACACTTCTAACAACCAGCAGTCTGTTCTCTGTATCTAGAGTTTCTGTGTTGTTTTTATTTTGGTCTCTTTTTTTTTTTTTTTGATGGATTCCACGTGTAAGTGAGATCATGTGATGTTTGTCTTTCTGACTTATTTCATAAAGGATAATGCCCTCAGGATGCATCTGTGTTGTCTCAGTGCCGGAATTTCCTTCTTTTTAATGACTAAGTAGTACTCTGTTCATGTATGTGTCTTTTTTGTGCTAGTATCATACTGTTCTGGTTAATTTAGCTTTGTAATATAGTTTGAAATCAGGAAGTGTGATGCCTTCAGTTTTATTCTTCTTTCTCTGAATTATTTTAGCTGTTCAGGGTCTTTTGTGGTTCCATACAAATCCTGCAAATAGGATTGTTCTATTTCTATGAAAATTGCCATTGGAATTTTTATTTTTATTGCATTGAATCTGTAGTATTTGGGTAGTTATGGGTATTTTAACAATATTAATTCTTCAGTCCATGAGCATGAATAGCTTCTCATTTATTTGTATTTTTTTTTCTGTTTCTTTCATCAGCATCTTATAGTTTTCAGCATACAGGTCTTTGACCTCCTTGGTTAAATTTATTCCTAGGTATTTCATTATTTTCAATGCTACTACAAATACAGTGGTTTTCTTAATTTCTCTTTCTGATAGTTATTATGCAGGTCAGGAAGCAACAGTTAGAACTGGACATGGAACAACAGACTGGTTCCAAATAGGAAAAGGAGTACGTCAAGGCTGTATATTGTCACCCTGCTTATTTAACTTCTATGCAGAGTACATCATGAGAAACGCTGGACTGGAAGAAACGCAAGCTGGAATCAAGATTGCCGGGAGAAATATCAATAACCTCAGATATGCAGATGACACCACCCTTATGGCAGAAAATGAAGAGGAGCTCAAAAGCCTCTTGATGAAAGTGAAAGAGGAGAGTGAAAAAGTTGGCTTAAAGCTCAACATTCAGAAAACGAGGATCATGACATCTGGTCCCATCACTTCATGGGAAATAGATGGGGAGACAGTGGAAACAGTGACAGAGTTTATTTTGGGGGGCTCCAAAATCACTGCAAGATGGTGATTGCAGCCATGAAATTAAAAGACGCTTACTCCTTGGAAGAAAAGTTAGGACCAACCTAGATAGTATATTCAAAAGCAGAGACATTACTTTGCCAACAAAGGTCCGTCTAGTCAAGGCTATGGTTTTTCCAGTGGTCATGTATGGATGTGAGAGTTGGACTGTGAAGAAGGCTGAGCGCCAAAAAATTGATGCTTTTGAACTGTGGTGTTGGAGAAGACTCTTGCGAGTCCCTTGGACTTCAAGGAGATCCAACCAGTCCATTCTGAAGGAGATAAGCCCTGGGATTTCTTTGGAAGGAATGATGCTGAAGCTGAAGCTCCAGTACTTTGGCCACCTCATGCGAAGAGTTGACTCATTGGAAAAGACTCTGATGCTGGGAGGGATTGGGGGAAGGAGGAGAAGGGGACGACAGAGGATGAGATGGCTGGATGGCATCACGGACTCGATGGACGTGAGTCTGAGTGAACTCCGGGAGATGGTGATGGACAGGGAGGCCTGGCATGCTGCGATTCATGGGGTCGCAAAGAGTCGGACACGGCTGAGCGACTGAACTGAACTGAATTATACTACAAATACAGTGGTTTTCTTCATTTCTCTTTCTGATAGTTATTAATATATAGATGCACAGCTGATTGCAGAATTTTGATTTTACTAAATCTGTCATTTCTGGCTTTTTTTGATGAAATCTTTGGGGTTTACTACATATCATCTGTAAATAGAGACAGTTCTATTTCTTCCTTTTTATATTTGCATGGCTTTTATTTCTTTTTCTTGCCTAACTACTCTGACTATAACCTCAAGTGTTATGTTGAATGAAAACAGTGAGTGAAGGCATTTTTGTCTTGTTCCTGATCTTAGAGGAAAAGCTGTTTCATTCTTTCATAATTGAATATGATGCTAGTTGTGGACTTGTTGTCAGTGTTCTTTATTATGTTGAGGTACTTTCCTTTACCCCCTTTATTGAGTGTTTTTATTGTAAATAGATGTTGAACTTTTTCAAATGATTTTTCTTCATCTGAAGAGATGATCATAGGCTTTTATCCTTTATATAGTTGTTCTGGTGTATCACATTGATTTTACAGATGTTAGACCGTTCTTGCATCCCTGGAATAAATTCTACTTGATCATAAAATACAGTCCTTTTAGTGTATTATTGAATTTAGTTTGTTAATGTTTTCTTAAGGATAGTTACATCTCTTCTCATCAGAGTTATTAGCCTGTAATATTCTTTTCTTGTAGTGTCCTTACATCATTTTGTAAGGGTATCAAGGTAATACTGACCTCATAAAATGTGTTGAGTACTTTCCTTCTCTTCTGTTTTTTGGAAGTGTTTCAGAAGGATTTGTATTAGTTCTTCTGTGTTGTTTGGTAGAATTCACCAGTGAAGCCAACTGTTTCTGTGTGTTTTGCTGCTGTTGTTAGGAGGATTTAACTGATTCAATCTTCTTACTAGTAATCAGGCTGTTCAGATTTTCTGTTTTTTCACGATTCAGTCTTGGTAGTAGGATATGTGTTTCCAGGAATTCATCTGTTTCTTTTAAGTTGTCCTATTTATTGGAATATAATTGTTTGCCGTAGTATCATACGATCTTTTGTGTTTCTGAGGTATCTTTGTAATGTCTCCTTTTTAATTTTATTTTATTTTTCTCTTTTTTGGTTGAGTCTAGCTAAAGCTTTGTTCTGTTTATATTTTTAAAAATCCATTCTTAGTTTCATTGGCCTTTTCTTTTGTCATTTTAGTGTGTATTTCATTTATTTCCAATCTGATCTTTGTTACTTTTTTCCTTCTTTGGCCTTAGAATTTATTTAATTCCTTCAGTTTTAAAGTTGGGGTATTTATTTGAGATTTTTCTTGGTTTGTTAATGTAGGCATTTAATTGCTCTGAACAGCCCTCTTAGAACTGCTTTTGTGGCATCCCATAAGTTTTGGTATGTTGCTTTTTGATTTGTTTCAAAAGTTGTGTTCTTCTTTAATATTTATTATGTATTTATTTGGCTGCACTGGGTCTTAGTTGTGGCATACAGACCTTTAGTTGTGGCCTGTGGGGTCTAGTTTCCCAACCAGGGATTGAACATGGACCTGCTGCTTTGGCAGCGCAGAGGCTTAGCTGCTGGACTACCCAAGAAATCCTTCAAGATTTGTTTTACATATCTCTTTGATTTCTTTACTGACCCTTTGGTTGTTCATTAGCACTGTTGTTCAGTCTCCACATATTTGTAAATTTTCTAGTTTTCTTCTTCTGATTAACTTGTACTTCAGTACTGTTATGGTGGGAAAGATGCTTGATATTACTTCAGTCTTCGTAAATTTTTTAAGACTTTTGTGGCCTAACATATGATCTGTCCTGGAGAATATTCCATGTACACTTGAGAATATCTTGTTGCTTTGGGGTGGAATATTTTGTGTATATGTTAAGTCCACCTTGTGCTGTGCTCAGTCACTCAGTAGTGTCTGACTCTCTGTTCCCCTTTGGACTCTAGCCCACCAGGATCCTCTGTCCATAGGGATTCTCCAGGCAAAAATACTAGAGTGGGTTGCCATGCCCTCCTCCCGGGAATCTTCCAAATCCAGGGATCGAACCCTGGTCTCCCATAATACAGGTGGATTCCTTTTCCATCTGAGCCATGAGGGAAGCCCTAGGTCCACCTTAGGTGTTTAATCAGAAGTCCACCCCTTGCCTGCAGAAGGGAATGATGGCACCCACTCCAGTATTCTTGTATAGAAAATCCCATAGACAGAGGAGCCTGGCAGGTTACAGTCCATGGGGTCGCAGAGTTGGACACAGCTGAGCGACTTCACTTCTTCTTCATGTGTGTAATCTTTAGGATTTTCTACATGTAAAATCATGTTGTCAGTGAAGAGGGATAACTTTACTTCTTCCTAATTTGAATGTCTATTTCTTTTTCTTGCCTACTTGCTCTGCCTAGAACCTCTAGTATAATATTTACTAGAAGTGTCAAAAGTGGACACTATTTGTAATTCTAGGGGAAAAACTTTTAGTCTTTCACCATGAAATATGTTGTTAGTTGTGGGGTTTTCATATATGGCTTTTATCATAGTTTCCTTCTATTTCTTGTTCATTAAGTGTTTTTATTATAAAAAGATGTGGAATTTTGTTATTCTTTTATTGCATCAATTGAGATGATTTGGAGTTTTTTTCCTTCATTCTATAAAGGTGACATACCACATTGATTAATTTTTGTCTATTGACCCATTCTAAAATTCCAGGAATAAATCCCACTCGGTCATAGTGTATAACCCTTTTAATGTACTACTTTGGTTTGCTTGTATTTTGTTCAAGATTTCTATGTCAGTATTTGTAAAGGATATTTGTAATTTTCTTGTAGTGTCTTTTTACCTGTCTTTGGTATCTATGTAAAAGTTTACAAAATATGTTCTGAATGCCAAAAAAAAAAAAAACCCAACCCCTTGAGGCTACAGCTATGATGATAATCAGATAATAGGCCTTTTTCTTGGAAGGACTGGATATTTCTGTCTGCTGCCTCTTCTGTCTGCCCTTGGGGAGGGAGCGGGGTAGCTAAGTAAAAACTGTTTCTCGGTTTGTAACACTTCCCGACCCAGGATTCAAACCTGTGTCTCCTGCGTTGATGGGCAGATTCTTTACCATTGCACCACCTGGGAAGCCGCTCAGTTTCCTCTTAGTCATGGCTTTCTCTGGCCGCCTTCTCCCTTGACAGGCATGACTTTCTAGGATGTGCTTGTGAGCATCCTCCTCCCAGGCTTTGTCTGGTGCATCCCTCCATCCTTCCCTCCATGTCTTCACTTTCTTTTGGAGGAGTTTTTTCTTGTGAAGGGCTTCCCTTGTGGCTCAGAAGGTGAGGAGTCTGCCTGCAATGCAGCAGACCCAGATTCGATCCCTGGGTCGGAGGGATACCCTGGAGACAGGAATGGCAACCCACTCCAGTATTCTTGCCTGGAGAATCCCATGGACAGAGCCTGGTGGGCTACAGTCCATGGGGTCACAAAGAGTCAGACACGACTCACCGATCAACATTTCATTTTTTCATTTCAGGGGGCCTATGATCAGGGGCTCTGCCGCCCATGAGAGCTAGGTGATTAAGGGATGTTCCCTGGTTGGCAGTGGCCAAAACCAGGGCTCCAGTCATGTGCACAAGGTCCTTTGCAAGGGATACAGTTGACCTGGAGCAAAACAGAGAGATAATACAAAGAAGGCACTTAACAGTCTCCAGTCTTTGGAGAGTATTTTAGTCTGCCCCTCCCTGTGAAGACATGTGTTACATTAGATGCCTGACCCTCAGTTCAGAGATTTAAGATAATTAAATGGCCCCTTACACAGAAAACTGGATTTAGAAAGGGCAGAGGAACCAGAGATCAAATTGCCACCATCCGTTGGATCATTGAAAAAGCAAGAGAGTTCCAGAAAAACATCTACTTCTGTTTTATTGACTATGCCAAAGCCTTTGACTGTGTGGATCACAACACACTGTGGAAAATTCTTCAAGAGATGGGAATACCAGACCACCTGACCTACCTTTTAAGAAATCTGTATGCAGGTCAGGAAGCAACAGTTAGAACTGGACATGGAACAACAGATGGGTTCCAAATAGGGAAAGGAGTACGTCAAGGCTGTATATTGTCCCCCTGCTTATTTAACTTCTATGCAGAGTACATCATGAGAAACACTGGGCTGGATGTAGCACAAGCTGGAATCAAGATTGCTGGGAGAAGTACCAGTAACCTCAGATAAAATGCAGATGACACCACCCTTATGGCAGAAAGCAAAGAAGAACTAAAGAGCCTCTTTATTAAAGTGAAAGAGGAGAGTGAAAAAGTTGACTTAAAGCTCAACATTCAGAAAACTAAGATCATTGCATCTGGTCCCATCGCTTCTTGGCAAATAGATCGGGAAACAGTGGAAACAGTGACAGAGTTTATTTTGGGGGGGTCTACAAAATCACTGCAGATGGTGACTGCAGCCATGAAATTAAAAGACACTTGCTCCTTGGAAGAAAAGTTATGATCAACCTAGACAGCATGTTAAAAAGCAGATACATTACTTTGCAACAAAGACCATCTAGTCAAGGCTATGGTTTTTCCAGTAGTCATGTATGGATGTGAGAACTGGACTATAAAGAAGGCTGAGCGCCGAAAATTGATGCTTTTGAACTGTGGTGTTGGAGAAGACTCTTGAGAGTCCCTTGGACTGCAAGGAGATCCAACTGGTCCATCCTAAAGAAAATTAGTCCTAAATATTCACTGAAAGGACTGATGCTGAAGCTGAAACTCCAGTACTTTAGTTTTAGTTTGGCTATCTGATGCAAAGAACTGACTCATTTGAGAAGACCCCGGTGCTGGAAAAGATTGAAGGCGGAAGGAGAAGGGGATGAAAGAGGATGAGATGGTTGGATGGCATCACCGACTCGATGGACATGAGCCTGAGTAAACTCGGGGAGGGAGGCCTCGCATGCTGCAGTCCACGGGGCTGCAAAGAGTCAGACAGAACTGAGCGACTGAACTGAACTACACAGAAGAACTTGAATGTGCCCTGGGAGATTAGCCTCAGTGAATTCATGCAAACATTTAAGAAATGTTTCTCAGTTTGTGTCTCATGGACAAAAGCCCCATTAGCTTTCAGAACTAGATGTTTTGGGGGCCCATGTCTCACTCAGGTCCAGGTCTTAATAGTTGGGTAGCCAGGTATGGCGGAGAAGGTGATGGCACCCCACTCCAGTACTCTTGCCTGGAAAACCCCACGGACGGAGGAGCCTGCTGGGCTGCCGTCTCTGTGGTCGCACAAAGTCAGACACGACTGAAGCAACTTAGCAGCAGCAGCAGCCAGGTATGGGGTTCGAATCCTCTTCTCCTTGGGAAGAAGCTTGTATTTGTGAGTGCCCTCCTAATTGTTGGTTGTTGTTCCCCGAGTGAGATTTGCTGTAAAATGTGCAACCTCTCCTCATTTTGATGTGATTTTTTTTCTTGTTAGCCCAGTGTGTACGAGTTGCTGAGCTACTTTTGGGGTTCTTGCAGAGGGAATTTTTCTTCATGTAGCTGTAGGTTCCATGTGTATCTGGAGGGAGGTAAGTTCAGGGTCTTCTTCATCTGCATCATGAACCAATATCCCTACATACATTATTTGTTTTCTTGTCTGTTTATTATTGAATCATATGAAATTTCCATTTTTCTCCAGCTCCATTAGCTGAAAGAACCTAGAAAGTGATGTCCCACCAGTCATGAACATACTTAGTGTATACAGTTTGGTTTCTAAATACCATTTCCCACTAAGAGAAACTAAGCTATGGAGAAATGGCTGATTGAGGGATGGGTCAGGGAAAGCACAAGATGAGCCTGAAACATTGTGTTTATACCAGTTTTGCTGCAAGTTAGTATGGAAATAATATTTGACTGAAATGATAAATAGCCAAATTAACCTGTATTCTAGGAAAGGGCATCCCACTCCAGTATTCTTACCTGGAAAATTCCATGGACAGAGGAGCCTAGCAGGCTACCGTCCATGGAGCCACAAAGAGTTGGACATGCGCATGCATGTGCACACACATGCAAAAATGTAAACTTCACATTGCACTTCTGCCACATATAAAAATTAACCCAAAATGAATTAGACCTAATTGTGAAACTTAAAACTACAGAAGTTTTAAATAAGACAAAGGAGAAAATATTTATGACCTTGAGTTAGGCAAAGATTTCTTACAACAGAAAAAGCACAGTCCATTAAAGAAAAAGACTGATAAATGGAACATTTTAAAAATTAAGAATTTTGGCTCTTTATTTTAAAATATGTTTATTTTTTATTATATTTTTTACATGAAACACTTCAAGAAAGAAAATAATTACAATAATTCAAATTCATGAATGATTCAAATTCATACTGCAATCCCTGGATTCAATAAATATCCTTTCTAATTATACCCAATCAATATTAGAAATGTATGCAGACACTAAGTCAGCTAACAAAGTAAGCAAAATAACTATATAAACTATAAATCTCAGGAATGGGGAACATGCATGATCAGTTAAGTCACTTTGCCACTGTGTTTTTTTTAAAAAAACATGATTCACATTTCCTTCAACCATACATTCATTGCCAAGTGTTAAATTAGGCCACTGATACTAACAACTTAAAACTATGTTCTTTAAAGAAAATTCAGTTTAATACAAAGAAATTCAAGAGGAAAATTTCAGGACCCTTGATCAGAAGTTTTCAATACCTGTTGTACTACTCTGGTATACACAAAGGTTCAAGTAAGGCTGAGGAAAAAGATCTGTTTCCTTTTCCCATTGAAGACATGACCCAAGAAACAGCTGAACTACATACACACTCTGTAGAATCTAGCCATCCATCCACACCTTGCCTTGGACTCATGACGTTAGTAACTGAAAACATTTTAAAAGCCTTGGCCACCATTACAAAAACAAAACATTTAGAGTAATACTATTTATGAATATAAGCATCATTGGGTTTGGTTTTTTTTGCCTGCTGTAAATACTAATCTTTGAAAAGCTACAAGTGAGTTCCCACTCTGGTTCTTTTCTGGTGTGGGAAGCTCCAGGTGTGCACTGGACGGTCTACTGATTTACCTTCTCAAAATATTCTCTGGAAGCAGTTGGATGGGGCTTGATTGTAGGAGACTCGGGTGTCCAGTTGGCCGGGCAGACTTCTCCATGGGTTTCCACAAACTGGAACGCCTTCACCAAGCGGAGGGTCTCTTCCACGCTTCGGCCCACTGGGAGATCATTAAGGCTCAGATGCTTGATGACTCCACTGGGGTCAATTATGAAGAGACCGCGTAGTGCAAGGCCGGGACCTTCTAACAGCACACCATAGTCTCGGGCAATCTGTTTGGTCAAATCTGACAAGAGTGCGATGTTCATTTGGCTCAAACCACCATTCTTCCTCCGCGTGTTTATCCAGGCCAAGTGGCTGAAGTGGGAGTCCACCGACACTGCAGCAACTTCACAGTTCACATCATGAAATTCATTGGCTTTGTCACTGAAAGCAATAATTTCTGTAGGACACACAAAGGTGAAATCCAAAGGATAGAAGAAGAGCACCAAATATTTCCCCTTAAAGTCATCAAGGCTAATTTCTTTGAACTCTCCGCTGACAACAGCTGTACCCTTAAAATAGGGTGCATGCTGGGTGACGGCGGGGGCATGGTATGAGGAACTGGTGCTAAAGGAGAATTTTGCTTGATCAGAACCAGACCACAATGCATTTGTCAAGCACATTCTTCGAGAAGCAGCAGGCCTAAGGGCTGCAGAGGCAGAAATGCCCCAAGGAATGGCACTCACATGTCGGAAGGGCGAAGCCCAGAGCAACCTTCCCGCCACGGCCGCCATCTTCGGTGTGCAGGGGACCCACGGGGAAGACCAATTTTGGCTCTTTAAAAAACAGTTAAAAGAATTAAAAGATAAGCCACAGACTGGGAAGAAGTACTTGCACATCTCCTGTAGGATAAAGGACTTGTACATAGAAATATTATAAGGTCTCAAAACTTAATGATAAGCAGAAAAAAACTTTTAATCAATTAAAAATGAGCAAGATTTAGATAGCACCTCACCAAAGAAGATTTATGGGTAACAATAAGCACACTAAAAGAAGTTCAACATCATTAATCATTAGGAAAGAGAAAATTAAAGTCACAGTAAGATACCACTACATATCCGTCAGAATAACTAAAAAAAATTTAATCACTAATGTCAGATACTGATAAGGATTCAGAATAACTTCAACTTTTATACCTTGCTGATGGGAGTGCAAAATGGTACAACCACTTTGGAAAACAAGTGGTGACTTACATTCTTAAATATATCTTACCATAGGACACAGCAATCACACTCCATTTCATTTATCCATGTTAAATAAAAATACATGTTCACACAAAAACCTGTACTTTAATGGTTATAGCAGCTTTGTTCATAATCTCTACAAACTGGAAATTCAATTTCTAAATGGATAGACAAACTGGTATATCATATAATGGGCTTCCCTGGTGGTGAAAATGGTAAAGAATCTGCCTGCAGTGCGAGAGACCTGGGTTCGATTCCTGGATTGGGAAGATCCTCTGGAGAAGGGAATGCCAATCCATTCCAGTATTCTTACCTGGAGAATTCCATGGACAGAGGAGAGTGGCGGGCTACAGTCAATGGAATTGCAAAGAGTCAGACACAACTGAGCAACTAACACGTTCATGCTGGAATATTACACAGCACTATAAAGTGAAGAACTACTGATAGACTCAACAGCATGAGTGACTCTCAAATGCAGTATGCTAAAGGGAAGAAGGCCACCTACAGTGTAATTCCATTTATATGATACTCTTGAGAAGGAAAGACCATGGGACTAAAGAACAGGGCCTGGAGTTGGGAGACGGGTTTGGCTATAAAGAGACGTAAAGAAATTTTGTGGAATGATGAAACTGTTGTATATCTTGAATATAACATGACTTGTGCATTAGTCAAAACTTGTGGAACTCACTAAAGAGGGTGATTTTTTTTTTCTTTTTTTACTGTTTGTAAATAATACATTAATTTAAAAAGTGTGCTGGGGATGGGGCAAAAAACATGTATACTGATTTTGTGGTATGCTAAGTTTCTTTTCTGCCTTGAATCCAAGTGAAAAAATTTACAATGACAGTATTTTATTTCTTAAAGATCATCTATAAATCCAGAAAATTTTTTGCCTCACAACTCTTTTGTTGCCTTTTTGTTCATAGTTCTCTTATATAAGTGATAGGTTCACAATTTTCATATATAAATGACCATTCACATGGGTAGCTAAATTTGTAAACAGTATTATGACAAGTGGGGCTTCCCAGGTGGCACGGTGGTAAAGACTCCACCTACCAATGCAGAAGACGCAAGAGACGCTGGTTCAATTCCTGGGCCAGGAAGATCTCCTGAAGTAGGAAATGACAACACACTTAGTATTCTTGCCTGGAAAATCCCATGGACAGAGGAGCCTGATGGTTTGCAGTCCAGAGAGTCTCAAAGAGTGGGACACGACTGCACCTGAGCACACACACATTATGACAGGTATAGCTTTTGATTTCCTAGCTTTTCAGTGTTCTATTTAGGAATATATAGTTGATTTCCCATTTTTAATCTTTCCATTTTGTCTTTGATGAACAGTCTACTCAGCTTGACTTTGGTTTGTGTTTTAACATCTTAGTAATGTTATCTTTAGCTAATGTAACAAAGGTTGTAGAATCCTATTCAGAATTTTAGTGGCTGTCTATTCACTGAAAGTATAGTGCAGGTTGCTAGGTGCGGCTTTCATTTGCTTTTTGAATTCCAACTACACTGTGGAAGCTACCTTTGTCACCAAATGACTTAAAACTAGTGCATGTTCTAATCTATGAATTCCCAAGTTGTTTCTCCACCATTTACTGTGAACAATGTCTGATACTCCATTAGCATTTAAAACTTGTTCTGAGTCATTTCTATAATCAACCAGCAACAATAACAAAAACAAGATTAATGAAGCTTATCTTTGTTATAGGAAGACTAGAGACAAAAAATACACACACATATATATATGTAAATACACACACATATATATATATAATTCCATTAAAAGTTTTGCAAGTGGGATCCAGGTATTAAAATATCCTTGTGCCAGTACCATACTGTTATGATGACTATGGCTTTGTAGTATAGCCTGAAGTCTGTAGTATAGTATGAAGCCTGATTTCTCCACCTCTGTATTTCTTTCTCAATAATGCTTTGGCTATTCATTTGTTTCCATTCAGACTGTAAAATTTTTTGTTCTAATTGTGTGAAACATGCCACTGGTAATTTGATAGGGATTGCATTGAATCTAGATTTCTCTGGGAAGACATTTTCACAATATTGATTCTTCCAGTCCAAGGACATGGTATATCTGTTTGTGTCATCTTTTATTTCTTCTTTGGAGAAATGTCTATTTAGATCATCTGCTCATTTTTTGATTAGATTGTTTGTTTTTTGTTATTGAGTTGTATGAGCTCTCTGCATATTTTGGAGAGTTTTGTAGCATGCTACCTTAAATGAATTCACTTCCCAGTTCTAGTAGTTTTTGTATGAAGTCTTTATATATAGATATGTCATGTCATCTGCATCTCATGACAATTTTACCTCTTCCCTACCAATTTGAATACCTTTTCTTTCTCTTATCTGATTGCTGTTGCTGAGATTTCCGATACTATGTTGAAGAAAAGTGGTAACAGTGGGCAACTTTGTGTTGTTACAAATTTTAGTGGCGAGGCTTTCAGCTTTTCAGTGTCAAACATTATAGTGAATGTAGGCTTGTCATAAATAACTTTCATTATGTTGATATTTTCCCTCTGTGCCCAACTTTGGTAAGAGTTTTTATCGTGAATGGATGTTTAATTTTACTGAATGCTTTTTCTGCGTCTTAGCCGTGATCATGTGGTTTTTGTCTTTTAGAGATGATGTGATATATCACATTGATTATGTTGTACCATCCTTGTGACTTTGGAATGAATCCAGGTTGATCTTGTTGTATAATCTTTTTTATGTGTTATTGGATTAAATCTCATTACTTTGATGTAATGGCCTTTAAGACCAGTTTTATTTACATATGTTGATTAATATACAATGCAAAAACCTCTTGTAATATGATTACAGCAGCTTCAGCAACATGCTTTACTTTTGTGTCAAAAGTGTTTTATTGTCTTCATAAACTCACCTACCAAGGTGAGGAATCAAAAGCCTTCCAACTCTCCTCTATCAAATTTCACATGAAGGACCTATAACTGTTGGAAAAACCTCTTACTCTAAAACCCTCGTGTTTCTCAATGTTCCTGACCTGCCAAGAGAGATTACTTAACTCCCTTTACATTATAGGTTTTCTCTTTAGTTCCTCTTCACTTTCTGCCGTTAGGATGGTATCATCTGCATTTCTGAGGTTATTGATATTTCTCCCAGCAGTCTTGATTCCAGGTTGTGATTCCTCCAGCCTAGCATTTCGCATGATGTACTCTGGGTATAAGTTAAACAAGCAGGCTGACAGTATACAGCTTTGACATACTCCTTTCACTATTTGGAACCAGTCTGTTGTTCCATGTCCAGTCCTAACTGTTGCTTCTTGACCTGCATACAGGTTTCTCAGGAGGTAGGTAAGGTAGCCTAGTAGTCCCATCTCTTGAAGAATTTTCCATGGATTGTTGTGATCTACACAGTCAAATGCTATTGTATAGTCAGTGAAGCAGAAGTAGATGTTTTTCTGGAATTCTCTTACTTTTTCTATGACCCAACAGATGTTGGATATTTGATCTCTTATTCTTTTGCTTTCTACATCTGGAGGTAAAAGCTTCTATATTGGAAAGTTCGTGATTCGCGTTCTGTTGAAACCTTGTTTGGAGGATTTTAAGCATTACCTTGCTAGCATGTGAAATGAGTGTAATTATATGACAGTTTGCACATCCTTTGGCATTGCCCTTCTTTGAGATTGTAATGAAAACTGACCTTTTCCAGTTCTGTGGCCATTACTGAGCTTTCCAAATTTGCTGGCATGTTGAGTGCAGCACTGTAACAGTATCATCTTTTAGGATTTGAAATAACTCAGCTAGAATGCCATCACTTCCAGTAGCTTTGGTCATAGTAATTCCTAAGGCGCACTTGACTTTACACTCCAGGATTTCTAGCTGTAGGTGAGTGACCACACTGTTATGGTTATCTGGGTTAAGACCTTTTTTGTGCAGTTCTTCTGTATATTCTTGCAACCTCTTCTTAATATCTTTTGCTTTTGTAAAGCAGTTATCTTCCAATAAAAATAGGAAGAAAGGGAAAAAAAAGATAAAGCCTCCATAAAATCCTAATATATAGAGTTCAGAGAGCTTCCAGGTTGCTGAGCAATTGAAAGTACAAGGACAGTGATACACCCAGAGAGGTTAGGGCTGTCGCAAATTAATCCAACCTGAGAGAAGAGGTAATGGGGACCTCCAGTTTGTAGGACGTAACTTGTGGGTAACCTGGGAACTTACTGTTTTCAGCTGTCATCTGAAATTGAGTGATGGCAGTCTTTTGGGACTGAGCCCTTAACCTGTGGGATTTAACAGTGTCTCCAGGTGGATAGTGTTAGAATTAAGTTAATTTTAGGACACCGAGCTGGTGTAAAGAGAATTTGTTGGTGTGGTGAAAAACTTCCACACATATGATGACTAGAGGCATCAGCAGTCATGTTCTGTGTAAAAGGAGGCACACAGGAAAGAAATAGCAAGGAAGCACTGGGTTTTTCCCACATAAAAGGAAAATAGGTTCTTTTTCTGAAGAGCATAAAAAGCACTTGACATTATATATACAGGCATGTAACAGAGATACTGCAGGTCTGGTTCCAAACCACTGCAGTAAAGTGACTGTTGCAGTAAAGGGAGTCACACGGAGGCTTTGTCTCCCAGTGCAGATAAAAGTTACGTTTACACTGTAATGTAGTCTGTTAAGTGTGCAGTAGCATTATGTCTTTTTTAAATGTACATACCTGAATTAAAAGTATTATATTGTCAAAAAAATCCCAACCATCATCTGAGTCTTCAACAGGTTGTAATCTTTTTGCTGTCAAAGAGTCTTGCCTTTATGTTGACAGCTGCTGACTGATCAGGGTGTTGGCTGCTGAAGTTTGGAGCAGTTGAGGCAATTTCTGAAGACAAAGCAGCAATGCAGTTTGCTATATCTTTGTTCCTTTTACGAATGATTTCTCTGCAGCATGCAGTACTCTTTTTTTTTTTTCATGCAATGACATTTTACCCACAGAACTTCTTTTGAAATAGGAATCAATCCTCTCAAATCCTGCTGCTGCCTTAGTAACTAAGTTTATGTAATATTCTAATTTCAGCCAAATCTTCACAGCATATTCACCAGGAGTAGATTCCATCTCAAGAAGCCACTTTTCTTTTCTCATCTGTGAGAAGCAACTCCTTATCTGTGAAAATCGTGTAAGATTGCGGTTCAGTCACAGCTTCAGGTCCCCCTTCTAATTCTAGTTCTCTTGCTGCTTCCACCACATCTATAGTACACTACCTGCAATGAAGTCTTGAACCGCTCAGAGTCATCCGTGAGGGTTGGCTGTGTCTTCCAAACTTATATTAATGTTGACATTTTGACCTCCTCCTGTGAACCATGAATGTTCTTAATGGGATCTGGAATCTTTACAGAAGGTTTTCAGTTTCCTTTGCCTGGTTCCATCAGAGGATCACTGTCTGTGCAGTTGTAGCCTTATGAAATGCATTTCTTAAATGATAAGACTTGAATGTGGAAATCTCTCCTTGATTAGTGGGAAATCTCTCATTGATCCCAATATCCATGGGATATTACACTAGCAGGCATGAAAATAACAATCTCATTGTATATCTCTGTCAGAGCTCTTGGGTTCAGTTCAGTTCAGTTGCTCAGTTGTGTCCGACTCTTTGCAACCCCGTGGACTGCAGCATACCAGGCCTCACTGTCCATCACCAACTCCGAGTTTACTCAGACTCATGTCCATTGAGTCAGTGATGCCATCCAACCATCTCATTCTCTGTCCTCCCCTTCTCCTCCCATCCTCAGTCTTTTCCAGCATCAGGGTCTTTTCCAATGAGTCAGTTCTTCACATCAGGTGGCCAGAGTACTGGAGTTTCAGCTTCAGCATCACTCCTTCTAATGAATATTCAGGACTGATCTCCTTTAGGATGGACTGGTGGGATCTCCTTGCAGTCCAAGGGACTCTCAAGAGTCTTTTCCAACACCACAGTTCAGAAGCATCAATTCTTCGGTGCTCAGCTTTCTTTATAGTCCAACTCTCACATCCATACATGACTACTGGGAAAAACAGCTTTAACTAGATGGCCTTTGTTGGCAAAGTAATGTCTCTGCTTTTTAATATGCTGTCTAGGTTGGTCATAACTTTTCTTCCATGGAGTAAGCATCTTTTGATTTCATGGCTGCAGTCACCATCTGCAGTGATTTTGGAGCCCAAAAAAATAAAGTCAGCCACTGTTTCCACCGTTTCCCCATCTATTTGCCATGAAGCAATGGGACCGGATTCTGTGATCTTCGTTTTCTGAATGTTGAGCTTTAAGCCAGCTTTTTCACTCTCCTCTTTCACTTTCATCAAGAGGCTCTTCAGTTCCTCTTCACTTTCTGCTATCAGAGTGGTGTCATCTGCATATCTGAGGTTATTGATATTTCTCCCAGCAATCTTGATTCCAGCTTGTGCTTCATCCAGCCGAGTGTTTCTCATGATGTACTCTGCATATAAGTTAAATAAGCACGGTGACAGTATACAGCCTTGATGTACTCCTTTTGCTGTTTGGAACCAGTCTGTTGTTCCATGTCCTGTTCTAACTGCTGCTTCTTGACCTGCATACAGATTTTTCAGGAGGCAGGTCAGGTGGTCTGGTATTCCCATCTCTTGAAGAATTTTCCACAGTTTGTTGTGATCCACACAGTCAAAGGCTTTGGCATAGCCAATAAAGCAGAAGTAGACATTTTTCTGGAACTCTCTTGCTTTTTCGATAATCCAGTGGATGTTGGCAATTTGATCTCTAATTCCTCTGCCTTTTGTGAAACCAGCTTGAACATCTGGAATTTCACGGTTCACGTACTGTTGAAGCCTGGCTTGGAGAATTTTGAGCATTACTTTAAACTGATAGTGGCACAGAAATGAATACCACAGAAGACGCCAGGAGTGTTCAGAATCTCTAAGACAAATGGACAGAAATGACTAAACTCTCTCTGTTAGTATCATGGAGCAGAGTATTTAAAACAGAGCTCCTTCCGTGTTGTAACCAACCGGGAAATAAATGATTATGTCTAATTTAGAACCAAAATCAGACTTAACTAAGAACTAGGAAAACAGTTTCTCACATGATTATCTTATCCATGATGATGTCATTCATCTTAGATATCAGCATTGCAAAATCAGGGAATCAATTTTGATTCTTTTAGGGAGACTGTAATTGATGGAATGTATTCAGGGTTTTGGTTGGGATCTTCCTAGTGGCTCAGATGGTAAAGAATCCGCCTGCAGTACAGGAGACCCAGGTTCTGTCGCTGGGTTGGGAAGATTCCCTGGAGAAGGGAGTGGCTACCCACTCCAGTGTTCTTGCCTGGACAGGAGCCTAGCTGGCTACGGTCCATGGGGTCGCAAAGAGTCTTACTCAGCTGATCCACTAACAGTATCACGTTTTTTTTTTTCCATTCAAGGTTTCATTTATTTGAAGGAGTAAAACATTGAAGGTGACCCTGAAGGAGTGTGTGTGTGTGTGTGGTTTTGTTTGTTAACTTCAGGGTACCAAGTATACTCTTTCACAACTACTGCCCCTTGTATGCTTGCTGACCCTTTTGGCACCAGGGTAAAATACTAGTTTTGCTTCCATTCCTGTGTTAGCTAAATGAAAGCTTTTATGTTATCTGTTTAATTAGTTTGGTTAAATCTTAAATCTAATAAAGTGTAAACCAAATTTTCTTTCATACAGAGTGCTTGGTTCTAGACACAGTTGTTTTCCTGATCTTCTTGACTTTTACAGTAAAGAAATACAGATTTTGATTGGTTAAAATATTCATATTTCTGGTCACAAATCACTTTCTGGGTCATTTTTTAAAATGAGAAAAGTGATATTTAGATGTAAGTAGAACAGTCTAGTATCTTTGCTTTCCTTCTTTGTAACTGTTCCCCAAACTTTTTACCACTGCCTTTAAACTTCATATGACCTAGTTTCTAACTTCACCTGGACTGCTTCAGTCTCCTTTTATTTCTTCTAATTCTCCAATCTCATTTAAACTTTCGTCTTATTCCAGCTATATCCTCTGCCTGATTTTTCTCTATTTTCCAGATCCTCTCCTGAGTGTAACATTTACATTTTAGCTTAATGTTACTTCCTCAGCAAAGCCTTCCCAAATAACTTGCTATTCTTCACATTTTAATTATTTGCCTAGCATTTATTATTTTCTGGGTTTTTTTTTTTTCCTAGTTTTATTAGTTTTTCTTGTTTCCTTTTTGTATGCCTACCCAGGTAAACTGTCTTATTCCCCATTGTTTCTCAGCACTTGGAACAAGGCCTGGACTTAATGAGTGTTCAGTAATTGTTGAATAAATAAATGATGGATTCACTAGAAAGAACCAGTCTTCTAATAAGAACTTTGGGTTCTTCAAATAACTTAATTTTTGGCCCTCAGTTTTCTCATCTGCAAAATGTGTATATTCACATACCTAATTGTTACAAGATACAATAGACTAGACTTGTTTGGAGAAAGGTAGTACGTCATAATTCATGAAAGAAATATATTCACCTTGCCTTATTTACTAGAACTTTAAGCCTAAATAAAATCAGAGTCGACTGAATGAGTCCCTCTTCTTTATCTCATTTTCTTTTTTCTCCCTTCTTTTCTTCCTTTCCTTTTTATATATCTGCTTGAGATTTTTATCTCACAACAATCATTAGGAACACGGACCCAATAAGATGAGTGGAAGAAGTAAAAGATGATGAAACATGATAGAATAAAATAATAAGAATAGGAAAAAAATAATAATAGGAATTGAGTAGAAATTTAGCAAGAAACTGAGGTTTTTATCTTGAATCTCTTTCCCAGTTAGGCAGTAAATCAGCTTTGTAGAGCATCAGTTTTCAAATCTGTCAAACATTTCTTGCCTATTTCATGGGATTGACATAAATGATAATATCTGAAAGTACTTTTTATAAACCATTAAGCAAATATACATCAGTCATTATGATCATATCTGAAATTTAGGTTCCTTCTGCAAAACTGTTGGAGAATGCTAATGAGGTTCTTTCTTAAGTATAATTACTATAAGGCAATTCCAAAAATTTAGATTTTAAAAATATATGAAAGTAAGTCACTGTTAAAACAAATACTCCCCCCCCCCAATTTTATTTACCAACCAGGTATGTATATAAATTATCTATTTTTGACATGTAGAACAAATCAGAATAGTTTCTTGCATATAAACCATTTGTTACTGCTTATTTTCTTTGTCCCTAATTAGGAGAGTCACATGAAATGACTAGTTTGGGTTTGAAATTATAGAAAAAGGAAATACATTTGTTTTGTAGATAGACTTTTAAAAATTATCACTCTGAATTGTGAATTTGGAATTTTTGCTGCTTTATGAAATTCAATGGACATAAACTTAGGCAAACTCCAGGAGATGGTGAGAGACAGGGAGAACTGGCATGCTGCAGTTCATGGGGTCTCAAAGTCAGACGTGACTTTGTGACTGAACAGTGTCAACAACATTTTGTTAACTAATATTTTTGCATAAATTACTGTGAAGCCAAGTGCATTCTTTATTATATTTATAAAGGTGATTTTTAACTCAAAATAGCATTACATTCTTTTTTTTTTTTTCCTCTCTCATTTAAATTTTATTATTTATCTTTGGTTGTGCTGGGTTTTCATTGCTGTGAGGGCTTTTCTCTAGTTGCAGCAAGTAGGGACTACTCTTGTTCCAGTGCACAGGCTTCTCGTTGCAGTGGCTTCTCTTTCACAGAGCACAGAGTGTGGGACATGCGGGCCTCAGTAGTTTTGGTGTGTGGGCCCTGTAGTTTAGGTCCCTAGGCTTTAGAGTGCAGGCTCAACAGTTGTAGCATATGGGCTTAGTTGCTTCACGACATGTAGGATCTTCCTGGATCAGGGATCAAACCATGTCTCCTACATTGGCCAGTGAATTTTTTACCACTGAGCCACCAGGGAAGCCCAGTATTGCATTTTCTTAAATAGAGTATGATTGACCTACAACCCTCTGTTAGTTGCAGCTGTGCAACATAGTGATTCAATGTTTCTACAAATGATTACCACTAAAACAAATGCTTGATAGAGTGATTTTTTTTTTTTCTGTATTTTACAAGAGGAAATTCTCTTGCCTTTGACTGTTTTCCATTCTTTTCTAATCACAGCCCAAAGAGCCGACTAATCCAATTAAAGAAAGAGAAGCTGGAATACACTCCAGGAGAACATGAATATGGATTATTCCCAGCTCCCATTCATGTTGGTGAGTACTCAGTATACACAATATATTGCCGAAAAGAAATGGTATTTCTTGAGTTTAGGTGAAATGTAATTAATGTCTTTGTGTTCTCATTATTTCTATATCTCCAGGAGGTCAAGTCTTTACCATTTAATTTATAGTCACTCTGAAGAATTTTGCAAACTCTTTTGCTTTCTAGGGGTCAAAATAACATAAGTCTTATTCACTGAAGTGTCAATAAACAACACTCCATGTGTAACATTTGATCCTCTAAGTGAGTCCTCTAGGAAAACCCAACTACTTCATTACTTCAGTTTCTAATGTTTTCTGTGTTCAAAGGGAGATGATTTGTGGATATGTAATAATCAAAGGGGAAAGACCCACTGCTTTTTTGATCATTTATATTCTTGAAAATTGATTAAGTTTTTATCTTTCTGTTTATTTTTGGAGCAAATGTCAAGTCTTTGTTTAGCATTCCAATAATAATACCTTCCAGAATCTTATCAGATAAGTAAAGTATACCTGGAAGTCATCCTGGATTTCTTTCATTCTTTCAACTCCTCACCCATTCCATCTCCAAGTTCTGTTATTTTCATCCTTGAATATATCCTGCTTCTCTTCAAATCCCATTGCTGTTTTTCAGGTCCATGCCACTATTATCTTTTGCCACTGTTACCATTGCAGTAGCCTTCTAACAGATCTGTCTACTTTCATTCTTACTCTTTTCCAATCCACTCTCTACACAGTAAAAAGAAAAGTCATTTTATAATTTAAATCATATTTAAAACCTTCCAGTGGCTCACCATTAAACTATAAAGTCCTTAGCCTAACACTTGGGAATGATCTGGTGCCTGACTACCTCATTATTCTGCCTCTGCTGTTTCCCAGATTTCCTTTATTCACTGTATTATGTCATGCTGGTCTTCTTTCAGATTCTAGACCATTCCAGGGTCTTTATAGCCAAAAGAGCATTTTGCTTATTATTACCTTTACCCAAAAAGATCTTCCCACAGTGGATTTCTTCTTATCCTATGAGTACAGGCTAAATGTCAGTACCAGCTTAAATATTGTTTTCTTTAAAATTATTTTCCTGATTGTCCTACTGAATAGGATTCTTTGCTCTATATCAATTCTATATCACAGCACCCTGTTTATTTTTCTATCATCTTTAATTGCTGTATTTATTTACTCATTTACTAATCTGTCTCCTTCACTAGATTATAAGCTTCAGGAGAACAGGATCATTTGTTTTTCTTTTTCTCCTTTGATTTTCCAGGGCTTGGTGCCTAATAGAAGGTTAATAAATATTGGATATATAAATGAAAGAAAAGAAGGAGAAATCAGAATAAGTTATGAATGTATGAAGAGAATTTTTTTTTTTCAAGAACAACTTACTTGTATAGTAAGATGTTGATCCTGTACTTTTAGTATCCTCTTCACCGGTGACTCTCTTGACTGTGGTGCTCTTCTCTGTGTTATGATTATTTAGTTCCTTTTTTCTCCCCAGAAGGCCCAGCACCAGC
This sequence comes from Budorcas taxicolor, assembly GCF_023091745.1. Taxonomy (NCBI): domain Eukaryota; kingdom Metazoa; phylum Chordata; class Mammalia; order Artiodactyla; family Bovidae; genus Budorcas; species Budorcas taxicolor. The sequence goes on from NC_068912.1 coordinate 15,677,924, forward strand.
AATGTATTTAAAGCAGCAAGGATAGACAAGTTATGGAATAAAGATTAGTTTGCTTCAGTTATTCTGTATTGGGTGGCTAGAGAATAGTTTAACTACAACATAGCGTTACAAGCATACCTTTCTACCTTTCGGGCGCCTGGATCAGGAAAACCCTGTGGAGTAGAAAATGACTACCCACTCCAGTGTTCTTGCCTGGAAAATTCCATAGACAGAGGAGTCCGTGGGATCACAAAGAATCGGACACGACTGAGTGACTGAGCACAGCACACACAACATTACAAGATTTAATTCTCAGCTAGATAACTGTACTGTTGGTTACTTAAGAAAGGTAAGAGTAAGTTCCATATTCTTTGGGCTTACTACCAAAGTTCTTTTGAAAGAGGCTTTTACTTTTAGTAGTGAAATCATGACAGTGGAAGAAGATTCTCAACAGATTTAGCTATTTCGTAGACTCTGCTAGTGATAAACAGGCTTTGAAAATAGAGGTAATTTAAAAAGTTCCATGTAAAAGGAAACATGACTATTTTGGTCTCACTGGTTTTCCTCTGGATGGGAAGTTGGCTACCTGATAACTCACATTTTGGGAAGAAGTTCTAACTTTTCAGGGGGGTGATAGAGTCAGTTAACTCCAAGGGAAATGAGATGAATGATGGATAGGCCAATATTTATGTTAGATATCTGGCATGAATAGTGTTTAAGAGGTCCAGAATGGAAATCCCTTAATTTAAATAAAGATTTTCACTCTAAATCCCCACTTTAGTTTCTTGCTAAGACTAATCTGTACTAAGTGGTCTATAAATTAAGTAAATAATGGAAAAACCTAACTAAGTAGTGGGCTTTTTTCCTGTGAAACAAGATTTAACATCAGGCTGTTACAGGACTGAATTTTTTTTTGCGGACAGTGTAATTTGTTGTTCAGATAATTTATGATTGGGGTACAGAGTGAGGCCTGTCAGCTGTTTGGAACAGGCCACTTCCAGCATCATGTAAACAAAGAGCATGGCTTTAAGTCAGCCAGGCCTACATTCAGCTCTGCCTTTGCCATTAGTTATGTGACTAGAATAGTTAAACAAGTAAAACAATAATGAGTCCTGTCATCAGTGGAGTAGGTGGAAAATAATATTTTTTAAAAAATTTTAATGAAATCATGTTTCCTTATCTCCTCAGAGAAATGAGTTTCAAAGAAATTTTACATTTTATGATAAATACTCATTTATCAAAATATGTATTTTACCTTTACATATTTAGTCAATTCATTTTTTATAACAGTTCTACAATGAGTTCAGTGAGGCAAGCATGATCTTTTCAGCACATGGTTTCTATGATAGCCTGATATACCCATATGAAAGGATAAAATAGCTCAAAATGGATCATCAACCTAAATACAAGAGCTAAAATTATAAAACATAGGGGTAAATTTTTGTGACCTTGCATTAGGTAATAATTTTCTTAAATGTCTGACACCAAAATCATGTACAATAAAAGGGGAAAAAAAGACAAATTAGACTGCATTAATATTTAAAATTTTGTACTTCAAATAACACCACCAAGAAACTAAAACAACCCACAAAAAGGGAGAAACATTTTCAAATAGGAGGCTTGTATCCAAAACCCCATATATATAAAGAACTGTTACAGCTCAATAATGAAAAGACAAACAATACAATTTTTAAGTGAATAAATTATTTGAGTTGATATTTCCCCCCCAAAAAGATAGAAATGGTCAATAAGCATATGAAAAGATCTTAAACATCATTAATCATTAGGAAAATGGAATTGAAAATTATAATATATCACTTCACACTCACTGAAATGGCTTTAATTAAAAGATTTATGAGAATGTGAAGAAACTGAAACCCTCACACATTGCTGTGAGAACATGAAATGGTATAACCTCTTTGGAAAACATTTTAATAATTAATCAAGTTAATGACAGATTTAATACAAGACCTAGCAATTCTGTTGCTTAGGTAAGTACCCAAAAAATTGAAGATATATGTCCAGAGACCTTCCTGGCAGTCCAGTGGTTGGGACTCTGTGCTTCTACTACAGGGGACTCAGGTTCCATCCCTGGTCTGCGAACTGGGGTCCTGCATGCCACGCACGTAAGCAATATGTGATGTAGCCACACAATGTAATACTGTTGGGCAATAACAAAAAAATTTAGTTCTGAGACATATGCCATATAAAATCCCATGTCTAGGTTTGAATTGAAAATCATGGCATTCCAAGAACCAGGGAGACTGCAAACTGAATTTTAAAAGACATCAATGTATGCCAATACCAAGATAATAGAATAATGTGATAAAGATTTTACAGTAGTTATAATTTGTGGAAAACACTTCAACAAACAATTATAAACATACTTAAAACATAAAAAGATAGAGCCTTGACAAAGAAATGAAAGATAGGAAAAACAAGTAGAAATTTTAGAATAAAAATATGCAGTAGCTGAAATACAATGCTCAGGGATAGATTCAGCAACAAAATGAAAGATATACAGGGGACAATCAGTGAACTAGATGATGTAATATTACCCAGTATGAACAAAAGAAAAAATAGACATTAGGAGAGATAGGCTGTGGGACCATAACAAAAGAGCTTATATTTATATTCTTGGTGTCCTGGGAGGAGATAAGAAAGAAGATAGAGATGAAAAAGTCCTTTAGTAAATAAAGGGCTTGAAAGCTTCCCAAATTTGGCAAAAGACATAAACCTTCTGATTCAAGAAGTTGAGCAAACCCCAAACAGAATATATGCAAAAGAAATCCAGGCTAAGACAACATTTATCAAACTTCAGCAAGCTAAAGACAAAACAGTTTTAAAATAATGAGAGAAATGACTCTGTATACATAGGTGTAAATCAGATCAAATGACAGCGGATTTCTTATCTGAATTCATGTAAATGGCACATTTTTCAAGTATGGAAAGAAAAACTGTCAAACCAGAATCCTATACCCACTGAAAATATCCCTCCAAGAATTGAGAGAAGCAAAGGCTTCTTAGGTGAAGGTTAATTAAGACAGTTTGTTGCCAGCAAACTTACCCTATGAATAAAGGAAGTTCTCTAAACGGAAAGAAAGAAACAACCTTGGAACATCAGTAAGGCAGAAAGAATCCAGTCAGCAAAAATATGGGCATTTACAATAGGCTTTCTTTCCTTCTTCTTTTGAATTGAAAGACTTTCCTCAAAATCCATTGGTTAAGAATCCATGCTTCCACTGCAGGGGACACAGGTCCCATCCCTGTCAGGGAACTAAGAGCCTGCCTCCCAAGTAGTGCAGAAAAAAAAAAAATAGAACTGCCATGTAATCCAGCAATTTCATGTCTGGGAATATATGCAAAGAAAATGAAAACAGTAACTCAGAAAGATGCATGCACACACATGTTCATAGCAGCGTTATTTACAGGAGCCAAGATATGAAAACAGCCTACGTGTCCATCAAAGCAGGAATGGATAAAAGAGTTGTTGTATGTATATCATATTATAATACACACATGTGCACACATAAACACAGTGGAATATTATTCAGCCATAAAAATGAGGAAATCTTGCAGTTTGCAACAACATGGTGGACCTTGAGGGCATTGTGCTAAGTGAAATAAGTCAGACAGATACTGTGTGATCTCACATATATGTGAAATCTAAAAGTATTTGTGTGTGTGCGTGTGTGTTAGAAAAGGGGATCACATTATGTGTGGTTACCAGAGTTGAAGGGTTGTGGGAAGAGGAGTGTGAGTAAGTGGTCAGAAGGTACAAACTCCTAGTTACAAAATAAGTAAGAACTAGGGATATAATCAACATGATAACTATAGTTAACACTGCTGTATATATGAAATTGTTAAGAGAGTAAATGCTGAGTTCTCATTGCAAGGAAAAAATGTTTTCCTTTTTTTTTTTCTTTCTCTGGTTATTTTCTTTGTAAGAGATGGTGATGCTAACTAAACATATAGCTGTAGTCATTTCACAACATATGTAACTCAAACCATTATGCTATACACCTTAAACTTTTACAGTGATATATCTTAATTATATCTCAAGTGAAACGGGAGGAATATTAATTAATAAACCAAGCCAAAAAAAAAAGGATTGTGTTTAGGAAGAAGAGAATTCAGGAAACTGAGGAAAGATTATAATATTGCTTAGTAGATATTCCTTCAGTTCAGTTCAGTCGCTCAGTCGTGTCCAACTCTTTGTGACCCCATGAATCACAACACGCCAGGCCTCCCTGTCCATCACCATCTCCCGGAGTTCACTCAGACTCACGTCCATCGAGTCAGTGATGCCATCCAGCCATCTCATCCTCTGTCTTCCCCTTTTCCTCCTGCCCCCAATCCCTCCCTTAAAAGGAAACAATTAGTGGAGGACCTCAAAACTTAAGCCATGGAATATATCTTTTCATTTCATTCAAAAATTTAAGACCTGCTCTTTGATCAGGCAGTTTTCTAGATGCTTGTTATACATCAACAAACAAAATAGTAAAGATCCTTGCCTCTGTGGAGCTGACATTCTTCCAAAGGGGAGATAGAAATCACAATATTCCTGTCTTTCTGAATCTCACCTGTTTTTCCTCAGGCTGATAAAACCACAAACTTGAATCCTTATCATATTTTGCTTAGTGAAATTTAAACAGTTTCATCTTGTATCTTTTATCATTGCTTATAACCCCTTCGATGGCACACATTTCACTCAAACACACCACTGCAACTTTTCTTTGGATGGTATTGGGACCATTTTCATAGAATAACAAAGGAAAACGAATAATTCTAATCTATTTATAGAGCGATATTATAACCCAATACTCAGATTATATATAAATGAGCTGAACTTTTTCTGAAGGTCAGTCACCTTATTTAGGGGACAAAAAAGGCCAAGTTTTTGTCAGACTTTAAGGTATATTGAAAAGAGGTAGAGCCGTTATTACCTCTCTCCTTTTTGTTGAACAGCTCCCTCTCCTTTGGTTCCCTCATTTGCTTCTTAGCTACTTGATTAACAATAGAATGCTTTTGTGAAATATTCTTCCTCCTATTGTTCATATCTTTTTCATATTAGAATTGGTTTTATAAACGAAATCATCATGGACCTTTCCCTTTTAGATTTCAAGGTCAACACAATCTCCTGTCGTCTCTTCCTTGAAATGACTTTTTTGGCCCACAAAATGAGTTTTATTTCAAAGGGAAAAAGTAAAGGATTTCTTTGCTCCTTTCCTAATAGTCAGTGGCAGGATTTGAGATCTCAAGGTTCCAGTATACAATAAGAAAAATCCACAAAAGATATGATTTCATCTAATTTTCAGATGAAAGTGATTTTTTTTCCATTTTAAAAATGAGGATTAGCTAAAACAGTGTTTTTTCCAAATGAGAAACTCCTGAATACCTTCTTCTAAGGTATCATCTCCAGCAGAATTTGACAAGGATCTTTTTAGGTGAGTCTCACATATTAAAAATGAATTACCTGGCTCTGGTTTCAGACATATTAGAGGAAAGGAAAGACTGTCTCATCATTTTTTTCCCCAACTCTTAGTATATGGATTAGAGAAAAGTGAAGGTGAAAGTCAATCAGTCGTGTCTGACTCCTTGCAACCCCATGGACTATACAGTCCATGGAATTTTCTAGGCCAGAATACTGGAGTGGATAGCCTTTCCCTTCTCCAAGGGATCTTTCCAACCCAGGGATCGAAGAGAAATACAAATAATACCAAGAAAAGGCAACATATAACATCTGTGGAGCTGTTTCTAGGAAAGCTCAAAATGTTGGACAGTGGGGAAAATTGTGTTTTTAAAGTTAGTTGAAGTATGGCACTTCCCTGCCTGTTAAGACCCTATGCTTCCACTGTAGAGGGCGTGGGTTTGATCCCTCATTGGAGAACTAAGACCCCCCGCATGCTGTGTGGCCAAAAAAAAAAGCTGACGTGAATAATGGATGCCTTTCTTTCTAGAAAGAGAAAAGTATTATTTTTAAATGTTCAGAACTTACACTCTCCTCCTTCATACTTTTACAGCCTCTTTACAGAAAACACACTAAGAAAAGAGTTAACCCTTTACATCAAGGGATTTGTCCTGTCTTCTGAGAGCCAATTTTGACTTGCTAAAAATTACATTTATTTGATTGTTGTTAGAAACAGTACATACTCATAAAAATTCCTAATGTAGAAAGATGTGAATTGAAAGATAAAGTTCCCCTTCCCAGAAACATACTAGTTTAGCGTATACCCTTTCAAACTCTTTCATATATATATAGAGAGAGAGAGACAGCTATTTTTTCCTGATACTTTGTTACCAAATTTTTCAGCATACAGAAATTTGAAGAAACTGAACACAAAATATTCCATCACAAAAAAAAATCCCATCACCTAGGTTTTGTCATTGATATTTGCCTGATTTATCATGTATTTATCCATCTATTGTTCCATCATGTTTTTGGATGCACTGCAAAGTAAACTGCAGAGATTGATATACTTCCAGCTAAATATTTCATCATAATGTCAGAATCAAGATCTCAGTATTTGTTTGTAGGGTTTTTCTTTTGATTTGAATTTACCCTTGATAAAATCCACAAATCTTAAATGTACTTTTGCTCAACTTTTAAATTTTTTCATACTCCTCTATAATCCAGACCTTTCTCAAGAACATTATCATCATTCCAGAAAGCTCTTTTGTGCCCTTTCCTAGACAGTCCCCACCATATTTAGCCATTTAATGGATATTTTCTTTAAAAAGTCAGCCCTTGCTCTAGTATTATTCTGCAACTTGGAAAATAAGTTTTCACATGAGTAAATATATACCTCACTTCATTTAACAGCTGCACATTCATTATTTAAATGTACCAAAGTCTACTTCCTTGTTGTACTTCTTCATTACAGACTTTGTAGTTACACATTCAGCTTTGGTTCCCTGTCAAGAGATGGACTCCAGTCTTCTACCAACTGTAACCTCAGACAGCAGCTTGTTATATTAACCTCCATAAGTTATTTCACTTAGATATAACTATAATCCATATTGCTCTGTCATCAGATTTATCAAATGAATAAACTCACTGTATTACATGTTAACATGAAATTACATGTTACCAAATAACATTTTTATGGAAAATCAGTTCAGTTCAGTGGCTCAGTCGTGTCTGACTCTTTGTGACCCCGTGAATCACAGCACGCCAGGCCTCCCTGTCCATACCAACTCCCAGAGTCCACCCAAACCCATGTCCATTGAGTTGGTGTTGCCATCCAACCATCCCATCTCTGTCGTCCCCTTCTCCTCCTGCCCTCAATCTTTCCCAGCATCAGGGTCAATGAGTCACCTCTTCACATCAGGTGGCCAAAGTATTGGACTTTCAGCTTCAACATCAGTCCTTCCAATGAACACCCAGGACTGATCTCCTTTAGGATGGACTGGTTGGATCTCCTTGCAGTCCAAGGGACTCTCAAGAGTCTTTTCCAACACCTCGATTCAAAAGCATCAATTCTTCGGTGCTCAGCTTTCTTTATGGTCCAACTCTCATATCCATACATGACTACTGGAAAAACCATAGCCTTAACTAAATGGACCTTTGTTGACAAACTAAAGTCTCTGCTTTTTAATATGCTATCTCGGTTGGTCATAACTTTCCTTCCAAGGAATAAGCGTCTTTTAATTTCATGGCTATAATCACCATCTGCAGTGATTTTGGAGCCCAGAAAAATAAAGTCAGCCACTGTTTCCACTGTTTCCCCATCTATTTGCCATGCAGTGATGGGACCGGATGCTATGATCTTCATTTTCTGAATGTTGAGCTTTAAGCCAACTTTTTCACTCTCTTTCACTTTTATCAAGAGGCTCTTTAATTCTTCTTCACTTTCTGCCATAAGGGTGGTGTCATTTGCATATCTGAGGTTATTGATATTTCTCCCAGCAATCTTGATTCCAGATAACTCCTCCCTATTTTTTTGAGGGCAAATTTATTATGTTTTCGTCTTAGTCTGAATGTGGTAGTAACTTTCCCCAAAAACTTTTAATGAGAAAAGTGACTTTATTTTACATTTTTGCAAATCTCTTTGATGTCTGACTAATATAGGACAGTTGGATTTCCTAATCTGTTTTTGCATTCTGTTTGTTGTGATGTTATTATGGTTTAAATATATGAAGAAATCTGCCCTCACATGGGTAAAAAGTTGTCAAAGAGAGGAAGATTTAATAATTTCACATAATTGTAGATATTCTTTGATATTATAGCAAAAATTTAAAATGTTCCTTAACATTCTAATGCTGGAGTATGAAATCAATGGATTTTTTATATTGTTGCCTCTCTTCTAAGTTAAATAGATTTTTACCCATGTATGATTTTATCACTTCATGCATTAGACATTGGAAAATATTAATTCACTAAATTATATTGCTCTTCCATTTCCTGTATGTATCCCTAACAGTTCATATTTGTGATTTGCCACTTATTTCATGAGAAAAACTTAAGTATTGGAAAACAGAATCTCATGATAATTAGTAGACACAAGTTTTGCAAAATTTCAGTGTTCACTTCACACTAAAATTTTATCATTGGAAACATATTTTCAGTTGGAGTTCTTGAAGTTCACTGGATTTATTTTCAGTTCCTAGGTTAGAATAACCATTGTCTGTCAGTTCTTTTAACATGTCGTTCTATGAAAAAAGCCAACTAGTTCAGCCCACCATTCAAATATTTGTACAAGTGCATTTCCTTAAGATAACCATCATACCTTAGTATATAGCAGAAGTGCTTTATGCATACTTGCATTGTGTCATGCAGAGAAAAGATTCTGGTTTGTGGGTCAAGATTTAATATTTTTATTACTTTATCAAGAGCATTCTTAGATAATGCCATATAGTTCATTTCTACTGGTTTCGTTCTAATAGAGATTTGTGCCACATGCCTTGATTCATACTAAAACTACAGCTTTACCCACTATTCCTTTTACCCCATTAGTACAAATGTCAGCATAATGAAAATGCATATAATATCTTAGTTGTGTTACCAAAATAGTTTTGACCTCTCAGATCCCATGGGGTAAGCAGAGCACACTTTGAGAACTGCTGGTCTGGAGACCATGATAAAACACATCCAGATAACAAGGAAATGTCTAAATCCTGCAAGAAGTGAGTCGAGCATCATAGTGCTTCATGAACAAAAAGATCATATAGAGTAAAGAAATTGTGGGGCAGGGTGCCTCTTTATGGTAGAAAGGGGCTTTGAAACTGGCTAGAAAAAGTAGAAGTATTTCAATAGGTAGGAAGAAAAATGTTAACAGATCATAAATTTACATGTAAATACTCTTGAGTTACTTAAATTCAGAGTTTCCTATTTTGGAAAAATTTTATACTTTTTTTGTAGTTAGCCTTAAATTATGTACAATAATGGAGAAAAGATAATAGATGCTCTGGTTAGTGACTTTAACGATTGACCAATTCTTAGTATTTAGTGTGCTTCATAATGATGACTTACTTTGCAGTAAGTTTGCTATGCTAGTTGTTTTATATAAGCTAAAATTAAAACATCTTTAGCATATACCACATGGAGCACAGTGGAAAAGAATAGAAAAAATTAAAGATTGGTGATGGAAAATTCATAAAATTTAACATGAAATGTTCATTTTTTTTACTCTGCATGTTAAAGCTTGTAGCTGTTTGACCCTTTGTATAAATAAATATTGAAATGGATAGTATTGTTTTATTTCAGGAAAATATCTAAGGCAAAAGAGAATTGATTTTCAGCTTCCCTATGACATTCTTTGGCAGTGGAAACACAATCAGGTATGAATTTATCTTACCATATTTCATTCTTTTTTTTTTTCAGTTTTGTTTGTTTAGTTATTTTTTACTTTACAGTATTGTATTGGTTTTGCCATACGTTGACATGAATCCGCCATGGGTGTACATGTGTTCCCCATCCTGAACCCCCCTTCCCACCTCCCTCCCCAGATATTTCATTCTTAAGTGCTCAGTGGGGGAGAGGGAGATGCAAGTCTTTTTCTCTGCCTCCTTGTTATGCTCTCATCTTAGGAAATACAGAGAAGTGTCCCTGTGAAGGTCAGAGACTAAGAAAAATGAATTTGCATCCATATTTAATATGACCTATTTGCCTTTACTCATAACTTCAAAATAGCAGTAAGTTCCTGCTTCCTTAGGAAACCTTCAGTTATTATTCTGGGCTTTTATTTTGGTAGCAAAGATTCTGTTCTGTAAGAATCCTGTTTGATGCAGGTCTCAAGAGAATTTAGATGTACTGCCAGCAGCATTAAGAAATTTCAGGCTTTATTTTTGTTGGCTCCTTCCCATCAGTTTGGAATTTATTTTTCACATACAAAAGAGAGTCTTCTACCAAAGGAAACAGGGAAAATATTTAATACTCTTGTACTTTTAAATATATTGGGAACTAACACTGGAAAGGTGCTGCTTTTCTCTCTTACTTACCTAATTGAAAAGTTTCCCCCAGTAATTTTTATATTTAGCAAAAGCCCCCAGAATCCATATTGGGAACTACCATTGGGAAATAGAAATAGTCATGCAAATGAGGTAAATAAGCTCCTGAGTTTTGCCAAAATTCCACCAAAGTTTAATCTTGGAAAGCCAAAAGCAGTGAACATTCCCATCTGCATTCTCTTCTTTGATGGTCTCTCCTGAATTTTAAGAGGGTCAGTATGTTAGATATTTGTCTCAGAGTCATAACAATAAAGGAGATAGTGTTTTGACTCACTGTACCCACTGAAAAATGATGGTGGGATTATTCTTATAGATTAATACACTCTAGCTTAAACAGCTTAAACCAAGCTCCTGTTTGTTTCTTTGTTTGTTTTTTGGTACTGTCTTCTATAGTAAAACACTCACAGACTGACTAATACATTTTTTTTCCTAATGCATTCTTTATTGCAATATGAGAACACCATTATCCTGCCTGCCATCTTCCCTTTGTTCACTGAATTAATTGCCTTAATTAAAATGTAAAATGTGTTTTCCTACAACACTCACCCTGAAAAAGCCGGGATGCTTATCTTTTTCATATCATATACCTGCCCTACCCATCTGAACAAGCCCTGTGCAAGTTTTCCTTTCTTTTCATAGAGGGAAATAAAATCTTAATTTATCCAAATGAATAGCTTTAATCTGCAGTGTGATAATCATTTAAATCTGTCCAATAACTTGCTGAAGAAACATCTAACAAAAAATGCATTTTCTTTAATCTAGTTATGATTGCTTCTGTTGAATATAGTTCTTTTACCCTGATCTGGTAAGTCACCTTTTATTCCAGGGTAAAAAGTGATCACACCTCAAATGTATCCAACCCAGAAAGTAAGTGTTTCCATATGGGCAGAGTACATGGATAATTTCTTTATTTTTAGTGATTTATACTGTTTTCTGGCATTTGAAGTTGAATGCTATATCGGGATTTTTCTGTTTTTTCTTCTAGCTATACAAGAAACCAGATGTCCCACTATATAAAAAAATTCGTTCAAGTGAGTAAAATGGGAGCTGTTTTTTCTGCCTCCATACCATCAGTGTTCTCAGCCTGGCACTTAAAAATTACTCTATATGTTCACAAACTATTCTTTGCTGTCTTCTCTCAAGATGTCTACGTTGATGTCAAACCCCTTTCTGGTTATGAGGCTACCACTTGTAACTGTAAGAAGCCAGATGATGACACCAAAAAGGGCTGTGTGGATGACTGCCTCAATAGGTACTGTACTAAACTAATTCTATAAGCACAGGCTTTAAGATCTGTAAGACACTTCATTTAGGGGAATTCCCTGGTGGTCCAGTGTTTAAAACTCGGTGTTTTCACTGTCAGGGGCCTGAGTTCAATCCCTAGTTGGGGAACTGAGATTCCGCAAGCCACGTGGTATGGCCAGAAAAAAAAAAGACTTCATTTAAAGGAAAAGGTTAAGTAGACTCTTTGATTTCCTCTCAAGAAATCAAAAAGGATATATGAAACTTAACTGATAGACTGTCTCGGTCTGCTTGGGCTGCTATAACAAACTATCATAGACTTAAATAATAGAAATATATTTCTCACAATTCTGGAGGCTGGGAAGTCCATGGTGAAATTGTCAGCAGATTCAGCGTCTGGTGAGGGCCCACTTCCTAGCTTATAGACAGCTGCCTTCTCCCTGAATACTCACATGGCCTCTCCTCAGAGCATGCTCATGGTAGAAAGATACTTCTCTCTCTTCCTCTTCTTAGAAGGCCACTAATCCAATTATGAGGGCTTCTCTGGTGGCCCGGTGGTAAAGAACCCACCTGTCAATTCAGGAGCTACAGGAGAGGCGAATTTGATCCCTTGGTCAGGTGAAGTGAAGTTGCTCAGTCGTGTCAAACTCTGCGACCCCGTGGACTGTAGCCCACCAGGCTCCTCCGTCCATGGGATTCTCCAGGCAAGAATACTGGAGTGGGTTGCCATTTCCTTCTCCAGGGGATCTTCCTGACCCAGGGATCGAACCCAGGTCTCCCACATTGCAGGCAGGCGCTTTAACCACTGAGCCACCAGGGAAGCCCCAGTAGATCCCCTGAAAAAGGCAGTGGCAGCCCACTCCAGTGTTCTTGCCTGGAGAATCCCAGGGACGGGGGAGCCTGGTGGGCTGCTGTCTGTGGGGTCGCACAGAGTCGGACACGACTAAAGCAACTTAGCAGCAGCAGCCAGTATTCTTGCCTGGAAAATCCCATGAACAGAGGAGCCTGATGGGCTATAGGGTTGCAAAAGAGTCAGACAGGACTGAGAGATTAAACAACAATAATCCCATTACGAGGTTCCCACCTTCATCAGCTAATAAAACCTATTCACCTCCCAAAGCCCCTACTTGCAAATAGCATCACACTGAAGGCTAGGTCTTCAACTGAATTTTGAAGGGACATATTTAGCTCAAAACATGGGCTAAATAGAGTAATAGGAAGCAATGTCATGTAGAGTCTTATGTACTCAGGTTTAAATCCTCTTACTGTTGTGAGACCTAAGGAAAGTTCTTTAACCTCTCTAATAAAAATAATACTAGTAGAAGGTCCTGATACATTTGGGGGGAAACTAAGTTGATAAGACATTAGGATATAGAAGGTATGTTAATACACATGATGATTGAGTCAGTGACGCTAATGAGAGATAGTAAGGCTGTTGTCAGAGATAGGAAGTGTGAGTTCTTAGTGAGATTGAGATTTCAAAATGAAAATGTCTAATTGAGATAAAGGATTCTATCTCTATTAACCTAAGCAGATAGGTAGCAAAGGAGAATTAATGAACTTCCCATCAGTGTTCCTTGTTCTAGATAGCTTTCCTAGACAGATAGCTGCTTCTCCAATTTTGATCTCTAGTCAGCTGTCGTGGTCTGAGGGAATCAGTGTTTTTTGCTTTAATGTGCCAGTTGGGAAATTCTACCTTACCTACATCACTGTAAATTTTCATCTTGTCATTGTACATACATAGAATTGTACATAGTAGTAGTAGTAGCTTGGTGATTTAGGTAGTCGATGTCTTATGCAGATTATTTTCACTCTCAGGTATTTTCTATATGTGCTTTTATGTAACATTGTAATCCTTAAGCTCATCCTTTTTAGATGTCACAGCTTGCCATTCTTCTGTTGTTCATTATTCAAGTTACTTTTAATATTTTGCTATTAAAAATTATACTACTATGAAACTGTGTAACATACATATACATGTATACATATATATGTGTAATTCTTACTCTGTACTTTCTAAGAGCTCTTGTAAAATACTTAGGTAGTTTTTGGCATCACCACCAATATATATTTATTTCCTCTTAGTTCCACCTCCTTTAGTTACTGACATCTAACTTTATTTCTAGTGCTTTAGTATTTCATTGGTTTACTATTTGAGAGTATCATATGTCCTTAAAGTTGTTTAAATGCGCATCTCTTTAGATGCTAACATTTCTGTGCCTTTTGTATGATATTTTATTTATTGTCTATGAAATTAATATAGCTGCCTCATTGCTTATTTCCTTTCTTTCTTTTGATAGTTCAGGAAGTTGTTGTTGTTTAATTGCTTAGTTGTGTCTGACTCTTTTGTGATCCCATGGACTGTAGGCCACCAGGCTCATGTGTCCATGGGATTTCCCAGGTAAGAATACTGGAGTAGGTTTCCCTTTCCTTCTCCAGGGGTTGGGTCCTTCCCAACCCAGGGATGGAACCAGAGTCTCCTGAATTGGCAGGATTCTTTACCACCGAGCCACCATGGAACCCCTCGTATATTCTTAGTATAGAAATAAATATGTTAGTGTTTGCCCAGGATGCTGAGTGGACAATTAACTTATTAATTTAAAAGAACCATCAGTGTTTGCAACTTGACTTGGATATTTTCAGTATTATTAACTTTTGAATTTAGACATTATTACCTTGTTAATAACTTTGTTAACCAATCTAACCTTATTAAAATAAAAATTAATTTTATGCATTTTTTTGGCTGCACTGGGTCTTAGTTGCAGCATATGGGATCTTTTAGTTGTAATGCATAGGATCTTAGTTGCAGGATGTGGAATCTTTTTAGTTGCACCGTGAGAAAACTCATTTGCAGCATGTGGGATCTAGTTCCCTGACCAGGGATCAATCCCAGGCCCCCTTCATTGGGAGCGCAGAGTGTTAGTCTCTAGACCAGTAGAGAAGTCCCTTTGAATTCATTTTTTAAATCCCTATTTTTAAAAATGGGTTCATATAGATGATATGTAGTGTTAATTGACATATAATTATTCCTTTTTTTTCTAGAATGATCTTTGCTGAGTGTTCTCCCAACACTTGCCCCTGTGGTGAGCAGTGCTGTAACCAGAGGATACAGCGGCATGAGTGGGTGCAATGTCTAGAACGATTTCGAGCTGAAGAAAAAGGTTGGGGAATCAGAACCAAAGAACCCCTAAAAGCTGGGCAATTCATCATTGAATACCTAGGAGAGGTTGTCAGCGAGCAGGAGTTCAGGTACAGTGGTAAATCATACTCCAGGAAAATGGCAGAGGTACCAGATTAGAATGGAAAATGAAATATTTTAAGTTTACTTTCAACTTAATCATTAACTGGGTTTTAATCATTTCTCTCCTCTTTAGGAACAGGATGATTGAGCAGTATCATAATCACAGTGACCACTATTGTCTGAACTTGGATAGTGGGATGGTGATTGACAGTTACCGTATGGGAAATGAAGCCCGATTCATCAATCACAGCTGTGACCCCAATTGTGAAATGCAGAAGTGGTAAGAAAACAAGGGAAGGTAAACCCAGCAGAGCAGAAAGTATTGAGGACATCCTGAGATTGATCTTAATCAGCTTATACAGAGCAGCTCAGGCAATTCTCTGTTATGACAGATCCTCCCAGGTAGAGAGTAAGCTCGTATTGTTTCTTCACACTTCAACCTAACTACTCCCAGAAGAATGTAATATTTATTTGTGTGTGTGTGTGTGTGTGTGTGTACATATATGATAATACGTACTGTTTATTGACTGCTTACTATATACCAAGCACTGCTACATGGTTCTTACATCCATGCATTTAGCATGTTTATCACATCCTCACTGGATTTGTCACAATGATAAGTAAAAATAAGTGAGATAGATTAGAATCTAATTTAGAATGAAAAAAATACATCTAAAAAACAATCTCACCTTTTGAAATGGCCCACACTCTGTCTGTAGAGTGTGTTGTTGTTGTTGTTGTTTAGTTGCTAAGTTGTGTCGAACTCCTTTGCAACCCAATGGACTGTAGCCCGCCAGGCTCCTCTGTCCATAGTATTTAAAATATAAAATTTAAAAAAAAAAGAATAATTCAGAAAAGATAACATGATAGAGGAGGATTCTAAGAAAATGAGAGAGTAGGAAGCAACAAGAATCTATCTCCATTTAGACAATTGCACTAGCAGAATCTGTCTGATAAAACTGTTTGGAAGTCTGGAGTCTGTTGAAGGCTTGTAACGTCCAGGAGATGTTTTAGATGGTCAGTTGTGGTTCATTTCAATCAATTCAAACTCTTAACTCAGTAGTAGCTACTCATCCCTACCCCCAGGCAGGCAGCTGTGCAAGTACTCCTGGAATAGCTTGCATACAGCTTGCAGATGCTAGGGTGGATAAAAGGGGCCCCTTTCTCCAAATACTGAATCTCTGTGCTCTGATTGCTGATTCTGATCACAGAGGTGCACACGAAGAAGCAGGCAGCCACTGTTGTACCTCCCACTGTTGCAAGTCCCTCTCCCTCCAGCTATAGTGACTTTCAGGACATTTTAAGGTACCCTCTTTTGCCCACCTTCATTTTTCATTTTTCGTCTTTTAGGACAGAAATTAAAGACTTAACACATGCCAGAACAATTACATATGTTGGGGAATATAGATAGTCAGTCACATATCCAAGGGAAGGATCAGAAAAGACATAAGACACTAGGTTTACACTTGAGGCTGATCCTTGAAACAGGAAAATAATAATAACAAAAAACAGCGAATAGGAAAGGGGAAAATCTAATTCCCAAGTTACCACATTACTCGATTCAGATGTCCAGTGTTCAGAAAAATCATGAGGAATATAAAGACATTAGAAAATATGGCCCATTCAGAGAAAAAAAAATAGTAATTCAGTAGAATCTGTCCCTAAAATGGGCTAATGGCAGACACATAAGACAAAACTTTTAAACAATTGCCCTGATGACGCTCAAAGAACTAAAGGAAATTGTCATGAAAAAGTCTTTCATGAGAAAGTCATGAAACTGATATGAAAAAAATGGAAATATCAATAAAGAGATAGAAAACCTAAAAAAGAAACCAGAAGGGAAGCCTGCAACTGAAGATGTACAATAATTGAAATGAGAAATTTACTAGATGGATTCAGAGGCAGGTTTGGTCAGGCAAGAGAAAGAATCAGTGAACTCAAAGATGAAAATCACTCAAAGTAAAAATCACTCAGTCATGTCTGGATCTTTGCAACCCCATGGACTATGCAGTCTGTGAAATTCTCTAGGCCAGAATACTGAAGAGGGTAGCCATTCCCTTCTCCAGGGATCTTCCCAACCCTGGGACCGAACCCAGGTCTTCCACACTGCAGGCAAATTCTTTACCTGCTGAGCCACCAGGGAAGCCCAAGAATCCTGGAATAGGTAGCTTATCCCTTCGCCAGCAGATCTTCCCAACCCAGGAATTGAACTGGGGTCTCCTGAATTGTAGGCGGATTCTTTACCAGCTGAGCTACCAGAGCAGCCCATAGGACAATATAAATTATCAAGCCTGAGGAAAAAGATAAAGATTGAAGAGGAGAGAGCTCTAAGCGGCCTTTGGGATACCATCGAGCAGAACAACCATATGTATTGTGGATGTCCCAGAGGGAGAAAACAGAAGCAAGAGAAAATATTTGAAGAAATAATGGTTGAAAACTTACCAAATTTCATGAATGATGTGAATATAAATACCCAGGGTACTTAACAAATTCCAAGTAAGATGAACTCAGAATGAGACACATACCAAGACATATTAAAATCAAACTTTCAAAATATAAAGAGCAAGTCTTGGAATCAGCCCAAGACAAACAAATCATTACAATACAGTGACATTTTGGAGGCCAGAAGATAGTGGGCCCATGTATGTAGTGTGCTAAAAGAACATGTCAACCAGGATTCCTATCTGTAGCAAAGCTATCCTTCAGAAGTGAAGAGGAAATAAAAGCATTCCCAAATAAAAGATGAGGGACTTTTTGAGTGCTAGAACTACCCTGCAGAAATACTCAATGGTCTCCTCCAAAGTGAACTTACAGGACACCAGACAGTACTTCTATGCCATATGGAGAAATAAAGATCTTAATAAAGGTAAATACATGGGCAATTTTAAAAGCTAGAATTAATTTGACAGTGTTTTGTAGCTATACTTTTTTTTCTATACAGTTTAGGAAACTAATGCACTTAGTGGAATTGTTAGCTAATTTTTTTGTGCACATAATATAAAGATGTAATTTTGTGACATCTGGAAGGAAGAGAAATGGCTGTAAAGGAGTAGTGTTTTTTTATGTTATTCAAGTTAAGCTACTATAAATAAAATTATAGTTTTATAACTTAAGGATGTTCAGTGTAATCCTCATGATAACCACAGTGCAATACCTACAGACATGTACAAAAAGAAATTCAGGAAGAATGTAAACATTTCACTCCAAAAAATTAACTAAACACACTAAAAAGCAGGAATTCAGGCAAGGAGGGACAGAAACCTCTAGGGCATATAGAAAACAAATTGTTCAGTGATAAGTAACTCCTTATCAGTAATTAATTTAAAGGTAAATGGATTAAACTCTTAAAAAGAGAATGGGATTCAGCATCATTTATGATTTTAAAAACTCTACAAACTGGGTAAAAGAATGTGTCTCAATATAATAAAAGGTGAATGTGACAACCAACAGGTGAAAAATTGAAAGCTTTTCCTCTGGAATCAAGAATAAAACCAAAACAAGGATGTCTACTCCTACCACTTCCATTCAACATAATACTGCAAGTTTTACCCAGATGAGGTAGCTGCTACTGCTGCTGCTAAGTCACGTCAGTTGTGTCTGACTCTGTGCAACCCCATAGATGGCAGCCTACCAGGCTCAGCCGTCCCTGGGATTCTCCAGGCAGGAACACTGGAGTGGGTTGCCATTTCATTCTCCAGTGCATGAAAGTGAAAAGTGAAAGTGAGTTTGCTCAATCATGTCTGACTCTTCACGACCCCATAGACTGCAGCCTACCAGGCTCCTCTGTCCGTGGGATTTTCCAGGCAAGAGTACTTGAGTGGGATGAGGTAGGCAAGAAAAAAATTAAGTAAAAGGCATCCAATTGAAAAGGAACAAGTAAAACTGTCTATTTACATATGGAAAAATACTATATATATATTATATGTATAATATAGAAATTTAGAAAATTACATATAGAAAAAATATTGTTTGCAAACAGAATTACATGTAGAAAACCCTAAAAACTCCCATCAGAAAACATTTTAGAACTGAAAATTTATTGAAGTTTCAGGAGACAAACTCAAAATATAAAAATCAGTTGCATTTTCATACACAAGTAACTGTCAGAAATTAAAAAACAATCTTTTTGCAATAGCATCAAAAAGAATAAAATACCTAGGAATAAATTTAGCCAAGGAAGTAAAAGACCTGTACACTGAAAACTGTAAGCTAGTGATGAGAGCTTACAGGA
The DNA here is from genome assembly GCF_023091745.1 of Budorcas taxicolor. Lineage (NCBI taxonomy): Eukaryota > Metazoa > Chordata > Mammalia > Artiodactyla > Bovidae > Budorcas > Budorcas taxicolor. The sequence continues at coordinate 15,697,066 of NC_068912.1, forward strand.
GACATAAATAAATGAAAAGATACCCTGTGCTCATGGATTTGAAGAGTTATTACTGCTTAAATGTCTGTACTACACAAAGCATCCTACAAATTCAGTACAATAAAGATAAAATTCCAATGGCACTTTCCTCAGAAGTAGAATAATCCTAAAACTTAGGTGGAACCACAAAAAATCTCTAATAGTCAAAACAGTCTTGACAAAGAACAAAGCTGAAGGCAACATATGTCCTGATTTCAAACTATATTACAAAGCTATAGTAATCGAAACAAAACAGATACATAGATGAATGGAATAGAATAGAGCCCAGAAATAAACCCATGCATGTATGGCCAATTGATTTATGGCAGAGGAGCCAAGAATATACAATAGGGAAAGGGCAGTCTCTTCAATAAAGGGTGTGTGGGAAAACTGCACAGCCACATGCAAAAGAATGAAGTTGGATCACTGTCTTTCAACATAAACAGAAATCAATTTAAAGACTTAAATGTAAGACCTAAAACCATGAAATTCCTAGAAAAAAACAGGATAAGCTCCTTGTCATCAGTTTTGACAATGATATTTTTGTTTGTTTTAACACCAGAAGTAGGGCATTAAAAGCAGAAATGAGCAAGTGAGACTGGTCAAACTAAAATGTTTCTGTACAACAATGGAAACCATAAACAAAATGAAAAAAGCAGCCTACAGAATGGGAGAAAATATTAGCAAATCTAGTGAGGTGTTAATATTCAAAATATATAAGGAAAGCATACAAGTCAATAGCAAAATAGAAAATCCAATTAAATATAGTTGGAAAATCTGAATATACTTTTAAAGCAGACATACAGATGACCAACAGGTACATTAAAAGGTGCTTAATGTCACACTCTTCACTTTCTGCCAAAAGGGTGGTATCATCTGCATATCTGAGGTTATTGATATTTCTTCCGGCAATCTTGATTCCAGCTTGTGCTTCTTCCAGCCTAGCATTTCTCATGATGTACTCTGCATACAAGTTAAATAAGCAGGGTGACAATATACAGCCTTGACGTACTCCTTTTCCTATTTGGAACCAGTCTGTTGTTCCATGTCCAGTTCTAACTGTTGCTTCCTGACCTGCATACAGGTTTCTCAAGAGGCAGGTCAGGTGGTCTGGTATGCCCATCTCTTTCAGAATTTTCCACAGTTTCTTGTGATCCACACAGTCAAAGGCTTTGGCATAGTCACTAAAGCAGAAATAGATGTTTTTCTGGAACTCCCTTAAAGCTCAACATTCAGAAAACAAAGATCAAGGCATCTGGTCCCATCACTTCATGGGAAACAGATGGGGAAACAGTGTCAGACTTTATTTTTTTGGGCTCCAAAATCACTGCAGATGGTGACTGCAGCCATGAAATTAAAAGACGCTTACTCCTTGGAAGAAAAGTTATGACCAACCTAGAGAGCATATTCAAAAGCAGAGACATTACTTTGCCAACAAAGGTCTGTCTAGTTAAGGCTATGGTTTTTCCAGTGGTCATGTATGGATGTGAGATTTGGACTGTGAAGAAAGCTGAGCGCCGAAGAATTGATGCTTTTGAACTGTGGTGTTGGAGAAGACTCTTGAGAGTCCCTTGGACTGCAAGGAAATCCAACCAGTCCATTCTAAAGGAGATCAGCCCTGGGATTTCTTTGGAAGGAATGATGCTAAAGCTGAAACTCCAGTACTTTGGCCACCTCATGCAAAGAGTTAACTCATTGGAAAAGACTGTGATGCTGGGAGGGATTGGGGGCAGGAGGAGAAGGGGACGACCCAGGATGAGATGGCTGGATGGCATCACCGACTTAATGGACGTGAATTTGAGTGAACTCCGGGAGTTGATGGACAGGGAGGCCTGGCGTGCTGCGATTCACGTGGTCGCAAAGAGTTGGACACAACTGAGCGACTGAACTGAACTGAATGTCACACTAACTATCAGGGAAATGCAAGTCAAAACCACAATGAGATAACCACCTCACACCTATTAGAATGGCTATTCTCAAACAGATAAGAAGTAATAAATGTTAGTGAGAATGTAAAAAAAGCCGGGCCGGGCCAGGGGGCGGGGGGGGCCTTGTGCACTGTTGGTGGGAATTTAAATTGGTACAGCCATTGTCAAAAATCATATGGAGGTTCCTAGGAAAATTAAAAATAGAAGTGCCATACAACCCAGCAGTGCCATTTCTCGGTATTTATCTGAAGGAAAAGAAAACCCTAACTCAAAATGATTATCTGTATCCCATGTTCATTATGGCGTTACTCATAGTAGCTGAGGCATGGAAACAACCTAAGTATTCATCAGTGGATAAAGAAAATGTGTTCTGTGTCTACAGTGGAATATTTAGCCACAAAAATGGAGGAAATACGGCCATTTGTAACAAAATGAATGGCCTTGTTACGCTAAATGAGATAGAGAGACTAGTTCCATATGACCTCACTTGTATAGGATCTTTTGAAAAAAAAAAGCAAACTCAGATACAAATTGGTAGTTGCCAGAGGTAAGGGTTTGCAAGCTTGGAAAAATAGGTGAAGGTGGTCCAAATAAATAACAACTGAGGATGTAATGTACAGCCTGGTGACTATAGTTAATAATACTACATTGTATATTTGAAACTTGCTTAGAGAATGAATCTTAAAAATCTTATCACAAGAAAATAATTTGATACTATGCATGGTGATGGATGTTAACTAGAGTCATTGTAGTGATCATTTTGCAGTATATACATATAATAAATCATAATGTTACACCTAACACTAATATAATATTTTATGTCAATTATGTCTTAATTTTTTTTTTTGAAAGATTGGCAGAATAGATTACAAGCACATGATCCTGGGGCTTCCCTGGTGGTCCAGTGGTTAAGAACTCACCTTGTAGTACAGGGGATGCAGGTTTGATCCCTGATCAGGGAACTAAGATCCCATATGCTGCTGGGCAACGAAGCCCACTCAGTGCAACTAGTGGGCTCGCGTGCCACAACAAAAGATCCCATGTGCTACCACAAAGACCCGATGCAGCCTAATTAATTAGTTCAAAAATACATCATCCACCTGTATACTGTGTATAAGAGACTCACTGAAGATCCAAAGACGCAACCAGGTTGAAAGTGAAAGGATGGAAGAAGATATTACATGTCAGTAAATAGTAGCCAAAAGAGAGTGGGAGTGGCTAAAATAGACTTTAAACCCAAAAAGGGTAAAAGAGACAAAGAAGGCCATATGTTTCTTAAAAAGATTCAGCAAGAAGATAGAACAGTTGTAAACATTTACACACATGACAGAACTTCAAAATATGTGAAGCAAAAACTGGCAGTTGAAGGGAGAAATAATTCTGCAGTAATAATTGGGAGACTTCAACTCCCCACCCTGATAATGAAAAGAACAACTGGAGAGGTAAGTAAGGAATAGAGAACTTACATAATAAACCAACTAGATCTAAAAAAAATACGAAGACCCCACCCAACAACAGCATTTACATTCTTCTCAAGTGCACATGGGACATTTTGTTAGGCAGAAATTAAGTCTCAGTAGATTTTTTTATTTTTTGGCCATGCCACATAGCGTGTGGCATCTTAGTTCCCAGACCAGGAATTGAACCCACGCCCCCTGCGTTAGCAGTGCAGCGTCTTAACCACTGAACCAAAACTGGCACACTGAGACACTGATTTCTGTTTTTTAGGCCACACTGCATGGTTTGTGGGATCTTAACTCCCCAACCAGGTCAATAGGTTTTTATTTATATTTTTGGCTCTGCTGGGTCTTCATTGCTACACAGGCTTTTCTCTGGTTTTGGTGCACAGGAGCTACTCTCTAGTAGCAGGCTTCTCATTGTGGTGGCTTCACTTGTGGAACGTGGGCTCTAGGCTGTGCAGGCTTCAGTAGTTGTGGCTCATGGGCTCTAGAGCACAGGCCCAGTAGTTATGGCTCATGGGGTTAGTTGCTCCACGTCATATGGGATCTCCATGGATCAGAGATTAAACCCATGTCTCCTGCATTGGCAGGTGGATTCTTTACCACTGAGCTACCAGGGAAGTCCCCAGTAGATTTTAAAAGATAGATATTATAGAAGGTATCTTCTCTAACCACAAGAGATGGAAGTTAGAAAACCAGTAACATAGTTGGTCAGAGAAGAAATCACAAGGGAAATTATTAAATACTTAGAGATGGATGAAAATAGTATAAAGTACCAAAACCTATGGGATGCAGCAGCAGCAGCACTATGTGGGAATTTTATAGCTATAAATGCTTACATTAAAAAACAAGAAAGGGCTCAAATTAACAAGCTGACTTTACAACTTAGAGTGGAAGTGTTAGGCGCTCATTTGTGTCAGACTCTTTGTGACCCCGTGGATGCCAGGCTCCTCTGTCCATGAAATTCTCCAGGCAAGAATACTAGAGTGGGATCCATTCCCTTCTCCAGGGGATCTTCCCAACCCAGGGATTGAACCTGGATCCCCTGTATAACAGGCAGATTCTTTACCATCTGAACCACCAGGGAAGCCTACTTTACAACTTAATGACCTAGAAAAAGAGCAAACTGAATCTAAAGTTAGGGCTGGAGAACCCCATGGACAGAGAAACCTGGCAGGCTACAATCTGTAGGATCACAAAGAGCTGGACACTACTGAAGCCACTTAGCACCACACAACACAAATCTAAAGTTAGCAAAAGGAAGGAAGTAATAAAGATGAGAATGAGAACAGAGATAAATAAAATCTAAAATGGAAAAACAATAGAGAAAATCAGTGAAACCAAAAGTTGGTTCTTCAAAAAGATAACAAACCTTTAGCTACAGGAATGAAGAAGAAAAGGACTCTAATTACTAAACTCAGAAATGAAATGAAAGTGGGGACATTACTGCCAATTCTACAGAAATGAAAAAGATTAAAAGAGAATACTATGAACAGATGTACACCAAAAAATCAGATAACCTAGTTGAGATGGGCAAGTTTCTAGAACCACAAAACCTACTATGACTAAATCATGAAGAAATAAAAAATCTGAATAAACCTGTAACTAACAAATGTATTGAATCAGTAATCAAAAATCTCCCAACAAAGAAAAGCCCTTGACTTGATGGTTTTACTGGTGAATTCTATCAAGTTAGTACCAATTCAAATTTTTCAGAAAAATTGAAGGAAACACCTCATTTACCCTATGAAGCAAACATAACCCTGATACCAAAGCTTAGCAAAGACTCCCCAAGAAAACTACAGACCAATACCTGTTATGAACATTGATGCAAAAATCCTCAGCAAAATACTAGCAAGCAATTCACCAGCATATTAAAAGAATTGTGCACAGTGACTGTGGAATTTCATCCTGGAAGGCAAGGATTGTTCAGCATAGGAAAATTGACCAGTGTGATACACTACATCAGGAAAGTAAAGGAGAAAAGAAGTCACATGGTCATTTCAATTGATGGAGGAAAAAAGCATTTGACAAAATTCAACTCCCTCTTCATGATAAAGATACTCAACAAAATAGAAATAGAAAGACTGCCTTAACATAATAAAAGCCATATATGAAAACTCTCGGTAGTGAAAGACTGAAAGCTTTCCCTCTAAGATCAAGAACAGGACAAGGATGCCCACATTCACCATTATATGCAAAATGATATTGGAAGCTCAAACCAGAAGAAAATCAGACAGATATAAAAGGCATCCAAATTGGAAATGAAGAATAAAATTATCTTTGTTTGCATATTATATGGTCTTCTGTAGTTGCATTTGTATATGCAAATATTGAGCATTTTGAAAAGGAAATTATAAAAACAGTTCCATTTGCAGTATCATGAAAAAGAAGGAAGTACTTAAAATTAACTTAATGAGGTGAAAGAATTGTACATGAAAGCTATAAAACATTGTTAAAGACATAAATGAGTGGTAACACATCTCATGTTCATAGATAAGATTTGATTTTATTAAAATGGCACTATTACCCAAAGTGATCTACAGAGTCAGTGTAATTCCTATCAAAATCCCCATGACATTTTTTTTTTCAGAAATAAAACCTATCTGAAAATTCATATGGAATCTCAAAGGACCCCCAAATAACCAAAATAATCCTAAAAAAGAGCAGAAGTGAAGGAGTCACACTTAATTTGAAAAGTTACTACAAAGTTAGAGTAATCAAAGCAGTATGTATGGTATAGGCATAAAGACAGGCATATAGACCCATTAAATAGAATAAAGAACCTTGAAACAAACCCCTACATATTACTCCTTGGAAGAAAAGTTATGACCAACCTAGATCGTATATTCAAAAGCAGAGACATTACTTTGCCGACTAAGGTCCACCTAGTCAAGGCTATGGTTTTTCCTGTGGTCATGTATGGATGTGAAAGTTCGACTGTGAAGAAGGCTGAGCACCGAAGAATTGATGCTTTTGAACTGTGGTGTTGGAGAAGACTCTTGAGGGTCCCTTGGACTTCAAGGAGATCCAACCAGTCCATTCTGAAGGAGATCAGCCCTGGGATTTCTTTGGAAGGAATGATGCTAAAGCTGAAACTCCAGTACTTTGGCCACCTCATGAGAAGAGTTGACTCATCAGAAAAGACTGATGCTGGGAGGGATTGGGGGCAGGAGGAGGAGACGACCGAGGATGAGATGGCTGGATGGCATCACTGACTCAATGGACGTGAGTCTGAGTGAACTCCGGGAGATGGTGATGGACAGGGAGGCCTGGCGTGCTGCAATTCATGGGGTCGCAAAGAGTCGGCCAGACTGAGCGACTGAACTGAACTGAATCTTTTACAAGTGTGCCAAAACCGTTTAGTGAGAAGGGGATACTCTTTTCAGTAAAAGATGCTAGGAAAACTCAGTATCCACCTGCAGAAGTATGAAGTTGGCCCCCTACAAAACACTGCACAAAAATTAATTGAAACCAATCAAGAACCTAAATATAAGACCTAAAACAATAAAACTTGAAGACATAGAACAAAAGTTTCACAACACTGGACTTGGAAATAATTTTGGGGGTATGACACCGAAGGCACAGGTAACCAAAGAAAAAATAAATTGAACTTCATAAAAAAATTAAAAGATACTATACACAGAATCAAAAGGCTGCCCACAGAATGGGAGAAAATATTTGCAAGTCATATATCTGATAAGGTATTAGCATCAAGAATATATAGAGAACCCCTGAAACTCAACAACAACAAAAAAACCCAATTCAGAATGGACAGAGAACTTTAATATATTAATATATTTCTCCAAAGAAAATATGCAGATGGCCAGTAAACAAATAAAAATATATTCAAAATGACTGATCATTAAGGATATACAATTCAAAACCATAAGATACTACCTCACACCCTCAGAACAGCTACTGTCGAAATGACAGGAAACAATAAGTATTGACAAGGATGTTAAGAAATAGGAACCCTTGTACTCTGTTGGAAATATAAAAATGATATATCCACAGTGGAAAAGGGTAGGGACGTTCCTCAACAAATTAAAAATAAAATTTCTGTATAATCCAGCAGTCCAGCTTCTGAGTGTATATCCAAAAGAATTGAAAGGAGGTTCTCAAAGAGATATCTGCACCCCCATATTTTAGTAACATTATTCAGAGTAGCTTTAATGTGGAAGAACCCAGGTGTCCATAATGGATGAAGGGATAAGGAAAATCTGGTTTTTACATACAATAAAATTCAGCCTTTAAAAAGAAGGAAGTTTTGCGATGTACTACAACATCGATAGACCTTGAGGACATTATGCTAGGTGAAATAATCCAGTCACAAAAAGACAGATACTACTGTGTGATTCCGCTTACATGAGATGTTTAAAAGTAGTTAGAATCGTAGAGACCATAGAGGAGTGGTTGTCTGAGGCTGGAGGAAGGAGAGTTTGAAAGTTATTGTTTCATAGGGACAGAGTCCATTTTACAGGACAGAAAGAGATGGACTTGAATGATGGAGCTGACTACACAACATGAATTTTCTTTTTTGTTTCCTTTTTCTTCTTCTTTTGGCCACACCTCACAGTATGTGAGATCTTAGTTAGCCGATCAGGAATTGAACCTGTGCCCCCTGCAGTGGAAGCATGTAGTCTTGCCCACTAGACCACTAAGGAAGTCCAGTGTGGATGTTCTTAATACCACTGAACTGTACATTTTTAAGTGGTTAAGGTTATAGACTTTGTTACATGTGTTTTAACACAGTTGAAGAAAAATAGGCTCGTATGAACAACATTCTGTAAGAGCGTCCACTGTCACCACTTCTCTTCCACTTCATAAAACATTAGAATAAACTGAATGAAAGTTTGTAGGACATCAGTACTGAAGACCACCAAACATTATTGGGAAAAAAGACCACCTAAATTAACGGAGAAATACACCATGTTTATGGATTATAAATCTCAATATTTTTGAGATGTCAGTTCTTACCAGATCTAAGGACCTTAAAAAGGTAAGATGATCTTGAAGAAAAAAATTTAAGGACTTGAACTACTAATTTCAAGACTTACTGTAGAGGTACAGTAAAAGATTAGGTGTTTGCTTGGGCTAGATTAATAGACAAATGGAATAGCATAAGGGGCTTCCTAGGTGGCTTAGTGGTAAAGAATTCGTCTGCCAATGCAGGAGATGCAAGAGACACGCGTTTGATCCCTGGGTCAGGAAGATCCCCTGGAGGAAGAAATGGCAACTCATTCCAGTATTCTTGCCTGGAAAATCCCATAAACAGAGGAGCTTGGTGGGCTACAATCCATAGGGTCACAAAGAGTCAGACATGACTGAGTACACACAGCAGCAGCAGGAGTCCAGATAAAGACACATAAATGTACTGTCACCTGATTTTATGACTTAGGTTCCACTGCAAGTCAGTTAGGAAAGGATGGCTTTTAATAAGTGGTTTTGAGTCATAGGCTCCTGCGTGAATACACACACAAAAATTAAGATGACTCTTAGACCTAAATATCACCATTGAAGCAATCATGTTTCTATAGGCAACATGAGAGAATATTTATTAAATTTACTTTTTATTGAAGTATAATTGAATTACAATGTTGTGTTAATTACTGCTGTACAGCTTAGTGATTCAGTTAACATATATATATATTATACACATATATATTATTATACATATATACATATATTTTTTCTTTGTCTTTTTATTATTACATATATATACATATATTTTTATATATGTATACATATATTTTTTATACATATATTTTTTTTCTTATACATATATATTATACAGTACTCTTGCCTGGAAAATCCATGGATGGAGGAGCCTGGTAGGCTGCAGTCCATGGGGTTGCCAAGAGTCGGACACGACTGAGAGACTTCACTTTCACTTTTTACTTTCATGCATTGGAGAAGGAAATGGCAACCCACTCCAGTATTCTTGCCTGGAGAATCCCAGGGACGGGGAAGCCTGGTGGGCTGCCATCTATGGGGTCGCACAGAGTTGGACACGACTGAAGCGACTTAGCAGCAGCATACATATGTATACGTATACATGTATATTTTGTATATATATATTTATGTTATACAAAGAGACATGACTCTTTATACATACATATATTACAGTTACATATTTTTTTGCTTTTCCATTAGGGTTTATCACAGGATATCGAATATAGTTCCCTGTGCTGTATAGTTAGGACCTTGTTGTTTATCCATTCTATATATATCAGTTTGTATCTCCTAATCCCAGACTCTCAATCCAGTCCTTTTTACTCCCCTCTCCCTTGGCAACCGCCAGTCTATTCTCTGTGTCCCTGATTCTGTTTCTGTTGCATAGATAGATTCATTTGTGTTGTAGTTTAGATTCCATATATAGGTGATATCATTCGGTATTTGTCTTTCTGACTTCTTTCACTTAGTATGATAACCTCTGGTTGCATACATGTTGCTGCAAATGGCATTTCATTCTTTTTTAGGGCTGAATAGTATTCCCGTGTGTGTGTGTGTGTGTGTGTGTGTGTGTGTGTGTGTATGTGTGTATGTGTGTGTGTTTATACACTACATCTTCTTTATCCATTTATCTATCCGTGGACATTTAAGTTGCTTCCATGTTTTGGTTATTGTGGATATTCGTGTGTGTGTGTGTGTGTGTGTGTGTGTGTGTGTGTGTGTGTGTGTTTATACACTACATCTTCTTTATCCATTTATCTATCCGTGGACATTTAAGTTGCTTCCATGTTTTGGTTATTGTGGATAGTGGTGCTATGAACATAGGGGTATATGTATCTTTTTGAACTATAGCTTTGTCTGGATATATGCCCAGGAGTGGGATTGCTTAATCATATGGTAATTCTATTTTTAGTTTTCAGAGGAACCTCCATACTGTTTTCCACAGTGGCTTCACCAACTTTCATTCCCACCAACAGTGTAGGAGGGTTCCCTTTTCACATGGGAGAATATTTTCATATACTTGGGATAGATAAAATTATCTTAAACAGGATATAAATAGCACTAAAGATAAAAGAACTGATAAAATTAACAATTTCTATTCATCCAAAGGAAACTTTTGAGTGTAAAAGCACGCCATACACTGCAAAAGGGGTATTTACAATGTGTTTATCTGACAAAGAACTTACTTCTGGATGAAGTTTAGAATCTGTGAATCAGTAAGAAAAAGACAATCCAATTTTTAAAAAAGGTAATAGACATGTCAGAATATAAAAGTGGTCAGTAATCAAAAGGTGCTTAATATTTTAGTCATCAGAGAAAAATGTTAATTAACCCATATTAACATTCAGAGTTTTAACAAGGGTATAACACAACGTGAATGGTCTGTTGTGTTACTGCTGGTGGAACTGTAAATTGGTATGACAACTTATAAAAGATGTTTGTACCTACCAAAGCTAATAAACACATCTAGTAAACTAGCAACCCTACTCATAAGTATATCCCCAACATAAATGAGTGTTTATATTCAAAAGACAGGTGCAAAAAATAAAAAAGACATGTGCAAGAATATCCACAGAAATTTTTTTTTAAGGCTGTGCCACGCAGCTTGTGGGATCTCAGTTCCCTGACCAGAGATTAAACCCAGGCCATAGCAGTGAAAGCCCAGAATCCTAACTGCTAGGCAACCAGGGACTTTCCCAGAAATTTTTTTTTTTTTAATAATAGCTGAAAACTGAATATAGTCCATTGTTTATCAGCAATAAAATAGATCGGCAAATTTTGCTAAATTCATATAATGGAATACTACACAGCAGTATAAAGGTATACTATAATAGAGTGCAACATTGAGTCAAAGAAGGTAGGCATATAATTGTACATAATACTGTATATTCTGTATGATTCCATTTAATTTAAGTTTAAAACAGATGAAACTATAATCTCTATATGGATAGAAATTAGAATGGTGGCAATTCTTTGGGGGAGGGTACTGACTGGGAAAGAGGTTACACAAGTGTAGAGATACATAAAATTCAACAAACTATACATTTAAAATTTTGTATTCTTGTAAGTTATGCCTCCCCCCCATGTTTTTAATACAATATATTTTAGTATAGGATCAAATTTTAAATGTTATGGTATGGAAAAAGGGTCAGCAATCTTGGAATGTGGCTGTGTGCCAATAAAAATTTAAGAAGACCTGGGGGGAATTTGTCTGCCTCCATAGTTTCCCAACCACGGGTATAGACTAAAATAAATGGGACCTAATCAAGCTTACAAGCTCTTGCACAGCAAAGGAAACCATAAACAAAACAAAAAGACAACCTAGGAACTGAGAGAAAATATTTGCAAATGATGCAGCCAACAAGGGCTTCATTTCCAAAATATACACACAGCTCTTATAACTCAATTACAAAAAAAAAAAAAAAAATCAGTTGGGCAGAAGAACTAAATAGACATTACTCCAAAGAAGATGTACAGATGACCAAGCATTTGAAAAGACACTCAACATTGCTAATTATTGAAAAATGCAAATCAAAACTACAACAAGGTATCACCTCACACTGGTCAGAATGGCCATCATTAAAAGGTTTACCAGTATCAAATGCTGGAGAGGGTGTGGAGAAAAGGAACGCCTCTTATACTGTTGGTAGAAATGTAAATTGATGCAGCCACTATGGAAAACAATATGGAGATTCCTTAATAAACTAAAAGTAGAGTTGCCATATGATCCAGCAGTCCCACTCCTGGGCATGTACCTAGAGAAAACACTTAATTCAAAAATTTATCCACCTTAATGTTCATAACAGCATTATTTACAGCAACTAAGACATGGAAGCCATCTAAGTGTCCATTAAGAGATCAGTGGAATTTGCAGGGTGGCAGTGGAGACACAGATACAGAGAACAGGTCTGTGGACCCCGCAGGGGAAGGAGAGGGTAGGACAAATGGAGAAAGTGGCATGGAAATATATACACCACCATATGTAAGATAGATAGCTAGTGGGAATATGCTGTATGACTCATGGAGCTCAAACCAGTGCTGTGACAACCTAGAGGTGTTGGATGGGGTAGGAGGGAGGTTCAAGAGGGAGGGGACATTTAAAGATGAATGAATAAAGATGTGTCTGTATATATGCTGTATGTGTGTGTGTGTGTGTATGCTACTCGGACATAAAAAAGAATGAAATAATGCCATTTGCAGCAACATGGATGGACTTAGAGATTATAATACTAAGTGAAGTAAGTCAGAGAAAGAAAAATACCACATGATATCACTTATATGTGGAATCTGGACTTCCCTGATGGCTTAGATGGTAAAGAATCTGCCTACAATGCAGGAGACTGGGTTTGATCTCTGGGTCAGGAAGATCCCCTAGTGAAGGGAATGGCAACCCACTCTAGTAATCTTGTCTGGAGAATTCCATGGACAGAGGAGCCTGGCGGGTTACAGTCCATGGAGTCACAGTGTCGGACACTACTGAGCAACTTACACCTTCACTTTCGTATGTGGCATCTAAAATGTACAAATTAACTTATTTATAAAACAGAAACAGACCCGCAGGCATAGAGAATCTTACAATTTTCAAAAAGGATGGGGTGGGGAAGGATAAATTAGGATTTAAGGATTTGCAGATATAAACTACTATATATAAAATAGATAAACAGGGCTTCCCTGGTGGCTCACTGGTAAAGAATCTGCCTGCCAGTGTAGGAGGTTTCATTTCTGATTCAGGAAGATCCCACTTGCCATGGAGCAGCTAAGCCTGAGAAACACAATTGCTGAAGCCCACACACCCTAGAGCCGTGCTCCACAATAAGATATGCCACTGTAATGAGAAGCCCTCGCGCCACAGCCTCTGCTCACCACAACTAGAAAAAAGCCTATGCAGCAACAAAGACCCAGCAGAGCCAGAAATAATTAGATAAGCAATAAAATCCTACTGTATAGTACAAGGAACTATATTCCGTATCCTGTGATAAACTATAATGGAAAAGAACGTGAAAAAAGCACTCAGTAAATGTTAGCTAAAATTATATGTTACTCTGTAAAGCATCTAGAACAGTACATGATACCTTATTAATAAAGTAGATAAAATAGAACAAGAGACACTTGTGTACAGGTTAAAAAGGTGGAGATCAGTAGAAATTAGAAGATCTTTATCCATAGGAAATAATTGTAATTTGTTTAGTAAGTAAACTAATGCCCTATGTTAAAAGGACTTCGAATACCAAACAAGAAAAGTTTGACCTTCGATGGCAGAAAGCATGTTTTCCATAAAACTGGTTTAGGACTATTAATCTGTCAGTATTATACAGACTGGATAGAAGAAAAAAGAGATTAAAGATGGAGTGACTGGCCAGGAAACTTGAATGACTGGATACAGAAACAGAGGCAAATTTGAAATCAGTATACCAACCTTTCTGGTTCTCAGGCATGGTATTATGAATCTCTGCCTTTAACTCTTTTTGCTTTCTCTATAGGTCTGTTAATGGAGTGTACCGGATTGGACTATATGCTCTTAAAGATATGCCAGCTGGTACTGAACTCACTTATGATTACAACTTTCATTCCTTCAACGTTGAAAAACAGGTAAAAATGATAAATTCAAGAGGGAGTTTGAACTTTATGATAGTACTCTATATAACATGAGCCTTCAGTGAACATTATTGATTTGTAGCTACTAAGAAATACATTGGAGAAGATTCACTCTTTGTTCCATTTATCTAGGATACATATGTCACAGTCATTCTTTCAGAACTCTGTAGAAGAGACTGTTCAGTTATTTTTTGTCTCCAGTCAATTCTTAATTTTTCTCGTGAAATTTTTCCAAAATTGTATCTTTCCTTTCTACTACAGTGGAAACCATTTATATTTATTTTACTCACAATGAGTTATGTTCCTCTGTATGAAAATTTCTTGATTCAAACTTATTATTGGGTGTCCAGATACTCAGGCATTCTGTTTAAACTTTTAGATTAGACTTCAGACTAAAAGCGTTATTCTCTTCCCCTTCAAAGCAACTGTGTAAGTGCGGCTTTGAGAAATGTCGAGGAATCATTGGAGGCAAGAGTCAACGCATGAATGGAGTCACCAGCAACAAAAGTAGCCAACCAGTGACCTCACATAAAAAGTCTGGACGGTCAAAAGAGAAAAGGAAGTCTAAGCACAAGCTGAAGAAAAGGGTAAATAATTATCTCATGATTTTCTCCAAATATCTGCATGTAGGCAATTACTGAAATAAGGGATGTACCACAGGGTGGCATCTTTAGAGTGGTTTTCGTATTCTTTGAGGTGATTTATGATTTATCTTGTTTTTCTTGCAATCTAATCCATCTGTTTTTTAGAGAGGCCACCTCTCTGAGGAACCCAGTGAAAACATCAACACTCCAACAAGGTTGACCCCTCAATTACAAATGAAGCCAATGTCCAATCGGGAGAGGTAAAAAGAAAATTTTCTTATCTGCGCTCTTTAAATTATGTGACTTGCTTGACAGTTTAAAAATTATTAAACATGTATATAGTTGAGACATTTGTTTTTTGCAGGAAGACTTTAAACAAGCATTCAGGGGTGAACTTGGCTGGAGGAAGGAACTAATTTCTAACTGAAATTTAACTTTTTATTAAAATGTGACTGTAGGCCAAAGGAAAAAAAATGCGTGTGTGTGTGTATCTAGTAGTTGCTGTTTCTATGAGTTTGTCACCAATATTTACAGTTTCCTATGTTATAGGCATAACAGATATCTCAAAACATCATTCATACTCATCTCTACCTTAAAATTACTGTGGTTATTAAACCCACCACTAGATCTTGTCATGTGTTAAAAATTAATGTTCATTTCTATATCACAACTTCAGGGTTTTTGTTTAATATTCTGCAAGCTGTATCTCAGTTTATTCAGTTTGGTTTTAATCCTGTATACTAAAATTACTTAAAATTTTAAATACTTTTAGTTAACATTGATGAGAGGAGAATTACATGTGCTTCACCAGCCTGCCAAAGGAATGCATGGCACAGAAGAGATTAAGAATCCCTGTTTTGTTGATAAATTAACAGAGCAATAAAAAGGATCTTTAGTAGTCATCTTTGCTTTTCCCTATATTGAGATATTTGTCCATGTCTGAAGTAAGAGAAATAAATATGTATGTCCTATTTTTCAAATTGTCTTGGGACATTTCCTGCATCTTCCCTGACTATGTATTCCAATATCTTAGCAAGTTCATCCTTATATGTAACTTTACTATAATTTTAGCCCCTTTCATCCTATTTCACTTTGAATCATAGAAATTTTACATTTCAGTAAAAGAAAGAAGTCCAGTGGTCTCTTCTTTGGCTGCATAGCAGCTTAGGTTGCTTTTTAAAACTCGTTATACCCAGGCCACACTTCAAACCGCTTACATCAGAATTTTCAGAAGTAGAACCCAGGTATCAATAGTTTGTACAACTCCCCAAGTGATCTCAATGTGCAGCTAAAGTCACGAACTATAAAATTAGTCTAACCTCCCTTTACCAAGGCCCATAGTTTGAGACTTAAGGTCCCGTCTGTTTACTTGTTTGTCAGAGTGAAAATCAAATTATAGAATCATCAAAATTGTGTAGGGTTAATCAAGATGCATATAACTCATTTAAGTTTAGAGGTCCATGTGGTACCACTGCACCTAACATGGTTTGCCCAGTGCATATCCATCTTAAATATCTTTACCTACATCTAACAGTCCAGTTCTCTTTGTTACAGCTGACCCTAAGCCTATACTTCATCTTGGCAAATTTCTTTAGAATTCTACAAATAGTGCATAAAGCTGTACCTTCAAGTCAACATGCTTCAGTTGCCAAAATTGTTGCAGCTTTTAGGTGGTATTTGTCAGATATTTGTAAATATTATAGAGAAATGTTTTGTGTTATGTGAAAAAAATCAAGATGCAAAACTGAATAATGTTTTTCCATATGTAGTTCTCTTTAAAATAGCTGATTTCACTGTGAAGTATTCATTTACATCATCATACCAGTGGCTCACATAGAGTAAACATGTAGTTAATGTTCATTGGATGGATGAATAAAGGAGCTCCTTTTTTCCTTCCTTATAGAAACTTTGTATTAAAGCATCATGTGTTCCTGGTCCGAAACTGGGAGAAGATTCGGCAGAAACAGGAGGAAGTAAAGCACACCAGTGATAATATTCATTCAGCCTCGTTATATACCCGTTGGAATGGCATCTGCCGAGATGATGGGAACATCAAGTCTGGTAAGGACCAGGAGACATTCTTGTTAGTTTACAGGTATCAGTCCACCATAACCTATCCATCCCAGCACTAAACTTCTTTGTCTCTACTCTAAGGAATAGGAAGAAACTCCCTTCCACCAGCCTTCCAGACACCACCTACACTCTTATAATTACTAGATATAGAGGATCTTTTGTGTTTAGGATCCTTTCGTGCCTAGAAAATAACTTGCAGACAGGATAAACAGTGATGCCAGATGTAGGAGAAAATGACATTAGTGTTAATTTCAGTACTTTGTTCTCCTCCACATTGAGACCAGCATTATACAGAGATGTTCAGATTTTCTTTTTCTGACTTTCATGAGTGAATAATGTACCAGTACTCCAGAGTTCAGATCTGGTATCCAGAACAGACCTTAAGCAGAAAATTTTACACATCCAAGCATCCTTTATAACTGAAAATTAAGTATTAAAAGCTCGTGCTTTTTTTTTTTTTTCCACACCACCCTTCAGCTTGAGGGGTCTTAGTTCCCCAACCGAACAGGGATCAAACTTCATGCCTTCCTCAGTGAAAGCACAGAGTCCCAACCACTGGATCACAAGGGAATTCCCCTCATACTGTTCATTTACTCTTTCTTTCCCTCATAAAGAAGCAAGAAATTCCCTGGTGGTCCAATGGTTAGGACTTGGTGTTTTCACTGCCAGGGCCCAGGTTTAACCCAAGTTCAGAGAACTAAATCCTGAAAGCAGCACAAGATAGCAGGGGAAAAAAAGTATAAGCAGTCTGCATGGTGTATAAGGCAACATTTTGAGTAGGGACTAGATTGATCTAGAAATTTGCCCAAAATCTTGTATCTTCTCAGTGATTTGATTGGCATAATTTCTGTGAACTTACTTTCCAATTAGTTCAAGTCTTCTGAAAATAACAGCAGTTATTTCCTGAGTATTTATTATAGGTCAGGCACTGAGCTAAAACATATAACAAGGGTTATTCCATTTAATCTACACAGATTACCTCTTGAGGGAAGTATAGACATTGTGCTTACTTTACTGCACTTTGCAGATACAGTTTTCTACCATTTTGTGGCAACCCTGTTTGGAGCAATCTACAGTGCCATTTTTCCAAGAGCATTCTGTCCCTTTGTATCCTCACAATATTTCAAATTTTTTCAATATTTGTTACAGTGATTTGTGATTAGTGATCATTGATGTTACTATTGTGATGGTTTGGTGGCACCTCAAACCGTGAATTTAATAAATGTTGTGTGTGTTCTGACCGCTCCAGCTGGCTAGCCTTTCTCTGCTACCCTCCACCCGACCACACCCCATCTCTTGGCTCTCTCCCTATCTTTGGGCTTCCTAAGCTTAATCATTTCCAGCTTTTCTTTTTTTTTCAATTTCTAGCTTTTGATTTAAAGTGGGATACCTGCAACTCTTCCTCTCACTTGAACACTTAGGGCCCACTGCAGGGTTATTAGTTGGCCTAATTTCAATACTATTGTATTTTAGGTGTTCAGTTCAGTTCAGTTCAGTCGCTCAGTCGTGTCCGACTCTTTGCGACCCCATGAGTCACATCACGCCAAAATCGCAGCACGCCAGGCCTCCCTGTCCATCACCAACTCACGGACAGGGAGGCCTGCTGTGCTGTGATTCATGGGGTCGCAAAGAGTCAGACACGACTGAGCGACTGAACTGAACTGAACACCTAAAATACAATAGTATTGAAATTAGGCCAACTAATAACCCTGCTGCTGCTGCTAAGTTGCTTCAGTCGTGTCCAACTCTGTGACCCCATAGACGGCAGCCCACCAGGCTCTGCCATCCCTGGGATTCTCCAGGCAAGAACACTGGAGTGGGTTGCCATTTCCTTCTCCAATGCATGAAAGTGAAAAGTGAAAGTGAAGTCACTCAGTGGGCCCTAAGTGTTCAAGGGAGAGGAAGAGTTGCACGTATCTCACTTTAAATCAAAAGCTAGAAATTAAAAAAAAAAAAAAAAAGCTGGAAATGATTAAGCTTAGTGAGGAAGGCATGCCTAAGCCAAGACATGCTAAAAGCTAGGTCTCTTGCACTAAACAGTTAGCCAAGTTGCAAATACAAAGGAAAAGTTCTTAAAGGAAATTTAAAAAGTGCCACTGCAGTGAACACACAAATGATAAGAAAGTTAAACTGCCCTATTTTGGGTTGTTTGCTGTGGTTTTTTTGGTTTTTTCTTTTTATTTTTTTATTGACTGATATTTTGTGCTCTATTGTTGATATGGAGAAAGTTTGAGTGGTCTGGATAGAAAGTCAAACCAGCCACTACATCCTCTTAAGCCAAAGCCTAATCCAGAACTGTCTTCGGTTCTATGAAGGCCTAGAGATGTGACAGAGCCGCAGAAGAGAAGACTGCAGCTGGCAGAGGTCAGTTCATGAGGTTTAGGGAAGACTGTAACATCAAAGTACAAGGTGAAGCGTCCAGTTCTGACGCAGAAGCTACAGAAAGTTATCCAGAAAATGAGATCAGTACCGAAGGTGGCCACACTAAACAACAGGTTTTCTGTATAGCCTAATACTGAAAGATGCCATCTACTTTGCCTTTGCTGTTTTAAAGAAATGAAGTGAAAGTTGCTTAGTCATGTCCAACTCTTTGCAACCCCACAGACTGTAGTCTGGAATTCTCTAGGCCAGAATACTAGAGTGGGTAGCCTTTCCCTTCTCCAGGGGATCTTCCCAACCCAGGGATCAAACCCAGGTCTCCCACATTGCAGGTAGATTCTTTACCAGCTGAGCCACAACAGAATCTAGACAATAGCACATCTCTTACAAAGTGGTTTATTGAATATTTTAAGCCCTCAGTTGAGACCTAGTACTCAAGAAAAATTATTTCCTTTCAAAATACCACTGCTCATTGACAATGTACCTAATCACCCAAGAGCTCTGATGGAGGTGTGCAATGAGATTAATACTGTTTTTATGCCTACTGGTGCAGCATCCACTCTGCAACCTGTGGATTGAGCAGTAATTTCCCTATTCAAGTTTTATCCTCCGAGAAATACATTTCATAAGGCTACAGCTGCACAGATATAGGAGTTTGGAAGTCATGTCCAAACCTCATGGATGATTTTGAGGGGATCAAGACTTCAGTGTAGGAAGTAAACTGCAGGTGTGGTAGAAAAAAGCAAGAGAACTAAAATTAGAAGGGGGACCTGAAGGTGTGACTGAACTGCTGCAATATTGTGGTAAAATCTTCATGGATGAGAAGTTCCTTCTTACGGATGAGCAAAGAAAGTGACTTCTTGAGATGGAATCCTGGTGAAGATGCTGTGAAGATTTTGCTGAAATGGCACAAAGGATTTAGAAGATTACATAAACTTAGTTACTAAGGCAGGGACAGCAACAGGGTTTGAAAAGGTTGACTCCAATTTTGAAGTAAGTTCTATGGATAAAATGATAACAAAGAGCATTGCATGAAGAAAAAAGAGTATTGCATGCTGCAGAGAAATCGTCTATAAAAGAGTCAAAGATGTGCAAACTACATTGCTGTCTTGTCTTCAGAAATTGCCTCAGCCAACCCATCCTTCAGTAGCCACCACCCTCATCAGTCAGCAGCTATCAATATCAAGTCAAGAACCTCCACCAGCAAAAAGATGATAACTTGCTGAAGACTCAGATAATGTTTAGCATTTTTTGGCAATAAAGTATTTTTTAATTGAGGTATATATGTTGGTTTTTTAGACATAATGCTATTGCACACTTAATAGACTACAGTATAAAATTTTTTTCACATGCATTGGGAAACCACAATCTCTGTGTGACTCTCTTTTTTGCAGTATTTACGTTACTGTAGTGTTCTGTAGCCAAATCTGCAGTATCTCTGAAGTGCCTGTACTACCACTATTCGCATTTTAGAGTTGAGAAGCTAAGACACAGAGTTTAAGTATCTTTCCCCAAATCAGACAGTTAGTAGTAAGACCAGAATCCAAAAGCAGACACACCTATCTGAAACCCAGACTTGGAACTACTATACTCTGTTGCAACTGGCCATTAGTAAGGTCCCTCTAAATTGTAGGATTTTTCTCTCTAATAAACCCAGTGTTTTCTTATTTTTTTTTAAGGAGGAAAGAGAAAACTCCATAACTACTTATCTGCTTAGTCACTTCAAGGAAAATAGAGAAAATAGCAGGAATCCATTACAGAAGAGAAAGCCTCATAGAGCTCCTCTTTTCCTGAAACTAATTTTTACTCTATCCTTCCAGATGTCTTCATGACCCAGTTCTCTGCCCTGCAGACTGCTCGATCTGTTCGAACAAGACGGTTAGCAGCAGCAGAGGAAAACATTGAAGTAGCTCGGGCAGCTCGCCTAGCCCAGATCTTCAAAGAGATCTGTGATGGCATAATCTCTTATAAAGGTACCCCAAATTCCTTCTCCTTAGCTTTTTAAAAAAATCATATCAAGATATCCAAGGCCAGGAACGCATAACAATTTAGGACTGTGATTTTTGCTGGTTTACTTAGTTCTATACTCTTACTTTGTCAGAGTATAGAATTATAAGACTAATTACAGTCTTCAGGGATTGTTGTCTCTGAATCCTTGGCTGTTTAGGTTAATTTTTGTATTTAGTGGAATATTATCGTAGTTAAGCACTATATTTAAAAGACACAGCTGTGTATAACGGACTTTTGGACTCAGAGGGAGAGGGAGAGGGTGGGATGATTTGGGAGAATGGCATTCTATCATGTATACTGTCATGTAAGAATTGAATCGCCAGTCTATGTCTGACGCAGGATACAGCATGCTTGGGGCTGGTGCATGGGGATGCCCCACAGAGATGTTATGGGGAGGGAGGTGGGAGGGGGGTTCATGTTTGGGAACACATGTAAGAATTAAAGATTTTAAAATTAAAAAAATAAAAATTTAAAAAAAATTTAAAAAAAAGATCAGAAGCTAAATAAATAAATAAAAATAAAAATAAAAATCACATTTATTAGCTGTAGGATAGAAGTAGATCTTTGTCTTGAACATAATTTTCCTGAATGAGGCAGTGAATTAGCAATTTAAGAAAAAAGTATTAAAAATGTATGACATCAGTGGTTCTTATCTGTCGATTGACAGATATCTTTGAGAATAAAGTTGTGGACTCTTACCCCAGAAAAATATTATATACCTAATTTTGCATATATTTTGGAGGGTTCACAGGCCCTTTCTACATTAAGGAAAAGGATATAAAGTTACAAGCAAATTACTTTTGAAGCATTTTCATGTAGACATTTACCCCACTCTTTTCCTTTTCTAAAATACATCTTTTGGATTTGTGTTGGGTTAAGGGTAGAGAAGGGGAGAGTTTTTTAATTTAAGTCCGTAGTTTGGTAATGCACATAACTTTTTCTAACCACGAAATTTGTAGATTTTTTTTTTCATAGATATTTAAAATTAGAAATTTTAACAAATAATTGCTGCTTTTGCCTTCAACTTTTTTCTGTTTTTTTTAATAATTGAAGTATAATTGATGTACAATATTATGTTATTTACAGATGCACAGTATAGAGATTCATAATTTTAGAGGTTATAATCCATTTATAGTTATAGAATATTGGCTATATTCTTGTGTTGTACAATATATCCTTGTTGCTTGCTTTGTACATAATATTTTGTACGGTCTTAAGCTGCTACCCCTCTATTACCCCTCCCCCATCCCCTCTCCCTACTGGTAATCACTAATTTGTCCTCTATATCTCTGAGTCTTTTGTTGTCGTCCTTGTTAAAATCAGCCATCAACTTTTGCTTCCTTCCTTTCCCTAAATTCTGAAGAATTTGGTTTTCTTCCTCTCTTCTTTCTCTATCTATTTATCTTCATATTTTAGTGTTTTTTTTGTTGTTGTTGTTTTTGCCATTTGTTAACCTCAGCATAGAGGAAAGGGCAGACCAACCTATCCTAATATGTAAAGTTTTGTGACACCTGTTCCCTTTACACTCCCTAAAGATCACACTCTGTGTTCTCAACCAGCCCTATCTGATCTAATATGAAATTGCAGTAGATGTATCTGTATGTCATTATATTCTAGGCATGAAAGAGTAGGCTTTTTCTCTCTGTGTAGTGAGTTATTAGAAAGTAAGAGAGCAAGTGAGAAGCAGCCCCACAACATGAATTTTATTTTTGTAATACAGATCAACTGTCGCAAGAAGATGGATTCCAGAAAATATTTACAGTACTGAATTATTCATTATCTGGAATCAAGTTGAATCCAAACCAACAGAGTACTGTTAACTGTGGGCAAATAGTAAGAACTGGAAAACATTTTTTTAACGTAATTGAGTAGGAATTTGCCTTAAGCATACTAGCTGCTATGTTAAGTTCCCATATCTCATTTTTCTTAGAAAGTTTTCATTACCCAGCTAATGCTGTTTTACATTTCAAGTATATATATATACACACACACACACACAAACTGTATCTTTCATATTTCAGGTAATCCTGGATGTATCTTCTGATCCCTGCCTTTAATTACCCACATTTCTGAAAAGTCTTTTCATTTTTCACTGATCTCAAAAAAAAAAAAAACTTGGATTTTTTTTTTCCTAACTTTAAATTTTGGGGATTCTACTTTTTCAGTTAGGAGTTAATACTTGCCTCCCTATAGAGTCAGTCTGTCTACTAAACCTTGCATTTTTTTGCAGATTCTTCCCGACAATCACTGGCAGCACCACTTTTGAACCTACCCCCAAAGAAAAAGTAAGTTTACATATGTGGGAATCATCTGAGTTTTAGTAAAGTCCTAAGTGTACCAGATTGACACCCTGACTTTATGTTTTAGGAATGCTGATTATTATGAGAAGATCTCTGATCCCCTAGATCTTTCCACCATAGAGAAGCAGATCCTCATTGGTTATTATAAGACAGTGGAGGCTTTTGATGCTGACATGCTCAAGGTCTTTCGGAATGCAGAGGTATTTTTCACTGACTTCAAACACAGATTTAAGAAGTTTGTTCTGAAGAGGTCTATTGTAGAAGTTTAAGATTTTTACCTTCTTCTCCTAATATCCTTCATATTTCTGATTAAGAAAGGCAGCAATTTTTATTGAGTACACTAGGGTAAATTCTGCTTACTTGAAGTGCCTTACTGTGTGCCTGCTAAGTCACTTCTGTCTTGTCTGACTCTTTGCAACCCCATGAACGGTACCCTACCAGGCTCCTCCGTCCACGGGATTCTCTAGGCAAGAATACTGGAGTGGGTTGCCATAGGGTTATAATTTTCTAAATATTGGAGATATAATAAATGGAGATAATAATACGGCTAGAATGAAAGGTTAAATCATACTCCCAAAACAATTTTTGTAGAAACTTACTTTCATGTTGAACCTTTACATTTACGTAGTAGACATTTTGCTACATTTAAGTCATATCTGTAGGCTCTACTCAATAAGTATATGTGAAATACACAGAAACATGTATAAGCAAATTAAATATATATCTTAAGGATGAATCAGCATACAGTACACTAATATATTGCAGAATAGGTGAAGCTCATTGGAGGAGAGGTGGGCTTGAATTGATACAAAGATGTAAAATATTGTATAATACATAGAGGATATTTTTCAGTGATTTTCAAATACCTTGGAGAGGTGTTTGAAGGTCAAAAGAGACTACTAGATGACAGAGGAATTGAGACTGAAGACAAGAAATGAGAGAAAAACAGACAGATGGGAGAATAATTGGAGCAGTCTTGAATCGTTACGTGCTTTCTCCTGAACCCAGCTTCCAAATATATTTAGACTTGTAGCTTTGTGTCCCTGGTATCTATAAAACAAAGGTAAACGGAGAGATTCTCCACATTATTCTTGTGGTACTTAATCATGTTCCATGGTCTCTGTGTTTTTGATCCTTGTGGACAGTAGAGTCTGTGACAAGAGTTGAATGTCAGAGTAATAGAGCAAATGGGAAAATTACCATGCAGATTCTCATTTTAATTCATTTTAGTTGAATTTAAGTTGTTTTCAATTGTCTGGCCCCTATATTTGATGGTATTAGAAATGTATTAACCAAATGGGAAGATAAAGAAAATCCTGCCACCTCTTCAGGTATATTTTTAAGCCAAACATGATTTCTTTCTCCTGCTTTCTTCAGAAGTACTACGGGCGTAAATCCCCAGTTGGAAGAGATGTTTGCCGCCTACGAAAGGCCTATTACAATGCCCGGCATGAGGCATCAGCCCAAATTGATGAGATTGTGGGAGAGACAGCAAGTGAGGCAGACAGCAGTGAGACCTCAGTCTCTGAGAAGGAGAATGGGCATGAGAAGGATGATGATGTTATCCGCTGTATCTGTGGCCTCTACAAGGATGAAGGCCTCATGATCCAGTGTGACAAGTGCATGGTGAGAGTCAAGAGGTGAAGCAGAGGCCTAGTCCTGATGAGTGTGGTGACTATATTCAGAGTATCAGCCCCTGCCTCTTTTGACTTTGCTTGACAGGCTGTTTATGAACTTTTAACTTTGCCTCAGTTTCTGTTATCCCTTACTGCTCACCATATTGTCCTCCTTTTTTATCTCTCTCTTTCATTTTTTCCTCCCCTTCTTTTTTCTACCTCCTGTTCTTTGTGTCTACTTTCCACTGCACACTTCTGATGTAATCTGGATCAAGAAGAATGATAATATATAAGGCAGTGCTTTACCGGAAAAACACTAGGGGTACTACAGTCAACATAGCATTAATGTAGATGGAATTCAATATATAGAGCTCCTGAAGAAGGAGTCAAGGCCTGGATTTGAGCCCTAGTATCCCCATTTGATACATCTGAACTCATTACCTTATATAAAATGGAACTATGAGTAATACGTAGGATTGTTAGGAGAATATAATTAGATAAGGTTAAGTGAAAACATTTTGTAACTATGAAGCTTTCCATAGTGGCCATATTGTTGATGCCTGTTACTTTGTGTGATAGCTTGGTACTGTATTCGTTCATCCTTCTGTTCTCTAGCCATCTCCTTATTTTGTTTGCCCAGATCCATGTATTATAAACGGTCTATATACTTATGTTCAGATAAGTCCTCATTCTTCTTTCCTCCTACTTTACCATTTATCTCTAATTTCCCTTCTTAACCCCTTGTTCCTGTTTTACTTTACCCTGTCCTGTTGCTTTTCTTTGTTTTTTTGTTTTGCTTCAGCTTGCAAGATCTTAGTTTTCCAACCAAGGATTGAACCCAGGCCATGGCAGTGAAAGTGCCAACTCCTAACCACTGGACTGCCAGGGAACTCCCACAGATATTTTTTATTCTTAGTCCCCAAGACTTCTCTCAGTGAGTCTAACTCCCTACATACACACACACTTCTTTCTTTTTTTGGAGGTGTGGCAGCACTGTGACTGTATGGGAGTGAACTCAGATGTGGAGCACTACCTTTGTGAGCAATGTGACCCGAGGCCTGTGGACAGAGTAAGTTGCCTTCTGATAATACCCCAATCTAAAAGTAGGAGATACGGCACATGGTATTTTATCTACCCTGCTCCTAATGTACTGAATTTCCTTTGATAAGTTATTCAGCCTCTCTAGGCCTGTTTCTTACAATTTCTTACACTTTACATTGAGGGTAATAATTCTACCCTTCCTTTTCTCAGGAGTGGGACAAAAGGAAGAATACTTAAGAAATCTATGGAAGAAATGATACTGTATAAAAACCCTGTTTTTAATAAACACTATCTACTATCCATAAAAGAAGTAGCTTAATCACTTATTTTAAGCAGTGTTTAAGGAAAAGAGCTCTGGACTCAGAGTCAGCAAAAAATTAGTCTCAGCCCCATGTTTTGTTTTGTTTTGTTTTGGCCATGCTGGGTCGTTGTTGCTACATACAGGCTTTCTCTAGTTGCAGCAAGCGGGGGCTCCTCTTTCATTGAGGTGTGCAGACTCACTGCAGTAGCTTCTCTTGTTGGCTTCTCTTGTCTGGCTCTAGGGCATGCAGGATTCAGTAGCTGCACCGTTCTGACTCTAGAGTGCAGGCTTAACAGTTGTAGAGCTCAGGCTCAGTTGTTCCACAACATGTGGAATCTTCCTAGAGCAGGAAACAAACCCATGTTCCCTGCTCTGGCAGGAGGATTCTTAGCCACTGGACCACCAGGGGAGTCCTTAAGCCCATTTTTTAAGAGAGTTGGTAGGTTGGGTAACTTGCCCAGTTATTAAATGGGTTTTTTTCTTAGCTCTGCCATATTTATATGTGTGATCGTCTATAAAAGGAGATATTTAGGCAATACTTCTTAACAGTGGTGCTGTTGTCATTTTGAGTGGACCGCTCTTCAATGTTGTAAGGTTTACATTGCAGAATGTTAGGCTTTCTTGGCCCTTGGGCACTGAGTCCTACTATAGCTTCCTCCAGTCATTGTGACAGAGTTCCCCTTCACACATTTTCAGATGCCCTTTAGATGGCACGGAGCAACTACAGAATTAGTGCTCCACAGGGTACAGTTTGGGATATTTCGTCTGTCAAGTTTGTCCTCTATGTTTACTTTTTCAAGTTTAAGAACTCTTGATTGCAGTCACCTGTTTAATATCTATGCTGTATTGAAATGACTAAGCAGAAAGTCTTAATTGCTCGGAGATTCTAGGTTTTAGTTCTTTTTCTCTTGAATAGAGAGGCTGGAAATAGTAGTCACAGCCCTTATCTCTTGGCTCTCTGCCCTTACCAGGAGGTACCCATGATCCCTCGGCCGCACTACACGCAACCTGGTTGTGTCTACTTCATCTGTTTGCTCCGAGATGACCTGCTGCTTCGTCAAGGTGCGTACACAGAAGCTGGCTCTACTTGTCAATGCTGACCTTTCTGAACAGTAGGGAGTATCTGCTGTCTGCATAATAGTCCTTGTCTCCATATGACTTTTAATAGCAATAGAATATAGGTTTTTTAATATCCTCAAGTTACTTAGGCTTAATACATTTATCTTCACCAAATAATATTTAAGGTAATGTTTTACAAACTGAAAAACATTATGCTAAAAATAAATTGGAGAGACCAGAGTGTTACAAAGCTAGTTTTAGGACTGAGAAAGACACATAGCATTCCAAGAGGTAGAAGACCTCCCTCGTGTCATGCTCATGTTCTTGAATTGATTTTCATCACCATTAGACTGCTGGTTGTAGTTACATATTTCTTGTTTTAGATTTTCAGTTCTTTGTATGTAGACCTTGGGTGACACTAGTGAATACCTAGCGTAACTTATACAGGAATCACTTTAACCTTCTCCTGTGTTCTCTGCCTTCTGCATCTTTAATCTCCTGTGCCTTCCTAGGTGACTGTGTATATCTGATGAGGGATAGTCGGCGCACCCCTGATGGCCACCCTGTCCGTCAGTCCTATCGACTGTTATCTCACATTAATCGAGATAAACTTGATATATTCCGCATTGAGAAGCTTTGGAAAAATGAAAAGTATGTGTTGAGATTCTGTCTCTTTTCTTCAAGCTGTACCCTACTAGAGTAGTGCTGGATATTCACTACAATCTTGATAATTAAACTTCTCCCTTCTCTTTTTTTTTTTAAAGAGAGGAACGGTTTGCCTTTGGTCACCATTACTTTCGTCCCCATGAAACCCACCACTCTCCATCCCGTCGGTTTTACCACAATGAACTATTTCGAGTGCCACTTTATGAGATCATTCCCTTGGAGGCTGTAGTGGGGACCTGCTGTGTACTGGATCTTTATACATACTGCAAAGGTAAGTGATTTGCACTACCTAAAAAATGACGACCTGGCTGCCGCTCATTGATCTACTGCTGCCCACTCCATACGTATAGTCTCTCTCTGATAAAAGATTGTCCAAGGCTGGCTTTGAA
Organism: Budorcas taxicolor; assembly: GCF_023091745.1. Classification (NCBI taxonomy): domain Eukaryota; kingdom Metazoa; phylum Chordata; class Mammalia; order Artiodactyla; family Bovidae; genus Budorcas; species Budorcas taxicolor. The sequence goes on from NC_068912.1 coordinate 15,725,441, forward strand.
GCTTCAGAGAGCTATATACTTTCTTTTACCTAGTGCTTGGTACTCAATAAATGTTAATTCTCCTTTTAATTTAATTCATTTTTTTCATAGTGTGTGTTTAGTACTCTATTAATACTTGTGGGAAGATAAGTTATTAGGGTAGTGCAAACATAATTGTGGTTTCGAACTTTGACTTTTAAATCATTATAACTAGGTTCACAAAATAGGAACCATAACAATCAATACATTTTTGCCAACAAGAAGTAAGTTTGTTTATTCCTATAGCATAAAAATCCATGCTTTGGGTCAACAAACTCTTGGAAAGCATTTTCTGCCTCTTGCTGGTTGTGGAAGCATTTTCCCTGCAAAAAATTGTTGAGATGCTCAAAGAAGTATAGTTGGTTGGCTAGAGGTCAGGTGAATATGGTAGATGAGGCAAAACTTCATAGCCCAGTTTGTTCAACTTTTGAAGCCTTGGCTATGCAAAGTGCAGTCCAGCATTGTGGAGAATTGGGCCCTTTCTGTTGACCAATGCTAGCTCTGGGCGTTGCAGTTTTTGGTGCATCTTATCAATTTGTTGAGCATACTTCTCAGATGTAATGGTTTCACCAGGATTCAGAAGGCTCTCATGGATCAGACCACCAGACAAGTGACTGTGACCTTATTTGGGTGCAAGTTTGGCTTTGGGAAGTGCTTTGGAGCTTTTCCTTGATCCAGCCACTTAGTTGGTTGTCTCCAATTGACATATAAAGTCCACTTTTCATCACAACATCATAATCTGACAAAGAAATGTTTTGTTGTTGCACAGAATAAGAGAAGACAGCACTCCAAAACAGCAATTGTTTTGATTTGCAGTGAGCTTATGAGGCACCCACTTATCCAGCTTTTTCACCTTTCCAATTAGCTTCAAATGCCCAACAACCATAGAATGGTCGATGTTGAGTTCTTTGACAGCTTCTCATGTAGTTCTAAGAGGATCAGCCTCAATGATTCCTCTGACTTGGTTGTTGTCAACTTCCAGTGGCTGGCCACTGCATTCCTCATCTTCAGAGCTCTCATCTCCTTTACAAAACTTCAGAACCACCACTGCAGTGTACATTTGCTAGCAACTCCTGGGCCAAATAGGTTGTTGCTATTGCAAGTTGTCTCCACTGTTTTATGACCCATTTTGAATTTGAATAAGAAAATTGCTTTAATTTCCTTTTTTGTGTAACATTACTTCACTAGTGTAAAATAAATATAAACAGCAAGTAATGTCATTAGCAAAAAAAAAACACATAAAACAAGAAATGTGAAGTAAAATGATGTATAACATAACCACATTTCAGAATGTATTTCAGTATCAAAGTTCAACAATGTAAAAACTGCAGTTACTTTTGCACCCACCCTAATACTCTTCCCCCCCCCCCCATTCCAAAATCCTTACGGCCATCATCAACTCGCTACATTAAACAAACACAAAAAAGGACAACAGTTTCATGAGGTTTGTGGCTAACAGTAGAATCAATCTAATTTCAGATTCCAATTCCAACAGTTTTTACCTGTATGCCCTTGGGCAAGTTATTTAACCTACTGAAAATAGGGATTCGTATCTATTTTAGAGAGTTTTCTAAGGATTAAATGAAATAATCTACAAAATCACTAAGCCCAGTTTATGGCTCACAGTAAAACTCACTATAAGTTAGTTATCATTAGAAGCAGAGTTTAGTTTCCTAGGTCTTTCTCTTAGCATCACAGCAAAATAGTCCAGAAGAATTCCTTGCAAAAGCTAAGTGCTTAAAGCTCCATGCTACTGATGACTCCTCCATCCCCTACTTTCTATAAAGTGTTCATTACCAAACGTGCTTTCCTTATTTGAAGTGTCATTCTTTTCTTATAACTTCCCCATGATATGCTTTTTTTTTCCCCTGAAATGCTCTCTCAAAAATTTCTGCAGCACTCAGTCTGTGTTTCCGATTTCTTTCCATCCTGTAGAATGCCCTTTCACTCTTTTTGACTCCCTTTCCCCTTTCTTTGACACTAGTGTCTCCTTTCTTCTGCAATCACCAAATGCTTACTTGTTCCCCCTCTCAAAACAGCTACCATGTTTCCCTGTTAGGAAGTCTCGCTTCTCTCCCACTGGTATGTGATGGGCAGCTCAGGGTGAGGGAAGGGAAAATAGAGGGAGTGTTCTTTAACAGTGTTTGGCCTCATAGGGAGACCCAAAGGAGTGAAGGAGCAAGATGTGTACATCTGTGATTATCGGCTAGACAAGTCAGCGCACCTGTTTTACAAGATCCACCGGAACCGCTATCCTGTCTGCACCAAATCCTATGCCTTTGATCACTTCCCCAAGAAGCTCACTCCAAAAAGAGATTTCTCAGTAAGTCTCCTTCCTCCCTTCACTGTATGTGTCAGGACAATCTAGTTCATGCATGGAATTCACAGTGAGAATTTTCACGTGGCTCTCTGCTTCTTCACCCCGTCTCCATCCCAAACTGGAAAACACCCTCTCTGTGGATGTTTGAACAGCAAAAATACATTTATTCTGTATTTCTTGGCATGGGCTGTGCCTCAGGGAATTGTTATCATATTTTAGATAGGTTTTCCTCTTTTTTTCTCTCTTACACCTCTTTACCATCTTTGCCCTTGAGCCCCATTTTGTAGTTTTTTGGTTTCTCACATCCATAATTTTGAGAAACATAAAGAAAATAACATTGAGAAACCTTTGGTGAAAATAATTTAGTGCTTTTTATCCTTGGATTTAAAGTATAAGACATTGTTATCACTATTAAGAAGAAAAAATTGTTTATTATCCTACTACACAGAAAGTAACTGCTGTTTTCATTTTCAACCTTTTTCCTGTGTGTTTGTTTTGTTTTTTTCAAATTGTTGTGAACATATTCCTCCAGTTATTTTGTGCCATTTGTTATCATTTCATAAAGATTCTGGTTATCCATCTATTTGCTATAATGAAACCCTGGACTAAACTCCTCATCCATGAGTTTTTTTTTCAGTGGGCCTGTCAGAATTCAGAGTTTTCATCCTAGAATGCTTAGAAATAGTCTAACCAGAACACAAACCTTTATGTCCCTGTTTTTCCTAGTATTATTTTTGGATTTCTGTGAATCATATTTCTTTTATATTCTCTCTGCCCACCACCAGGCCCTGCCTCTCATTCTTTGGTCTTGCTTGTTCACTGTCAGCTTTGAAACTCCAACCTTAACTTCTCAAAAGTTGGGATGAGACAAAAGGAATTGTGACCCTTTCCCTTCTGCTGTCATTCTAAGCTTATAAAATGCTAAAAAAAAAAAAAAAAAAACCATTGTGGCCTACAGATTACTAGAAGGACTGAACTTCTGACCTTAAAACAGTCCTCCAACATGTAAAGGTTTTAGCCCAGTAGCACCTTTTTTTCTTTACTTCCTTGCCTCCCCACCTCCTTTATCCTGAGTTAGCCCCAGATCATCTGATTCAGCTTTGCCAGCATTTGCAGTACACTTACCAACTTACCACTTCAATGTCTTCTCTGCAGCCTCATTATGTCCCAGACAACTACAAGAGGAACGGAGGGCGGTGAGTCCCACTGGGGGGATGTGATTAACCAGTAGCTTGAATGGAGTAAGAGAATAGCCACTTACCCATTCAGTCCCACCCCTAGGATTGAAAAGTCTCTGACAGAGTAGCCCAATATAGTGCCAAGAATAATATGGAAGAACTGCACTTCAGTAGTAGTGGACTCATTATGGAGCCTTATTTGGGGCAGGGAGGGAAATTTGTAAGATCAGAGAAAGAAAATGATTTGGAACAGAACTCTTGACATATTTGGAAAAATCTCTCTCAGGTTTCTGAAAGCTTTCCCTAATACCTCAAGGTGCATCAGCTCTTAGGTCTTCAAGGAACAGAAGTAGCTAGAAGTGCATGGTTTTAGCTGAGCAGTTTGGACTCATAGTTTTTATTTGTGCTTGATTTGTACACAAGCGGGATATTCTGGTGGAGGGAGGACCACACCCTGTAGCATGTGGGATCTTAGTTCCCCAACCAGGGATCGAACCCATGCCCCCTGCTGTTGGAAGCGCAGAGTCTTAACCACTGGATCACCAGGGAAGTTCCGAGAGGGGTATTGTTACAGAAAGTACTGAAGGTTTTTTTCAGTTTCCTTTTCTATTGAATGGTAGTGTAACAGTTACTTTACCTATATCAATAGCTTTTTTTTTTTTTTTAGGAAATCAAATATATTTCTTTAAAAAAAAAAAATACCAGATAATAGATGAGAGAAGAAATTTAAGAAAAGTAAAAACTATTTAAATGCTCATTGTAGTTGAACTATTGGTATCACAAGGTTGTGCCATACTTCTGTGTACTCATGAAGCAATCAGAACTAGCTCAGCATTTTACCAGCTCTGGTCTATGTTATGGATTCCTGAAAGAAAGAAGAAAAATTGAATTTTATAAATAGAAATTAAATTTCAGAGAAGGGTGGTGATTTTTTTTCAAAAAATAATAAAATGAAGACCATAGGGACTTCTCTGCTGGCCCAGTGGCTAAGACTCTGAGCTCACAATACATGTAGCCCAGATTCAATCCCTTGTCAGGGAACTAGATCCCACATGCCACAATGAAGATCCTGTGTGCCACAACTAAGACCCCGTGCAGCCAAATAAATAAATGAAAATAAACATTTAAAAAATAATAAAATGAAGACCATAGCCAAGTTTCTTACATCTTGAGTCAAGGTTCTAACAGCTAGCCTATAGGATCCACAGGTCTTTTCCTTTCATCCCCCTTCCATCCCCAAGTGCCCTGCTTAGCCTTCCTCTCTAACTTCATATATCCTTCTGGCAGATCATCCTGGAAGTCTGAGCGCTCAAAGCCACCCCTGAAAGACCTGGGCCAGGAGGATGATGCTCTGCCCTTGATTGAAGAGGTTCTGGCCAGTCAGGAGCAAGCAGCCAATGAGATGCCCAGCCTGGAGGAGCCAGAACGGGAGGGAGCCACTGCTGAAACCAGTGAGAGTGAAAAAAAAACAGAGGAAAGTAGTCAAGAACCCCAAGTAGCCTGTACCCCTGAGGAGCGACGGCATAATCAACGAGAACGACTCAACCAGATCTTGCTCAATCTCCTTGAAAAAATCCCTGGGAAAAATGGTAAGGAAAATCAGGCTCCTAAGATAAATGCAATATTAGCAGAGAGGGAATGAAAAAGAGCAACTTCTGATTATTTGCCTAGAATGGAAAATATTCTTTAAATGGCACAGTTTTTTCATGGGCCTGTTCTTAAATTCCTCTTGGGAATGAAACTGGGAGGTGAGAGGATCTCCTCACTGGAGGGCAGCTTATTTCAGTTTGGCCTGGCTGCTGCTGCTGCTAAGTCGCTTCAGTCGTGTCCGACTCTGCAACCCCACAGACAGCAGCTCACCAGGCTCCCCCGTCCCTGGGATTCTCCAGGCAAGAACACTAGAGTGGGTTGCCATTTCCTCCTCCAGTGCATGAAAGTGAAAAGTGAAAGTGAAGCTGCTCAGTCCATGGACTGCAGCCTACCAGGCTCCTCCGTCCATGGGGTTTTCCGGGCAAGAGTACTGGAGTGGGTCGCCATTGCCTTCTCCGTTTGGCCTGGAGGAAGGCCTAAATTGCTGGTGGGTTGGCGAAGGACCCATTGAACTCCTATGATTCCCTGAGAGTTCAAATCTGGAATAAGGAGTGGGAGGGTAGAGTTTGATGAGCCTCCTTGGTTCTGTTTTCAGCCATCGATGTGACCTACTTGCTGGAAGAAGGATCAGGCAGAAAACTTCGAAGGCGTACTTTGTTTATCCCAGAAAACAGCTTTCGGAAGTGAACCTCAAAGAATGAGAACATCAAGCATCTGGGATCCAGTGGAGCCTACAGTCCTGCCTCCTGTTCTCTGAGTGCAGACAGGGGTGGGAAGGGTCCGTCCAGCAAGGGGAATGGGGCCACGTCGTTGACATTAGGTACTTAGTAAACCTTGGAGCTAGTGGAGAGGAAGAGGAAGGGGATCTGTCCAGACAGTTCAGCTTAACTTGTTTTCCTCTCCATTGCTTCACCCTGAGGGTTAATAATGTAGGGTGGAGGGCAGAGCACATTGGGGATGACCAGAATCTTTTGGTACTTTATAGCACTTGCCCCTCCCCTCAGCTTGGGTTTCTCTGTGTCATCCTCTGATCTTGCAGGCACTGCTAAGAAGCTGCTTCCTATACCCAGGTATAACTCAGACTCCAAAGGGACAGGGACAGGATCCCCACCCCTACCCTGTCTGTTCTCTATAGGCTCCAAGAGCTACCCCTAGAGACCTAAAACACAAACAGTAACTGGGCCTTGTTCCAGATCCCTGACTAGGAAAAGTTTCTCTTGCCTCTTTTCCCCAACCAGGTCAAAGTTAAATGTGAGTTGACAACTCAAAGCACTTGTAACTGCTGCCCCTCTCCCTACCTCTGCTATCCCAAATGGAATCATGGAATAGGGAAGGCCCCCATGGGGTCAGAAGGGCACAGTCCTTATTGTAATTATTTTGGTTTTCACCTTCATAACCTGCCGACCATATTGTTTTTTCTAAGAGAAGGCCAGGCCCCCGCCAGCACATGTGCTGCTTATGCGCTGTGGTTCTTGTGCATCTGCTGTGCTCTGCGAATGGAGATTCCTTTCAAAGAAAAGTCATTTTAAAACCTGCGTAAAAATGAACTCTAACCACCCCCCAACGAAAGTCACTACATAAGCTGTCGAGCAGTATTCACCTATCAGAGTATTTGCTGCGAGTGTAGGTTATCAACGGAAAACACTACTTCTTGTTTTACTTGTACAGTTTTCAGTGTCCTTCTCTTAAAGAGACAGTGTGTTCTCCCTGCCCCCAGTCCCATCTTCCTTCACCTTCCTGATGACTTCATCTTCAGGAGGATATCCAGGGTGTCACCTTCCTTCCCATTCACTTGACCAGGAGTTAACCAGATAAATTGTCTCTTTAAAAATAAAACTTAAAAAGCTTTGCTTTGTTGTCTTCTCAGACATACATATGCATATATGTTTTAGATGTTCTTATAAGAGAAAAGATGGTTTTTAAATGTGCCAAGTTGTGTGTTGTATATATATATGTATGTATATATATATATATATATATCTGCTGCGTGATTAGTAAGCAATACAATAGTTAAACATTTCCCCATTACTTTTTTCTAATATTGGACCAATGCTGTCCTAATTGTACATTTCCTCTTAGGATGACGACGCTCTGACTTGTTTAGGTAGAAACATTGACCACCTTCCATTCCATTGAATCTTTGTTTTTCTCCTTTCTGTGTCAATCTTGAGGGAAAAAAAAAAAAAGTAAGACAGGGGATACCCAAGATCCCCTTGAACAGAGAAAAAGCAGAATAAATATTTTATTAAAGAAAAAAGAGAATTAAGAAAATAGTTTGGAGTATTTTCTTACTGTAGAGAAGCACTGTACATTACTAAGAGACCTGGGTATAAGATACTCACGTGTGGAGCTGGGAAAATCGCATGTCCAAGCCCGATTGAGTGGTTTCTTTTGGTTTTCATTGCAGGGAGCCGGGTGGGAGGGAGGTGGGAATAGGGGCACTTTGGGGGTCTCCTTTTAGTCAAAGCAGGAAAATGACAAGAAAGAGATTAAAAGTCAATATTTCCTTTAATAGTGTTAAACACTAAAATTTTAAAAAAGTCTCAAAAAAATTAAAAAGGAAAAAAAAAAACTTTGTAAAATGAGAGAACAGAAGCAAAAGACACTACGCTCTGTCATTTTATCTTTCTTTTGTTGAAAGACTAAAAACTGAAATGTTTTTTAGACAATCAAATGTTAGGTAAGTGCAAAAACTTGTTTTTTCTTACTGGTGTAGAAATTAATGCCTTTTTTTATTTTTCGGTTATTTTATAATAACAAAAGAACCCCCTAGCTGCCAGGCGGGTTTTGGTGTTTGAAATGCGGGGCAAAGCACTACATCACTGCAAATAGATACAGAGTTAGTCTGCATGTCTGTAGGCTGTGTGATTGCGGAAAATATAAATGCTGCTAATATATTTCCTTTTTACAAAAGCATATCTAAATAGATGATTGTTTTGATGTTAATCTTTGTAAATTATGTATTACCAATTTTAACATTGGATGTAATTGCATAAAAAGCTTGCATCTCAATCCTTGAAAGTCTAGTATTAAATGGAAAAAACTTTTCCTAACTACAGAGTGGTGAGCTTGCTATTTTTTTTCCTCTTTCCTATCCTCCATTTATATTCCCAGGATCTTCTCCATCCTGTTTCCAAAGAGATCTGCTTAAAACCACATCAGCATCCTAGGCCCCACATGGGCATGCTGACCACTGTTGACTGTTGGATAAAGCTTTTCCTCAGCACTGCAGCCTTTTTGGTCTGGGCCAAGCCTAACCAATCAGCATAATAATCATCTACACCTGTGCCCCTTGAGCACACAGGCAGTACTCATTAACAACCTCTAAGGTTGGCAGTAAGCTGAGTCTACATTTTCTAGGCCACTATGTTAGACTGTTTCCATTGTAAGCAGTGTACATATATTCATTTATTTCACCTTCATAATAGCCCTTTTGGTAGGTACCAAAACCAAATTTTACAGATGAGGAAACTGAAGCAACAGAGAGGTTAAATAAATCACCCAAGATCTTGTAGCTAGTTAATCCTCATAATAGTCCCCTGTAGTTATTCCCGTTTTCATAGAAGTAAAAACTGAACCTCGGGAAGGTTAAGTAAACTTGCCAGATCATCTAGTAACTAGTGTTGGAGCCAGAACTCCAAAATCTTTTAAGTTCATACGCAAATAGGAAAGTGTCAGAAATAGCCAAAGCCTGACCCTACTAAGGAAGATAAATCCATTCCTGCCAACTGAAAGACCTAATAAACTCTTGTCCTAGACAGGAGTCAGACATTTAATCTTTGAGTTCAGCTAGAATACAGTTGCTCAGAAGCCTCAAGACAGTTGACTTACAAGAGCTCAATGTCTACTCCTGCAAGAACTTAGGGTTTATCCCACTATTACATAACAATCTATCCATGGCTGCAAAAACAATACCTTAGTACTTAATTTAAGGTTTCTTTAATCTTTATTTAACCTTTAATATCACTTTAACATCTACTTATACCTATTCTGTTTGGATAATATATAATGGTAATAGCACAGAACTAATTTTATATCAATCTTTGTCCTATCTCAAGATGTTCTGTTACCTGATAACCATTAGGCTCCAGCTGCCAATATCACCAGGTCTCATTGATGCTCTGACAATATTGTTCTAGGACTCCTCCCACTTTTGAGGATTACCCACTATAAAACCAAGCACATAGGAATAAGAGTCAGAAAAAAGGAGAGGGCAGGTTGAATCATAGGAGATGAAAGCTGTGTACAAGTAAAGGATTTCTGAAACTTTAGAATCATGCCCACCTCCCACATACACCAAAGATCTCACTTTAAGAAATATTGGTCCCAAAGCATAGTCTTCCATATCTACTGTTTTATAACTTAAAACATAAAAATAAAACTTCTTTTGCAGTAGTAGTTTGCAATTGAAGAAGCTTCATAATCTTGAGTACTCCCACTCTTAAGAATATATTGAATGACTAGGAATTCTCAGAGGCAGTCAAAATCCAGTTTGAAAAACATCACCCTAGCAAATACCTGAAATGCAAACTGAGGTCTAAAGCTGAGAGGACCACCAAACACAAAAAGCAAAATTAAAGCAAGGAGCAAATGAATATCATAAATTGGCCAGGAATGGAAACATTAAATCTTAGAAAATGGCAAAAGTATGAGACAGTTGAGTCTAACCAACCCTACCCCTGAGTATTTCCAAGGCGTCAGCTCTTACTTTCTCAAGTCCTTTCTCCCAACAGCAGCGCGTTGTGCTCTTAACCAAGTTTCCAAAGATGAAGGAAAATTTAAAATATTTTTCTTCTGTTTCACCTCACAGTTTTCAGCTGCCCCCTAACTTTCCTATTAGCTGATTATAGCTTTCTATTCTTCTAATCTTTTAGTAATTCTCCTGTAGGCAATCATCTGTAGTGATTTCTACCCCCATCCTCCAGGCTCTAGAGCGTTTAGCTGTTCTCATTTCAACAGACTGAAAGGAAACTCATTAATTCCTAACAAAGTAATAGATGTCAAGTTATTATGCTTCCTAAAATTATATCACCACGGAATGGTGATATTAAATAGAAAAAAAAAAAATGTGTCCCTTTTTAACACCTTTTAATCTTTCCCATCACCTCAGCTATGAAGCTTGTAAGTACAATTTCATGGACTAAGTCTTCCCAGCTCTCCCGTATCTACTCAGGCTCCTACTTATCAGTCTAAGCAAAGCAATCAAGTCTCAGACTAGAGATGCACTTCAGTGAGTCAGCACCAATCAGGGGCTACCTTTCAAGGAACAGAACTAGACCCAGCTAGGAAGGAAGCATCTCCCTTGGGCTCCCCAAGACACAGCCTCCCACCCCTCCCCCATAGCCTATGTCCTGAAACCCACAGTGACGACACATTCAACTCCCACTCTTTATTGGGACAAAGGAGGAAGGAGACAGACCAACACCACAGGCCCACCCACCAGGGGTGTCCAGACTTCAGCACCTAGTCCAGCATGAGTACATCATAAATACAGGCAACGTGGGATGGGTGAGGTGGGGGAAGGTTCCATACACAGGAAGACTACACAGGCCCTTCCAAGTCTTGGGAACCGAGGCATATATAGAGGTGCAGTCCACTTACGGAGGAAGAAGATAGAGGGGGGCTAGATTTCCATTTTGCAGAATACAGATTGGAAAGAGGAAAGAGATGGCATGGAGGGAAATTCCTTTTTATATATTTTCAAAGAGCAGATTTCACCTTATAGATGGGTATGGGAGGGAAGGAAAAGTTTATTTTAGATATTAGCAGAAATGGCTATGAGAGGAAAGTGTCATTTTACAGACAGGGAAGGTACTTTGGGGACAGTCAGTATACATGGGTGAGTATTCACAGGCCATTCCATTCCCAGGTGACAGAAGGGAGAGGTGCAGGAAAGGAAAAGGTGCTAGGCCTAGAGAACAAGGGAGGTGTACCCCACGGGTACCAGCCCCTCCGCTCCATCCCTCCCACAGCGGAGCCAGTCCTCGTCCACAGTGGCGATGACACGCAGCACTTCCCCTCGCTGGAAGCTCAGCTGGTCAGGTCCTGCAGCAGTGTGGTCACAGAGAGCCCGGACTGCCCTGTGAGGAGCCAGAGGGAGACGCTGGAATGAAGTGAGGTGGGGGTGCCTGTCGCCAGCCTCACCTCCCCACCTCCATGGTACGAATGTCCCTGTTGGTTCAGCTCAGTAAACATCAGTTGGGCTCATGGGGACCAAGTCTTTTCAACATGTTGATTTGTTTGGGGCCCCAGCCCTCTCCTAAGCTCCAGACCCACTCTTTAGCTCATTATTTAATGTAATTTGCACTTCTCTGGTGCTTCATATTCAACATATGCAAACTAAATGACTCATCTTAACCCTCCAAACTAGTCCCTCCTCTTAGGTCCCCTATAGTGGTAAATGGCATCACCTATACAGTTATTCCTGGTAAAAAGGGATCTCAGTCTCTACATCCAATCAATCACCGAAACCTGTTTGATGTTGGTTTCTCCCACCACTCTATTTATCTTCAGCTTCACTGCCATTATCTTAGTTTAGGCCTCTATACTCTCTGGACCACTGGCATATATCTAACTGGTCTGCCTGAATCCTGACCACCCTCTCCATTCTCCACACAGCAGTAGAGATCCTTCTAAAACTTATCATCCCTGGGCTTAAGACCCTTTAATTGCCTCCCACTGCCTCGGAGTGATACCCAGCTTCCTTCACTGGTCTGCTGACACCTCTGACCTCTCCATCACCACTGCCAGGATCCTCCACTCCAGCCATGTACTCATAGTTCCTCACTTACCGCACTTTGCCTTCTCCACCTTGGCATCCTGTCCCTTCTGCAAGATGCGTAGCCCACACCATCACTAGGCTTCTCTGAGTCCCCAGACCTCGGGAAGAAGCCCTGTCTGTATGGCTCAAAGGGCTATCTTCCTTCCCCAGAGTCTTTAGCACACAGAATGGTAAGTGCTGATTTATTAACTGGTATCCCCACTGGAGTACAAGCTCCTTGAGGGCAGAGATTCCAACAGGTTTCCCTTTGCATTCCCTCCTCCAGTATAATGCTAAGTGCATAGTATGTGCTTGAAAAGTACTTGAATGGAAAATCAAGAAACCTGATTCAGGGGTGTCCCTGATGACTCAGTAGTAGAGTCCACCTGCAATGCATCCCTGATGCATTCCATCCCTGATCCAGGAAGATCCCTCATGCCACAGTGCAGCTAAGCCCACACACCACAACTACTGAGCCTGTGCTCTAGAGCCCAGGAGTCACAACTACTGAAGCTGTTGCACCCTAGAGCCCTGCTCCACAAGAGAAGCCAGAGCCACAACTAGAGAGGAGCCCGAGCAGCGACGAAGACCCAGAACAGCCCCCCCAGAAAAGAAGCCAAATTCAGTGGATTGAGAACCTAAAAGAAGCCAGACCCTAAAGATGACACAGCCCCTGGTGCCAAATTAGAAGGCCCCACTAAAGGGAAGCCCAGTCCCCCAGGGGACACACACGCATTCATCGTACACTCATACAGTAATAAAATTGACCAGTAACTGGGCATGTTCTATGTGCCTAATACTTTTATAAAATCACGTTTAGTCTTCATAACAACCATTAAAAAAATATAAAGTATCCTCTTTTTACAGAAAAAGAAACTAAAGGTTCAGAAAAACTAGTATCACACTAATAACAAACAGCAAAGATGCAATGCGAACCAAGCACTGTCTGACTACATCACCTCCCACCCACACTGTGAAGTCAGAAAAACCCACACATGTAACATAACACATGCACACCAGTGCTTCTCCCTGACCCTCCTTACCTGTGGGTCTGCGCCGTGCTAGGTTCTGAGACCTCAAGCTCCTTAGGAGACGAGGGAGCCTCAGGAGGTGCCGCCCGCTTCACCAGAGCCAACACACTCACTGTCGGGGGCAACCAGCTGGATGGTCTCCTGGAGGAAAGGATGCAGGGTCACAGAGGTCACCCCACCTCCACAAAAAGAACCAAGGATCTGGGACTTTGGAGGGAGGGAGAGGCTGAGGGACCCAACTGTGGTTCAAGAGGTCAGGAGTTGGTCACTGCTGAGGGCAGAGTGGCAGTCATGGGACACAGTTGCCTTTAAGGTGATTAGGGAGGTGACAGTGAAGGTCTACCACACCAAAAGCCACAAAGGGACCTACGGAACCAGCAGGCTTAGCTCCAGAGGGTCACTAAAGAGTACCTGAAGCCACTGAGCCACCAATGGTCAAACCCTGGAGCAGGAGTCCGCAAATATTTCCTTTTTTTCTAAAGAGCCAGAAAGTATTTTTTGGCTTTGAGAGCCAAGAGGAAAAGTGGACAATATCATGCAGGTATTTAATAACTGTTAAAAGTTCATGACTTAAGAATATAACCATCATGGCTGTAGAAAAGCCAGGCTGTCAACCTGGGACCTAAAGGATCCCTACCGAGTTTCAAATTAAGAGTGACTGAGGGAGTTCCCTGGTGGTCCAAAGGTTAGGACTCTGCTTTCACTGCCAGGGCCTGAGCGCAATCCCTGGTCAGGATCCTGCCAGCACCCAGTGCACCAAAAACAAATTGGGCTGACTGAGGGCTCTGAGAGGGGGTCAGAGGTCATGGAGGGGGCCAGGGACCCCATTACCTGGACTTTGGGGCTCCGCTCTCAGTTTCTGCAAGGCCCCCAGGCACTCCAAACAGTCTCCCCAGCCATACGCCTCTGCCTGGTGCTGCTTCCTCTGTGTGCAGGGAACTCTCCGGTGCGGCCTCAGCTGCAGTCTGGGTGCGCTTGGACCCCCACCGGGGAAGAGGCAAGCCCTCGGCACCACCAGACGCATAGACCCGGGAGGCCTGGGTCAGCTGCTCCCACCAGCTGCAGGGGCTGGGAGAGCTTGAGGGGGCTGAAGGGCCCGGAGGGGCCTCCCCAGAAGCCCCCCGGAGGCTCTGGGCCAGCCGACCCCCCCAGTGCAGCACGGCTTGCACAGTCTGCTGCAGGGCCGGAGGCGAGCCTGGGTGGGGTGGGGCCTGAGGTGGCCCCAGGGGCAGGTGGTGGTGGTGTTCAAAGAGCAGGTCCAGGTGGAAGGTGAGCACCGACAATGGCTGCAGCAGGAGCAGCAGCTCCGTGGACAAGGAGGGGCAGCCAGCCCGGGCCAGGGAGAGGAAGCCAGTGGGCAGGTACAGGAGGGACAGCAGGCCTGGGAAAGAGCAGGCTACCATCAGCCCCTGCTCTGGGCCTCGTCCAAGGGCTTCAGCTGGCCAGTCAACAAACACCCTCCTGGGCCTCGCTCTCCACTGGGGCAGAGAGAGGGGGACTCAGCAGGATACAGGGCTGCCACGTCCCTGCTGTGGAACCCCCACCTAGAGAGGGGTGTGGCAACAAGTATGCATGCAGGCTGCATCGATTCAGTCGTGCCCCTTTGCAACTCCATGGACCATAGCCCGCCAGGCTCCTCTGTCCATGATTCTCCAGGCAAGAATACTGGAGTGGATGCTGTCCCCTCCTCCAGGGGATCTCCCCAACCCAGGGTTCGAACCTTCATCTCCTGGGTCTCCTGCATTGGCAGGCAGATTCTTTACCACTAGTGCCACTTGGGATGCCCAGTAGCAAGTATATAAGTAACAAAAAGGAGGACTTGAGGACCATGGGAGCAAAATGGGTAGGTGGGGTAGGGAATGGGGGTGGAGCCTCACTGAAGAAGGACCCAAAGGATGAATGAAAGTTAATGAGGAGGCAGGAGGAGCAGGAAGCCTTGCTGGAGGAGGAGGCACAGCAAAAGAAGGGCCCTGGGGCAGAAAGAACTGAAAAGGAGACTGTCGACCAGGGAAAGCCCCAGACCTAAAGGCAAAGGCCAGATAACCAAGTCTTTGCAGGTTAGAGCGAGGATTAGGGTCATTCCTCCTATTAATAAGGCTCCTTAAAAGAGTTCTAAGCAGGACATTCCTGGCGGTGCAGTGGATAAGAATCCACCAGCCAATGCAGGGGACACAGGTTCAATCCCTGGTCTGGGAAGATGCCACGTGCCGCGGAGTAGATAAACCCATGTGCCGCAACTACTAAAGCCCAAGCACCCTAGAGCCTGTGCCTGCAACAAGAGAAGCCACCACAAAGAGAAGCCCACTCACAGCAATGAAGCATAGCCCCCACTAGCTGTAACTAGAGAAAGCCACACAAAGCAACGAACACCCAATGCAACCAAATAAATAATAAATTAATTTTTCAAAAATAGTTCCAAGCAGAAGAGTAGTAAGATTGGAGATCTGGATCAAAAGCATTCCGGCATCAGGGGGAACCATCAGAAGAGATCCCTTTTCCTACTTCCCCTAGTCTAGCAAGCCCATCCTCTCCCATTTGAGCCTCTGACCTGCATCTTCCTGGAGACTGGAAAACCACAGCTCCAACTGCTTAGTGCTGGGGGAGAGAGGAGGGAATAGAAGTCAGGGACACCAGCCCCCTGTGGGTGGAGGATGGGAAATAAGACTAGGCCAGGGAAGGCTTTCTCTGGGGACATGGGGCACCCACCATATGTCCCACCCAAGACAACCCTGCAGTCCCCAGGCTGTGGGAGGGACACCAGAAAGAAGGCCACTCACTTGAGGAGGCCCAGGATGAAGGCGTGGAAGCGGCTACGGCTGCTTCTCAGCGGGGCCAGACGGCTGACCTGGCTATACAGGGTGCCGAGGGAACGAGTGCTGGAGCCTGAGGACACAGGCCGCTGTCAGCCAGACCCCAGCCCTGCCCTCTGCCCAGTCCCACACTCCCCCCCTTCACCTGGCTTCACAGACGCCTCCACCACACTCCAGGGGCTGCTCCGCCGCTGCCCAGTGATGAGGTCTTTCCGGAAAGGCTTCAGCCCGTCGGCCACCAGAGCATGGAGGGCCGGACAGAGGGTGGTCAGCACCAGGTGCCCCACGTCTGGGCTCAGACGGCTATCCCCCAACTGGGCCTGGAGGCAGCGCAATGGGCATGGGTCCAGGGATACCTCCAGCCTTCCCCAGCACCCTCAGAGCTACATGCCCCTCCTCACCCCCCAACACCCTCCCTATAGGCACCTTCACCTTCTGAACCAAGTTCCGGGCGGCCCCAAAGTGAGAGATGATTTTATCCACTGAAGCACTAACAGCTATCAGGAGACCTGGGAGGGGGGCCAGGAAAGAGTAGTGTCAAAGCCCCTTATCTCTCCCCAGGCAAACCTCGAAGGACTCGGAGAGGCCAGTTCACACAATTTGACCGAGAGAGGAGGGCCTAAGTGAGGGGAAGTTGATTTCCAAACCAAGGGTCAAAAGTCAGGGTGTCCTACCTTTCTTCTGCTCCTGCAGCTGGCCAGTCCCACTCTGGGCTTCTGCCATCCACAGTCGCTGGGCCCCGGGGATGCCGGCGAATGACCAGGAACTACGGACTGGGATAAGGGAAGAACGACTGACACTTACCAGGGGTCACCCCCGAGGACTCCAGGCGTTCACAGGGGTCATGCCTATGGGTCTAGACACCCCCGCCCCTGAAGTCTTGGGGAAAGGAGTCTAGGGCTGCGGGGAGCACAGGGCAGCTCCCGGAGTGAAAACCTGCACGTATCTCAGTACTGCCGCCCTGCTCCCCACTTCTCTGTTCCCGTTTCCCTTCCTCACGGCCCAGCTCCCACTCCTCGATCCCGGAAGTCCCAGCGTGGGGCAACCGTGCTCACCTCCCTCCCGCCTGCCAGGCTGGGCCCTGAAAGGCGGGAGATGACAGGGCAGGGAAGGGAGGGGCAGCCTTGTGCCCGCCACTCCCCCCGCCCCCTGGCGGGCGGTGGCGGGGGAGGGGGGGACGTCAGGTCCGCGGGGACCCAGGGAGCACGTGGGGAGCCTGGACCAATGGAAAGACAGACAGACGGGAATGGGAGGAGAGACGGAGGGAGAGCAGACCCAAGGATTGGGAGGCTGGAAGGCGCCGGAAAGGGGAAACCTGGGTCCTGCGCCAGCTAGGCGGAGGGCCTCTCGCTGCAGCCCACTGGGGCTGGCCCCAAGGGGAAGGAGTGACCAGAACCCCCTTCGGCCAGTGAGCTGAGCGAACTTCACCCTTCACCCTTCCCGTACAAGGTGAGGGTCAGGCTCGAACTACACTGGCCAGGGAATTTCACAGAGGGTGTGACCCAAGGTCCTTAACAATGGACTTGCTGGGACGCCCTTAAGCTGTGCGTGGAAGCCAGCTAAGCCTGTATCCACTATGTCCCGGCCACACAGCTGGGAAAGCAGCAAACTTCGCCCAGCACGGGGAGTTAGCAAGACCAGACTCCCCAGGACCAATGATCTTGGAATCGCCCAGGTCGAAGAGCTGGACCCAGCTGGGTAACCCGGGAAAAAACTAAAGCAAAGGTCTGGCTGAGGATGGGTGGGGCTTTGGAGTGGGCGGGGCAGCCCCGCCTGAGGCGTGGCCCGCGGGGCTGGCGCCCATCCGTCTTACGTAGCCTGGGCGGAGGCGGTGGGCTCCTGGTCCAGCGAGGGGCCTTCGGCGGACGAGGTGGCCGTGGCAGCGGGGGGGCGGGTACCTGGCAGGGTGGGGAAGCCACGGGGGGGAAGGTGCTACTTCTGGGAAAGAGCGGGGACAGCAGCAGTGCCAGCTCAGGGCTGGCCAGGCAGGGAAGGTCCCCCCTAGCCGGAGGCGAATAGGCCCCCACCGGGGACAGGCGGACGGGCAGCAGCTGCTCCTCCGGGGTACTCGGTGCCCCCAGGAGCCTCAGCCCAGCGCCTGGCCAGCTAGCCAGAGGCGCCAGGAGCAGAGACCCAGCTGCGGCCGCGCTCCCGCCCTGCAACAGGGGGCGCCCGTCAGCCGAGAACCGAAAAACCAGGGGCCGAGGGAGCAGGAGGGGACCGGCTGCAGGCGGGATTGGCGGGGCAGATGCGGAGGGGAAGGAGGCCAGCGGGATGGGCAGCCAGGCAAGGAGGGGCGGGAGAAAGAGGGAGCAAAGAGTTAGTCCCCCCGTAACCCAAGGACCCACCCAGTTTCCCTTTCCCGGAGCGCTCCCGGTAGCAGGGGACGGGAAGGATGGGTGGGATGGGACACACAGAATGGAGGGGAGATGGGGGGTCGGGTCGGAAGCTTTGGAGGTGTAGGGAGGCCAAAGGCCAGCCCTCCTCTCGCCACCTCCTATGGCCACTTACCTTCAGTGCCAGCCTGAGGACCTGGCTGCTCCGGCTCCTTTGAAGCTGGGGCCTCCTCACCAGCAGCTGGGCTGCCCGCCCTGCCCTCCTCGGGCTGCCCCTCTGCTATGGGCTGCAGCCCAGGTCGGTTCTTCTTCCTCCGAGGAGGGACGGGTGGCGGTGGGGGCCGAGGTGGGACCAAGGCCCAGCCAGCTGGGGGGTCTCGGGGCGGGACTGGCGGGGGCGGAGCCCGGCTTCGGGACCGGAGTTCCTTGAAGGTGGTGACTTCCCGGGGAGGCGCCTGGGAGCTGCCGAGCGAGCCTGTGGGGGGCAGCTCGGTGTCGGGAGAGAAGACGATGAGCCAGTCACTGCGGTCTTTCTTGGCCTGCGGCACGAGGGGCAGCCCTGGGCCCCGCTTGCGCTTCTGGGCCAGCTCGTGGAAGGACGTGATTGTCCGGTGGGGCACCGGCTCCTCGCTGACGTCACTTCTCCATCCCCCATCAATTTTCCCTGCATCAGTTTTCGAACCAGAATCAGTTATTTCTGTATTGGTTTTCCAACTGGAGTCGAATTTTCCAGGTTCAGTTTTCCAACATTCAATAGTATTGCCATTGACTTTCCAACCCGAGTTATTGTTCTCAGTGATTTTCCAGCTAGCATCAGTTGTCTCTTTGTCGATTTTCCAAATGGGGTTGATTTTCCAACTGGGTTCGGTTTTCCCAGCATCGATTTTCTCATCATCAGCCTCTGGGAGGTCAGACGTAGGGAGGTCCTGCTCCTCAGCCTCCTCCTCTTCCTCTAGCCCTGGGGAAGGAAGGTCCTGGCCAGTGGTCAGGGCATTACAATTGGAGTCCAGGCCTGGACCGGATGGAGAGGAAGCTTCAGAGCAGGAATCCGGAGAGCAACAAAAGCTGTCTGGGGAGCAGGTGCCTGGGCCTGCAGAAGCCAAAGGGGAGCCTTGCTCCAGGGGAACGATGCTGGGCTGAGGGTGAACATCCTCGTTGCCAGGGAGGTCCCTGGAGTAGACTGAGATGGGGGACTCATCGGGGCTAAGATCTGAGCAGGAGCTGAGAGAGGAGGAACAGCCTGGGTCTGAGGGAGAGGCAGCCCCCTCCTCCTCCCGTGCTAGGTCCTGCCGGTTTTCTAGGCCTGGCCCATGCTCCTGGCAACATCGGCAGGGCACTGCTGGGCTGTTGGAATTGGCGTCCACCAAGGTCCCACTGCAGGGGCCCCGGCTCTCCTTGCCCCCGGTGTCCCCTGGGGGAGGGGATGTGCTCAAGGGCCCCTCCCGGAGCTCCGGACGGCGGGACAAATGCAGGCCTAGAGAGACATGCTGGAGGTGGATGTGGTTGAGGTTGCAGAGTAAAGCCCTCTGAGGGGACAGCATGGTGCCGGCGGCGACGGGATGGCCTCTAGAGAATGAGGAGGATCAGCCCTCTCACATCCACTTGCCTGGCAACCGCAGATGCAGCCCTAGAAGAGAGGGATAGTGAAACCCAGCCAGGGAGGGTGCGGGCCGCGGGAAGAACACCAAGGTGACTTAGGTGCTGGGGCAGGCATGGAAGGGCGCCTTGGACAATATTTAAATGAGATGCAAACAGACATCGACTGGCTATTAGTTTCCGCTGCAGTGTTTGCAGGTGGAGTCGAATGTAACCCCCACCCCGGAGAATGGGGCGGGGAGGGTCAGAGAATGCGGCTGCGTCCTCGATCTCCTTGGAGGTGCGGAGGCTTGTAAAAGGATGGGACCCAAAAGGGACCCTGGTCCTCTCTGCTGCAATCTGGCCCAGCCCCACTCCCAGGGGAAGGGGTCGAGAGGCCCCGCCCAGATGATCTGAAATGGGGTTGGGGGAGGTGCGTTCGGCTGGTTGATGCAGGAAAGGGGCAGGCGTGGGGGAAAGGCCCAAGCTGCAGGAGCAACCGTCAGCCTGTCAACTCCAGCGGGCAGGCCGGCCGGCACGGGCCTCGGCTCCAGGCTCCAGCCTACAGCCGCGGTGCACCTTCACCATGCTGCGAACACCAGCATGTCTGTCCCATTCTCTCTGCACTTGTCTCTATGGTGCAGCTCCACCCCAGCCCTTCTCTATTTTTTACTGCTCCCCTCACCTGCCCCACCCCGCGAGCCCCGATCCATCCATCCACACCCATCCACACCCGCAGGCCAAGCCATCCTCACCAGGGTCCTCCTGCAGCCGCTCCGGCGTCTGGAGCCGCATCCGGCTCCGCGGCTGCGGTCCCGGCCCAGCCCGCACAGACTGGAGGGGAGGGGCGCTGGGACGACCCGCCAGCGCTGCGCAGCCGCGCCCCTCCACGCATGGGCGTGGCGAGGCTCAGACCCAGCCCCCAGCGCTTGACGCTTTCGCCTGTGTCACCCACCCAGGCCCAGCTCAAGGGCTTTTGATGCTTTCTAAGGTCCCACTGAAGGGACCTTTTAGTCCCAAGGGGATCCTGAAATCAAAGCCTGAGGTTCCGGCTTCCATGCAACTGACCCCCACCCTGCCCATTCTGGACAAAGCTGCGCCCCTGGCTGGCACAAGCAGAACGGAAGAACCACAGGTTAGACAATAATTTATTGAGAAGCCTCCCTTCCCCACCTTCACAGACTCTAGGTCACTTTTTCCGCTTGTAGATCTTTTGTGCTAACCCCAGGAAGATGGCTGGGGGCAGGGGCGCAGCATACTGCTCGATGAGACCCATAATGTTGCTGTAACTGTCTTCCTCGTATTGCATGTACACAGCCGACAGATTCATCTCCTCGTAGAGCGCCTTCACTCGGGCCACCTTCTCAGCCTCCTTCTGCCCATAGTTCTCCTGAAGGGTCGGGGGTAGGAAAACGGGCTTATTATCCTTCCCCCAACACCTCTAGGTCCCCTCCACTCCCCCATCCAGAACTTCTCCAATGACATTTATTCATTCCATTCCTGCCTCCAGTTTCAAGGGTCTCTGAGTAGCTATGATCTCGAAATCCAGCACCCCCCCACGCCCCGTCCCCATCCCAAATCCTCACTCAGTCAGTGGGGTTCAGGCCTCAGCTTCCTCTACCCCAGGGTTTCTCAACCCTTGGCCCATTTGAAATTTCTGGCAGATAGTTCTTTGTGGGAAGCTACTGTATGTGTGGTATTTGGCAGCATCTCTGGCTTCTACCCACTAGGGATCCCAGTGGCAAACACACACACACACCAAGTTATAGTGACAAAAATAAATGTCTCCTGACACTGTCAAATGCCAGGGCGGGTGGGCGGGCGTGTGTGTGTGCGTGTGTGTGCGTGTGTGTGTCAAATCACGCCCACTGAAAAACCACTGCTCTTTCCCCTAGTTCACAGCTTGGGGGTCCACAGCACACGCTAGGGCACCTGCAGGATTTGGCGCTGTTCTGGAGAGGCCCGCTGCAGACACTGAACCACCAGCCAGCTGCACTTGTTGTCCTGGATGTCTGTGCCGACCTTACCCGTCATGCTGGGGTCCCCAAAGAGATCAAGGTAATCATCCTGGGCAGAGGGGTACAGAAAAGAAGGAATGAAGAGACTATAAGGCAGGGAAGGAGCAAAGCTGGAGCCTGTATTCTGCCAGTGCCCCATGCCTTCCTACCTGAATCTGAAAGAACTCTCCCATCTCCAGCAGGATCTTCTTGGCATTGGCATGCTCCTTCTCCCCATCAATGCCCGCCTACAGTGAAAAGGGGGTTAACAAGTCATACACCAGAGGTGCCTGCATCTTCCTGGCTGCTTCCTCCCACGAAGAGGGTCTTGCCCCAGTACAGCACCCCCCCCAAGTCTTCTCTCCTTTCAGACATCCTTGGCTTCCCTGATAAAGGAAGTCCTGGCTGACTGTCTACCTTCCATCCCACTGATTTTAGCTATGGGTCTTCTTGCAAGTCACAGCAGAGGTGAGTCCATTCTGGAGGCCCTCAGACTCTCTTCTCTCACAAGGCTCAGTCCCTGAGTCGCTCTGATCCTGACTCCTAATCTTTTTACCATTTCCAAATTCTTTCACTATGGAAAGGAAACTTGGAGAAGGTCAGCATAGATAGTTAACCCCATTGATTGCCTTTGAATCTAGTCTTCTCCCTCCCCACTCCTACTGCTGAACACAGATGGAGAACTCATTGTTCCTCCTTGATGGGCTGTCCACTTTCATGTAAACCACTCAGTTCATTTTTATAATTAGTCCCACAGGTGGGGATTATATCCTCATCTTATAGCTGAGGAAACAGACTCAGCAAGATTAAGTAACTTGCTCAATATCACTCAGCCATTCCCAGTGGGGGCATGCCTGCTCCGTGCCCTCCTTATTGAAAGGCCCACGTGAGCAGGGCAGCAAGGGATGAAGAGGCTCACTCACCATATACATGGCTGCAGCTACAGGAAGGTAAAAGGAGTAGAAAGCTGTCTTGTACTTGACAATAGACTTATACCTGCGTGCAGGGAGAAGATAAACTCCTTAGAAGGGTTGTGCACCCCCTCCCAGCCCTCCCTCTCACTGTCCAGATGTGGTTCCCATGGTCCCTCACCTCTTTTCTGTGAATCTGCCAAGATCCACGTTGCCCTGGGGGGCTGTGATGAGGTCCAAGGTCTGTCCGATCTCAGTTTGATAAGAACTCTAAGGAGCAGGAAGATGGCCTGTGAACTGGGCTTTCTCCAGGGCTGGAGAACTCTGAAATCTTGGGCCCTACAGCCCACAGCAGTTGATAATTGGGTGGTCAGAAAGACAGGAGGAGGAAGAGAGGGCTCCCAAACTCAAGGCCCACACAGTCACACACATGCCCTTTACCACTCCTTTCAATCACAGAGACACAAGGAAGCCGCCACCACCACCCGCCCCCACTCCCTCCCTCAATTACTTCCCCTTCCAGGCAAACCTGGGTATCACCCTAAAACAACACTGTCCCATTGAGGACAGTGAGCATGGCTCATCTGGACAAGAATGTCCCATAGAGGCCAAGGCCACCACGGGAGCCCTCGTCTGCAGCACACCTGCAGGAAGAGCTCGATCAGGTCCAGGTAATAGGGCTGCTCCCGACAGTACAGCTTCAACAGGCGGTAGATGGATGATTCCAGAAGGAAAGCATCATTGATGGCATCCAAACCTATGCCTGGCTGTCAGGGACACGGAAAAACAAGCAATCAACTTCTGGCCTAGACTCATACCAAGAACCCGCAACACCTCCTACACAGGCTCCATGTGACCCTTTCCCAGTGGTCTGTTGTCATGCCCACTGCACTACCTTCTTGCCCACTTACCTTCAGATACCAGCAAGTCTGCCCCCGGCGGGTGAGGGATGAGTCCATAATGTCATCTGACACCAGGAAGAAGGCTTGGAGCTAGGAGGATGGAAAGTGGAATAAGCGTCCCAGGGCTCCTTATGATTGTTCCTTCTACCAGTAAGAGATGTTGCTTTTAAGAATCACTGAACAGAGAAGGTAGGTCAGGATGAGGCCGAGGACTGGTTTTCTTGGCCACACGGTGTGGCATGTGGGATCTTAGTTCTCCAGTCAGGGATTGAACCTGTGTCCCCTGCACTGACAGCACGGAATCTCAACCACTGCACTGCCAGGGAAGTTCACCGAGGACTTTTAATCTGGGCTGTGGGAATTTGGAAAATTGTATGACTTCTTTGGCTCAGGCTTCCCAACTATAAAAAGGGACAAAAAGCTCCCTTGTTTTCAGAGTAAGAGATATATAACAGATCTCCAGACAATCCCTGGTGTCAGGGAGATGATGAAATATCTTCATATACTGTACTCCTCCCTGGCCAAAAACTTTGGGGAGGATTTCAAGCAAGATTTCTTCGTGCAGCGTGACTTTACATGACTTCAGGAACAAGAAAGGCTAGTTCCTGCATTCTCTCCAGGCACTGCTTACCTGCTCCAGCAAACAGGAACAAAACCCCACCTCAGGAAGCCCATTTAGGAGCCTGGGTCTAATAGGGTAGAACTGAAGTCTGACTCCTGGTAACTTGCACCCATGGCTCTTAAACATTCTCAAAGGGCTTCCTCTTCTGAGTGCCAGCCTCCTGGAAAGTACCAGACTATGCTGGCTCCCTGCAGGACTGTGAACTACCTCGAGGCAGGGACGAGCTGTCTGACTGCATGGCATTTGCAAAGCCCAGCACAGTGCTGGTCCATAAATGTTTGTCTAAGAAAGACATGAGAGGATGAAGCACTGTAACTTCTCCCGGAGATACTTCTAGCAGCCAGGCTACATATTCCGGCTCCCTTGAACAGCTTGTGAAGACATGGTTTGTTGTTTTTTTTTTTTTCTTTTTGGCCACACCGCATGGCTTGTGGGATCTTAGTTCCTCGACCAGGGATTGAATCTGGGCCCTGCTTCAGTAGTGAAAGTGCTGAGCCCTAACCACTGGACCACTATACGAATTCCTTGAAGACATGGGTTTTAAACCTTCACCCCACCCTGATCCCTGTGTGTGTTCCAGTGGATCTGCATGGCTCAGAGGACGTGCCCACCACTACCCACCAGCTCAGGTGTGCACAGTGCAGAAAGGGCTGTTGTCGTTCCAGGCCAAGTCCTCGGGAAGCAGGTCTCCATCTGCACCCTTCCCTCTGACCTCGCCCTGGAGTGGGGCCTGGGCTTTCCACATTGGGGCACACATTTTATTTACAACATGTCTCTGTGGAGTGGCATTGTTCCCTGAAGCCACAGCTCCACTGCCTCCCCTGAGTGGCTTACAAGGGCCAGCTGGTTTCAACCAGCACCACTCAACCAAGATCATCTCTGAAGGGCATTCATTCCGTGGCCTCCCTCAATCTCCTCTGCCCCCCAACTGCACTTTCTATTTATTAGGAGAACATTAAATCTACAGGGATTTTACCCCAGTATTGGGGGGGGGTTTTAGTAATCTCCCCAGGTATGTGTTACAGTGGGAAGTAACGAGAAACACACCACATTACCCACACTGCATTCTTACCAAAATGTCTCCCCTGCCTATTTCCTCTAGATACTAATCAGACTGGGCTGTGAGCCACTCTATCAAACAATTGGCCTAGACTTTTAAAAAGTCCATTATAATGGAGGAAGTATTCTAAAGACTGAAGAAAACTAACAAGTGCAATGCATCACTTCTGCTTGGGTCCTAGATGTTTTTTTTAAAAAAAAAAAAAACAACCTTATAGTAGACAATTGGAGAAGAATTATGAATATTTAAATATGGAATATATATTAGATAATATTATGATATCAATGTTAACTATCACGACTGTTGCTCTGATTTGAATGCTTCCCCCCAAATTTCCTATGCAGAAATCCTAAACTTCAAAGATAACAGTATTAGAAGGTGGACCCTTTGGGAGGTGCTCAGATCATGAGGGTGGAAGCCTCATGCAAGGGATTAGTGCCCTTATGAAGGAGACCTCCAAGAGCTCCCTTGCCCCTTCCACTTGAGGACATAGCAAGAAGATGCTGGCTATGAATCAGGAAAAGAAGTCTGACTCCTGGTAAGACCCAGTCACATGGGTGGGTGCCTTAATCTCGCACATCCCAACCTTCAGAGCTGTAAGAGATACATTTTCTGTTGTTTATAAGTTACGCAATCACTGGTATTTTGTTGTTGTTCAGTCGCTAGGTCGTGTCCAACTCTTTGCAGCCCCATGGATTGCAGCACGCCAGGCCTCCTTGTCCCTCACTACCTCTGAGTTTGCCCAAGTTCATGTCCATTGAATCAGTGATGTTATCCAACCAGCTTATTTTATTATAGCAGCCCAAACAGACTAAGACAGATGTGAAAATGGTGTTGTGGTTATATAAGCAAATGTCCTTGTTTTTAGGAGGTAAATGCTGAAATAGAAAAGTAAGAGATTGAAGGAGATGTGGTAGAAGTGAAAGGAAGAGAAAAGCAGAGATTATAACAAAATCATTCAAAACAATGGTGGACTGCTCAAAGGGGGAAGTGGCCACAATACAGCTGCGTTTAAGAAAACATGGGAATTCCCTGGAAGTCCAGTGGTTAGGACTCAGCATTTTCACCGCCAGGACCAAGGGTCATCGCTCGTCAGGGAACTAAGATCCCACAAGCAGCACAGTTTGGTCAAAACCAACCAACCCAACCGCAGGTGAACCCACAGCGCAGCTAAGGTTAGTGACAACTGATTTTACCTGGTGAACTGCTGGGCCCCCCACCGCTCTGCCTTACCCTCCCGCCCCTCACTCCCTGCCTGCTGTCTGAGGCTATGGGCTCCTCAGCACCACCGATCCCTAGAAGGGCACCTCTGTCACCAGGGGCCCCCTCCTCAGTGAGGCCTGCATCCTTTTACCCCCTTGGAGGCAAATCCCTACTGTATAGCCCCATCTCCCTTCCAAGCTCTAGACTGGAAATTCCACCACCTGCAGGACAGACAGCTCCACCTGATCTGCTCACGCCAAGAACACAGCATGGCCCGTGCTGAGCTCATCACACCCTCCCTCAGGCCAGCTGCTCCTCTCCACAGGCCAGGATCACCCGTCATTCACCAAGCCCAGAGCGTCTTCCCTCCTGGGCTCATCTCCCCGCTCCTCAGGGCCTAGCACCCCCCAACTCCAGAACCTAGTCCCTCTGGGAAGCCTAAAATGGAGACTTTCGGCCAGGTCAGCAAACCATACACCTTCAAGAACCAACTGAGCTTGGAGACAGGAAGACTGAGCAAAACAGATCCACACAAGAAGAGTCCATCTCCAGTCTTGGGGAAGTGGCTTCAATTCAACTTCGGCCAACTGTTGCTATATGGGACTCTGGACCCATATCTAGCAATTTTCCCTGTGACACAAGACATCTGGGGTTTCATGTGAAATCTCTCCTTTTGTTAGATTTAGGGAACTTAATTTTCAAATATTTTCAAAAACTACCAATAGGCTTCCAGTGTTCAATCTCTGCCATAGAATAATCTAGAAGAACTATCTCACTTTTGTGGCTGTCCTCTGCTCACAAGAAAGAGCTGACAACTTCATGGCCAGTTCCAAGGCCCGGGCCCACTGCCAGAGTACAGGTGAAACACGCACCTTCCGGTACAAGGGCCTCCCCACATCTGTTAACCCCTCGTCACTAAGTCTGGCCACAGCACACTAGACGCACAGAAACACAACCCAGAAGCCGAGTTTCAGGCCCATCCCTCCCCTCCCGCCCCACCCCATCCCACCCAGGGCACCCCCACTCTAGTAAACCTCGTCTTCGCCTGCTGCTCCCCACCCTTCTCACCAGTTCCACACACCAGCCCACAGTCAGGGCCCGCTGGAGACTGTCAGGATCTTGTTTCCCGGGCTCCACAAGCTCCCGGAACGTTACCACCACCGTCAAACCCCGATTGTACTTGCCTCCGATGGCATTGTACTCCAGGACCTGGGGAAAGAGCAGAGGGACAAGGAAGGCATCAGGGTCTGCAGAGAAGCTATTCTGAGATTTCTCCTTGTTTTCTCTCACCGGAGACCAGGGAACCTAACTTTATCCTCCTCAATCCCAACCCCTCCTCCAGGCAGCCCCTGAACTACTACTCTCCTGGCTTCTTCCAAGTCGTGGGGCAGAGCAGAAGTTCCCCAGTCCCCAGGCTCTCTCTGCATTGTCTTCTTCAGAACACTGAAAGGCTCCATACTGGAGATTAAGATCTGCTCCCAAACCCAGACAGGGCTTGAACCCGGGGAAAACTCTTGTGCATGCCAAGAGAATGGATAACTCAGGTCTCTCCCATCCCCATTCCTCCCTTCTCAGCCACCTCCTCTGCGACCCCCCTCCACAGTTCAGCCTATCTGCAAATAAAAAGCCTCTCACTTAACTAAGACAAGCCCCCTCCTCCCCAGGTTAGCTAGAGGACAGCTTGGAGGGGACTCAGGTTGGGGGGACTATCCGCTACTCATTCAGTGGCATCGCCTCCTGCTGGGGCTTCTCATTTTGCCTTCTGCTGCCCTGTTGTCAACCAGATGGAATTCATTGGGAAGACTTCCCTTTTTAATCTCCATCCCAGTACAGACTTCCTTTTCCTTAGTTTCCCTCAGACAAATGAGACGGCATTACAAAAAGAATCACTAGATATTCCAAAAGAATAAGGCAACGTAGGTATCTCAACAAATAGTTCCTGCCCTAGAAGAGGGGTTTCTGATGGAACACTACCTTTACTCAGCCCCATTTAAGACTGCTTCCTCCCTTCCTCCCAGGACCCTGCCAAGATAGCCCCTTATGATTTCTGGACACCTAATTCCCTGTCTTAACAGAATCAAACACTTACCCAGATCAAAGCCTTCACCCCCAGGGCGATCCACCCCTATGCAAAGCAGTATGTCTGGCCTACCAGAACCACAAAGCTGGATTGATTGGACCTGCCCGGGCTCCGACCCCTCCAGAATGAACCCAGAGTCTCTCAGATAAAAGTCTGTTCCCACACCTATCAAAAGTCACCCCAGAGCCAGAGAGAGACCCCACACATGTGCAGAGATTGCAAAGGTTCACCCTCTCAAGTTGTAAATCCCTCACCTCCTTGAGTCGGGTAATGGCATCTCCTGTCTCTGGGTGCCCAATGTCCTCCTCAGTCAGCACCTTGACAATCTGGGAGAAGTGCTGGATGAAATCCTGCCTTTCTTGGGCGTACGCGTCCAATTTCTGGTCTCCATTCATTCTGAGGGAGGAGTAAAATGCTCTGACAAGAGGGAGGACAGGTCAGAAACCTAATCAGCTGCTCCCCTCCCCAAGGCCCCTCATCCCTGCCAAACTCACCGAGGCTCCTCTGTCCACGCTTGCCGCCAGCAGCGGGCACTGTGCCAGGCCCCCAGGACTGGGCACCCGTGCCCCAGGGTGGGTCGCCGTAGGGGACCCAGCAACCTGTCCTGGGGCACCCAGCACGGGGCTGGCAGCAAGAAGACCCCCACAGATCTCAGCCAGCGGGACAGGGACAGCATGGGGGGTGGCATAGGGAGGGGGCATTGAGCACTCCCTGCAGGGGCAAGCACCAGAGGCAGATGCACACTGTCAGCTCCCCAAGTCACCCTCCAACCTTCCACCTCTGTACCCAGAATGCCCCACTCTCTTCTGGGCTACGCTGGAGGGCACTTACAGAAAGAAACGCAGGGAACAAAAAGTACGGCTGGGTAACCAAGACTCAGCTGATCATACTTAAAATAAGAAGGCTAGGACTCAAAGCCACGTAACTTTACCCGGCTGAGAAACCGTCAACGCCTCCACAAAGGAGCCTCTGGAATTGCTATACTCTTGCTTGCTTCCTCCAAATTCTGGAGCACAGACTGAAGAATCCAGAGTAAAGGACCTCAGGACCGGGGGCTGGGAGGATCTTTAAATCACCCTCTTTTATAGAGGCCAAACTGAGGCTCTAGGAGGTAGGAGGTACCCGGGGAATGGCAGCGCCAAATCTAGAACCCAAGTCTCCCTTGGTAGGCAGGGAGAGGGGAGCGCAGGCTTTGAGGCGTGAAAGCAGAACTCCTGGGTACTATGGACATGTAGTCTGGGGCTCTGGGACTGGACCTCACAGAACCAGGACTGTGCTGACAGCCTCGGAGCAACACTGGGTGGGTGGGTGAGTAGGGTTCGCAGCGGAAGAGCAAAGCAGGGTGCAGTTATACTGGGATTCCAGGAAAGCACATGGCAGAGTTCGGGAGTTTCTGCACATCCACGGTGTCAGCTAGTCGGTCCCACCAACTCCCAAAACGGGGGAACACCGACGCAACAGACTGGACCTCCTGTGCCTTAAAGTTGCGCTACAGAGTTAAGACCGAGTTTCTAGCCCCTGCCTCCGGTCCCAGCCCTCGACCTCTCTCACCTGTTCCTGGATGCGGGTTGCAGATCCTGATTGTTGGAGGGGTACTCCTAAAAGCTGGACCGCGCGGCGCTCGGATCGCTGGATCTAGTAGTTCTCGATCTCCTTTCACTGCAGGCAGCAATGCTTCACTAGACTACAATTCCCGACATGCCACAGGAGGGGCAACGATTACGCGATCTAGCGCGGGCTGGCTGGGCGGGGACGAGCCACATTGATTGGCTACTTCCCCTCGTATGAGCATGAGGCCCTGTAGCCAGTAGCCAATGGAAGGGCTGACCCCCGGGACCTGAAGCTAACAGGGCTGGAGTGGGCGGAAGATGTGATGAGGTTGCAGGGAGTCGAACAGGTTTGGAATTCTTTGAACTCAGGCTCTCAACAATCGTTGTTTACTACTCAAATTGTTATTATTTTCCTGTGCAGTTGAGTGGCACGTTACTAAAACCCCAGGGGGGCCATCATGGCTACTTAACTGGTTGTCTAACTTGGGCCAATCGTATAACTTCTGAGCCTCAATTGACTTCTTTGAAAGGATAACACCGTGATATAAAGTATATAAAGTGCTTTAAGTGCTCAACAAAGCGAAGACTCAAGCAGAAACCAGAACTGTTATCCCTACACACAGGTACACACACACAGTTTACCCACCCACCGTGGGTAACACACACACAGTGTATCCACCCACCGTGGACAACACACACACATACAGTTTACCCACCCACCATGAGTAACACACACACACACACACACACACACACAGAGTTTACCCACCCACCATGGGTAACACACACACAGTTCACCCACCCACTATGGGTAACACACACACACACACAGTTCACCCACCCACCATGGGTAACACATACACACACACACACACACACACACACACACACTGTTCACCCACCCACCATGGGTAACACACACACACACACAGTTTACCCACCCACCATGGGTAACACACACACAGTTTACCCACCCACTATGGGTAACACACACACACACACACTTGACCCACCCACCATGGGTAACACACACACACACACACACACACACTGTTCACCCACCCACCATGGGTAACACACACACACACACAGTTTACCCACCCACCATGGGTAACACACACACACACACACACACACACACACACACACACACTGTTCACCCACCCACCATGGGTAACACACACACAGTTTACCCACCCACTATGGGTAACACACACACACACACAGTTCACCCACCCACCATGGGTAACACACACACACACACACACACACACACACACACACACTGTTCACCCACCCACCATGGGTAACACATACAGTTTACCCACCCACCATGGGTAACACACACACACACACACACACACACACACACACTGTTCACCCACCCACCATGGGTAACACACACACACCCCATATACATACACCCTGTACACACACACTCCTTACACACACATACCCTTCACACACACACACACACACACACACAGTTCACCCACCCACCATGGGTAACACACACACAGTTTACCCACCCACTATGGGTAACACACACACACACACAGTTCACCCACCCACCATGGGTAACACACACACACACACACACACACACACACTGTTCACCCACCCACCATGGGTAACACACACACACACAGAGTTTACCCACCCACCATGGGTAACACACACACAGTTTACCCACCCACTATGGGTAACACACACACACACACAGTTTACCCACCCACCATGGGTAACACACACACACACACACACACACACACACACACTGTTCACCCACCCACCATGGGTAACACACACACACAAAGTTTACACACCCACCATGGGTAACGCACACACCCCCCATATACATACACCCTGTACACATACACTTCTTACACACACATACCCTTCACACACACACACACACACACACACACACACCTTTTACCAGCCACCATGGGTACCACATACATACAAGTTTACCCACACATCATGGGTAACACACACACACACCCTGTACACAGACACCCCTTAAACACACATACACACCTTACACACACACACCCCTTACACACACACACCGCTTACCCACCCACCATGGGTAACACACACACAGTTCACCCACACCATGGGTACACACACACACCCCATATACATACACCCTGTACACACACACTCCTTACACACACATACCCTTCACACACACACACACACACACACACACAGTTCACCCACCCACCATGGGTAACACACACACACAAAGTTTACACACCCACCAAGGGTAACACACACATCCCCCATATACATACACCCTGTACACACACACACACACACACCTTTTACCAGCCACCATGGGTACCACACACATACAAGTTTACCCACACATCATGGGTAACACACACACACCTTAAACACACATACACACCTTACACACACACACCCCTTACACATACCCCCTACACACACACACCGCTTACCCACCCACCGTGGGTAATTATATAAAAACTGAAACCATAATATAGAAGATAACATAAGGGTCAGTCAGTCAGTTCAGTTCAGTTCAGTCGCTCAGTCGTGTCCAACTCTTTTTGACCGCATGAATCCCAGCACGCCAGGTTTCCCTGTCCATCAGCAACTCCCGGAGTTCACTCAAACTTAAGTCCATCAAGTCGGTGATGCCATCCAGCCATCTCATCCTCTGTCGTTCCCTTTTCCTCCTGCCCTCAATCCCTCGCAGCATCAGAGTCTTTTCCAATGAGTCAACTCTTCGCATGAGGTGGCCAAAGTACTGGTGTTTCAGCTTTAGCATCATTCCTTCCAAAGAAATCCCAGGGCTGATGTCCTTCAGAATGGACTGGTTGGATCTCCTTGCAGTCCAAGGGACTCTCAAGAGTCTTCTCCAACACCACAGTTCAAAAGCATCAGTTCTTCGGGATTTAGGTTTCGTCACAGTCCAATTCTCACATCCATACATGACCACTGGAAAAACCATAGCCTTAACTAGACAAATGTTTGTTGGCAAAATAATGTCTCTGCTTTTCAATATGCTCTCTAGGTTGGTCATAACTTTCCTTCCAAGGAGTAAGCGTCTTTTAATTTCATGGCTGCGATCACCATCTGCAGTGATTTTGGAGCCCCAAAAAATAAAGTCTGACACTGTTTCCACTGTTTATCCATCTATTTGCCATGAAGTGATGGGACCAGATGCCATGATCTTCGTTTTCTGAATGTTGAGCTTTAAGCCAACTTTTTCACTCTCCTCTTTCACTTTCATCAAGAGGCTTTTTAGTTCCTCTTCACTTTCTGCCATAAGGGTGGTGTCATCTGTATATCTGAGGTTATTGATAATTCTCCCGGCAGTCTTGATTCCAGCTTGTGCTTCTTCCAGCCCAGTGTTTCTCATGATGTACTCTGCATAGAAGTTAAACAAGCAGGGTGACAATATACAGCCTTTACGTACTCCTTTTCCTATTTGGAACCAGTCTGTTGTTCCATGTCAGTTCTAACTGTTGCTTCCTGGCCTGCATATAGGTTTCTCAAGAGGCAGGTCAGGTGGTCTGATATTCCCATATCTTTCAGAATTTTCCAGTTTATTGTGATCCACACAGTCAAAGGCTTTGGCATAGTCAATAAAGCAGAAATAGATGTTTTTCTGGAACTCTCTTGCTTTTTCCACGATCCAGTGGATGTTGGCAATTTGATCTCTGGTTCCTCTGCCTTTTCTAAAACCAGCTTGAACATCTGGAAGTTCACGGTTCACGTATTGCTGAAGCTTGGCTTGGAGAATTTTGAGCATTACTAGCATGTGAGATGAGTGCAATATAAATGTATAAGTGAATCATTTTGTTGTACAGCAGAAATTATCACATCATATATCATCTATAATCCAAAAAAAGAAAGGGAAAAAAAAAGAGAATGGAGACCGAAAACAATACAAAATACGAACTTCCTAGGCAGAGTAACATCATGAGAAACACTGGGCTGGAAGAAGCACAAGCTGGAATCAAGATTGCCGGGAGAATTATCAATAACCTCAGGTATGCAGATGACACCACCCTTATGGCAGAAAGTGAAGAGGAACTAAAAAGCCTCTTGATGAAAGTGAAAGAGGAGAGTGAAAAAGTTGGCTTAAAGCTCAACATTCGGAAAACGAAGATCATGGCATCTGGTCCCATCACTTCATGGGAAATAGATGGGGAAACAGTGGAAACAGTGTCAGACTTTATTTTTTGGGGCTCCAAAATCACTGCAGATGGTGATCGCAGCCATGAAATTAAAAGACGCTTACTCCTTGGAAGGAAAGTTATGACCAACCTAGACAGCATATTCAAACGCAGAGACATTACTTTGCCAACTAAGGTCCGTCTAGTCAAGGCTATGGTTTTTCCAGTGGTCATGTATGGATGTGAGAGTTGGACTGTGAAGAAGGTTGAGCGCCGAAGAACTGATGCTTTTGAACTGTGGTGTTGGAGAAGACTCTTGAGAGTCCCTTGGACTGCAAGGAGATCCAACCAGTCCATCCTAAAGGAGATCAGTCCTGGGTGTTCATTCGAAGGAATGATGTTAAAGCTGAAACTCCAATATTTTGGCTACCTGATGCAAAGAGCTGACTCATTGGAAAAGACCCTGATGCTGGGAAAGATTGAGGACAGGAGGAGAAGGGAACGACAGAGGATGAGAGGTTGGATGGCATCACCGACTCAGTGGACATGGGTTTGGGTGAACTCCGGGAGTTGCTGATGGACAGGGAGGCCTGGTGTGCTGCGGTTCATGGGGTCGCAGAGAGTCGGACACGACTGAGCCACTGAACTGAACTGAACTGAGGCAGTCCAACGGTTAAGACTCCACACTTCCACTGCAGGGGGCAGGGGTCCGCCCCCTGGTCTGGTCTGGGAGGGTTCCACATGCTGAAAGGCAACTAAGCCCACGTGCCGCAACTACCGAGCTGGCACTCTAGAGCCCATGCCTCGGAACAAGGGAAGCCATTGCATGGAGCAGTCCCCACTCGCTGCAACTAGAGAAAGCCCATGTGCAGCAACAAAGATTCAGTGCAGCCAAAGATAAAAAAATGAAAATTAAATTTTAAAGCCAGAAAGTGGAGACAAGGGCCCAGGTTGAGACCATCCCTGATAGGCAGCCTGGCTATTTGAGATGTGCAAAGCCTTCTTCCCTTTTTTCTTCTCTACACGAATACTTTATGGAATGACTATTAAGTCACTGGCATTTGATATCTGTACTTTCACGTATCTTTTATCTCACTGAACCCTCACCTGTAAAATTTCCCCCTTGATGTGAGGACCTCAGTCAGAGCTTTCCAGGCCAAGAGTGACAGAGCCACATCCAGAATGTGTCTCAGCTGCCTTTAAATCTGCACGTCTCAACACAGACACCTCTGAGGAGCCTGTGGATCCTTCCTAGAGCCATGTCTTCCTTCCGTCAGCACCTACCTGTCAAGGCCCTGGGTCGCTGCTCTCCTGCTCTGCTCCTTGCCTGCTGGGGTGAGGAGGGGGAGGCATTAACAAAGGATACAGATAAGAGACAGGCAGAAGAGCAGCAGGAAGCCCAGCGCAGTCCAGGCAGCAAGGGATGACTTCAGGGAGAACGAGGAGGCTCACTGGGCCCTGTGGAGGCTGGGTCAAAGACCCTTCAAGAAGGGGCACAGCCTGCTAGATGCTGTGCTAAAGGAGGAGTGAGAACTCCTGGAGAAAGTCCCATTTAATTCCCATCTGGCTTCTCTTCTGTGGTCTGATGGGAGTCAAGTTTCAGGGGCCAGCTAACTCACCCTGAGAGAGAGCAATTGAAATAGGCCAGGGGACTTCCCTGGTGGTCCAATGGTTAAGAATCCACCTCCCAAGGCAGGGGATACAAGTTCCATCCCTGGTCCAGGAAGATCCCACATGCTCCACCACAAGAGAAGCCACAGCAATGAGAAGCCTGCACACCACAAGGAAGACTAGCCCCAACTCACCACAACCAGCGAAAACCCATGGGCAGCAACGAAAACCCAGTGCAGCCAAAAATAAATATTATTTTTTAAAAAGAAAGAAACAGGCCAGGAAGGGAAGCCAGTTCCAGGCTCCAGTCTTCCCTGTTCTTGCCAGCTAAAGTGGAACTCCCGGGGTCTAAGTGCCACCTGGGTGCAAGTCGCGATTCCACCCGAACTAGCTGAGTGAACTTCAACAAGCCCTGTGACATCTCCGAGTGGGCTCCAAACTGCTAATTGAGGATATCAGTGTGATTCATGTCATCTGTGTTTGTTATTAATGATTCAGAGGATAAATGTGTGCCTTATCTAATTAGCTTATAGGGCAGAGTTGAGGATCAACAGCAGAAAGCAAGGAAAAGGTCTTTATAAGTATTCAAGTCCATCTAAGTCCAAAGAACAGTCAACTACAAATTGGCACTTGCCAGGAGCATTTGCCAGCCACTGAACAACAGCAATAAAGGCCTTTGCCATCTGCCCTTGAGGAGACTGAACCCTGTGCTACTGCAGGTGCCATGAGCTTCGTTTTCTGAATGTTGAGGTTTAAGCCGACTTTGTCACTCTCCTCTTTCACTTTCATCAAGAGGCTTTTTAGTTCCTCTTCACTTTCTGCCATAAGGGGGGTGTCAACTGCATATCTGAGGTTATTGATATTTCTCCTGGCAATCTTGATTCCAGCTTGTGCTTCTTCCAGCCCAGTGTTTCTCATGATGTACTCTGCATACAAGTTAAATAAGCAGGGTGAAGTATACAGCCTTGACGTACTCCTTTTCCTATTTGGAACCAGTCTGTTGTTCCATGTCCAGTTCTAACTGTTGCTTCCTGGCCTGCATATAGGTTTCTCAAGAGGCAGTTCAAGTGGTCTGGTATTCCCATCTCTTTCAGAATTTTCCATAGTTTATTGTGATCCACACAGTCAAAGGCTTTGGCATAGTCAATAAAGCAGAAATAGATGTTTTTCTGGAATTCTCTTGATCTTTCGATGATCCAGCAGGTGTTGGCAATTTGATCTCTGGTTCCTCTGCCTTTTCTAAAACCAGCTTGACCTTCTGGAAGTTCATGATTCATGTATTGCTGAAGCCTGGCTTGGAGAATTTTAAGTATTACTTTACTAGCGTGTGAGATGAGTGCAATTGTGCAGTAGTTTGAGCATTCTTTGGCATTACCTTTCTTTGGGATTGGAATGAAAACTGACCTTTTCCAGTCCCATGGCCACTGCTGAGTTTTCCAAATTTGCTGGCATATTGATTGCAGCACTTTCACAGCATCATCTTTCAGGATTTGAAATAGCTCAGCTGGAATTCCATCACCTCCACTAGCTTTGTTCATAGTGATGCTTCCTAAGGCCCCCTTGACTTCACATTCCAGGATGTCTGGCTCTAGGTGAGTGATCACACCATCGTGATTATCTGGGTCATGAAGATCTTTTTTGTACAGTTCTTCCGTGTATTCTTGCCACCTCTTCTTAATATCTTCTGCTTCTGTTAGGTCCAGACCATTTCTGTCCTTTATCGAGCCCATCTGCATGAAATGTTCCCTTGGTATCTCTAATTTTCTTGAAGAGATCTCTAGTCTTTCCCATTCTATTGTTTTCCTCTATTTCTTTGCATTGATCGCTGAGGAAGGCTTTCTTATCTCTCCTTGCTATTCTTTGTAACTCTGCATTCAAATGGGTATGTCTTTCCTTTTCTCCTTTTCTTTTCGCTTCCTTCTTTTCACAGCTATTTGTAAGGCCTCCTCAGACAGCCGTTTTGCTTTCTTGCATTTTTTTTTCTTGGGGATGGTCTTGATCCCTGTCTCCTGTACAATGTCACGAACCTCTGTCCATAGTTCATCAGGCCCTCTATCAGATCTAGTCCCTTAAATCTATTTCTCACATCATGAACTCCTTACTGTAAAATTCAGACTTACATTGAAGAACGTAAGGAAAACCACTAGGTCATTCAGGTATGGCCTAAATCAAATCCCTTATGATTATACAGTGGAAGTGAAAAATAGATTCGAGGGATTAGATCGGATAGAGTGCCTGAAGAACTATGGACAGAAGTTCGTAACATTGTACAGGAGGCAGTGATCAAAACCATCCCTAAGAAAAAGAAATGTAAAAATACAGAATGGTTGTCTGAAGAGGCCTCACAAATAGCTGAGAAAAGAAGAGAAGCAAAAGGCAAAGGAGAGAAGAAAAGATATACCCATCTGAACGCAGAGTTCCAAAGAATTGCAAGGAAAGATAAGAAAGTCTATTTAAGTGAATAATGCAAGGAAATAGAAGAAAATAATAGAATGGGCTCTCCTAGGCATTGGAGAAGGAAATGGCAGCCCACTGCAGTGTTCTTGCCTGGAGAATCCCAGGGACGGGGAAGCCTGGTGGGCTGCTGTCTATGGGGTCGCACAGAGTCGGACACGACTGAAGCAACTTAGCAGCAGCAGCAGCAGCAGGCCCAGCCTAACCCCCACTGGGCAACACTTAGCAGCTTGAAGGCCAAGGTCTCCTAAATGGCTCTAGGACCCTGGGAAAAGAGAAAGTGTCAGAGCCACCCCTGCCTCAGTCATCAGGAAGTCTGAAGTACTCAGACAGAACACAGCTTTGCAGTCAACTAGGCCTGGGTTCGAACCCTACTTTCAATCTTCACTAGTTGTATCATTTGGGATTTATTATCTAAATTCTGTGAAGGTTATTTTTCTCCTCCTTCAATTGGAGATAATATGTATCTCACGGGTTGGCAGCAGCCCTTCTTCCTCATGTAGCTGAGAGCAAATGCTCCAGCTTTCAGCTGCATCCCAGGACACTAGGGTAGTATTGGCATAGCTGTTATATGGAGTTGGCCAAAAAGTTCGCTCAGGTTTTTCTTCTTTTTTAGAAAGTTTATTTTTACTTTATTTGCTGCATCAGGTCTTATGCATCATACAAGACCTTTCATGGCAGTGCACGGACTCTCTAGTACGGCACACTCGCTAGTACGGCACACTCGCTAGTATGACACACAGGTTCTAGAGCACCCAGGCTCAGTAGTCGCAGTGTGCAGGCTTAGTTTCTCTGTGGCATGTAGAATCTTAGGTTCCTGACCAGGGATAGAACCTGTGTCCTCTGCATTGCAAGGCAGATTCCTAACCACTGGACCCCCTCGGAAGTACCCTCATTTGGGTTTTTCTTTAACAGCTTGTGGAAAAACCTGAACAAATTTTTTACCAACTCAGGTTTGTGGTCTCTTGTTACAAAAAAACAAATCTAAGTCCTCTAGGAGACCTTCCCTCACTGGGTTAGCTATCTCTGTCTTCTTATGGTCCCTGAGCTCACCCGAGGCATAACTCTGATCACTGAATACAGTCAGCAGCTGGATTCTTATCTGTCTTCTCCGCTGCTTGGAACTTCTGCAGGACGGGGACACTTCTTTCTTGTTGTCACCCAGAGCACAACACAGGATCTGCCCCAACAATAAACTTACATGGAATTTATTCTGATTTTTTTAATAACATATAGTAACAAGTATGAGGGATTTGATTTAGGTCATACCTGAATGGTCTAGTGGTTTTCCCTACTTTCTTCAATTTCAGTCTGAATTTGGCAATAAGGAGTTCATGATCTGAGCCACAGTCAGCTCCTGGTCTTGTTTTTGTTGACTGTATAGAGCTTCTCCATCTTTGGCTGCAAAGAATATAATCAATCTGACTTTGGTGTTGACCATCTGGTGATGTCCATGTGTAGCGTCTTCTCTTGTGTTGTTGGAAGAGGGTGTTTGCTATGACCAGTGCATTTTCTTGGCAAAACTATTATTAGTCTTTTCCCTGCTTCATTCCATATTCCAAGGCCAAATTTGCCTGTTACTCCAGTTGTTTCTTGACTTCCTACTTTTGCATTCCAGTCCCCTATAATGAAAAGGACATCTTTTTTGGGTGTTAATTCTAAAAGGTCTTGTAGGTCTTCATAGAACCATTCAACTTCAGCTTCTTCAGCGTTACTGGTTGGGGCATAGACTTGGATTACTCCGTCTAGTCAAGGCTGTGATTTTTCCTGTGGTCATGTACGGATGTGAGAGTTGGACTGTGAAGAAAGCTGAGCGCCGAAGAATTGATGCTTTTGAACTGTGGTGTTGGAGAAGACTCTTGAGAGTCCCTTGGACTGCAAGGAGATCCAACTAGTCCATTCTAAAGGAGATCAACCCTGGGATTTCTTTGGAGGGAATGATGCTGAAGCTGAAACTCCAGTACTTTGGCCACCTCATGCGAAGAGTTGACTCATTGGAAAAGACTCTGATGCTGGGAGGGATTGGGGGCAGGAGGAGAAGGGGACGACAGAGGGTGAGATGGCTAGATGGCATCACTGACTCGATGGACATGAGTTTGAGTGAACTCCGGGAGTTGGTGATGGACAGGGAGGCCTGGAGTGCTGCGATTCATGGGGTCGCAAAGAGTCAGACACGACTGAGCGACTGAACTGAACTGAACTGAACAAGCATGAGAAATACAGTATTCTAATAAACCCTCAGGTAACTGTCACTCAGATTTCACAATTGCCAACATTCTGTTCATCTGATTTTGTTAAACTACCTCCCTCTTCTTCTCCCTCTACAAACCACCTTCCTTTGCTGGAATATTTTTAATCAAATCCCCACCATTAATATTATCATACCAACAAACATTTCCAGATATATTTCTAATACATAAGGAATTTTTTAACACAACACACAAAATTAATGGTAATTCCTTAATATTGCCTAATGCCCAACTCATGTTCAAATTTCCTGAATTGTCTCCAAGGTATCTTTTGCAATTGGTTTGATCGAATCAGAATCCAAATCAGGTCTACTCATGGCATTTGGCTGGTATGTGTATAAAGTCATTTTTAAGTAAATGCTTCCTCCTTCACCCCTTTTTCCATGCTATCTAATTGTTGATAACATCAGGTCATTTGTTTGCAGAATTGCCTATATCTGGATTTAGCTGATGGCATCCTCAAGTCTTTGTTTAATTCTTGCCTCTATTTCCTATAAATTAGTAGTTAGGTTGGAGGCTTCATTAGAATCAGAGTTCTTCTGAGGCATATACTCATTCCTGTTCTATCTTGAGGCACACGGGTCTTTTGCCCCACTTTACTAGTGCCAAACCTAATGGTTTCAGTAGCTCCTGATTGTGTTTTAAATTTAACTGAATGGAAGAAGGAAACAAGAAAGCCCATCTAGTGATGCTGGAGAGCTGGTGAAATCTAGATAGTTGAATAGGAATTTGATTTAGCAGAGAAAATAGGGAAGGTGTAGGAAACCATGTGCGCAAAGGCAAGACACTGAGAGGAAGTGCAAGGATTCTGGCATGGACGGAGGGGTGGAGAACTGGAGGATAGAGTTAGAAGTGATCAGGGTCCAGATAGTAAAGGCTTTTACATGCCCTGAGGAATCAGTGATGTCCTCAATCAGAGCAGGCAGATCAGACCTGGTTTTTAGATAACTTTGGCTGCAGTGGGAGGCTCCCATGCAGATGGGGACCTACAAGTGATGAGACTCCAGGCAGGAAAAATCTGGGCAATTAATGAGCAGAAGCAGGTCACAGTCCCTGGGAGGAAGGGTGCCTTTGGAAAATGTTTGGAATTGAGAGATTTTGTTGGTTGATGTTAGTTGTGGGTAGTGAGAGTCCTCCAGTTTCACTGAGATGCAGAGAGAGAGCTGAGGGGGCAGAGTAGGATGGGGTGAGGGTAAGGGCTATAAAAGAAGTTGCTTGGGGACTCCCTGGTGGTCCAGTGGTTAGGACTCTGTGCTCCTAATGCAGGGGGCGCAGGTTCGATCCCAGGTAGGGGAACTAGAGCCCACATGCTGCAACTAAGACCCAGTGTAGCCAAATAAAAAAAATTAAAAAAAAAAAAAAGAAGAAGTTGCTTGGCTGTAGCAGAAGGTGCAGGGTGGAGAGGGTCCGACCAGTGAGTGTGGCCTCTCCTAAGAGATGGACTGTTGGATGTGAGGGTCTGCAGCCCAGGAGAGCAGCTGGGGTGGCTGGACCCTTCTGAGTCACACTGACAGCTGGGTCCCCTCATTCATCAGTTATGTATTGAGCACCTGCCAGGCACTAGGAGTAAAGCAGAGGACAAAACAGACAAAATTCCTGTCTTCCTGGAACTCTCTAGGTGGGCTGAAGTGAAGGTCTCATAGTCGTGTCAGACTCCGATCCCATGGACTGTAGCCTGCCTGGATCCTCTGTCTGTGGAATTCTCCAGGCAAGAATACTGGAGTGGGTTGCCCTGGTATGCGTATCTTCCCGATGAAGGCATCAGACCTGGGTCTCCTGCACTGCATGTAGATTCTTTACCAACTGAGCCACTAGGGAAGCCTCTGTGGGGGGTGGAAACACAGTTAACAAGTGACATGTATAAAAGTTGAGGAGGGAAAGAGAGTAAAGCAGGAAAGGGAGGACTGCAGTGTTAAATGAGTGATCAGGGAAGGCCTCACTGGCAAGGTGATACATGAAAAGAAATCAGAAGGAAGTAATAAGCGAGGTGGGCTTCCCAGGTGGTGAGTGGTAAAGAATCCACCTGCCAATGCAGGAGAAATCAGAGCCGCGGGTTCTACCCCTGGGTGGGGACGATCTCCTGGAGGAAAGCATGGCAACCTACTCCATTATTCTTGCCTGGAGAATCCCATGGACAGAGGAGCTTGGAGGGCTACAGTCCACGAGGTCGCAAAGAGTCAGACACAACTAAGTGACTTAGCACTCACACAATAAGCAAGGTGTTACTTCCTTATCTAGAAGAAGGGCATTCTCCATAGATAGAGGTGGGAACAGCAAATGCAGCAGCCCTTTCTGAGGCAGGAACTGACTTCCCGTGTTTGAGAAACAACAAAGAGGTGGGTGAGACAAGATTAAAGGGATAGTAAGAGGACTGGGGGGCTACCCAGGTGGCGCTAGTGGTAAAGAACCCGCCTGTCAATGCAAGAGACGTAAGAGACTCGCGTTCGATCCCTGGGTCAGGAAGATCCCCTGGAGGAGGGCATGGCAACCCCCTCCAGTATTCTGGCCTGCAGAATACCATGGACAGAGGAGCCTGGCGGGCTACAGTCTGTGGGGTCGCAAAGAGTCCGACGCGACTGAGCAACTGAGCACAGGAGGAGGACTGGGAGGGAGCAAGGCCTTGTAAGGACTTTGGCCTTTACTCCGAGCATGATGGGGCTCATTAGCGGTAAGCAGAGCGTTCTTTTCTCAGCCTCCACCTCCTCCTCCCCAAGCCTCAATGTATGGCTCTTCCACTCACCCATCCTCCCACCAGAGTGGACCCTCTGCCCCACCCCAAATGCAACATGAGACCTAGGCCAAATAGGACAGGCCTTCACAAAAGGCTCCAGGAGGAGGAGGCAAA
Organism: Budorcas taxicolor; assembly: GCF_023091745.1. Lineage (NCBI taxonomy): Eukaryota > Metazoa > Chordata > Mammalia > Artiodactyla > Bovidae > Budorcas > Budorcas taxicolor. Next base: position 15,768,697 of record NC_068912.1, read on the forward strand.
GACCTGGGCCCATACACTCATGTTCATAGCAGCATTATGCCCAATAGTCAAAAGACAGCAACAACCCAAGGGTCCATCAACAGAGGAATGGATAAACAGTGTGGTATATACATATGATGGAATATCATTTGGCCTTAAAAAAGAAGGGAATTCTGTCTGATGTATGAAACCACGTGGATGAATCTTGAAGGCATTGTACTAATCGAAATAACCCAGGCACAAAAGGAAAAATAATGCATGAGTCCACTTATAGGGGGTACCTAGAAGAGTCAATTCATACAACCAGAAAGTAGAATAGTTGTTGCCAGGAATTGGGAAGAGGGAAGAGTAGGGAGTTACTGTTTAATTGGTATAGTTTTTCTGTTTGAGTTGATGCAAAAGTTTGGGGAATAAAGAGCAGTAGTTGTCCAACATTGTGAATGTACTTAAAACCACTGAATTATATGCCTCAAAATGGTTAAAAGGGTAAATTTTATCTTATGTATATTTTTCCACATCTTTTTTTCAAAAGAAAAAGGAGACCGGGGCCCAGATTGGCCTCTCCCTGTAACTCCTCTCTGGCTAGTATCCTCCTATGCAAATGAGGGGTTCCATGCATGGACGCCAGTGAATCCCTTACAACAGCTGTAAGCAAAATCGAGGCCTCTCTTCAGAGGCAAGAAGCCTAAGATCTACTTGAAGTGGGAAAAAAAATAATGTTCAGAGTAGTATGGGGAGTATCATACTGCCACTTGAATAAAAAAGGAACAATTGGGGACTTCCCTGGTGGTGCAGTGGATAAACATCTGCCTGCTAGTGCAAGGAACATGGGTTCAATCTACTGAGCCCATGCTCTAGAGTCCAAGGGCCCCCACTACTGAAGCGCGTTGGCCAAGAGCCTGTGCTCCTCGAGAGAAGCCGCCTCAATGAGAAGCATGCATACTGGGAGAAGAGTCGGCCCTGCTCCCCACAACTGGAGAAAGGCCACGCGGCAAAAAAGACCCAGTGCAGCCAAAAGCAATTAATAAAAAATTAATAAATTAACTGATTTTTTAAAGAGGGAACAATTATATATTGCTTGTACCTGCATCATCTATTTCTTGGAGAACACACAGAAAGCTCAGAAATCTGGTAACCTGCTGAGGGGAACTCAGTGGCTGGGCAAGGAGGTGAAGGAAGACTTGACCTTTGAATTTTAACATCGTGTAAATATCTATACACATAAACCTAAATAGGGTTTCCCTGGTAGCTCAGCGATAAAGAATCCGCCTGCCAGTGCAGGAGACACACGTTCGACCCCTGATCCGGAAGATCCCACATGCTGCCCAGCGACTTAAGCCCGTGGGCCACGACTACGGAGCCTGTGCTCTGGAACTAGGCAGCGACGGGCTAGTGAGCCCACGTGCTGCAACTGCTGAAGTCTGGGAGACGTAGAGCCGGTGCCCCGCGGCAAGACAAAGCCACTGCAACCAGAAGCCTGCTCACCGAAAGGAGAGAAAACCCCGCAGGGAGCAACCGATACCCAGAGCAGCCAAAAACAAAATAAAAATAAACCTAAATACATTCTGGACGAATTCGACGGCACTTCTGGAAATAGTGCAGGGAAATAGGAAATAGAGGCAGGGGCCCACCCCCGAAATTCTGCTGACTACAGAGGCAGAGAAGTCATCACGTTTGCCGGAGAACAAGAGCAATATTTCGGTGCTCTCTGTTCCGGCAGTGCTCACAGCAAGTCCCCGTACGTTATCGCGTGGAGAGCTCCGGAAGGTTTATTATCTCGGTTTGCAGGCGACGAAACCGAGGCTGAGAGAGTCTCCGCCTCACTTTGGCTCCGGGTGGGGACAGGGGCTCGGGCCAAGGACCTCCTTCTCCCGGGGGCCCCAGCCTCGCCCTTGTGCCCGGCGGGCGGCTCGCGGGCGCCCCTCGCAGGCCTGCTGGGAGCCTTTTATCGGATGAGGCGGGCGGTGTTCTCTGGTTGGCAGAATAAAGGCACCTAGACAGTGTGTGTGTGTGCGCGTGTGTGCACGCGCGCGTGTGGCTGGGGACAAAGGCTAGACACTGTGTGTGTGTGTGTGTGTGTGTGTGTGTGTGTGTAAGAAAAAGTGTGTGAGGTTCCAGTGTGTCTGAATCTTTGTGAGTCTGCTGTATGCCTGTGCGCTAGCAGAGTGCTGACTCTGTGTGTTAGAGCTGGGGGGGGGGGGTGTGCATGGGTGAAATGGGTGTGTTTGTGTACATGTGTGCGGGCAATCTCTGTCCTTGACTGTACAGCTCTGGTATCACCTCTATGAAACCACCCTGACCTCCCTGGCCAGCATCGCTCAGTCCCTCTCCTGGTGCCCTCCCTCCTGGACGCAGCTCCATCACCCTGCCTGACACACACACTTTATTAAACCTTACTGCTGACATCCCTGTCCCTCTCCTGTCTGGGCAGGGAGCTGAAGTCTGCACGGGACAGGGCACATGGTGGCCCATCCATGCGTGTGTGCATGTTTGATGTCACATGAGAGGCCTGTATATGTTGGAAGGTGTCAGGGGGTGGGGAAGGGTCCCATCTGACAAAGTTAGGTACACCCATTCTGTTTGGATCCTGGGGGCCTAAAGTCCTTCTCCCAGATTTCTCACCCACAGGCCTCCTACTCAGAGCTGCCCAACCTCATGACAAAGGGCAGGCCATCTCTCACATGGTTACTTATGGACCCAGGGTCAGCCAGACTGCTCTTCCTCTGTGGCCTGATTTTAAGGCAAGGCGTCTGTCCGTCGGCTGGATAGGACAGGGGCTGCCTTGGGACACCGAGCCCCACCTCCTGTTGGTCCTCCCAACTGGTCCTGGACTCAGTTCGAAATTGCCAGGTCGAACTTAATGTCTCTCTCCAACCCCCAAGCACAAGGCCCGAATTCCCAGGTCTGTTATGTTATGCTCACGCTAGTAACAGCTGTGGTGCGTTTTTGTCTGTTCTGTCTTCTGTAGATAGAGCCTAGGGCTCCAGGGCCATTCCCCCTGGGGAAGTCCTTCCTCCTGTCCATCTTCTTTCTTTTCCAGTCAAGGTCTGAAGCTTCTCTCCTTTTCTTCCAGAAACAGTGCTGAAAGGGAAGGAATAGAGCTTAAATGGTTACACTACTCAGACTCTAGAACTACACTCTCTGGAGTGGTTGGCCCAGCTAAAAATCAGTGGCAAGATTTTTAGCTCCAGGCAAGTGTGTCAGACCAAAGCCTTTCTCAAGTTGGATAATTCAATGACTGTTTCGTAAGAGGATTATGTGCAAAGGTATGGGTAGAGCATTGGTGAACCACAAGGAATAGTGAGTGCATTACCCGCAAGCTAGTAGCAGCGGCTTAGTTACTGCCCTCGGGGGCCCAGGAGATGGAGGGAGCATGGTTCCTAGAATCTGGAGAGAGAGGGCCGCCCAGAAAGCAGACGGCAGGTGCTGTGATCTACAGCAACCCCGCAGAAGGAGGGCAGGGACACACCCAGACTTACTCTCCTCTACCTCGTCGGTCAGCGCCACTCTCCAGCCAACCCCTACAGAAGTCACGGGACAAGGCCTTGGGCCTCCTGGCTGCAGAGCAGAGTGGAAAGGCTAAAGAAAGGATGCGGAGTGGCAACAGAAGTCCCTCACACCCTGCCAGCCTGAGTTCCGTCATTGGTAAAACAGGCTATTAGGGGAATTCTCTGGCAGTCCAGTGGTTAGGACTCTGTGCTTTCACTGCTAGGGCCTGGGTTCAATCCCTGGTCGCAGAAATAAGATCCCACTAGCCGCACATGCAGCCAAACTAACGTAAAATAAAACAAACCAGGCTATTCGTCCCACCTTGCTTCTAGGTTGTCATGATGATAAAAGGTGAGGATGTGTATGAGGCCTTGCATGTTGTACCAGCACATGCTGTGTGCTCAGTGAACAGATTCAATGGTCTGCCTGTCGATTTTAATGATGAACTGACATGGCAAACTTGTGTGCCTCCTAAGTCAGTTCAGTCATGTCCGGTTCCTTTTGATAAGACCAGCAGTTTCGTTATCCTCTCCCCCTTCTCTCTCCACAATCCGGGAGGCTCCAGCTCTGAATTTTGAAGCGTGTCAGTGCAGAAGAACATGTTCCCCAACTGGCTCTGGTCATGGATTTCTAAGTCCCAGCAGGATGTAGTGAAGTCCATCCTGATTGCGGCTCCAGGAGGTAAGAAGGGGCATCAGATGCCATTAAAGAGAAGGGGAGAAATGAAAGTAGGAATCAGGTGTGGGTGGGAGGACAAATGGTCATATTTGCTGCTGGCTAGGAGGTATTTGGGGAGGATCTGTGTTCACAGTCTCCTCCATGTTAATTTATAGCAACGCTATGGACTGCAGTGGCCAGGCTCTTCTGTCCATGAGATTCTCCAGGCAAGAAGACTGGAGTGCATTGCCATGCCCTCTTCCAGAGGATCTTCCCGACCCAGGGATCGAACCCACGTCTCTTAAGTTTCCTTCATTGGCAGGCGGGTTCCTATCTAAAACAGAGACCTTGAATGCTTTCCCCTGCAAACCGCTCTTCCCTTCCTTACCTAACTGCTCAAGCCAGAGTCCCTCAGTGCCATCCTTTGGGTCTGGGAGCCTTGCTCTGTCTCTCCCCGCATGGCACCATCATTCCACTCGGTCTGCTCTTCCCCAACACACATCTCAGGTCTGGTTCCCACTCTTCATCTCCACTGCCGCTATGCTAGCCCTCCCACCTCGACTTCCCCTAAAACGCCTCACTGGTCCCTCTTCACCTACTGTCTGGTCTCCAAAGCATCAGTTGACCGCCACCCTCCTGGATGAGCCCAGTGCCCTCCAAGGCCCTGCTTCTGTCTCCAGTTTCACAGGGACCGTGCGCCTCTACTCTCACTGCAGCTTGCCCTCGCTAGCACCAGGCTTTTCCTTCCTCAGAGTCTCGGCATATGTTATTTTCCAACCCCACAGAAAACTCCTTGTGCCAAATTGTCCCCACTGGTTCTTTCTCCTCCCCCAAATCTCAGCTTAAATATGATCACTTCAGGGACTTCCCTGGAGGTCCAGTGGTTAAGATTCCATGCTGTCAGTGCCGGGGGCCCAGGTTCGATCTCTGGTCAGGGAACTAGATCCTGCATGCTGCAACTAAGACCTGGCATAGCCAAATAAATAAATATCATCAAAAATGTAAGATCACATCAAAGTGGCTTTTCCCAACCACCTCATCTAAAACACATCCCCTTCTCCTCACAGGCTTCTCTGTTCCAGCACCATGATCCGTTTCTTCATAGAATTTACAAAGTATGTAGTTATATATTTATCTGCTTAACACTTGTTTATAGTCTGTCTCATCTCCATACTAAAAATTCCGTAGAAGGCTCTGTTGGGCTCTGTTTTGCTTACCAATGCATCCTTAGGACCTGGCACAGAGTAGGTGCTCAACAAATATTCCAAATGGTCATCAAGCAGACAGGAGCCGATGTGAGAATGACAATGATGCTATCAGAGCCCTTCTAGGGAATCTCACTGCATGATCAAAATGTCCCCCATCCCCTTTCTTCAACCTCCAGCCCCTACCCTAGATACCCTGCTTCCTAGATTCATCTAGGGCTAACTTCAGTAAAGTACAAAGGGACCATAGTGAAAGAGAGAGTCGCTCAGTTGTGTCTGACTCTCTGCGATCCCATGGACTATGCGGTCCATGGAATTCTCCAGGCCAGAATACTGGGGTGAGTAGCCATTTCCTTCTCCAGGGGATCTTCCCAATCCAGGAATTGAACCCAGGTCTCCCACACTGCAAGTGGATTCTTTACCAGCTGAGCTACCAGGGAACCCCCTCAAAGGGACCATATTACTGGCAAAAAAAAAAAAAATCTCTGTTCAGGTTGATGGCCAGACAGAATGGATGGATTAAAAATTTATCAGGAAAAATGGATGAGAGAAGGGCGGAAATGCCAGAGGACAGGGGCAGAGAGCCAGCAGGTCCAGGCGAGGGACTCTGAGTGGGGGTAGGGGTGGCCCACTGGGTGTGTCCCTTTTCTTTTTTCTGGCTGCTTTTGATAAGACCAGCAGTTTTGTTATCCTCTCCCCCTTCTCTCTCCACAGTCCGGGAGGCTCCAGCTCCGAATTTTGAAGTGTGTCAGTGCAGAAGAACATGCTCCCCAACTGGCTCTGGTCATGGATTTCTAAGTCCCAACAGGATGTAGTGAAGTCCATCCTGACTGGGGTTCTAGGAGGTAAGAAGGGGCATCAGATGCCATTAAAGAGAAGGGGAGAAATGAAAGTAGGAATCAGGTGTGGGTGGGAGGACAAATGGTCCAATATGTTGCTGGCTAGGAGGTATTTGGGGAAGATCTGTTCAGAGTCTCCTCCATGTTAATTTATAGACCCCAGTCTGGGCCTCTTCTCCCAACCCCAATAGACAGGGCAGAGAGGAGCTTGCAGCCTGGGAGCCAAGGGGCATTCCCATGACTACTGGACTCTGGCCCCTGGTGCACAGAACTTCCAGTGACACTTTAACCAGGATACAGAGCTGATTCCCCACCCGCTGGCCTCCTGCCTCCCACAGTTAACAGCGTGGAGCAGATCCCCAGAGACAGGCAGGTGTGCAGTGGCATGGAAGGTGTGGCTGGCACTGGGGCTCCTCTTCCTCTGAGCTGGGCTCGGGCAAGCTACGGAGACTTCAGGACCTGGAGGAGCACTGAAGGGGCTGAGGAAACTCAAAGGAGGGAGTGGGAAGCCAGTCAATTGCCAGAGGCTGGAGGGAAGAAGACGGGAACCTTAGGAAAGGGAACTGGGTGATTCTCAGCCTGGAAATGAAGGGCCACTGTGAACTAGATATCAAAGGGGGCTGAGGCTGAGAGAAGTCAGCAGCTAAAGAGCAAGAAGTCTGACATTGTGAGGGACCGGATAGCTAGGTGATCAAGAATTTGAGCCTGGAGTTGGTCAGACCTAAATGGGAATCTTATCTTTGTTAATTAGAAGCTATACAACCTTGGGCAACTGATCTAACCTTTCTCAGCCTCTGTTTCCTTACCTAGAAAATGGGGATAATTACAGAACATATAACAATACCTGCTTACTAGCATGCTGGTGACTAAATAAGATAATGTATACATAATGCCCAGCTCAGAAGACTCAACAAACTGGAGAACTGAGGGAAGGAATAGAAAGTGCACTGAGATGAAAGGATGGGGACCAGAAGCAGGTGCCCACACAGCCCCTTTTTACTGCAGGACCAGCAGGGTACCTGCAGTGGGCTAGTGTAGCCCAGATGACTCAGGAGCTGAGCATTTCCTTCTTCCAGTGGCAGCAGCTGCCGGCCGCTATGGCAGACACCTTCCTGGAACATCTGTGCCTGCTGGACATCGACTCTGAGCCTGTGGTCGCTCGCAGTACCAGTATCATCGCCACGATCGGTAAGCAACCCCACCCCCGCTGCAGCGTCGCAGGGCCTCGTGTGTTTTTCTCAATGTGCTGCCTCATCTTTTGTGTTCTTTGAGACTTCTCCTGGTTTGATTGAGGGATAAATAAATAAATAAATATATATTTTAAAATTTTATTTATTTATGGATGCACGAGGTCATTGCTGCAAGAGGGTTTTCTCTAACAGCTGAGGGCAGGGGCCACTCTCTGGTTGTGGTGTGCAGGCTTCCTCATTGCGGTGGCTTCTCTTGTAGAGCATGGGCTCTAGAAGTGGGCTCAGTATCTGCAGCTTGGAGTCTCCAGAACAAGGCTTGGTAGTTGTGCTGCTCAGGCTTAGTTACCCTGAAACATGTGGGATCTTCCTGGATCAGGAATCAAACCGGTGTCCCCTGGATTGCAAGGGAGATTCTTAACCACTGGACAACTTCAGAAGCCCAACAAATATTTGTTGAGTGCTTGGTAGATAAGCTTCTGGGTCCTGGGAGTAGGTCAGTGAAATGAAATAAACAGACAGGGATTTCTCTCGTTAGGATTCCATGCTTCCACCGCAGAGGGCCCAGGTTCTATCCCTAGCTGGGGAAGTAGATCCCACCTGCACAGCATAGCCAAATAAGTAAAAATAATTATTTTTTTAAAAAGAGACTTCCCTGGTGGTCCAGTGGCTAAGACTCCATGCTCCCAATGCAGGAAGCCCAGGTTCAATCCCTGGTCAAGAAACTAGAACCCACATGCCACAACTAAGACCCAGCACAGCCAAATAAATAAATATTAAAAAAGAAAAAAACAGACAAAGATCCCTACTCTTGGGGAGCTGACACTAGCTGGGTGGGACAATAATAAATATAATAAGTTATTTAAAAAATACAGAAAATTTTTAGTATATTAGAAACTGATAAGTAGTATGAGGGAAAAAAAGAAAAATCATACATGGTAAGGGGCTAATGCAAGGGCAGGAGGGAGGTGGCAGTCCTAATAGGGAGTCAGGGTAGCCATTGTTGAGAAAATTAGATGTGAGCAATGTCTGAGGGAAGAGAGTTCTAGGCAAAGGGAAGAGTCACTGCCAAGGCCCTAAGTCAAGGAGGCTGGAAACCACCAAGGGGAAGAGCAGCAAAAATGAAGAGGTTGGAGGAAGGGGAAGATAAAGGAGGGTTTAGTAGGCCATTTTTAGAATTCGAGTTGCGTTTCACTCCAAGTGTAGTGCGAAACTGAAACTATAGAGTTTTGAGCAGGAGTTACATGCTGTTACTTAGGTCTTAACAGAACTGCCCTGGCTGCTATATTGAAAGTAGATTGGGGTTGGGGGTTGGGGTGAGCGCCGAAGCTGCTCCTGCAGTATATCTGGTTTAGACCACGTGGTGGCAGTGGAGCTGCTGAGAAGGGACAATATTCTGAATGTATTTTGAAGGTAGTGCCAACAGGATATGATGGATTGGATATGGGGTGGGGGTGGGGTGAGAAAGGAGTCAAGGACTAGTCCCAGTTTTTTGGTGTGAGGAGCTAGAAGAATCCATTATCAACTGAGCAGGAGAGACTGTGGTGGAAATGTTTAGAGGAGAGATCAGTTCAGTTTGGGGCTTGTTGAGTTTGATTACACATATTAGACATGCAAGTGTGGTATAGAGTAGGCAATCAGATACACAACTCTGGTTTTGGGAGAGGGGTCTAAACGGGAGATGTAAATTTGGAAGTTGTTGACATACTGATGGTATGTGAAGTTGTTGACATACTGATGGTATGAAACTAGTTGAGACTACCAAGGGAGTGAAAGTAAAATGAGAGAGGAGGAATGGTCATCTAATGGGAGCTAAGGCTGAAAGGGGGCAGCCAGTGAGGTGGAAGTAAACCAGGAGAGGGTGGTGTCCTGGAGGCCAAGCCAAAGTGTATAGCAAGGACGTGTGTCAGATACTGTTGACAGACCAGCTAAGATGAGGACTAACCGCTAGATTTAGCAACAACACAGAGGTTGTTGGTGACCTTGACAAGAGCAGATGTAATGGAGAGTGGGTACAAGGAGAATAGGGGGGAGGGGTTTACAGAGATAACTCTTGTCATGAATTTTGCTGCGCCAGTGAGCAAAGGAATAGGGCTGTGTAGCTAGAGGGGGAACTGAAATTAGGAGAATTCATTGTTGTTGGATGAAATAATACCAGGCTTACATGCTGATGGGAATGATCTAACCAAAAAGGAAAACATCACTGACATAGACAACTGGGGGAACTGCTGAATCTGTATTTGATTGGGTGAGAAGGAGACCCAGTAGGCAAGTGGAAGAACTGGCTTAGAGAGGGACTGGAGAGGCTGGTCAGCTGGGTCTCAGTTACTCAGCTGTCCTACCAGCAGGGAAGGAATGGAACTCAACTCTCCTCAGTCCAATAGGAAGGAGGCTCTAAAGCTTGGCACCCATCCCCTTCTCATTCACTGGGGTTCCCCCACGCTGCAGCACGGAACATCAAGGGCCGGGCTGAGCCCACTCTTCTAGGGGCTTGCAGTGCAAGGAGGCGGGTCTTAGCTGGAGGAGGGAAAGTAGTCTCTGATCTGTGTGCAGGGGTGGGGTCAGGGGACAAAGGTCGAGTGACAGGCCTTCTGCAGCCTGGGGCAGCCCCAAGGGCGATGATGGGTTCGGCTGTCACTCAGGTTTGGTGAGAAAGTTGTCTGAATCGGGTCTCTGGTTCCAGGGCCGGCATCTCGCTCCGTGGAGCGCCTCAAGGAGATGATCGCGGCCGGGATGAACATCGCGAGACTCAACTTCTCCCACGGCTCCCACGAGGTTCAGGGCGGGACCACGGGGAGACGGGTGGGGCTAGAGGGTGCCCCGAGGTGCCGGCCAGCTTCCCCTGAAATCCTCGCTTTGTTCTGGTCCCCAGTACCATGCTGAGTCCATCGCTAACGTCCGGGAGGCGGTGGAGAGCTTTGCAAATTCTCCGCTCAGCTACCGACCCGTGGCCATCGCCCTGGACACCAAGGGACCAGAGATACGCACTGGGATCCTGCAAGGGGTGAGAGGGGACCAGCCCTGTTCTGGGGACGGCGAAGGGGACGGTGCGGCGTGAAGGAAGTTATCCGTAGGGCGGAGCATTGGGAGGGGCCGGCCCTGACCTCCACAGGCCGAACTCAGCGGTCCTCTGGCCCCGCCCCTAGGGCCCGGCGTCAGAAGTGGAGATAGTGAAGGGCTCCCGGGTGCTGGTGACCGTGGATCCAGAGTTCCGGACGCGCGGGGACGCGAACACCGTGTGGGTGGACTACCCCAGTATCGCCCGAGTCGTGCCGGTGGGGGGCCGGATCTACATTGACGACGGGCTCATCTCCCTAGTGGTCAAGAAAATCGGTGCGGACGAGCCTCCAGCCCTGGTCCTGCGCAGTGGGCCCTCTTCCTTTCGGTCCCGCCTTCGCCCTTCACTCCCACCACACCTTCCCGAGTCCCTGGCATCCAGACTCCTGGGCTACCCTGGGCTGGGGCTGGATTGGCGGGTTAGAAGTTTCTTCCACAGACGTCCACCCTGTGCTATTCGGTGCAGAGCCCAGGCTGAGCATGAAGAAACAAATAAGACATCATTCCGTTTTCTTGCGGTCCAAGCCTGGTGTTCTCACTGCTGTGACTATGCCCCGGCCTCACCCCTAACCTAGGTGGATTCTTTCCATACCCGCAGGTCCAAAAGGGCTAGAGACCGAAGTGGAGAACGGCGGTGTCCTGGGCAGTCGGAAGGGCGTGAACTTGCCAGGCGTCGAGGTGGACCTGCCCGGGCTGTCCGAGCAAGATGTCCAGGACCTGCGCTTCGGGGTGGAGCAGGGCGTGGACATCATCTTTGCCTCTTTCGTGCGGAAAGCCAGCGACGTGGCTGCCGTCCGGGCTGCTCTGGGGCCGGAAGGACAGGGCATCAAGATCGTTAGCAAAATCGAGAACCACGAGGGCGTAAAAAAGTGAGACTTGGTCTTTGTTCCCATCAGGCCCTACGCATCCCCGTCTCCCTCCTCTTTCCCTGCCTGCCTCTCTCTGGCTTCTCTTGGGTCTTTCCCAGCCCTGACTTCCCCAACCACCCAGGTTCGATGAAATCCTGGCGGTGAGCGACGGCATTATGGTGGCCCGGGGTGACCTGGGCATTGAGATCCCGGCCGAGAAGGTTTTCCTGGCTCAGAAGATGATGATCGGCCGTTGCAACTTGGCGGGAAAGCCCGTTGTCTGTGCTACACAGGTCTGCCATGAGCCCTGGGGGCAGGGCCCTCTATGAGTCTGGGGACACTGAGGGTGAATACGCACACCTTAGTTCTCTAGCACGTTTTGCTGTCCAATGTTTGACCCTTAAACAACAAAGCTATGAAGACCTACTGTGACCCCCGTTTTCAGATGAGGAAACAGAGCAGCCAGGATCACACAGTTTGTGAGTGTGACTCTGGTTTTCAGGGCCCTCAGAGTGGATGTCAGAGACGTAGTCGGGGCAGGGTCCCCAGTCATATATGACTCCTACAGCTCTGACCTCAAGATATCCCCCAGATGCTGGAGAGCATGATCACTAAGCCCCGGCCGACTCGGGCAGAGACGAGTGATGTGGCCAACGCCGTTCTGGATGGGGCGGACTGTATCATGCTGTCGGGGGAGACTGCCAAAGGCAGCTTTCCTGTGGAGGCTGTGAAGATGCAGCATGCGGTAGGAGCTCAGGATGCAAGGCAAATGGGCTGGAAAACCACCCCCCCTTCCAGATCCCAGTACCCTTGCCCAGCCTGACCTCCTGGTGCCCACAGATTGCCCGGGAGGCAGAGGCTGCCGTGTACCACCGGCAGCTCTTTGAGGAGCTACGGCGGGCAGCACCACTGAGCCGGGATCCCACCGAGGTCACCGCTATTGGTGCTGTGGAGGCTGCCTTCAAGTGCGGTGCTGGTGCCATCATTGTGCTGACCACCACTGGCCGGTGAGGAGCACACTGGGACCACACCAGGTCAGAGCTCTGGGTCCAGGGCAGGCTGGGATGGGCCCCAAGCGTGGCTTTTATCTCATCATCAGAGACCTTTCTGGGGTAAGAAGAGAGGCAGCTATGGGAGCTGGAAGCCTAGAGAGACAGATCTTGGAGCACACCAGGAATTGTGCCTATCTCCTCAAGGGGTTGGGAGGGCAAGGGGGCATCACTGGGTGCACTGACTTGCAGGCCATCTGGGCTTCCAGGGCTCAGAAACAGGCCCTCTGCATTTAGCCCACAAAGCTTTGCAATGCTGGGGTATTACAGAAGGCTCCAGAAGGTCTGAGTTCAAATCTTCACTCTGAAACTTAGCTATGATATCTTGGGTAGGTCACCCAGGTTCTGTAATACTCCTCCACTTGCTCACAGGGTCATGAGGATTAACAAGAAACATTTTTTAAGTTAAATACTATATAAAGATGCATTCCCAGAAGGGTTTTCTGTTTTTCAAAGAGGTTTCTCATCTCATTTGATAGATTTTTTTTTAGTCATCTCATAGTTTCCCCATGTGGTCAGAAAGGCAGGTATTCTTACACCCACTTTATGGGTGAGACAACTAAGGCCCAGAAAAAATATGATGACTTACCTAGGGTCACACAGCTTATTGGTGGCACCTGGAACCTGAACCCAACACTCTTCCAATATTCTGGACTGACCTTGTCTGCCTCCTTCAGCTCAGCCCAGCTTCTGTCTCGGTACCGACCTCGGGCAGCAGTCATTGCAGTCACCCGCTCTGCTCAAGCTGCCCGCCAGGCCCACCTGTGCCGAGGAGTCTTCCCTGTGCTCTACCGTGAACCTCCAGAGGACATCTGGGCCGACGATGTGGACCGCCGGGTCCAATTTGGCATCGACAGTGGTGAGCCCCCTGGCTCCCTCCCACCCTCCCCTGGATTTGGATCCTGAGTCCTCCAACCCCACTTCCTACACTCACCCAAAGGGTCTTGCCTCTCTCCTCTGGTCCCAGGTGTTCTCTGTGAGATTCACTAAGACTGAGATACTTGAGTCTCCAAGGGTGGGGGGAACATGCTGAGAGAGGGCAGAAGGAGCGAGGGCAGGGACCAGGGCATCCCTAAGTGGCCGGCACAGCTGCTGCCTCCACCAGGTGGCTGGAGCTGGGCATGACACAAGGAGCAAGAGAGGAGAGGAGAAAGAGGGAGCCAGGGCCCTGCAGCTGCAACTGAAATCGAATTGACAGTTGCTATGCTTATACCCTGGGCTTCCCTGGTAGCTCAGCTGGTAAAGAATCTGCCTGCGAGGCAGGAGACCCTGGTTTGATTCCTGGGCAGGGAAGATCCCCTGAAGAAGAGATAGGCTACCCACCCCAGTATTCTTGGGCCTTGCTGGTGGCTCAGACAGTAAAGAATCTGCCTGCAATGCGGGAGACCTAGGTTCAATCTCTGGGTTGGGAAAATCCCCTGGAGGAGGACATAGCAACCCACTCCAGTATTCTTGCCTGGAGAATCCCCATGGACAGAGGGGCCTGGCAGGCTACAGTCCCTAGGGGTCTCAAAGAAGTTGACATGACTGAGCGACTGAGCACAGCACATGCTCACACTCCCCCTTTCCGTGTGCACAGCCACGCAGGTGGAGAGACTTGCTGCTCAGCCACACGCCCCATGGCACCCCATGGGCACAGCTGCAGCTCGCACCTCCTACAGTGGTCGCATTCCCTGCAGTGCCCCCTGTGGGGCACACTGTACAGTTTGCCTCAGGCCCCTCCTTCCTTATGGGTGCCCTTGAGGGAGGCGGTGAAGGGTGGTGGCTGGTTCTCTTTACAGAGCTGGCCTGGGTCCCTCAGTGGCTGAGTATCATCTTCTCTCCTTCCTCCCCTCCAGGAAAGCTCCGTGGCTTCCTCCATTCTGGGGACCTGGTGATTGTGGTGACAGGCTGGCGACCAGGCTCTGGCTATACCAACATCATGCGGGTGCTGACCGTAACCTGAGGTCCCCCTCCTCCTCTGACCAAGCCAGCCCAGGACCCGCCCCTCTCCACTCCCTCCTGCAGCCCCACATCTGAGTCTTTTCTACTCCCAATCCTCCCTACCCCAGGCCACATCTGCCATCCAGTTTCCTTCCAGGGCACTCCCTCCCTTTCTCTGTCTCATGCAGGCCTGGATAGTCTGTATCCAATTAAGCACTGGCCATCCAACAGAACCATTGGTACATTCCCTGCATCTAATGCTCTCAACTGGTCCCTAAGATGCTCTGAGCCTTTAATCCCAGCTCAACTATTAATTCTATTCCCCCAGGTTTCCCATAGCTGAGGGTGGAGGGGAGGGGAGCAGGTAATCATGGCCACAGTCTCCACAAAATCTCATCTTAAAAATCATCTCCCAAGGAGAGTGTCACCTCTTTCTTCATTGTGACTGGAAGCTAGGGGACATGGAAGCTGGGGAGCACCAGAGCCAGGCGGGCCCACCTCGTTAGTGTCTCACCACCTCGAGGCTTGCAGGCCACGCCCATTTGCTCTCACACCCATCTCATGCTTTACTGGGTCAGGTCTTCTGGCCTCCTTCTGCACCCTGAAATGCCCACTTTGTTCCCACACACAAACCAGGAGCCAAAACAAGTGTCTCTGTTTTCTTTTTAAACCCAGATATTTGGAAGCCATATAAAACTTCTCCCATACACGCAGAACCCCAGAACTCCCTGCCTAGGAGAAAAGGAGCATTAGGGTCCTGGCCCCACATTCTTTGATGCTGGAGAGTAGATGTGGGGACAGAGGGGTGAGCTGCAGGATTCTCTTGTCCCTGAGAAGGCAGAGGTACTGGCTAGCCTGCCCTTCCCTAGGCTTGGATACCTCGGGCCCTCGCCTTGCTCCTGCACCAACAGCAAACTCAACAGGAAAGAAAAAGAACTAAAAATAAGAACAGTCCTTCTCCCCGTCTCAGGTGGCCCTTCCAGGTCCTACCTAGATAGGGAGGGTGTTCAAGTATTGCTGCTGATGGTAGCTGCACAAGACCACAAGAGCTGGACTGGAGGGCCCTGTCCGTTCCTGTTTCCCTGGTAGGAGGGGAGGACAGAGATGGATAAAGGAATGGATAAATAAAGCGAGTTGATAATAACTAAAACTAGCAAATGAATGAATAAACTATTAAATGAATAAATAAGGGAGGGAGGAAAGAAAAAAATTCCATCTAGGGATTCAGCCACGTGCCCCCTACCTGGGGGGATCTAGACTGGCACACTAAATAAGGGGGTGTCAGCAATCCCATAGCTTCAAGGGGGCCATCACCCGGACAAGGGCACAGGAAGGAGAAGGTTCCCAGTTTACAAAAAGGTAGTTCTACCACAGAGACAGAAAGCACAAGGAACTCGGCAGGAGGTGTGTTCCCACTCGGGATATAGACAGGGAGGGTCCACGCATGGCAGTAAAGCTGGGTGCCCACACCAGGGGCCTGAGACATTTGTTGACATCAGTGAGGGCACGGGTAGTTGGCAGTGCCCAGCTATGCTAGCTGGACAGGAAGATTAACCATGCCAGGCAGAACCTGAAAGGTCATGGACAGGAAAACAGAGACATCTAGTTACTTGGCAGTGATGGTGATGGCAAGTACTTGTGCTTAGTAAGATGGGCTCATGGACTTGGGCCTGCACCTGGCAGGACCATAGCTAGGGGAATACCCTCATCAGAGGACTCAGAGTCACTTCTACTTGGCAGTGGAGACATACAGCGCCTGGCACAGTGCCTTGAACATGGTAGGCGCTAAGAACCTTTGATGACTGGGTGAATGGATTAGGATGGGTGTCAGGCTACAGGGTGCCTGAACTGAGGACAGAGACCATCTTCTTGGTACTAAGGGGAGATAGTCCCATAGGGCAGTGTTTCAGGTCCCCTCGGTGTCCCCAAGAGGTGTCTGCCCTCAGGCGTATGCTACTGCACCCAAGGGCTTACCTAAAGGTTTCACATGTTGGCAGACAGCTGGGGGCCCCGGGGAGTAGCTGGCTCAGGCACTGGCAGCCTGGGGGGCTGGGCTGTCCCTGGAGGCTTGGTCAGGAGCCCTGAAGGGGGCAGGCGCTCACTTCCTGAGCTCTTACGCCCAGGAGAGCCATCACCTGCTGCCCTCTGAGGCAGAGAAGGTTGGGAGGCTGAGAGAGGGCGGCCCCGAGGTCCTAGTCGCCGTCCACCCCCTCCTGGGGGAGGCCCCAGCAGTGACACCTGTGAGCGCCCAGCCCGGGATAGGCTGGCATGGAGGGTTCTAGCAGGCGGGGCCGGCAGGCGGGAGGTGGATGCCCAAGGCCCCCGGGCTAGAGGGCCAGCTCGGGCAGGCACCAGCGGGGAGGCTGGGGAGCCTGCTCCTGCTGATCTTCGAGCAGAGCGAGCAAGGAGGGTGACTGGAGAGTCGGGTGAGAGGGGAAGAGGGCCCCGCTGGTGTGTCAAGGCAATGGCCACACTAGAGGTCACGGCAGCTGCTTGCAGGGGTGCGTGCACCAGCGGCTCCCAGAGCGCCGGCTTTCCACTGAGCCGAGCGCCTGTGCTGGGCGCCAGGCCCCGAACACCGCGAGCCATATCCCTGTCGTGTTGGACCAGGTGCTGCTCCATGACGCCCCCACTGCTGCCCGGACTTGGCTCAGAGCGCTTCCGCTGCAGGATGGAATTCTTCTTGCCTAGAAATTATCCCAGGGGGAAGGAGTTAAGGATAGGATAGGAATTCAAGATGAAGGTTGGCTATCAAAAGAATGAGGGTAACAAGATGGAGTCAACGGACACTGGCAGGGTGAAGGTAGGGGATGGGGATCAAGTGTGTGGAGACGGAGTTGGGAGACGGAGATTGGGAGATGAGGGTTGAAGGAAGAGGGTTAGGGGATGAGAGTACGGATCAGAGATGGTGAGGATCAGGGACTGGTACTCAAGGAAGGAGGATTCAGTGCATGGGAACTGGGGGCAATGTCTCCAGGGCTCAGAGATGCTGGGTTATAGGGACTGGGAGCCAGTGTGTTGAGAGCCCTACTGGGGGCATCTGCTGGGACTCGGGTCCCCTGGGGTGTGCCAAGGCACTGGAGCCTGGGCCCTGGGATCCGGGGGACTCCTTGCCATGGACGAGGGTGAGGGCGCAGCCTGGACCTCACCGATACGGCGCAGCCGATCCATGGCCACTGTCTCGAAGGCCCGGCGCATCATAGGGAACTCCTCGAGCACGGCGTTGAAATGGTCCACGCTGAGTGAGTACAGGCGGCAGTAGGTGTCTGCACGCACGCTGGCCGTGCGTCGGCCCCGAGTCAGCAGGCAGATCTCTGACAAAGTTGGGAGGAGGCCTTCAGAATCACTGTCTGCAGAACTCCCTCTCACTGGGCCTGCAGCAACTGACCCAGATTCCTCAGACTCCTCCCCAGATGGGAGCAACTTATGACTCCCCACCCGCCCAGAGGCCCTGAGTGCTCCAAGCACCCTCACTCTCCCACATAATTACTGTCCTGCCTCTGTCCAAATTAAAGCTGATAACAGGCAGGTCTGCTGCACTCCTAGTTATTCCACTTCACTTTAATTCCCACCCCACCTCCACGGCTTTAGCCCAAGCGGTAGGCCTAGGGCAGTGCCCTCTCTTCCCTCCCCTTTGAAAGAACACCAAGGCAACCCAGAAGGAGAAAAGTAGTGCCAAAGGGCGAAGGGCAACACAATGAGGATGCTGGAAGGTGGTGGGTGATTTGGGGATTGAGAGATTATGAATCTCAAACCCTTTTGGGCAGCAGCCAGGAGAACTGTGGAACTGCCACAGGCTGGGTCCCTGATTCTCCCACCAAGTCATTCCCCCAGGGAGCCACAAGGCTCCAGCCCCTGGGATAGCACTGCTTTATTCCTATCTTTCCCTCATCTTGTGGGATCCCTGGGTCTCACTGGCCCAGGCATTTTCAACCTGACCATGCACGGGAATCTCTTAAGCCTTTAAAATTACAGAACTCTAAACCCCAGACCCAGAGATTCTAATTGAATAGGCCTGGGGAGGGGCTGGAACTCTGTGGTCCTGGAGCACAGTCAGGTGAAGACCCAGACCCAGGGGAGCAGCTGCCCTCCTTTCTCTGCTCCAGATCCCCCACCCACCCACCCTGAGGCCTGCTGACCCCCAAAGTAGGATCCATCAGTGAGGCGGGTGTCCCGGGCGCCACGTGCCAGCACACTGAGCAGCCCATGCTGGATGAAGTACATCTTCCTGCCCACGGAGCCCTCACGCACCACGAGGTCCCCCGGCTGGAAGACCTCAAAGCGTAGCTTGGTGAGCACGGCCGTGACGAAGCTGGGGTCAGCATGGGCAAACAGCGGCATGTGGGCCACCAGGCCCCGGCAGGTGAAGTTAATGATCTCCTGGGCGGGGGAGGGGCCTGTCAGGCAGGCTGTGCTCCCTGCCCAGAGGTGCCCCCATCGAGCTCATCTGTCTCCAGAAGCCCCACCCCTGGGGTCATGATCTGCCAAAGGATGGGGATCCTTCAGTCGGCCTGGGACCATCTCTAAGCTCCTGCCCTCAGAGCTTTCCCATGAGCCCTTGCAGGACCATACCCCAACCCCACCCCAACAGCGATTCCTGCAGCCCCTCCTCATGTGTACTTCACCCCTGAAAGATCATCAAGGAAGACTGTAACTCCTGAAAGTGCTCCAAAGGCCTGAACTCCCATGGGGCCCTCTGTAGGCCCCACTTGCTGTAGGGGCCCCAGCTGACTAATAGAGGTCGTCCCAGAAGACCAGGTCCTTGAAGAGCCTCCCTCCAGGGCCCCGCCCAGCCCCACCTCCCGCAGCGGCTCGCTCAGCTCGCCTAGGATGCTCTCCTCATCGAACATCTTGCCCTGGTAGCGGTGTTCATAGTACTCATGGATGCGCTGCCGTGTATCAGCCGGCAGCTTGTGGAAGGACATGTACTGCTCCACCTGCTTGTACTGGAGAGCCAGCCGATGGCCAGCGGGCAAGAAAGCACAGAGACAGATGTGGAGCCAGAACAGTGTTGTGGGGGAGGTTGTGGAGGAAGGTCACAGCCATGGGACACACCCAGAGGGTAGAAACATGGAGACAAAAGGATAGATGAGCAAGGGTGGATGCAGGGAGGACACAGCACAGTCACAGGAAAACCCAGACGTGGAGGAGTCCAAGGACAGGTGCATTGGTACAAAGGAAAGGTACACACACGGACAAACGGGTACGGGGCAAGGCAGGACCCAGAGAGCCAACAGGGACGCATCAGAGTGGGCTGCACGTGGAGCTCCCCAGCCTCCAGCACCCCTCCCCTCCCTTTTCCTGCCCCTGCTGACCTTCTCCTGGTACTGACGCCGCGAGGAGTCCAGGGACTGGATGAGGGCGGTGGCATGACCGATGAACATGGCGTAGCACGTGGCACCCACGATCATGCTGAGCATGGTGAGCCAGACGTCGGGCATGCCTACAGGTGCCTGCTGCCCGTAGCCAATGCAGAGCATGTGGCTCATGGCCTTGAACAGGGCGTGGGAATACTGGCGGCCCCAGGAGTGGTTCTGGGGGGCAGAGTCAGAGCTGGGCACAGACCCCTCAGAACCTCATTCTCCTCCCGCTCCCCACTTTCTCTTTCAATCCTTCTTCTGCCCCCTTCTACTTCAACTTGCCTGCCAAGGGAGGCACTTAGGTTTGGTTCTGGGGGGCCCTGAAGCAGAAGGGGCCTCTTTTATAGCATGGGAGCTGCAGTTTCTCCCTAGCTTTCCTTCCCCATATGCTCCCTCCAATACAAGTACTTCTTCTGGGCCTCTTTCCTCTCACCTCCCCACCTCCTCTCTTCTGTCCGCTCATGGTCATCTCTCCACCATCTCCCACTTGCCCCCTGTGTTTACCCCTCCTGCTCAGAGAGAAGAGCCCTTGGAAGGCCCAGGAAAGGCTGAGCGGCAGGGAGTTCTCACCACCATGTGGCTGATGGAGACCCAGCAGTCAGGAGGAAAGTCTTGCAGCATGGGGACCAGGAACTGCAGACAGCCATCCCAGTGACACAGCAGCAGCATCATTCCGATGAGGTTGAAGATGCGAACCACAGCACTGGCCAGGTCATAGGTCATGTGAAAGATCTGAGGAGTCCAAGGAGGGGCTGTTGTGGACAGGAACCTCTCCCTGCCAGGAATTTTCCACGCCTGGCCTTGCAGATTCTCTCTTCAAATTTCTCTCTGGCCCTGCTCTCCATGAATGTTAAGACTGTGGCTATAAAACCACATATATAGCTAACACAAAGGAGGCTGTATTACTGCTCTCATCCCATAGGTAGGAAAACTGATGCAAATCATGTGCCCCAAATCACAGCAAGTGCCACAGCAGAAACTCAGTCAAAAAGGTCTACTGCACAAGCTGCCCAAGTATAGCCTGGGAAGGCGGAGAGAGGGCAATTCGCAGTGTAACAGCCCCAGGGCGTATAAAAGGATGAGTGCCAGAAGCTCTCTTCCCTTCCAATAATAATAATAGGTAATCTACTGAGAACTTACTGTGCCAGGCACGGTACTAGGTGCTTTACAGGTATTAACTCCTTTAACTCTTATAACCTTATCATATGTAAATATGTTTAACATTTTCATTTTATAGACAAGGAAACCAGGTCTCATATAGTAAACAGTAAAATTGGGATCTGACCACAAGCAATAAGACTGCAGAGTTCACACTCTGAACCACTAAACTCTGCTGTTGTCCTGAAGCTGAAACCCCAGCCTTCCCCATGCTCTACAATTATTAGCTCCTCTTCTATACCTTCCTCTTGGAGTCTAACTAACCCTTCAGTGTTTGTCCAGCAACTATGCTCCATTCTCCTGCAGCACCATCCTTGCATCCTGCAAATCCCATCCCCTGAACACTCATTCTGTCCCTGTTTCTCCCCTACTAACACTGGAGACACCCCTCCCTCGGAAGCCCCACTCATCTGCCCCACCCCAGAAAGTTGCCAGGAGCCCCACTCATATCGCTGTCTGGAGGAGTCTGCAAGCCCCCCCTGCCCACCTCCCCACCCCACCTCCTCCCACTGGTGTATGTAGCGGATGAGGCGGGAGAGGCGGAGCAGCCGCAGCAGGCTGAGGATCTTGGTGAAACGCACGATGCGCAGGGCCCGCGCTGTTTTGTAGACCTCAGCATCCAGTCGTGGCTCCAGCTCCACCACCAGAAAGATGTAATCCACAGGAATAGAGGAGATGAGATCAACCAGGAACCAGGTGCGCAAGTAGCGTGTGCGGATGGCCCGCGGTGCCAGCAGGATCTCAGCACCCTCCTCTACCACGATGCCTGTGCGGAAGTTGAGCACCAGATCCATCAGGAAGAAAGTGTCAGAGAGGACGTTGAAGACAATCCAAGGTGGAGAGTTCTCTTCCTTGAAGAAGGTGATGCCCACAGGTAGCACAATGAGGTTCCCCACCATCAGCAGGAGCATGATCAGGTCCCAGTAAAACCTAAGATAGGGGTGGGATGGGAAGTAAGACCACAGTGAGAGTCAGTCACTAAACTAAGGGCAGATAGTCTCAGCCAAAAGTGGACAAGGATACAGAACAACGGGATGACCATTTACAGCTAATGGGAGTGTAAACTGGGACCACCACTTGGAAAAATAGTTTGGATTTATCTAGTAAAGTCTAACATTTGCATTCTCTGCAACTTGGCAATTCTATTCCTAGGTATATACACATTCAAGGGAAAGATTCCAGGAGATATATACAGGTATAACGGCATTAAATCTGGAAATAATCCAAATATCCATCAGTAGAAAAATGTAGATTAATAAGATAAACACAGTAGACAAATACACTGATGCCCTGGAATATTATACAACTGTGAAGTCACCCAACTGCAGCCTACATTCCACAGTACGAATGAATCTCACAGATTTAATGTCAAGAAACCAAAGGATACACACTGTAGGATTCCATACATACAAAGTTCAAAAATAGATCAAACTAAACTGCATTTTTTAGGGGATTCACAGAAAAGTAGTAAAACTGTAAAGAAAAGTAAGGAAATAAGTACCACAAAAGTTAGAATAGTGGGTTTGGAAAAGGGATGTGAGAGCAGCAAGGAGCCTTCTGGGGTATCCCCAGTGTAGTCTCTCTTGACCTAGACAGTTATTACATATGAGCCTGTTTTTCAGTTACTCCTTCAAATATATGTGTGTGTACACACACACACATATATATATACACCCTGGTCTATATTGTACTATTTATATATATCTGCCTTATCTATTTACTATATCTCTACTATATTAATATATATACCTCTAAATATACCCCTAATATGCATATATGTTCTTTATATAGTTCATATATGTAATGTCCTCATTATATGTATATAATCTATGTCACTATTGTTAAATATTTTTTAAGTTAAAAAAAGATAAATATCCTTTGCTGATCTCAGAGGGCTGTTAAAAAATATGCACTGATATGAATGTGGATGGATGGGACAGTGTTGTACAAGACTAGTTGGTGTTAGGACTCACCTACTCTTTATCCCAAGGATTCTGAAGAGACTGCTGCTTTACCCATCTCCAGCTCTCTGCCCATTCCTAGTTTAGGACTGAAAACCTTCCCTAGCTTTCCCAACCCCAACTCTCCTTCCCAACACAGTTGGGCTCATGGTTCCTGTTTTTCTGCTGGGATCTGTTTCCCAGAGTGGGGATGGTCTGTCCTGCCTCCTGTTTGAACTAGCTTTTCAGATGTACCCCTCCCCTCTTCAGAGCACTTTGGCAGGGCTGCACATACAGAGAAGCTCCACAGCAGATCCTGAGACAGCAAAGCTTGAAGCTCTGCACTCCTTTCCTCCCCTAACCTCCCTGTGCCCACTGAGACTTTGGTTGCACCCAGGCAAGGGCATGGTCGGGGAGAGCCATATTGCTGTGTGGAAGCTGTGAAAAGAAGAGGTCATTCAAAGATCATTGGACAATCTGAAGATCCCAACTAGATATGGCAGTTTCAATTTCAGGACACACCTAGTTGCAGCATCAACTGAGGACCCAGCCCCTTCTGACTCTGACTGAAAAAAAATCAATCCTTTCAGCCCCTGAATGAAGCTTGGTGGTCCTCAAGTCCAGGCCTCCAGGAAGCCCTGTGTGATTTCAATCAACAGCAAACCCTGGATCTCCTCTTCTCTTTCCTGGCCACTGGAGAAATCCTGTACTGTAAGCTGGGAGAGGAGAGGGAAAGAGGGTTTGCCTTGCCATAGAGCATCTTCACAGCCTGACTCACAGGGAGTCACAAGCCTGGCGGGTGATACAGGAGAGAGGATGGAGAAGAAGCACAATAATAATGGGGATACATGGTTTATGGGGATACATTTGAGGGTGAAATGGGGAGGAGGAGGGAGATGCACAGCAGACTAGAAAAGGTGCACTAGTAGGGTGATATTGAGACAGTAAAAAAGAGAGGAGTGAACGGAACAATGAGAGAAAGAACATTAAGGGAGTGTGTATGTCTGTGGATTAAAATGACGTCTAGGTTTCCAATGGTGTTTCCAGGCTCCCGATTCACACCTCATCCTCTCTGCTCATTTAGCTCCCCAGGATAGGTGATTTGCACATATCCTTGCCTCATCCAAAAGCTGTCCTTCATTTCCTCCAAGGACAGGGTTGCTCTCTTCCCCTAGCGACCTTGATGTAGAGGTACAGCCTGATGGGGACTATGGAATAGCCCCACCCCCACTCTTCATCCCTTCTCTCTGGTAGTCACCTGGGCGGTGGTCACATGGGCAGTGGACTGGTGCCCCTCTGTTGCTGCCTCAAATCACTCTGAGTCCAGGCCCTAACCCGCCGAATCCCGTCTTCAGCACCAGGGACAGCGATCAGAGCTGCTGTCCGGACACTCCCTTTCTCCCCTGGCATCCCTATTTTTTTTTTTTTTTTTTTTTGGTAGCCTGCCCTGCTGAACTAGCCAGGTACTGGGGGTAGAAATGGGGACAGTGGGGACAGCTCGGTTTCTCCTTTAGGCTGACCCTGAGTTTCGGAACATGACAAAATTTCCCAGATCCCCAGCAAGCAGAACTGGAGGAGACAGCAGTCCCTAATTCCAATATTCCCCTTGGTCCAGGTGGGGTGTCGGGTTTTTGAAATGGGAAACCCAGGTCTCTGGTGTCCGCTTGTCTCTTCCAGCGCCCCTAGCCTGAAAAGTCACCGAGAACCTCCGGCTGGGGATCCTTCACCCAAGAATTAGGTTGGGGGAAGTGACTCTGTCGGCCCACCAGGGGACCCCTGGGCCGGAAATGAAGTGTCCGTGGAGGGTGGGGCGGGCCCGGCTCCCGTGTCGCGGCCTTGGGGGTGGGAGCTGTGTCCCCTGCCCACCCTGCCGGACCCCCAGTACCGGAAGTCGCTGTACGGGTGGATGATCCAGGCCCCCGCTGACTTGACCCGCTCCTGCTCGATTTCCACTGCTTTGTGGCTGCCGAACACGCGAAGGGAGAACTTGTTGACCGTGGGCTGGAGCAGGGTCCCGAGCTGCCTCCTCTTGGGCTCGGGCCCGGGCCTGGACCCAGGGACTGGACCCGAGGCTGTGGTTGTAGACGCCGGGGCAGCAGGAGGCTCAGCCTCCAACCCAGGGGTCGCCCCCTCGTTGGCCCCAGTCGTTGGCCGCTGCTCCGCCTCCATGACGCCCGTCAGCTTACACGTTTGGCCTCCTAGACCCTGCTGCGGCCATTCGGGACCTCCCGACCCCTCCCGGAGTCGGAGCGGGAGCAGCCGGGCGGGCTCGGAGCGGAGGCGTAGTCGGCTGGGAACTGCCAGAGAGCCGGGCGGAGGGGGTGTGTGCGACAGACTCCTCCGAGGGCGGCGGGCGGGTCGCGCTGCGCCCCCTGGCGACAGCTGAACGGAGGCTGGGCAGGGCGGGCGGAGGCGGGGTCGACCGAGAGCCATCTCGGAAAGAGGCGGGACCAATGTAGTCCGTAATGAGAGGGACACTGAAGTAGGCGCGGCTTAGCCAATATGGGCCGTCCTCCAAGTATAGGAAGAGAAGGAGGGGAAACGCTGCCGGAGCCAACAGAGAGGGTGTGGTCTAGGGCTGAAGGGCTTTTATCCACTGAGCGCCAGGGAGGCGGAGCCTCCCGCAACTGGCGGGAAAACCGGACGCTGGCTGTAGCTCGTGCGGCTTGCGAGGGCGAGAAATTGGGAAGAGATGGGGAATGTCTTTTGAGCTTCCTCTTATCCACTCTGCCTTACGGACTTCCTGCATTTCACTTTTTTCCTCGCAACACTCTCCTAGACATACTCGTTTCCTCTGACTTCTTCATATTGCTCCCTCTAGTATTTCATTTCCAAACTCATCTGCCAGCCCTCACCAAGAGCAACTCTGCCAGTCACTGAGTGGACGCTGAGGATGAACACAAAGTCCTGTCCATAAAGCCAGCGCTCGTCTATGCTTGCAGACAAGACAGGTAAATTACAGTGCTATGTGATGGAAAGGGCTATAAATTCTCTTTTGGGGGGGGCGGGGCGCTGTGCTGGGCAGCTTGCAGGATCTTGGTTCCCTGACCAGGGATTGAACTTGGGCCTTTGGCAGTGAAGGTGCAAAGTCCTAACCACTGGATTGGCAGGGAATTCCCTAAAAGTTCTTAAATATCTCAGATTCTTCCCCTTATCTCCACTTCTTATTATCACTGCCTTATTTCAAGCGCTCAGAATTTGTTCACCTAGATTATTTCAGATGCCTCTTAAGGGGTCTCCAAACTCTCAGGGCAATTAGTTTTCCAGAGTTACCTTAGTCTGCCAGAGTTACCTTCCTAAATCCAAATGTAGCTTTATCACTTGCTTAATGTCCTTCAAACTTCCCCATCTTCTATGGGATTACAGTTAAACTCAGAATGACATACAAGGCCCTGTAAAATCTGAACCTAGTTTTAACAACCTCTCTTCTGATAGTTCCTCTCTTGAAAGCCAGGACTCCAATTCTGTTTAAGTGCTTCGTTCTACTTTGTCTCTAGACCTTTGTATTTTCTCTGCCCGGTCTTCTCCAATTCACTTTTCAACAGTTGGTTCAGATGTCATCTCCTCTAGGAAACCTAGACATGCATTTATAACTCTTTTTTCCCTCAAGCTAGGGTCTAGTCTACAGCTTTCCTACAGTGACCAGGACACCACTGTTCATAACAGCTCTTGTCACAAGGCTGCCATTATTTTATGGAAGAGAGGTCTTTCTCTTCCATTAGACTATGGAGCTCTGAAGAACAAGAGGGTTACACCTGACACAATGCTGAACACAGAGAGTGGACACTTAGTAAATAGTTGTTGCATGAATAAGGGAAAGTGTTCATGGAAGAGGAAGTGAACTACACTTCCTCCTCACCTCTTAATTATCCTTCCTCATCTATTTTAGGAACTTTTTCTAAACTATTTCTGGCCAACTGATGTAAGCTCCATCTGATTATCTTCCATCCTGGCTCCCCTCTGATATTTCTTTACTTGAATATAGTTATCCTCAGGTTATTTTTTTCATTTCCCTTATCATTACTCAATTCCTTCTATAGCGTCTTTAACTCACCTAGTTTTTCTCAACGCCTCCTTCTTTTTCCTTTTTATTTTTTAATTCAGTAAATTTACACTTCTCATATATTATGTGTAAGTATGTAACATAAAGTTCTCAAATTTTCCCTTCTTTGGCACTTGATTCTCCATCACCCCATTTTTCAAACCTTACCTCCAAGGCGATGCCCCGCCCCTCTCCCAAAAGCGCATAGCTTTTGTTCAAGAGGAAAGGTGGGAGCCCTCTTTGCTGTGGTTAGGTTGCGAACTGCTTTTTAAGAACTGAATATTTAGAGGCTATGCTCGAGAATCACACCGCATCACAAGCCTCAAAGCTTAGCAGAGTGGCGACATCCCGTAAACGACAAGCCCTTCTTTTCAACCTTCAAACCTAACAAAACAAGACACAGAAGTCTCATGAAATAGGTAAAAGATTGAGGAAAACTACGGAAGGACACACCACCTACATTAAAAGACCCTTACTCCTGGGAAGGAAAGTTATGACCAACCTAGACAGCATATTGAAAAGCAGAGACATCACTTTGCCAACAAAGGTTCGTCTAGTCAAGGGTATGGTTTTTCCAGTGGTCATGTATGAATATGAGAGTTGGACTGTGAAGAAAGCTGAACGCCGAAGAATTGATGCCTTTGAACTGTGGTGTTGGAGAAGACTTTTGAGAGTCCCTTGGACTGCAAGGAAATCCAACCAGTCCATCCTAAAGGAGATCAGTCCTGGGTGTTCATTGGAAGGACTGATGCTAAAGCTGAAACGCCAATACTCTGTCCACCTCATGCGTAGAGTTGACTCATTGGAAAAGACCCTGATGCTGGGAGGGATTGGGGGCCGGAGAAGGGGACGACAGAGGATGAGATGGCTGGATGGCATCACTGACTCGATGGACATGAGTCTGAGTGAACTCCGGGAGTTGGTGATGGACAGGGAGGCCTGGCGTGCTGCGATTCATGGGGTCGCAAAGAGTCGGACACGACTGAGCGACTGAACTGAACGGAAGGACATTAGGTGGGGCAGCTCTGCCCGGTAATCCCCGGCGACTCTCTCCCCGCCCCATGAACTTCCGCCCCTAGTAGCTCCTCTGCTCCAACCGGCCGACCGCAACGAGCTACGCGAGGACGCGCAGGCGTGCGCGGCCCTGGCGGGGGGGGGGGGCGGAGCCCAGGGGTAGCTGGGAAGCGACGCAGGACGTGCGTACGTGCTCGCTCGCGGTGGCGGCGGCGGATCGGAGAGGCCAGAGCCGGAGACCGAGCTGGGATCGGGCCCCGGGCGGGGGCGGTGCGAACGGCGCCAAGCGAATCCTGGGGGCGGGGACGGAGCCGGGGCGGGAGGGACTCGAGCGGAGCCCGGGAACTAGGCGGGAGGTCCCAGGGTCTCGGGTTGGGGGGGGTGGAGCCGCACTTCGTCGCCGCGGGGGTGCCGGGACTCCGGCCGCAGTGCCGCCGCCATCACGGACTTCCTGTGGGACAAGCGCACGGGCCTCGCCGCCAGAACGGTGAGCGCGCGGGCTGGCGGGCCGCGGGGCCGCGCGGAAAGATGGCGGCGACTGTGGGGCGGGCGGAGAGAAGATTGGATTGGGGGCAAGGGGCCCGGGCGAGATTAGGAGAGGGGCTCAAAAGCCCCATTCTAGAGCCCCATTTCTAGGGGCTGAAACCTGGAAAGTGGCAGAGGTGCAGTGTAGGAAGATGAGGTGGAAGGTCGACCTGCCTTAGATGTATTTTGGGAAAAGCAGGAGGGAAGTTGGGAGAGATCAAAGTAGGAGAAGGAGTGATGGAGTGCGAATAGGAGTGGTTTCAGAGATGAGAAAGAACAGAATATCAAAGTTGGACCAGAGAACCGTCGTGTCGCTTGGAGGATATGGAGAGAGTTTGACTTCCGGAGTGAGTTCTGGATTTTCTAAGTGAGAAAGGGAAAAAAAAAGATAAAGAAGTTGAAAAAGGTTGTAGGCTGGAGATCCTTGGGGGATGGGGAGAAGGAAAGCCTGTGAGGAGCTTTGGTGGCAGTGTGTATTTGGTAAGATGACATTTGTGTGGCTGTGCTAAGCACAGTTGGATTACTTGGGAGAATAGTGTGTTTGCATCTTCTTGGTTGTCTTAAGCACTGTAGGGCCAAGAATGAATCGAATGCCACTCGCCTCCTCAATTTGAGAAGTAGCTCAAAATGGGAGCCAGATGTTGGAGTCTCTTAAGCCTTTTCTGCACCTAATGCTGCCACCCCAACCCACCCAACAAGACTTCTCTCCCTGCTATCTTTGGATCTATCTCATTCTGTCCTAGTCTCATCTTCCCTGATTGTGACTGATTTCTTTCTGATTCTTTCCTTGAAGGAAAAAAAGTTTGTGCATCATTGCCATTGCAATCCAATCACTGAAAGCTGCCCAACTTAGTTTACTGGTGCTGATATTAATTAAAAATCAGTTATTCTGTACATAGTAAGCACAAAAGAGGGGAGGCTGGATGTGAGCTGACTGCAGCCTGGAGCCTCGTGTATTGTATTAAAACTATGGGAGATTTGGCCAGTGATGTGAGAAATGATTAAGATAGTTCAAAGGGCCAGACCCAGATTCCTAAAACTTACATTTGGTTTATACAACTATACCTGGAAACCTGGGAAACTGGATGCCTGCCCTCAGGACATGGATGGCCTATTTGGGGAGATAATCTACACTTTGAGTAATTGTAAAACATCTGTGATAATATTGTGTAGTAAATCATTATTCTCTTTGAGTTGTGAGGAACTCAGAATGCCTCAGATCTACCCTAGACACCAGCCAAGGATGAATTGTTGCAGTCTTCATGAGTTGCACAGTCTCACCTGTAATGTGAGCTGGGGCCCAGACCTGAGTGTCTTCAGGAGACCCCCTGTTTGAGGAAAATCAGAACAGAGCAATGACCTGAGTAGGAGGAAGATTCCTTAAGTTTTCAACCAGAGTTAGTATACTTCTCTATCAAGGAGAAATTGTAAGCCCAGAGGAAGACTGAGGAGTTGTGAATGGTTTAAAAAAAAAAAAGAAAAGTAGAAATTGAAGAGCAGAAAACAGCATTTCTAGGGCAGCCAGTTCTTGGAGGGGATTTCTGAAAACTCAGATCCTGCCCCTACTATTTCTCCTTTCCCTTTCCTTACAGATGCCTCATCCTCGAAGGTACCACTCTTCAGAGAGAGGCAGCAGGGGGAGTTACCATGAGCACTATCGGAGCCGAAAGCATAAGCGACGAAGAAGCCGCTCCTGGTCAAGCAGCAGTGACCGTACACGGCGGCGCCGACGGGAAGACAGTTACCATGTCCGTTCCCGGAGGTGAGGCTTCAGGAAGAAAAACTTAAATTAGACCCACTCACTTATTTGTTTATTCAACAAAGATTTATCAGTTTCAACCTAAGTAGCTAATATAATGTGATGCTCAAAATGGGTATCAATTTAACCCATTTACACTGTGGTGTTGAGTGTTATCATAGAGGAAGTATGTTTGAAAGGGGCTAAGGAAGCCTCCAACAGGTTTGATTGCAGGGGGGCAAGATACATAGATCAGGGAAAACTTCCCAGAGAACGTGGCGTCTAAGCTTGTCTGAATGACAAGCGAAGTGTTGTAGGCAAAGGGAAAGCAAATGCAAAGGACTAGGAACTTGAGATGGCTTATCAGTTAATAGATAAAATAGAGTTCGGTCTCCATGGTTTTAATAAGTCAGCCGCATGTTCAGTGGAAGGGATGGGTTAAGGATAGTTTGGAGCAAAGCTGCATGTCAGTCAGAAATGGCTTGAGAGAGAAGCAACTCTTCATGCCATTACATCTCTGGAGGGGAGGAGGAGGCCCTCAGGGGGAGTTGTCCTGCAGGTGTCTTTTTAGAGGTTATGGTGATGTGCAGATGAGGGGGGTCCTCCTCTGTGCTTAGTTATTTCACGGCCCTGGCTCTTGTTCCTCTCAGAGTGGCTTGAGTGTGTGAGAACTACTTTTCTCACGTTACTCCTTTTCCTCAGTGCAGGGGGACCTTGTTAAATGGTATGGCAAGGACTGTGACCTGAACAGATGCACCTAATTAGGGTGTTTGTTGTCTAACAGCAGCTATGACGATCGTTCATCTGATCGGAGGGCATATGACCGGCGATACTGTGGCAGCTACAGGCGCAATGACTACAGCCGAGATCGGGGAGAAGCCTACTATGACACAGACTACCGGCATTCCTACGAGTACCATCGGGAGAACAGCAGTTACCGCAGCCAGCGCAGCAGCCGTAGGAAGCACCGACGGCGGAGGCGGCGCAGCCGGACGTTCAGCCGTTCGTCTTCGGTGAGTGCTAGCCCAGGCCCTTCCTCTCCCCACTCTTCTTCAGCCCTCTGGGACCCCGGTAAGTGAGAAACATTGGGGCGTGAACACTGAGGTATTCGCTTGGAAGCTCTCCAGCTCTTGGAGGGCCCTGAATCTGCTTCGGAGGTGAATGGGCACAGAGCATTTGTGAACCCCCGTGCCCTCCCTGGCATGCTGGGCTTATTGTGTTGGGAGCAGCTCTTCCACCCCCCAGAGGCCTCCATTTTCTAATGGGGACCTTGCTTGTGAACAGCCTTTCTCCCCCAAGCCCTGGACTCTGGCCCCCTCAGCAGGTGGGCTTGGGTGGGAGCAAGGGGAGACCTGTGCCTGCCTGGAAGGGCACCGTGTAGAGCATGGGGTTGTGGGTGACATTGGCAACAACACCACTTCTCCGCTCTGCCCATGCCTCTCCCCGTTCCCATTTTGGGTTTGGGGACTTGGGATTGTGCGCCGCTCTCTCTTCTCACCCCGATCCGCCTTACTGCATCTGACGTGTTCCCTTCCACTGTCCCCCATCATTGTCTGTCCCCCCTGGCTGGGCGCCTGTGACCGGTGACCCCTCCACCACCCACCCCGCCTCCCTCCGGCCCCCGCTCCGACACCTGGCTTGCTCCGACCCCCCCCGCCCCCCGACAGCAGCACAGCAGCCGGAGAGCCAAGAGTGTAGAGGACGACGCTGAGGGCCACCTCATCTACCACGTCGGGGACTGGCTACAAGAGCGATGTACAAGCCAAATCGTAACAATCCTATAGCCTGTAATGGTCCCATAGCCATCCTAACGTCCTGAGCCAACCCAAGCCACAGCCTCTTTTGCCTTTTCTCAGTGGTGTTGTTTATCTGGGTGGTTTGAGTTGCTGTTGAGAATTGACCTCTGCTGTCCACTCCCAGCTCTCATGGCCCCTGGGTTAAAGGTGGTGGGAATCACGCAGGGGTTTTCTTCCCCTGTGACCATCTGTATCTGTTCCCCCTTCCTTCATCTCCTCACCCCAGACTGCTGTGCCCTTTTTTCTTCAAACTGAACTCATTCCCCACCCTTTCTCCCCCCCTTCTCCCCCACCCTGCTTTTTTCATTTCAGATGAAATTGTCAGCACCTTGGGAGAGGGGACCTTCGGCCGAGTTGTACAGTGTGTTGACCATCGCAGGTAAACGTCAGCCCGCTCCAGACTCCACACTTGTTAGCCATAAAGAGGTAGTGAGGGTTATCTGAGGCTTTTTTTCATTAATGAGCCAAAGATAGGATTTCTTAATCCCCAGGCAGCCCTGTTCCTTCTGAGATATTCTTGAGATTCCAGCAAAAGCCTTTCCTGCCATCCTGTAGGGGTGGGGCTCGGGTTGCCCTGAAGATCATTAAAAATGTGGAAAAGTACAAGGAAGCAGCTCGACTAGAAATCAATGTGCTGGAGAAAATCAATGAGAAGGACCCTGACAACAAGAAGTAAGCGCTGCTGGAGTATGTGGGGCGTCTGAGAGGCTACACCTCAAGACGGGAAAACCTTCCCAACATGGACTAGACAGGCAGAGGAGTTGTAGACTGCCTCGTTTCCTGTTCGTCGTCGTGGAGTAGTAGAACATTACTGTTACTGAAAGGAAGGAAGGGTCTGGGACATGCTGTAATCCATTCTCCTTGTTTCGGGGGCAGTTAGATTGCTCTGTAGTTGAGCTCCAACTCAGGATGACCTTTGTAGGAATGTGCCCTGGAAATGGCCCTGAGACTGAGAATCAACCTTTTTCATCAAAAAAGTACTTGAGTTTTTAATAGAACTACGCTAATGAAGTTGCAGGTGTTTATGTATAGTTTCTCTGTTCTCACACGTTGCATAATCAAAATGTAAAA
Organism: Budorcas taxicolor; assembly: GCF_023091745.1. Lineage (NCBI taxonomy): Eukaryota > Metazoa > Chordata > Mammalia > Artiodactyla > Bovidae > Budorcas > Budorcas taxicolor. Next base: position 15,801,574 of record NC_068912.1, read on the forward strand.
TTTCAGAGTATTACTGAAAGACATAAGTAGGTGTAAACATGGGCCCAGTGATGGCTGATGGTGAGTGAATTTCAAGAGCAGGAGCTGGGGTCATGTTGACGGAGTGGCAGTTTGACAATTCAGGGTCCACATTGGAGCCTGGCACTCAGCAGCTCCTATTTAACTATTTGAAATGTTGCAGGAAAATGGTTTGAAGTTTGGCAAGTAGTACTTCTCTTCCTGGGTCTGCCAGAAAGGCCATTCTGTAGTTGAACTGACTTTTCTTGGTGATAATAGCTGGCATGTTTTTACCCAAGTATGTGCAGTCAGCAGCAGTAGTCCTTTGTTGGAGGGGTGGTGGACAGATGGGAGCTCCTCAGACATCCCCTTCCCATCTCTCTTCCCAGCCTCTGTGTCCAGATGTTTGACTGGTTTGACTACCATGGCCACATGTGTATCTCCTTTGAGCTTCTGGGCCTTAGCACCTTCGATTTCCTCAAAGACAACAACTACCTGCCCTACCCCATCCACCAAGTGCGCCACATGGCCTTCCAGCTGTGCCAGGCCGTCAAGTGTGAGTGGGGTGGGCCAAGGCGGACTCGGGCAGCCCCTTCCTCCACTGGACCTCTTGGGTCTCAGTTGTGCACTGGTGAAGCCCCTAAACAGGCACCTCGACAATCTGCAGTTCTTCTGTTCACTGTCCTGTTGGCATCTCCTCTTCTGACTTAACTCCTTCACTTTTGTCATCACTGATTGTTTCTCCTCCACATTCAACCTAGCAAGAACTCGAAGAGAAAGCATTTGAAGTCAGAGCTCTTAATTACCTCTTTTTTCTTTCACTCCCCTTCTTTGGGAAAGTAAGTCAGGCACTAAGCACAAAGAGACAAAAAGATTCCTCACGCTAGAGGTTTGCACTCGTCTGGAGCTGAGACACTCCCTGCTCTCAGCAAGCCAGGTGGGAGCAGGGAGTAGCCAAGGTGCCAGGTTGAGAATTCAGACTAGTACATACTTCCTCCTCAGCCATCAGAATAATACAGTTTCACAGAATTAAATTCACAGGAATCAGATAAACACATGTTAAAGCACAAAAATACAACTCATCGGGACTTCTGTGATAGTCCACTGGTTAAGACCCCACACTCTGTTGCAGGGTTCAACCCTTGGTTAGGGAAGTAAGATCCCTGCATATCATGAGGTGTGACCAGGGGAAGGAAAAAACTATAGCAAACCATCTATACATTGGTTGAGAAATATATATATAACTTATGTTAATAAGCATAGTGCTTGTCAGACTAGGCATTTCATTTGGAAGTAGAGCAGAAAGCAGCCAAGTGCTTCTGGACCTGCCTCCTCACCAGCTTTGAGCTAGGTGACCAAGCGTGGAGTCAGCTGGTAGTAGTTAGTTCTAGCCACCTGGACCAACCCTGACCTGGCCTTCTCCTCTGCAGTCCTGCATGATAACAAGCTGACACATACGGACCTCAAGCCTGAAAATATTCTGTTTGTGAATTCGGACTACGAGCTCACCTACAACCTAGAGAAGGTAAGGTGGACAGGGTCTGTCCCTTGGCCAGTGCGCACAGGTGGCCATTGCCCCTTTGCCTTTCTTTTAGCCCTTTTTGTCCCCCCGTTTACTTTTTTCTCCCACACTTTCTGCTCTGGCTCTGAAAAAAACAATACCAAAATAGATGGAAAGGGAGAGATTTAAGATTTAGATTCAAAGAGAATTTGGAAGCAGAACCTCAGTTAACTTTCCTGTACAGTGAAAATGCTGACAAGGTTCTTGGTTTGGTTTCTTCTCTTTTCTGTAAGGAAAGCTCAGCCCTGTTGACTAACTGGAGATCATGGGGATCTCAGCTAAGGAAGCTATTCCTCACTTTGCTATCTGCTATATGTTATCGAAAAACTGTATACCAGTCACTTAGGTATACTCTTCAGATGCATGCTATTCTATAGTTACTCCTAAATCCTCTTTCTCCCCCATTCCTATCCATCCCTATCCATCCACTCTGATGGATATGGGGGAGGCTGTAAAAGCAGAAGACGTGTGGGAGCGGGCAGGAGGTCAGAGTTGGTTTTTTAAGGCTCAGAAGCACTTTAGAGAATAGCAGTAGAATCTTGGTCTGTTTTTCCTCTCAGTCTTGGTGCAGAGGTTCATGTTTTTCCTGCTTTGCCTCCTAGAAGCGGGATGAGCGCAGTGTGAAGAGCACAGCCGTGCGGGTAGTAGACTTTGGCAGTGCCACCTTTGACCATGAGCACCATAGTACCATTGTCTCCACCCGCCATTATCGAGCGCCAGAGGTCATTCTTGGTAAGAGGGGGAAGGACAAGATGGTCCAAGTATGTGAGGTGGTATGGTGGTGAGGGGGGCCCCCGAGCCTCATAATACCTTTCCTTCCCATCCCTACCTAGAGTTGGGCTGGTCTCAGCCTTGTGATGTGTGGAGTATAGGCTGTATCATCTTCGAATACTATGTTGGCTTCACCCTCTTCCAAGTAAGTGGTTGGGTGTCTTATGAGACCACTAGGCATTCTTCTACCTGATTTCCTTCTCTGCTGAGAAACTGCCTGCTCATTCCTCCACATTGCTTAGCTTCCCAGCAGCTAGACCCCAGCATCCCTTCTCAGTCCCTTGCTCAGTTCTGTCTTTGTTTCCCAGACCCATGACAACAGAGAGCATCTAGCCATGATGGAAAGGATCCTGGGTCCCATCCCTTCCCGGATGATCCGAAAGACAAGGTGAACCTGGAGTGGGAGGAATGTAACCCTTCTTTTCTCTCCACAAAATTGGTCTCTATCACATTTTCTTTTCTCTTCAACACCTGCCTTGCCCTCAGCTACTCTCAGATGGGAGAATAAGGGAAATTAATCCCATAACAAGAGGAACCTCCTGATTCCTCAACTTCCCCCTTCCCCTCTAGGAAGCAGAAATATTTTTATCGGGGTCGCCTGGATTGGGATGAGAACACATCAGCTGGGCGCTACGTTCGTGAAAACTGCAAACCACTTCGGGTGAGCCGGACTGGGAGTGAATAGTGCCCACCACCCAGAGGTCCCTTCCTTCCTAAGGTGTTTTGCCCCTGGAATGCCTTTCACAAGCAGAGTTAGGAAACAAGGGGAGGAAAACAGAAAGAAATCTTTTGTTGATAGGAGAGAAAGGGAGTGGTTTTATGAAAGGAATGAGGTTAGACAGCCATTTATTTCTTGAGCCAACCAAAAAAAATAAACTGCTTTTGAAGAGCTTACATTTTATTGAGCTAAAGAAGATTCATGAAGTTGTCAAGGATAAAAATAAGTAGAACTTTCAGAGAGTATGAAGGAATAACTGTGCCAGTGGGAAGGCAGGTTGAGCTGTAACATCAGAGATGGCCCTGGTGTGGTCCTAGTCAAGTAGCATCATATGGTCACGAGCAGATCCTTGGTCCTTCAGGATTGAAAGCTAGGGCCTTGAAGAAGGCAGGGCTTATAAGGCATCGGGCCTCACCTTTTTCCTGCCCTCCACCACCAGCGGTATTTGACCTCAGAGGCAGAGGAACACCACCAGCTCTTCGATCTGATTGAAAGCATGCTAGAGTATGAACCTGCCAAGCGGCTGACCTTGGGCGAAGCCCTTCAACACCCTTTCTTCGCCCGCCTTCGGGCTGAGCCACCTAACGCCAAGTTGTGGGACTCCAGTCGAGATATCAGTCGGTGACGATCTGTCCCTGGGCACCCCTGTGTCTCCTAACAGCAGTGGGTGTCCAGTCCAGGACACTGGTGCTTTTTTATACAAGAGAACAGAGCCGGAGCTCACTCCTTCCTCCTGGCTCCCTATGTACCTGTGAATATGTGAAATAGTGTAAATATGAAAGAACTTGTACCACCGCTTCAACCCCTGCCTTGTACATAATGCTGTTCCATCTCACACTCTTCCCACCCTCACCTGCCCCTTCAACAGCTAAGTTGGATCTGGGCAGAATGAGGTAACCAGAAGGGATCTACACCATGTTTTATAAGGAATTTTGTACAGTCTTTGTGAAATAAAATGATGTGCTTCACCCGACCCCCATCCCTGGAGTTTGAGGTTTGGAGATGCTGGGGTGGTGGGATGATTAGATTGGCAACGAAGGGAGTCCCATCTTACCCTTCAAAATTAACCTCAGGCTACCAGTTTACCTGAGCGATGGGTGGGTAACATTTGACTGTAAGAAAGGGTTATAAAGTGAGCACATATTTGATGTGAATAATGAGGTTTGGGAAAGAGGTTCGGTTAGTATAGCTGTTAGGTTGGGCCCCAGGGTAGGGTCAGAAGTCCAGATAAAAAACTTCCTGAACTGGTCTCCTGGGATACCGCCACCTCCGGTCGGAGGACTCCCATCATACTCTTTCGAAGGCTAGGGCGGGTCGGGATTCTAACGCGAGGCCTACTGGGAGATGTAGTTCGTTAGTTGAAGGTAGTCACGTGGGAAGGGGCGGTACTTGGCTCCTGAGACCGAGTTAGAGGCGTCACGTGGGGGCACTTCCTTCTTTTCCTTTATCCGAGACGCAGGCGCAACTCGCTGCTGCTGCGGGGATCCTTGTGACCCTTCCGGTCGGTACAGCCAATCCGTGCACAGGGAAGCGGGGCGGACCGAGAAGAGCGGAGCGGAGGGAGCTCTGAGAGCCGCTGCCGCCGCCACTGCCACGGCAGGGGCGTGGAGGGCAGGGGCGGCCCAAGCCGAAGTTGCAAACATGGCTCAAAGCAGAGACGGTGGAAACCCCTTCGCCGAGCCCGGCGAGCTTGACAACCCCTTTCAGGTGACTTGCGCCGACCTCTTTTAGGCTGCTGGGGTGGTTTCTCGGTTCTAGAGGGTCGGGCTAACGTATTCCTGTTCGTGACATTTGATCCGAGGAAGGGCCGCCACGTGGGTGTGACGACGACTCCAAACCAGTGAGCATCCTTGGGGGGCGGGCCCTGCCCCTAAAGGCGCTGGTACTGGTAGTGTGGGTGAAAGGTTGGGGGCAGATATATTGGCCAACAGCCTGGCCCCAAGCTGCAGTTCTTGGAGCCACAGCAATTGAAAAGAGGCCCCTATGAGTTCCCGCAGAGGCACCAGGTGCCAACTGAGCCGCAGCTCTCTGCCCACAGGACCCAGCTGTGATCCAGCATCGACCCAGCACGCACTATGCTACTCTTGATGTCTACAACCCTTTTGACACCCGGGAGGTGAGATTCTGGAGAGCACAGGAAGGCCGGGAAGGGTAGGGTATGCCAACAAGCCCACTGTGTTGAGGTTCAGGGGACTTTTCTGCACGCAAAAGAAGAAAGAAGCACCGTGATCTTTGTTCCCTGGAAGAGGCCAGTCTGCCATGGGATGCCTAACCCATCTAAAGACATCAAGGCCAGAGATCTGTCAGTTTGAGCTCTAAATATCAGTCTTGGGATTACCTGGATTCTATCAGGGCCTGATGAAGACCCTGTCTGGGGAGGCTTTTTTAAAAATGAAAAGGGATGGGCTTGGTTGGAGTTGAGAAAACAAAGTATGCTTAGGTACACAATTAGAAAGCAAGGGATGAAGAAGACTAGACCTGGTTGTTGTCTCACTGAAATATAAAAATGTAAGAGTTTAAGGAGATTGATTTGGTAGATGAATGCTTTGAATCTTGGCTAAGGAACTTGATGTGAGGGTAGCTGCAAGTTGTTAGAGAGTTCTATGATATAAACACAGTGACTAGCTTTCTAATAACTGGGGGGGGGGGGCTGCCACTTTAGGTAATAAGTTTTAGGTCTAAAGGTATTCAAGTAGACTCTAGCCTCCTGTGTTATGGGGGACTAGATGATGCTTAAGGTCTTTCCAAACTCAACAGCCACCACCAAGCTATGAGCCTCCTGCCCCTGTTCCAGTAGCTCCACCCTCAGCTCCACCCTTGCAGTCCTCAAGAAAACTCAGCCCCACAGAACCCAAGAACTATGGCTCCTACAGCACCCAGGTAGGGGGGTGTATAGGCAGGGGTATGGGGAGGGGGCATCCCTGTGGTTCAGGACTCAAATCTCCATCTGCTCTAACTGGGCAGGCTTCAACTGCAGCAGCCACAGCTGAGCTGCTAAAGAAACAGGAGGAGCTCAACCGAAAGGCAGAGGAGCTGGACCGAAGGGAGCGGGAACTCCAGCATGCTGCCCTGGGCAGCGCAGCTAGTAAGTGGATCCTTGATAGGGTTGCGGAGGGCGTCTGACAGCTTTGAAGTCTCAAAAAAGGAGCTCAGAGCATGGGCACTGGAACCAGATTGCAGAGTTTGAATTTGGGTGCAGTGGCTTATTAAGGATGAGCTCTTAGGCAAGTTACTTAATCTTGAGTGCCTCAGTTTCCTTACTTGTAAAATGAGAATAATGTTTGTACCTGTTTAACAGGATTGTTGTGAGGTTAAACAAAGTTATATAGATAACTATATAGTTGTAGAGATGCCCACATCCTGGGCATAGTGGTTAGAAGTTATAAGCCATAGTAAACAAAAGTCATAATAAACACTACTAATATAGTGTTTACTATTTGCCCTTGTCTTCTTGAACTCTCAAATTGGAAATAGAGAATCCAGGGGTAAAAGGACGGGGGAGTGATTTGTTGGTCTCTGTTTCACTTGTGGGGCCCTCCGGCTCTATTTGTGCTTTACAGCTCGACAGAACAATTGGCCTCCTCTGCCTTCTTTTTGCCCAGTTCAGCCCTGCTTTTTCCAGGACATCTCCATGGAGATCCCCCAAGAATTTCAGAAAACAGTATCCACCATGTACTACCTCTGGATGTGTGAGTAGTTAGAAACCTTTTTGGAGGAAAAGTATAGGTAGTAAGTTGTACATCATTTCTTTTCCTGGAGCTCACTCGCCCAGAACTAGATACTTTGAATGAAGTATCATTGAAGGCTCATTTCTCTGGCATTTTCCAGATTACTCCTTTTACAGTACTCAGAACTTATTCTCCAGTCTTCTAGCAAATGTACGTTCTTGCGCTCTCCCCCTTCTCCTTGTCCATATGCATAAATGTATTCTGGATCCTTTTAAAAGTCTTTGCAAACCGGATGACACACGGTTGAGGTTTGCTGGTTGTCTCCCCTGTTGAGGATCCTTTGAAGGTGGAAGCTGCCTTCCTTTCCTTACTCTGCCGCATTCGGTGAGGGTTGTGGGGTGGGCTTCTCGGGAAAGGAGCTCTCACAGAGCCATCATCCTGTCCCTCTGACCCTTAGGCAGTACTCTGGCTCTCCTCTTGAATTTTCTTGCCTGCCTGGCCAGCTTCTGTGTGGAGACCAGCAATGGCTCAGGCTTTGGGCTCTCTATCCTCTGGATCCTCCTCTTCACTCCGTGCTCCTTCGTCTGCTGGTATCGCCCCATGTACAAGGCTTTCCGGTAAGAAGGGGCAGTGGGCATGATGGCAGGGAAGGGACTTGGAGGGGCCCCTTTCTGCTCCTACAACCCTGATTCTTTGCCCACACTTCCCATTTTTTTCTCTTTGCAGGAGTGACAGTTCATTCAGTTTCTTCGTTTTCTTCTTCATTTTCTTCGTCCAGGATGTTCTGTTTGTCCTCCAGGCCATTGGGATCCCAGGTTGGGGGTTCAGGTCTGTGAGACTGCCATTTACACTCACCCCTTCCTCCCACTCCTTTTGATCAAGTCAGCATTGGATACTGGAGTTGTTCAGAAAAAGGAACTGTGGTTTTAATCCTTGGGAGATACTGATTTAATAGGGTTACAGGACACCCTCCATGATAGAGAGCTCAGACAGTACTGTCAACAGACAGATTAAGGGAAAGCTGGTTGGACATGCTCAGTCTGAGGAGGCTTCCTGGAGGAGGCATGTGTAATGTTGAAGAGGAAGCATCCTCAACAGAAAGGTCTGTTTGGAGTGAGGATGTCTGGAAGAGCTTGGAGAGCTAGGATGGTTCAGAAGCTGAGGTTAAGCTAGTTTGGGACTGCAGTGCACGGCAAGTTGCCAGGCCCACAGGGAAACGGCCCCTGGTTCGAAGACAGGACGAGTGGAGAAGCTGGAAACACTGGGACCGAGCTGTGAGCAGTTCTCCTCACTTCCGTGGATTTTCTCCTCCTTGCAGTGGCTGGATCTCTGCCCTGGTGGTGCTGAAGGTCAACACGGCTGTAGCTGTACTCATGCTGCTGGTTGCCCTGTTCTTCACTGGCATCGCTGTGCTGGGAATTGTTATGCTGAAGCGGGTGAGGGGCTGTAGGTGGGGCGTGGAGAGTGATATCACGTGTCCCTGGGGACTTGACTGGAACATTCAGGAGCAACTGGGGAGGGCCAGGCAGATGGAAGGATTCTCAGCTAATGGACCTGAGCGGAGGGGGCGGTTGTAGGGGTATGTGTGCATGTGTGCTGGTCGGGAGCCAAGAAGGAAAAGCTAGAGCTACAGGCTGCTGAGTGGTCGTGATGGTATTAGATTGGAGTGGGATTAACAGTGGCTGGAACATGCTGTAAAGTCTGTGTCTTCTACTTGCAGATCCACTCTTTGTATCGCCGCACAGGTGCCAGCTTTCAGAAGGCCCAGCAAGAGTTTGCAGCTGGTGTTTTCTCCAACCCTGCGGTGCGAACCGCAGCTGCCAATGCAGCCGCTGGGGCTGCAGAAAATGCCTTCCGGGCCCCGTGACCCCTAACTGGGATGCCCTGGCCCTTCCACTTGAGGGAGGCGACTAGCCCCCATCCCTGAGGTCTCTGGGACTTTTGAGACATCACTGTTTGATGTCTCCACTATAGTACCCCCAATGATACAGCCATGACTGCTGAACCTGACTTAAGGGTGTGGGGAGGCCAGCGTGACCCAGTCACTGCTTCCCTCTCACCCCTCCATCAGGCCACACTGCTGCCACAACTACACACCCGACCCGCTTCCCTCTGCTGTGCCAAGGCTGTTGCTTCGGTTATTTAAATAAAATGGAACTGGAACACAAATCTCTGTTTCTGGAATTTTAATGGGAACTAGGTCTTATAGACTTGGGCACGACTGAGCGACTTCACTTTCACTTTTCACTTTCACGCATTGGAGAAGGAAAGGGCAACCCACTCCAGTACTCTTGCCGGAGAATCCCAGGGACAGAGGAGCCTAGTGGGCTGCCGTCTATGGGGTCGCACAGAGTCGGACACGACTGAAGCGACTTAGCAGCAGCAGCAGGTCTTGCAGAAGATAAAGTGGAAGCGACTGGAGTGGAAGCTGAATTGTGGACTCTGGAGGGAAGGTCGGACCTGGCCTTAGTGTAAACGGAGAGCTGTGGCGGCGGGACAGCAGAGCCCACTGGCTGGCTCAGGAAGTGGGAGGGAAGTCCCCGGTTGGGCGTGGAATCGCGGAGCTGCCAGTGAAATCAGCTCTCCACCCCGCTCCTTTAATGACTTTCTCCTTTAAGATAGAGCCGCTACCTCTTGTGGGAACGCAGCGGCCTAGGGGCATGAGAGGCTGGGCGGGGCCCAAGTAGGCGCCGAAAGCTTTAGCTCGGGCCCTGCGGGGCCGCAGCTCCTCGCCAGACCAACGGGGGCGGCCAGCTCGCCCGGCCGTCCGCCCCATCCCTTCCCGTCCCTCCCCCTTCCTCTCCCACCCCACCCCCTTTCTCTCCCACCCCCTCTCTCCCACGGTCTCCGACTGGGACTACAACTCCCGGGGTGCAGCGCGCTGGCCCTCGTACCACGCCCCTCCTCCCGCACCATCTCATCCCCCATCCCCCGTCTCCAGTCCCGGACCTGCTGCAGCCTGAGCTAGGGGAGCAAGAGCGTGGTGGGGAGGGGAGTGGGGCTGGCGACCCTGGAGACGGCGGCGCCGCAGCCTCTCCCCACCAGGCGGCCTCGGATCCAACTGGACACTCTGAATGCACACCGACCGCGCCTCTAGAGTCACCCCACGCCGACCCGAACCTCTTCTCTAGACTTCTTTCCCATCCTTCTCGCCTTTTACCCTTCCCACCCTTCCCGGTTCTGGAACGCCTCCCTCTCTTCACTCCCTGACCGGCCCTTTTCCGCGCCCTTCTTCCCTAGGGAGATGCGATGAGCCGGTGCCCCCGCGTTCTCAGCGCCGTAACGGTTACGGTGCCCGTCCAGTACCCGTGGTGGGGAGGGAGCACTCCGCGGCCCCTCCGTGAGGCCTCCCCCTCGGACTCCCCCCCAGCTGGAGTCCCTGGGCCATGCCTCAGGGGACCCAGCCAGGGGGTGGGCTCTAGAGGGAGGGGGGTGGAGAGGAGGAAGGACGGGGCCTTGGGCTCCTCTGAGATGCTCCCAAGCGCCAGGGGGTGCCGAGCAAGGCTCAGGCAACCCGGCGGCAGGCATGATGCCCTCGCCTAGCGATTCCAGCCGCTCGCTGACTAGCCGGCCCAGCACCCGGGGCCTTACACACCTCCGCCTCCACCGACCCTGGCTACAGGCCCTGCTCACTCTGGGGCTGGGTCAGGTGTTCCTGGGCATCCTGGTGGTCACCTTCAGCATGGTGGCCTCCTCCATCACCACCACCGAGAGCGTCAAGAGATCCTGCCCGTCTTGGGCTGGGTTCTCGGTGAGTTGGGTGCACAGTTGTTGGGTGTGGGAGGCTCCTTGGGCCCCACCCCTCAACACCAGCTGCCAGCCCAAATCCTGGCCTCTCCTGGTCCTCTTACTCCTTACAGAGCTGGGTACACCCTGTGATGCGGGGCTCACCCAGGTGCCTCCCCTTCATGCTGAGCCTGTGCCCGCTTTATCCCCAGCTGGCATTTTCCGGGGTTGTTGGCATCGTGTCTTGGAAGCGGCCATTCACTCTAGTGGTAGGTGCCAGGGTCTGATGCCCACTGGGAGGCAGGTGCCTGGCACCTGAGGGGATGCCCATTTATGCCCCCAAGAAGGGAACTGACTTTTCCACTCATGTTGACCAGGCATGAATGCCTGTGCACGAGGGTGGCTCCATTTGCAGTAGAGGGTATTTTGGGGGTCTCAGCCCTGAGTCTATGCCCTCTTTTTCCCAGATCTCCTTCTTCTCCTTGCTTTCGGTGCTCTGTGTCATGCTCAGCATGGCCGGCTCTGTTCTCTCCTGTAAAAACGCTCAGCTGGCCCGAGACTTCCAAGAATGCAACTTGGTGAGATCTGAGGAGGGCGAGCCTGAGTACAATAGTTGGGGGAGGTGTGTGGAACAGCTCGGCTTGTCCGGGTTCAGGCTGCCTCACTCTCTCCACTCCCACTCAGGATGGAAAGGTCTGCGTGTGCTGCCCCTCTGCTCGTCTTCTCAGGCCCTGTCCAGAGTCGGGGCAGGAGCTGAAAATTGCCCCTAACTCCACCTGTGATGAAGCCCGAGGGGTCCTCAAGGTAAGCATGCACCCCCATCTCCACCATTCCTTTCCCTCCCACCATCTTCCTGGCTCACACTCTTGTGTCTCCTCCTGAGTCCTCACAGGCCCTGAATATGTGGGACTTACTGCACCCTAGGCTGCTCTCACATTCCTCTCTCTCGCCTTCCCCAGAACTTACTCTTCAGCGTCTGTGGGCTCACCGTCTGTGCCGCCGTAATCTGTACCCTCTCTGCCATTGTCTGCTGCATCCAGATCTTCTCCCTGGACCTTGTGCACACGGTGAGTGGGAAGCTGGGGTCCAAGCCACGAAGGTAGGCTGGGGGCAGGGGTGTGTGTGCTGGGACTGGTCTTGGGGGGAGGGAATGGCTGCAGCGCTGGCTTTTGAGCACCAGGGGCTGTGGCTCACCTAATAGGCATGTTGACTGTAGGAATATTTAAGAGGGAGGGTGAGGAGGGGAGTCACTGGGAGTAACAGAAGTGTGTGATGTCAGCCCCAGGGCATTGGAGAATGGGACTAAAAGTTGGGCGGAGTCCAGAAGGTCTTAGATGGGGGCAAGGATAACGGGCTGATGTTCTGGTGGGGACAGAACAGAGAGTGATTCTGGGTGCAGAAGAGTCCATAAAGAGGAGGAATTTCTAGATGGGCAGGGTAAGAGGTGAAGGTCCTCAGCTGGGGCAGTTAGAAGAGGAACTTGTTCTGGCAAAGGAAGGGGCCGGAACTGAGCTTCTTGGAGGGGGCGGGGTCAGAAAATGTAGAGGAGAGAGGAATGTGGGAATCAAGGAGCTGTATTCCCAGGATACAAGCGCGCTGACCTGCTTGCTCCCCAGCAGTTGGCCCCTGAACGCTCAGTCTCAGGCCCTCTGGGGCCTCTGGGCTGTACCTCCTCGCCCCCAGACCCTCTCCTGCACACCATGCTGGACCTGGAGGAATTTGTACCACCTGTGCCCCCGCCACCGTACTACCCCCCAGAGTATACCTGCAGCTCAGAAACAGATGCGCAGAGGTGAGGCCAGGCAAAGTCCTATTGGGGGAACTAAGGAAGGAGACTGGGGCTGGGACCAGATTGGTGGGGAGGGATCTTTTCAGAATAGTTCTTTTCCAGGCTTTGACCCTTTCCCTCCTTCTGCCAGCATCACCTACAATGGCTCCATGGACAGCCCAGTGCCCTTGTACCCTACTGATTGCCCCCCTTCTTATGAGGCCGTCATGGGGCTACGAGGAGACAGTCAGGTGAGAGCAGGGCTTGGTGCAGGCTGGGGACTCTAAGACAGAGCCTGAAAATCTGAGTGAGCTGCTGGTACTGGATAAAGATAATACTAGTTCTCATGATCTAAAGCACTAGCACATCCACTGTCTCTTTGACCTGCCTGAGAAGGTAGTGAGGTGGGTGGGGTAAGAACTATTATTTCCATTTAACAGACGTGGAAACTGAGGCCCACATAAAGTGACTCGGACAAAGTGACAGAGCGGGACTGGAATCTAGGTCTCCTGAGCTCTGTCAAGCCTCTGGGGTGGCCGTATCATCGGTGTGCAGGGCTGGATGCTTGACCCTTGTGTCTTCTGCAGGCCACTCTGTTTGATCCTCAGCTGCATGATGGCGCCTGCATCTGCGAGCGAGTGGCCTCCATTGTAGACGGTGAGCAAAAAGTGGGGAGGGTGGACAAAGACTGGGACGCCTGGGAGAGTGGAGCTGGTGGGTGGGCAGGGCAGGGATTAGACTGAGTTGGTGGGTGCATGACAAGCGAGAGCTGGGTTTTCCTGGAAAACTGGACTTAGTGGTCTCCTCTGAGATAACACTGGAGGCAGGCTGGCCCCCAGGGGGCTTGTCCTGAGGAAAGAGGCACTGCCTAGCCCTGGCCAAGCTGATGCTACCCAGCCACCCCTACTGCCCACAGTGTCCATGGACAGCGGGTCTCTGGTGCTGTCAGCCATCGGCGACCTCCCGGGGGGCTCCAGCCCGTCGGAGGACTCGTGCCTGCTGGAGTTGCAGGGCTCCGTGCGCTCCGTTGACTACGTGCTCTTCCGCTCTATTCAGCGCAGCCGCGCCGGCTACTGCCTCAGCCTGGACTGCGGCCTTCGGGGCCCCTTCGAGGACAGCCCCCTTCCCCGGCGGCCCCCAAGGGCAGCCCGCTCCTATTCCTGCTCTGCCCCCGAAGCCCCACCCGCACTGGGTGCCCCCACAGCGGCCCGCAGCTGCCACCGCCTGGAGGGCTGGCCGCCTTGGGTGGGACCCTGCTTCCCCGAGCTGAGGCGGCGGGTCCCCCGGGGAGGCAGCCGGCCAGCTGCGGCCCCTTCCCCCCGAGCCCCGGCTCGCCGCTTCAGCGATAGCTCAGGTTCCCTCACCCCGCCGGGGCACCGGCCTCCTCACCCGGCTCCCCCGCCACCGCTGCTGCTGCCACGGTCCCACAGTGACCCGGGCATCACCACCTCCAGCAACACTGGTGAGCCCCCACAAGGTTCAGGAGAGGGTAGGCACTGGGAGTGAGAGGGCCAATGATGCCCGCCGGGATTTGGGACATTACTGGGGTTTCTGAGGAGGCAGAAATTCTGATTCGCACCTGCATCAGACACTTACATCACCTGTGAAAAACACACCAGTCAGTAGCTTAGTGGTTAAAAAAAGAGGATTTGGTGTTGGAATCCAGTCTCACAGGCCCCAGGTTGGGTTAGTTACCTACTCTTTCCAAGCCTCGGTTTCTAACCTGTAAAGTGGGTATAATAACAATACCTCACTGTACATACTGTGGCGTTACTGAGAAGAGATGCAGGTCAAATGCTTCTGCCCTAGCGCAGAACAGGCTTGTCGTTACCATTTTGTGCCAGGGACTGGGGAGGATACAGCAGAGAGTGATGGCGCCTTAGTCCCTGATTTGGTGGATCGTTCCATCTAGTTGCTGGCAGACATGGGCAGCGACAGTGCCCCCTTGGTTGGGAGTGGGCTGTAGGAGCTGGGCTTGTGTTCTCAGGAGGGCGGTGAGATGGGTAGGGGTGTCTACAGCACACTCCCAACTCAGTCTGTTTCTCTCCCCTCTTCAGCTGAATTCAGGGACCTTTATACCAAAGTGCTTGAGGAAGAAGCTGCTTCCGTTTCCTCTGCAGATACAGGTTAGGCACACTGTTGGTTCCCCGGGGGCGGGGGATAGGGCAGTGCTGCCTGGCCTTTTCTGCACCTCCCATTCCACCCACTCTCCCTCTCTCTCCCCCCAGGGCTCTGCTCTGAAGCCTGCCTCTTCCGTCTAGCCCATTGCCCTTCCCCCAAGTTGCTCCGTGCCCGCTCAGCAGAGAAGCGGCGCCCTGTGCCCACCTTCCAGAAGGTCCCCCTGCCCTCGGGCCCTGCACCAGCCCACTCCCTGGGGGACCTGAAGGGCAGCTGGCCAGGCCGGGGCCTGGTCACCCGTTTCCTCCAGATGTCCAGGAAGGCCCCAGATTCCAATGGGAATGGAGCCCATGGGCATAAACAGGTAGAGTCGGGGGAGCCGAGGAAGACACCCAGGAAAGCCTGGAGCTTCGAGTTAGGGGCCATACTGATGCTCTCTCCTGTGGCCCCATCTAGGTGCCCCGGAGCCCCTGGGGCCGGCCAGGCCGAGAGAGCCTCCACCTTCGCAGCTGCGGCGACCTAAGCTCCGGCTCCTCCCTGAGGCGTCTCCTGTCCGGCCGCAGGCTGGAGCGTGCTACCCGTCCCCACAGCCTCAGCCTCAATGGGGGCAGCCGGGAGACTGGGCTCTGACCCAGGCCTCCCCCAACACTGAACAGATCCAGATGAATGCTGGGGCCACAGCAGACCCCAGCACCCTCTTGCACTGGCTGACACACAGAGAAACCTGCTGAACAGTCCCAAAAGTATCCGTTTCCCTCCTACCTCTAGGGGCTCCTGCTGCTTGCCTCCGCCGTCTGGCCTGGGAGAGCTCCTGTCCTGTGCTGCACGGGTGTTCAGGCTCTGGGGGGACATGCCTGTGCTTCCGGTGCTGGAGGAGGAAAATAAAGCCCAGTTCCCCTGGCGTGACAGTAACTCTGATTCACCAGGGGTTGTGGCCAGGGCACAGGCATGTCCCGGATGTTTAAACATAGGGGGATGTATGCCTGTGCAATGGGGTGGTGGGGTATGAAGGGTCAGAAAAATCAGGCTGGCCTCTCAGCTCTACCACCTCTAACTGCATGACCTTGGGCAAGTTATTTAACCTCAACTGCCTGATCCATAGAACATTGTGAGGACGAAAGTTTGTAAAGCTCTTAACACACTAAGTAAGCCTTCAATAAATTTCAGTTTTTCCCTTCTCTTCTGGATCATTCTTTATCACCATTGAGATTTGTACTAGCATCTCTCTTAGTTACGAAAACTCTCAAGACACCGATATCTATTTCCAGCTACCACACAGTATCTCTGCCCCTTTTCATAGCCAAACATTTTTTCTCTTCCTTCCTTCTACTCAAACATCCATTCTCTCCTCACCCATTCCCATCAGGCTCCTTCCCCTCCCTCTCCCCAGACACTGCTCTTGAAACAAATTTTTCAGTAACCATAAGAAGTATCAGACCCAGTGGCCGCTTCTCTGCTTGCATGCATTTCACTTCACCTCTTAAGAAGCATTTAACCCACGTAATCAGCATCTTTTCTCTTGAATTTTCCCCTTTCTTGTCTTTAAAGACATCACGTTGTTGTTGTTTAGTTGCTAAGCTGTGTTTGACTCTTTTGAGACCCCCATGGACTGTAGCCCACCAGGCTCCTCTGTCCATGGGACTGCACAGGCAAGAATACCGGAGTGGGTTGCCATTTCCTTCTCCAGGGGATCTTCCCAATCCAGGGATGGAACCTGAGTCTCCTGCACTGGCAGGCAGATTCTTTCCCACGAGCCGCCAGGGAAGCCCAGAGACGTCATAGTCTTCTATATTTCCTCCTACTTTGCTGTCCTGGTATCACTTGTCAGCAGTCACACCTCTGCCTGGCTGATTAACACTGGAGAGCCCCAGGTCTCTCCCCTTGGCCCTCTTTTTTCTACCTCCAGTTTGTAGGTAGCCCTGCAAGACCCATGGCTTTCACTGCCATCTATGTGCTCATGGATAATTCTCTCCTTTACCTCTCCACGAGCTCCAACCTCCAATGTGACATCTCTCCTTGGATATTTCGTGGGTGTCTCAGACTCAACATGGCCACAGTGGAACTCTTGATTCCCAACCCTTGTGCCTGTTCCTCTCCGAACATTCTTCTTTTAATACATGGCACCACCACTCACCTTGCTGCACTTTCCATAAGCATAGGAGCTAGCCTCATTTCTTTTTTCTCATCTGGTATGTCCAGTCTTACCCTGAACTCTTCCATGTCTCACCAGCTACCTAGCTCTAGTCACCACCCTCTCTCCTTGCCTCTTAATTGATCTATTTCCATTCTTCCCACAATCCATTCTCCAGTCAGCAAAGTGGTAAGAAATCATGTCATATTAAAGTTCTGCCTAAATGTAATGGCTTCCCATTGTATTTAGGATAATCTCCAAACTCCTTATCAAACTATGGTCAGGTACAACCTGGTCCAATCAAACTGCCATTGCACAAGAGACTTTGCACCAGCTAGCTCTTCACCACAGAAAAGGCGATGGCACCCCCTCCAGTACTCTTGCCTGGAAAATCCCACGGACGAGGGAGCCTGGTAGGCTGCAGTCCATGGGGTTGCAAAGCGTTGGACACGACTGAGCGACTTCACTTTCACTTTTCACGTTCATGCATTGGAGAAGGAAATGGCAACCCACTCCAGTGTTCTTGCCTGGAGAATCCCAGGGACGGGGGAGCCTGGTGGGCTGCTGTCTCTGGGGTCACACAGAGTCGGACACGACTGAAGTGACTTAGCAGCAGCAGCAGCTCTTCACCAACACGAAACTCTGCCCTATAGCTGTTGCTTTCACCTAATTCGAGAGTCTTAGTTCAATATTCATCTTCTCGTTGAGCACTTCGCGTTCTATTATACCGCCCTGTTGTTTTGAATACTTAATTGCTATTTCCAATTATCTTGTTTGTGTCGTCCCATAGAATGCAAACTCCTATGAGCAGGGGTTTGCTCATTGCACTTGGTCTAACACTTAGTAGGTCCTCAACAAACTCATTAAGTTACTAAAAGCGTGAGGTCTTGTAAACAGCTTCGGGACCCTATGACTTTGGGGATAGTAGTGGGACCCTCAGGAGAGAGGGAGTAGGGAGGGGGCACTGCCCATAGATGGCGTCAGGCTGCAAGGCTTCTTGAATAATTCACCATCATAACAACGCAGCTTCAGGGAAAGAGGGTTAGGGCGCGGCCAGAACGACAAAATGAGATAGGAGGGAGTGGAGATTGGGGTTCCCAACGGGGCAATTTCTGGGCACTAAATGTTCCCTATCCCGAGACTCCCAAAGGAGGAAACTCAAGAGTACGGCTCAGCTTCCAGTGACCCGCACTCACTGAAGGAAAGCAACCTCCCCCATCCATTAGGGTGTGCTGGCGAGTATATACGGAGGCGCATGCGCGCTTCTTGCTTCCCGCGCCGTCTTTCCAAATAGAACCCCGAATACGCTTGCGCCGTATTTGGGCTACGGCTGGCCAGCGGAAACAGTCCGTCCCCAGCACTACCAATAAGACGTGCGGAAAGTGCCTGCGTCCCGCCTCCTGACGATTACGGGTCTCCCTTCCCGAGCGAGGCCCGGGTCCCGCCCAACCCGCCCTGCGCGCCTTGCGGCTGCGCGTGGTGAGATGCACCGTGTCTCCGCTGAGCCCTGTTCTCCAGCCCCGCCTACCAGCTTTACAGGCTGCTTTGGGATTTCCTTTCGCCTCCGGTTGGGGCTGCTGTTTCGCTTCACCGACGGTAGGCGTAATGGATTTTGCACGGCTTAGATCTGAACTCTCCCTTCCCTGCATCTGCAGCTCACCCTTTTATCAGCACTGTTATCATTAGTTGTAGGGATGGTCGTGTTTTACTAATGAGGAAGAGGGGAGAAATCTTCAAATCCTCTTCTAAGCACTTGCATTTTTGAGGGCTGGAATGGGGAAAAGTTCTGTATAATTTATCCATTCTTCAGTCATCCGACAAATGTTCAGTAAGCGCAGCACTAGCGTCGGGTGCTGTGCTACCTGGCGATACACATTGACCCTGGCTACTGGCGATACACATTGATCCTGCTCTGTTAGGCTTTGGCAAGGACGGATCAACAAAGGAGTTAGGCCACTGGGTGCTATAATTGACATTAAGTCATTTTTACAATTAACTGCAACTAGCAAGAGCTACAAAGGAGATGCGAGATTTGTGAGCTTGTTACAGGAGGCTGTGTGTGTGAGAGAAAGAGAATTTCTCAGACATAATGACAGAAGCTGAGATCTGAAAAAAAGATGAATAGGCGTTAACTAGGCCTGGAGGTGAAGAGTGGTGCAAACTGAAGAAGAGCCTTTGCGAGGATTCTGAGGAGAAAGGATAGAGAACAAGGGGGCCAGTCCACGGCAGGCTGTAATTAGAGATTGGTCCCCGTGCCTTGGCACTTACTCCTTAGAGTCTGATTTCTACACAGCAGCCAAAGTGATCTTTTAAAAATACAGACCGGATGGTGGCGCTTCCCTGCACCAAACTGTCCAGTGAATTTCCATCTTGGAATAAAACGCAGACTCCTCACAGTGGCCACGAAGGCCTTACAGAATCTGACCCTCAACCTTTTTCCCCAAATTCACTTCCTACCACTCTCCCCCTCACTCCCTTTGTCCAACACTCCCTACCCCTTTATTTTGTTTCATAGTGCTCATGGCCATCTGAAGTTCTGTGTTGTCTACCATCCCCAGTAGAACATAAGGGACTTTATCATCTTATTCATTACTGTATCTAGAACAGTGCCTGGCCCGTAGTAGATGCCCAATTATTATTTGTCAAATATGTGCATTGGGGAGCACATAGCAGGGGTGCCCTGCCCATTTAGGGGTGTCAGGAAAATGGTACTGATGGTCTTACTGATGAAAAAGAGTATTCTTTTTTTTTTTATTTTAAGAGAGAAGAAAATATCCTAGCTCAGAGCAGAGGCAAGATGGAATGTGGCCTGTTAGGTGAAATGTGATTGGAGCATATAGTCCACGTGGAGAGATGAGAAATGAAGCTGGAACAAAGATGCCAGGTCCCATAAGCCCTCTTAAAAAGTAGTATGGAGCCATTGAAGGATTTTAGGAGGGAGAGTGGTAGCTTCAGTGTTTGTATTTGAGTTACACCATTGAATGCTTCTTGAAGAATGGATTGGAGGAGAAAAAGAGTGTAGGAGGTCAAATGAGAGGTGTTTCAGTAGTTAACAAGAGAAATGATAGGAAGAAGGATTCGGGGAGAGGACAGAGTCAGGCACAAGCCCCAAGTTCTTCAAGAAGAGGTTCTGTTCATGGTGATAGAGAACACAGGAGGAAGAGTGGGTTTGACTGGGGGAGACGATGCCCTCGTGATAGTGCTGCTGAAGTGTCTGTGAGACTCCAGCAGGAAAGGTCTGGAGGGTAGAGTCATCACAGAGTCCATCTCAAGAGGAGGATTGGGATTGGAAGTGCAGATTTTGGAACCAAAGTCAACTAGAAGATAATCAAAGCCATGGGTTATCTCTGGAGAGAGCATGACGTATGAGAAGAGAAGGTCTAGGACAAAACCCTAAGGAACAGACAGAGGAGGCAAAGCCTGCGGAGGAGAAGGAACAGACAGAGAAGAGAGAAGACCTCCAGAGCAGCAGAGCGCGAGTCAGAAGAACAGAAGAGAGTGCTTCCAGAGCAGAGGGGCCTGTGTCAGCTGAGGTGTGTACTTACTTGCTCAGTTGTGTCTGACTGGACTGCAGCCCGCCAGGCTCCTCTGTCCATCGGGATTCTCCAGGCAAGAATACTGGAGTGGGTTGCCATGCCCTCCAGGAGATCTTCCCAACCCATGGATCAAAACCAGGTCTCCCACATTGCAAGTGGATTCTTTACTGTCTGCAGCACCCGGGAATCCCTGAGCTGGGCATGATTCACTAGACTTAGCAACAGAGGGATCATCAGTGACCTTGGCAAGAGCAGTTTTGGGGAGCCAAGAGGACCAGCTTCAGCCCATGCAACGTTAAGAAATGGAGAGAAGACTCACCAAGTGTAGCAACTCATCCCAGAGGTTTGGCTCTGAGTAATATTACATGCATGGTTGCATGAGGTTCTCATAACAACCCATGAGGCAAGAGGTTTGAAGATGAGGAAACTGAAGCTCCAAGAAGTCAAGTAACTTCCCAGCATCTCAGTTCTAGTAAGGAATGAAGCAAGGGTTTTAATCCTGTATAATCACTAGGGTGTCCATGTCAAAACGCCCTTCCCCTTCCTTATTGCCTCCTCTTGAGGGATAGAATTGGTGGCAGCCAGAGGGAGCAGGGGTTGGGGTAAAGGCTGGGACTGAAGACTCCTTCCGCTGTACCTGGAGGAAAAAAACAAAGGCTAGATAACAGTAGCAATAATAATTCCAGCCATCCATATGGAACTTTACAGTTCACAAGGACCACCTTCTCATACCTTTTTATCTGCAGTGAGACTCATGACAGCCTCATGGGAGGCTCAGGACAGTAAGGAATGTGTGAGCAGGCTCACAGTTGTTCAGCATTTGAATCATACTTCCTGTTGCCTCAACCAAATCCCCTCAATTAAGTCTCACTCAGGCTCTAATAGACCTCTTCAGAGTTAGCTTCATTCTTCTGGAAGTTCATCACTCTTTTGCTTCATATCACACCAAAGACATTCCCTGAAACACTGACAAGCAGGGCCTTAAACAGTGAATGTAGTTAGTAACTTAACTCATTCATTCATTCAGTAAACCTGAGCCCCAATTCTGTGCTTGTCTCTTGAGGAAGAGTTTTCGGTTTCAGAGAAATAGGAACTGTGGAATTTGCCCTGTGGCCATTTAGAAACTTACAGAAGGGACTTCCCTGGTGAGACAGTGGATGGGAGTCTGCCTGCCAACACAGGGGCCACAGGTTTGATCCCTGGTCTGGGAAGATGCCACAAGCCACGGAGCAGCTGAAGTCTATGCGCCGCAACTATTGAAGCCTGCAAGCTCTAGGGTCTGCGAGCTGCAAGTACAGATCCCGTGCGCTGCGAGTACTGAAGCCTGCACACCTAGAGCCCATGCTCTGCACCAAGAGAAGCCGTCACAACAAGAAGCCTGTGCGACTGCAACAGAGCAGCCCCCGCTCACCACAGCTAGAGGAAGCCCATACGCAGCAACGGAGAGCCAGTGCAGCCATAAACAAATAAATAGACAAATAATTGTTTAAAAAAGAAAGAAAAACGTACTGAAGACTAAAAATATACTACTGAAATGTCAGGGAGACTGTATGACATGATGACTAAGAGCTGCTTGGGCTTCACAGTAGGAAAGAGCTGAATTTAGGCTTGACTTTGCCACTTACTTAACCTCTCTGAGTCAGTTCTCCCCATAACATGGGGTTGTCAGGCTAATGCATGTAGTAACCACCCATGAAAGATTAGCTATTGGTATCTTGAGAAAAATTATAGGAAAGCATATGAGGTATAAACACTTTCCATTTGCACTGGACTTTACAGGCATGCTATGATTATTGTTTAAGAGTTGGTTAATTAAACCAACTATTGCCATAATCATTCAGCAACATGTCAAATTATGTATCAGATCATCAGTTGTACACATTAAACTTACACAATATTACATCTCAGTGGCGGTCGCAGTTTAGTTGCTAAGTCGTTTCAGACTCTTCCTGTAGCCCACCAGGCTCCTCTGTGCATGGGGTTCTCCAGGCAAGAATATTGGAGTGGGTTGCCATTTCCTTCTCCAGGGAAGCTTCCCGACCCAGGAATCAAACCCAGGTCTCCTCCATTGCAGGGAGATTCTTTAATGACTGAGCTAGAGACGTAAAAAATTTTATCTCTATAGAGCTGAAGAAAAAGTTTGTTGATCAGATGAATCCGGAGATGAACCTACAACCTAGTAATTAAGGGGCAGAAGGGTCTCAGTGGAAGAAGGAATCATTTGGTGTCAGTAATCAGTAAGAGTGGTGTTTCTTCAGATCAGAAACCAGAGCTGAAAGGATAGATTAAAGGTTGACTGGTAAGGTTTATCCATTCACTTATCTCTTAAGTATTTTTTTGAGTCCTCCTCTGCCATACATGACAGGAGAGTGTCTCACTTTGACCATGGAGGCAACAGTGGGCCCAGGAGGAGGCACCCTCCTTGGGCAGTTGACTTGAGACCTACAGAGTAAGGAGCCTGTGACATGGTGCTTGCCAGGCTCCAAGGCTGGAGTTTGCTGTCTGAGCCAAGGGTTGGCTGAAGTGAGATCAGAACTTCTGTGCTGGGTCAGCCAAACTATTTTTGTGCTTCAGCTTCTCACTTATATTTATTTCCCAGTTGCCCTCCCTTGGTGTTTAGCTAAGTCTTTTAAAAGAGCTGTGCAAAGGGAAACGAGGAACGCATTTGTGGCCACCTTGTACGTACTCTTGCCTGGAAAATCCCATGGACAGGGGAGCCTGGTAGGCTGCAGTCCATGGGGTCTCAAGGAGTCGGACACGACTGAGCGACTTCACTTTCACTTTTCACTTTCATGCACTGGAGAAGGAGATGGCAACCCACTCCAGTGTTCTTGCCTGGAGAATCCCAAGGACGGGGGAGCCTGGTGGGCTGCCGTCTGTGGGGTCGCACAGAGTCAGACACGACTGAAGTGACTTAGCAGCAGCAGCAGCAGCAGGACATCCATAGTGACTACTGCAGCCTGGGCATTTGAGGTGACTCCCCTAGGGCAGTGGGTCTCAGTTGTCCCCTAGAGGGCATTTTGGAAATATGTCTTTAGTGGAGACCATGATTAGGAGCAATAGGCTTTTCTAGTAGTCATGTACGGATGTGAGAGTTGGACCAAAATGGAGGCCAAACGCCAAAGAATTGATGCTTTCAAATTGTGGTGCTAGAGACGACTCTTGAGAGTCCTTGGACTGCAAAGAGATCAAATGAGTCAATCCTAAAAGAAATCAGTCCTGAATATTCATTGGAAGGACTGATGCTGAAGGTGAAGCTCCAATACTTTGTGAAGAACTGACTCATTGGAAAAGACCCTGGTGTTGGGAAAGATGGAGGGCAAGAGGAGAAGGGCACGGCAGAGGCTGAGATGGTTGGATGGCATCACCAACTCGATGGACATGAGTTTGAGCAAGATCCAGGAGTTGGTGATGGACAGGGAAGCCTGGCGTGCTGCAGTCCATGGGGTCGCAGAGTCCAACACAACTAAGCAACCGAACAACAACAATTAGGAGTACTTTGAGAATTTAGTGGAAGGAGGACAGGAAAGAGACTATAACATGCGCGACAGTTCTGCACAAAGAAGTATCTCTCATTCTACTTACTTTGGAATGTTCTGTTCAACAATATATGCAAGTATAAGATCAAACATAAATTAGCAAGACTTTATAATAATGCAGAAAAGTTTTAGAAGTTTTGTTGTTGTTGAAAAGCCCAATAACTTAGGAGAAGATCATTATGGAGGAAGAAGTTAAATACATTGTCTTGAAATTATTGCATCTGTCTACTAGGTGATTGCAGCCGTGAAATTAAAAGATGCTTACTTCTTGGAAGGAAAGTTATGACCAATCTAGATAGCATATTCAAAAGCAGAGACATTACTTTGCCAACAAAGGTCCGTCTAGTCAAGGCTATGGTTTTTCCAGTGGTCATGTGAGAGCTGGACTGTGAAGAAAGCTGAGCACCGAAGAATCGATGCCTTTGAACTGTGATGTTGGTGAAGACTCTTGAGAGTCCCTTGGACTGCAAGGAGATCCAACCAGTCCATTCTAAAGGAGATCAGTCCTGGGTGTTCATTGGAAGGACTGATGCTAAAGCTGAAACTCCAGTATTTTGGCCACCTCATGTGAAGAGTTGATTCATTGGAAAAGACTCTGATGCTGGGAGGGCTTGGGGGCAGGAGGTGAAGGGGACAATAGAGGATGAGATGGCTGGATAGCATCACCTACTCGATGGACATGAGTTTGAATGAACTCCGGGAGTTGGTGATGGACAGGGAGGCCTGGCATGCTGCGGTTCATGGAGTCGCAAAGAGTCGGACAAGACTGAGGGACTGAACTGAACTGAACTGACTCAGCATATTAGAGCACTTCCAACTATGTAATATATTTAGTTGTAAAGAGTTTCAATGTGGTAGTATTCCTGCCAAAACAATGAACCAACTGCAAATATGTAATGAAATTTTTTTTACTGACTTCATTGAGATTTAATTTATATACTATAAAAGTTTCTCCTTTTAAGTGTACAGTTCAATGGTTTTGAGTAAATTAATAGAATTTTGTGATTTTGATTCCCACTCCACCCACAGGCAAGCACTAATCTGTTTTCTGTCTCTCTAGATTTGGCTGTTCTAGAATTTCATATAAATGGAATCATGTAATCTGTGGTCATTTTGTCTGGCTTCTTTGACTTACCGTGATGTTTTTGAGGTACATTCATGTCGTAGCATGTATTGGTATTTTGTTCCCTCTTACTGTTGAATACTATTCCATTTAATGAAATACCAATTTGTGTATTTATTCACCAGCTGATAGACATTTGGTCTGTTTCCATAAATAACGCTGCTGTAAATATTCATGTGCAAGTCTTTGTGTGGATAAATGTTTTCTTTTCAGTAGCTCCCTAGAAGTGGAATTGCTGGGTCAAATGGTAACTCTGTTTAACATTTTGAGAAACTGCCGAACTGTTTTCCAAAGTGGCTGCGTCATTTTACATTCCCAAGTTCTCATTTCTCCACATCCTTGCCAACACTTGTCATTGTCTGTCTTTTTGATCATAGCCATCCTAATGTATATGACATGGTATTTCATAGTGGTTTTGATTTGCATTTCCTTAATGGTAAATGTTGTCAAGCATCTATTTGTGTTCTTGTTGAACATTTGTACATTATCTTTGGATAAGTGTCTCTTCAAGTCCTTTGCCTGTTTTTAATTGGGTTATCTTCTTATTGAGTTATGAGTTCTCTGTATATTTTGGATACTAGGCCTGTATCAGAGATGTGATTTGAAAATATTTTATCTCATTCTGTGGGTTTTCTTTTCACTTTCTTGATGGCATCCATTCAAAGACAAACATTTTTCATTTTGATGAAGTCCAATTTATCTTTTTCTTCTATCATTTGTATTTGGGAATCATAAATAAGAAACCATTGTCTAATGAGACTTTGAACTTAAGCTATAATGAGATGAGAATTTGGGGGACCTTGGGAGGAAGTAAGAGTGTTTACCTGTGGGAGAGACATGCCTTATTGGGGAACAGAGGGCGGACTATGGTAGATTGCCTCCTAGATGGCCCCCAAATGATCCCCACCATTTTGTGGGCATACCTTTATTTAGCCTCTCTGTCCCACACACATCTCTGTGGAAGACCTGTGTAGGGACTTTGCTGGTAGTCCAGTGGTTAAGACTGTGTGCTCCTAATGCAGGGGCCACAGTGTCGTTCCCTGGTCAGGGAACTGAGATCCCACATGCCACACAGGTGTGACAAAAAAATAAATAAAACAACTATCCTTCAATTGGGCTTCCACTGTGGCTCAGCTGGTAAAGAATCCACCTGCAATGTGAGAGACCTGGGCTCGATCCCTGGGTTGGGAAGATCCCCTGGATAAGGGAAGGGCTACCCACTCCAGTATTCTGGCCTGGAGAATGGGGTCACAAACAGTTGGATACGATTGAGGAAATTTCACTTGATCCTTCAATTTAAAAAAAAAATTAAAAAATATATATATTAATAAAAAGAAGATGACTGTTATCCAATAGGATATTGTAAAAATGATGATGTGTGGCTCCTGAGGCTAGGACATTGTGGCTTCTGCCTTAGTCTCTCTTAGACCACTCACTGGGGAGGAATCTAGCTGCCATGATGTGAGGACACTAAGCAGCCCTATGAATTATTCCACGTGGTGGGAAACTGAGGCCTTCTGCCAACAGCCAGCCCCAGTTTATCACTTATGTTAGGTGATGAACCTATGTTAGGCTTCCCAGGTGACGCAGACAGTTTACTGCCTGCAATGTGGGAGACCTGGGTTCGATCCCTGGGTCGGGAAGATCCCCTGGAGAACGGAATGGCAACTCACTCTAATATTCTTGCCTGGAGAATCCAATGGACAGAGGAGCCTGGTGGGCTATAGTCCATGGGATTGCAAAGACTCCACAGGACTGACTGACTAACACTTTCACTTTCACTTAACTTGGAAGCAGAGCCTCAGCCCAGTCGAGCCTCCTGCAGATGACAGCAGCCCTGACCAATGTCTTGGCAATCATCTTTTTAGAAACTGCAAGTGTGAACCATCCAGATAAGCCACTCCTGCATTCCTTTCCCACAGAAAATGTGAGATAACAAATGTTTATTGTTGCCTAAAACAAAGAAAAAGAAACCACTGGCTAATCTTCCTTATTCCAGAAATGTTATAGTTTGAGCTCTTATATTTAAGTCTGTGATTCATTTTGCTTTGATTTTTGATTGTGGAATGGGGTAAGGGTCTAAGTTTATCTTTTTTGCACATGATATCCAGTCATCTCAGCACCATTTGTTGAAAAGAAATTCCTTACTGAATTGCTAAGGCTTAGAATCAAATAGTAAATTTGTTAAGACTTGTGGAATGCATTGAATCTTATTCATAAAGACTGATTTTAAGCATTTTTATTCATCATGTATTTTATATTTTTACAGCATCATAATAATTACATTTTGTAAAAATTACGTGAAAGTTACACACTGAGATTATTAATTCATGGGCTATTTTTCCTTCTCTTAAATCCTAATTTATTCCATTTAGGTTAGTACATATCTAACTATTCTATAATGTCTTGTAGATAGTCCTTCCTAAGCATTTATTTATTGAAAACATATTTTCCTATAAATAAAAGTCCCATTATCTTTCCTTTATATTCCAATTAAGGCAACAGTATTTAGTCTCTTAAATTATGTGTATAGGTAAGTCATAGTATCTATACCTTTATTTCAGGATAGTAGAGAGTATGTGAGGAAATGCTTGTTATGAAAAGGGGGTGCTCAGGCTGTTGGGCGGAGATTTCCCGTGAAAGGGAACAGAGGCAGACTGGCCCCTCCCCAACTGAAAACCAGTCCATCTTGCTCAACCTGGGAGTCCTGGATTCTGTTTCATTATCGACCAGTTATCCCCTGACCAATGCCTTTGAAGAACACAGATCCAGAAATGGTGCCATGCAGCCAGCACTTTGGAAGCCAACTTGGGCTTCATTTTTAGCAGATAAAACACGCTGTGGAAAACACAGGACAATTTTAAAACAACACAAAGCAACGCTGCAGACCAGCACAGCAGCTTTTGAAAATAACCAGCAGCTAAGGTAGCATTCGGCACAGCAGGAGGCACTCACCTCCAGGTGAGATGTGTGTCATAGGACTCTGGATATGAATCTGTTATCAAACACAAGTCTGTGTGCTCAGTGCAGTGAGACCAGATAAGACCAAAACGTCGAGTCTGGGCCAAAGAGATGTTTCCTGCAGGGCCGTGCAAAGCTGCTTATGCCTTAAAAAACCCCCAACTCCTGGAAAGCTTTCAGCCAAGCCCTTCTATAGGGAAGGGTGGGGGGCCGTGGTTAGTTGTTGCAAACTTCCTGGTGTCAGATCATTTGTTCTTAGGGTCAGGTCATCGTCAGGTCACCATGTTGCTGGAAGCCTCCAGCAGAGCAAATGTTATTCTCTGTTCTGACAAAGGGCAAAGTGCTAAGGCTCAACTTCCCCTCTCCAAGGCCCAGGCTAAGCCACGGGGACCCTGGGCAGGCCCGTTTCTCTGCCCGGGAGCACCGGTCTAGCACCCAGTCTGTGTCCTTCCACCAGTGCCCAGGCCCTGCTGAAGAGGCAGAGCTCAGCTGGTGGCGCACTCAGGGGCGGGTCCCCAGAGCCTGCCCAGCCGTCATCACTGAGGGAGCCAGGCGCCCAGCACCCAGCCAGTCAGGTTTTTCATTTAAACAGGAGCGAATTATTTGTGTAGGGTCAGTGGGAATACGTGTGGTAGCAAATGCCTATCGGGTTAGTGCCCAGCTCACAGCAGTTGCCCTTCTCTGAGAACAGGTCCACCCACAGAGGCAGACCTGAAGTCATGATGGGCAGTGTCCTTGCAGCTTAACCCTGACCTCTGCCACCTCCTAAGCGGGTGGACAGCTGATCTCAGCTGTATCGGTTTTTGAAATGTGAATGGAGAGACTGAAGCTGGTTGAAGCTGTGCATGACACTTAATGGCAGTGCCATGCGCTCCAGTTGCTGAGGCCTCCTTGGATGGTGACCCATGGAGACCGGCACCTCCATTAGACCCCAGATGGGGAATGGAGAGGGCACAGCTGCTTCAAAGCCCGGGCCTGGCCAGGGGACAGTGTGGCGAGGGCTCTGGAGCTTTGTGGGACACAGCCCTTAGCCTGTCCCCAGACCCCCAGCTCACTTGCTGGCCCCAACGAGTAGGCCTCTCATCTCTCACCCACTCTCTGCCTTGAGGACCACTGCCCGGTTGAGTGTTGGCAGCCATAGGGTCCCATGTGTACCTGCTCCACCGCTTATTACAAATCCAGGTCCCACCACTGAGTAGTCAAGGGACTTTGGGCAATTTCATGACCATTTAGAGTCTCAAGTTCCTCATCTCTAAAGTGGGGAAAAAATTAGTACCTGCCTCTTGAGAATGAAATGAGACGATGAACAGAAGGCAGCGTAGAGTAAGTACTCAATGAATATTAGCCCTTCTAATAACCAACTTTATTAAGAAGAGAAAATACAAAAGCCTCAAGGGCAGATCACCTTGATAGAAACGAAACAGAAGACTCAACAAAGTCTCTGCCTGCAAAGGGAAACAGGCAAGGGAGAGGGACTTTGGAGCCAGCAGAGCAGGTCAGGGCAAACATAGTATGTGCTTAATAAATATTGGTGGAACAAGTGAACTCAAGGGAAGTAAGATATTGGATGTCACCTGCTCTCCTCCCCAGAACAAGTCATGTACAGCATTTCCTTGAGAAATAGGAAGTCTGAATGGGGCAGATTTGACATAATGATAGTGGTTCAATTAAACGGAACAATTTGGCACCTACCCATCCTGGATCAGGCCTTCTGCTTGAATGAGTAAGATCTCATTTGTGGAATTCCAAGCTCCTTATGTAAACTCAGTCCTACCTTGTTGTAGTATTTGGTGCCAGTCTCCATTAACATACTGGGGAGCCCCTGCCTGTCACATGGAAGACCAGGTGCAATTCCCCAAGGGGAGGCAACACGCCCTTTTTGGGCTTCCCAGATGGCACTAGTCATAAAGAACCTGCCTGCCAGTGCAGGAGACATAAGAGACAAGGGTTTGATCCCTGGTTCAGGAAGATCCTCTGAAGGAGGAAATGGCAACCCACTCTGGTGTCTTTGCCTAGAAAATCCCATGGACAGAGGAACCTGGCAGGTTACGAACCATGGGGTTGCAAAGACTGAAGTGAATTGGCAGTGTGCTAGGCATTATCGTACTGACCCCTTACAATCCTGTGCGATGGGAGTTATCACTTCCCTTTTATAGATGAGAAACAGAGGCTTAGCGTGATAAGCAGTTTGTCACTGTTCAGTCACTAAGTCATGTCTGACTCTTGGCCACCCCGTGGACTGCAGCAGGCCAGGCCTCTCTGTCCCTCACCATCTCCCAGAGTTCACCCAAGCTCATGTCCATTGAATTGATGATGCCATCCAACCATCTCATCCTCTGCTGTCCTCTTCTCCTTTTGCCTTCAGCCTTTACCAGCATGAGGGTCTTTTTCAGTGAGTTGGCTGCTCACATCAGGTGCCCAGAGTATTGGAGCTTCAGCTTCAGCATCAGTCCTTCCAGCTTATTGATGGTCAAACAGCCAATAAATAGTGGAGCCAAGATTCAAACCAAGCTCCTCTCACCGAGACCATAGCTCCTCTAGGGTTATGGGAACCTAGAAGAAGAAATGGTTAATTTCCCCTGGAGTTTATTTGGAAACACTTCACTGAGATAATTAAAAAAAAAAAAAAAAAAGACCAACAAGTGGTTCCCGAGGGTCTACTGTGTACCAGGCACTGTGCTTATCTTACTGATTGTAGTAATGACTTTGTGAGGTGGTGGCATTTAACAGATGGGGAAATTTAACTGATGAGGAAATAGGCTCAGGGAGCTAGAGTCAGCCAGGTCTTGAATGTGTATGTCACTCCCACTAAATCTGTGATGTGGCCCATGAGGCAATACAAGCTCCTTCTCACATCCACTGAGGATACAGCTTTGTACCACACTTTGCAGTTCCTGAACTGCTCTACACAACCTCTCTGTCCTGTGAGAAAGGAAAAAGAATTCCTTCTCATCTGTATCTGCTGATGAAATGAGAGGCCTGGGAGGCACCGGCCCCCTGCCCAGGGCCCATCCTCCCTGCACTTCTCTAGTTAATACTCCTTATCCCTCACCCCTTCTCCATGAAGCCCTTTATGAAGGGTCTCTGTGCACAGCTGTTACCAATTTTGTCCTTATCTATAAACATCTGTGTGTCTGACTCCCCTGCTTAT
The DNA here is from genome assembly GCF_023091745.1 of Budorcas taxicolor. Lineage (NCBI taxonomy): Eukaryota > Metazoa > Chordata > Mammalia > Artiodactyla > Bovidae > Budorcas > Budorcas taxicolor. Next base: position 15,832,342 of record NC_068912.1, read on the forward strand.
GAGCGTCTATAGTGCAGATTGCTTAGTCATCACTCAGGATTTTGGCCTCAGTATTTTTGTACCATGATCCTCTTTTATTAGTATTAACCATTATCAGCATATCTTTAAAATATTTTCCTTAAGAAGGCAGTGTGCCTGCTGTGGCTCCCATCCTTTGGGATTCGGGAACCTCTACCCAATCCTTCATTAAGATCTTTCATCTAGATTCTTCCTAAAGCTGTCATCCATACATGCCTTCTAGAATTTCATAGGATGTATAAGCCCTCAGGAAGCCAGTCGGTTGCCCTTTACAAGTATGGTTGCAGTTGCCTCACTTCCTGGGTCATGTGACACTCCCATGGTTTCACGTGACTTGTTCCATTATGCCGGAATTAACCCGCAGGGCTAATCTGGCCTGTATAGCTATCACAGGCCCCTGCATCCCTGTTTTTATTTAGTTGATCCTCTATCCCTCAGAAGTTTGGGAACCCCAACGTCTTCTTGCCTGGTGATGGAGCTTTCAAGTCCTTCCAGAGAGGTGAGTGGGGACAAGGCTTCTAATTGGTGGTGTCATGCACTTGCTGGAATTCTGGCTAACCCGGCTCTGGAATTCAATGAATGACGGGCTCTCCTTGAAGCAGGTCATCATGCCTTTTTGATGGAGGGAAGGTGGGATCGAAGGGGAAGTGGTTGGGAAGAGGGGTGCAGGAGGGTCCTGCTTGGGGTAGGCAGAGAGCTATTACTAGCCGAGAGCTTGGAGGGAGGGCTGAACTCAGGTGTCTGTGGACTTTGTTCCATTCTGTTAAAGGTGGGAGACTAGGCAGTCGAGCCCTGCCTAGGAGAGTAGATGAGAGGTGGAGAGGGGCTTGCCTTCTAGCCACTCCTCATTGTGTTCTCAGGAGTATCCTGTGCCTCGGGGCAGAGTAGAAATCATGGCTGCCAGCCTCATGGGATTACTTCTACTTCATACAGTGTCGTGGGTATCAGGTAAGTGAGTCAGAGAGAAGGGAAGGAGCCCCAAGGCCCCCCTTCTGCCATATGGTCTTTGGCAGTCTCTGGCATACTGGTGGTGGACTTAAGTAGATGCTCAATAAATCCTTTTGCGTGACTGAGAGCAACAGTGGGGTGGAGGTACAGCAAGATAATTTTTAAAGCCATTTATTTATTATTTATTTGTGTGAGTTGGGTCTTTGTTGCGGCATGTGGGATCTAGTTTCCTGACCAGGGATCAAACCCCTGCCCCTTGCATTGGGAGCTCAGACTCTTAGCCATTGGACTGCCAGGGAGGCCCAGGAATTTTTGAAACCAATATTTTGTCTTTCTTTTCAGCTAGTGGGTCCCTTCTCCCCATCTTCATCCCTCAGCCCTTGCCTCTCTTGTGCACTCTCCCTGCCAGGTGCCCGCCCCTGCATCCCTAAAAGCTTTGGCTACAGCTCGGTGGTGTGTGTCTGCAATGCCACATACTGTGATTCTCTGGACCCCCTGACCCTGCCTGACCCTGGCACCTTCAGCCGCTTTGAGAGCACTCGCAGTGGGCGCCGAATGGAGCTGAGTCTGGGGACCATCCAGGCCAATCGCACAGGCACAGGTAACCAGCTCTCACCCAGGTTATGGTCCTTCTGGAGCCCAGTCATGCCAGCGATCAGCGTGGAGTTTCTCCCCTGTGCACTGACGCCTTTTATTCCCTGCGGATGTCCCCAGGGTTGCTGTTGACCTTGCAGCCAGATCAGAAATTCCAGAAAGTGAAGGGGTTTGGAGGGGCCGTGACGGATGCTGCTTCCCTCAACATCCTTGCCCTGTCACCTGCTGCACGGAATTTGCTGCTCAAATCATACTTCTCCGAAGAAGGTGAGGAGGAAGGGACAGGATGACATAGTGCAGTCGGTTCTTTGACCTCTCCTTTCTCCCTGACATCCACCCATCCCTGACATTTGGGTCTCTGTTAATGCCTGGTGGGAAAAAAAAATTGTCCTATCCATCCGCTGAGTGCCGGGGGCCTCCAGCTCAGACAGTCTGCCCTTCACCCTGCACCCCAGTTCCCTTTGGCCCTGACTCGGGAATTTCTACAGGAATTGAATACAACATCATCCGGGTCCCCATGGCCAGCTGTGACTTCTCCATCCGCACCTATACCTATGACGACAGCCCTGATGACTTCCAGTTGCTCAACTTCAGCCTTCCAGAGGAAGATGTCAAGCTCAAGGTGGGCACTCTGGCTGCCTCAGGCCCCAGCAGCATTGATGCCTGGTGATTGAGGGGCCTCAGGCTAGAACAGTTTGCAGAGAGACATAGAACTTGTCCCTGCCCTCTCTTGGGATGGGAGGGTAGAGGCTGATGGCTAGGCCAGATACACCGGTTGGGCCAGTCTGTCTATGTTCCAACTCTGGGTGTCTCTCCTCGCTACCTTTGTTTCCAGATACCACTGATTCACCAAGCTCTGGAGTTGGCCAACCGCTCTGTCTCACTCTTTGCCAGTCCCTGGACATCACCCACTTGGCTCAAGACTAATGGGGCCGTGAATGGGAAGGGGACACTCAAGGGTCAGCCGGGGGATCTCTACCACAAGACCTGGGCCAGATACTTTGTCAAGTAAGGAAACAGCAGGGCCATCGGGCCTGAACCAGGCTCCCCTCTCACACACCCTGGTCTGCGTCCCAACCCTTGACCTGTTCGGCTGCCAGCTCTCAGCTCACCTTTCTACCTTCTGGGCCTTCAGGCTTAGGCCCCTCAGTTTTCCCCATTCAGTCCGACCTCCTAGTCCCCAGGGCCCTGGTCCCCTTTCTTGGCCATGATCCCTCACACCCTTGCCCTCGCCAGGTTCCTGGATGCCTACGCGGAGCACAAGTTACGATTCTGGGCAGTGACAGCCGAGAACGAGCCTACTGCAGGGCTCCTTAGCGGGTACCCCTTCCAATGCTTGGGTTTCACTCCTGAGCACCAGCGAGACTTCATTGCCCGTGACCTGGGTCCCATCCTCGCCAACAGTACACACCGCGACGTCCGACTGTTGATGCTGGATGACCAGCGCTTGCTGTTGCCTCGCTGGGCCCAGGTGGTAAGGACCAGGACTCCTCTGGGCGCCTTGTTTGGATGCTCAGTTGTGTCTGACTGTTTTTTGACCCCATGGACTATAGCCCTCCAGGCTCCTCTGTCCATGGGATTTCCCAGGCAAGAATACCAGAGTGAGTTGCCATTTCCTTCCCCAAGGGATCTTCCCAACCCAGGGATTGAACCTATATCTCCTTGGCAGGCAGGTTCTTTATCACTGAGCCACCTGGGAAGACCTTAGTACCCTAGTGACCCCAAATCCAGCATCTAGATGACTAGCTCCGGAACAGAGTGCCTTCCCTGCCCCAACTTTTGATTCCTAGAGTACCCTGGCTGGGGCCAGGTGCCCAGGTGGCACTCCTGGGATGCTGGGGGTAGTGTTGACCCCCCTCTGGGTCTCCAAAGCCCCAAGAATCTCCTAGGTTGTCACTTTAACCCCCTCTAAGTTGTGTTCATCCTGCGCCCACCTCTCAAGTTCTAGTGCCTCCTCCAGATCCCTCGTGTAGGACCCAGGCTCCATGGTTCTGTCTCCCCAGTAGCCCTTCCGTTTCTCTGTCCAGGTGCTGGCAGACCCAGAAGCAGCTAAGTATGTTCATGGCATCGCTGTACATTGGTACCTGGACTTCCTGGCTCCAGCAAAAGCCACCCTGGGGGAGACGCACCGCCTGTTCCCCAACACCATGCTCTTTGCTTCAGAGGCCTGTGTGGGCTCCAAGTTCTGGGAGCAGAGCGTGCGGCTGGGCTCCTGGGATCGAGGGATGCAGTACAGCCACAGTATCATCACAGTGAGCCACCTCAGTCTCTCCTTCCGCACAGCAGACCACCTTGGGCCCCTTGCTAGTCTCACCGGAGGCTGACGGGGCGCCCTCCTCTCCAGCTTTTCCCCAGCTTGCTTACTCTTGGGGGCAAAGTTTGGGGATATCATGATGCCCTCTATTGCCTTCCCTTCGGAGATCTGTGCACCCCATCACCTTGTTCTGAATGCTTGAGCCGTTGTAGCTGCCTCAGATTTCTGAGTTTCTCTGGCGATGCCTCTGCCCTCAAAACCCCTCCCTCCGTAGATTTTTAGTGTTTGGCTGTGCTGGGTCCTCGTTGCCGCTCGGGCTTTCTCCCGCTGTCGCAAGCCAAGGCCCCTCTCCAGCCTTGGTGCACAGGCTCATTGCAGTGGCTTTTCTTGCTGTGGAGCACAGGCTCCTGGCATGCCAGCTTCAGTAGCTGTGGTGCATGGGCTTAGTTGCCCCGTGGCATGTGGAATCTTCCTGGATCAGGGATCGAACCTGTGTCCCCTACATTGGCAGGAGGATCGTTAACCACTGGACTACCAGGGAAGTCCCCTCCTTAGATATTAAGGATATAAAACACACCCCTCCCAGGGCCGAGGCCCCACAGCCCATCTCCCTCATGTGACACTTAACTGTATTCACTGGGGGCCCAACATGGAACCTTTGTCTCTGCCCTGTTTCTACCCTAGAACCTCCTCTACCATGTGGTTGGCTGGACCGACTGGAACCTCGCCCTAAATCCTGAAGGGGGACCCAACTGGGTGCGCAACTTTGTTGATAGCCCCATCATTGTGGATATCGCCAAGGACACATTTTACAAACAGCCTATGTTTTACCACCTTGGCCACTTCAGGTGAGTGGAAGGTGGGCACTCCGACTCCATGCCAGGCCTAGCATCTCCTGCACTGGGCTTGTATCACCCACTATGAGGAAGCAGGAAGGTGTGGAGAGTGGGAACCTTGGGAGGCTCACATCTGTCCCTTTTGCACCATGTAGGTAGGAAGTGACTAGATGGCATTTGAGACAGACAGTTCCTCAATGCCTGATGCTGAGGTTAGGAGGCAGGAGGGCAGGGCATATCTAACCACATGGCTGGAGGCCTGGAGAGTTAGGGCACGTCTTAGGAATGGTTCTGGGGGCCGGTGTCGGGGTGGGCAGGGTGGTGTAGATGGTAGGGAAGGTGACTTCTCAAGTGATAGACTGATGGAAGCTACCCTCAGGGCTGGGGTCCCTGACAATGCCTGTTCCCACTTCAGCAAGTTCATTCCCGAGGGCTCGCAGAGAGTGGGGCTGGTTGGCAGCGAGAAGAGCGACTTGGACACGGTGGCACTGTTTCGGCCTGACGGCTCTGCGGTTGTGGTCGTGCTGAACCGGTGAGAGCAGCGGGGCCTGGGAACTGGGATGAAGACGAGCCGGTGGGCTTGGCGGGATCACACACTCCGCTTCTCCTCCCTACCTCCTCCAGCTCCTCTAAGGACGTGCCTCTCACCATCAAGGATCCCGCCGTGGGCTTCATGGAGACTGTCTCACCTGGCTACTCCATTCACACCTACCTGTGGCGTCGCCAGTGATGGAGCTGATACCCACGCTTGCGCCTGGGCTCAGCTTGGACATTAAAGGGATACGGTCAGCCCACATGCCGTCTGTGGCTACAGAGGGTACAGCAGGACCAGGGGGAGCTTAAGTGACGTGAGCCCAGAGGCAGTGGTTTGGGTGACTCATTCTCCCCTCTAGTTGGTGCCAGGGGCTGGAGGGCCCTAGGGAAAGGATCAGGAAGCCCCAGTGGTCCTCCACCCCCGTGCTTGTGTGAGCGTGTGCTATGCGCTGGTTGCCTGTGGAAACTGGGCCCCGGCCCAGGGTGAGCTCACTGTCTGTACAAACACGGGTGGGGGGTGGGGTAGATGGAGAGAGAGGTTAAGGAAAGGAAGAGACGAGGAAAGCCGGACCCAAAACTGGGAACTGTTTGTCTTTCTCGGAGATGCAGAACCAGGCCTACGCAGATGTCCGCACCCAGGCACAGGCAGTGAAAGAAGCCAAGCACCAGAGAGTAGACTCAAGCACCAGATGGCCCCCTGGTACCAGCTAGGAAAAATGGCAGCTGCTTAAAAGACAGAATGTCTGATCTCAGTGCATGTGAGCAGTTTTATTTCGGGGGGGTGGCACCCCATTTCCACCATACCAACAATGGGGAAACACAGGAGCCTCTGGAATGCATGACAGTAGAAAAATCAGTCCTGAGAGCATGAGGATAAATCAGTCCTCTTCATCCTCCTCAGCCATGCCCAGGGCCTGGGTGCCTGGGGCCCGGGCAGATGGTGCCCGCTGGATGGAGACAATGCCGCTGAGCAAGGCGTAGCCGGCCATGGCCGCCAGCCCCACCAGCACGGTTAGGATCTGGTTCCGGCGCCGGTGTGGCTCCTCCTCAGACTCTGGGTTCGCTGGTGTCTGGCGTGGAGGGGGTGCCTCAGCTGAGGGGAGAGGAAGGGAGGTGGGTGGGAGGCTGGTTCCTGGATCCCTGCCCACTCTCCCCAGGACTAGCACCCCCCACCTCCCCACCCATCCGCCCCTTACCTCCGTCCCAGGGGAAGTACAGGCTGAGGATGTGGGTGCAATAGGCACAGAGATTGTGCAGCCCCCGCAGGTGGGCCTGCAGCTTCCCACTGGGCAGCTTTGCTTGTTGCAGCAGGGCCAGGTAGCTGAAGACGAAGGCATCCAGGGAGGCGGGGCTGCAGCAGAGAAGAGTGGGATGGAGAAGGGGAGAGACGGGGTCAGAGGAAGAGTCGGCCCAGGGAAGATAGGCTCTGGGCAGCGGGGGACCACCGGGGGAGAAGAGGACACACAGCTCTGGTCCTGGGGTGGGGAAAGTGCCCCAGGTGGCGCCAGCCTGGCCTTGAATGGGACTCTATCCCAGGGCTGCATAAAGGGCACATTGAGTGCCCCACAGCTCAGCAGGCCTGTCCCGGGCCTGGCGGCCCTCCCACCCTCCTGTACCACTGAGGCGGCTCCGGCCCCACACACAGCCCTACCTTCACCAGACCCAATGTCTGTGCCGAGCGCCTCCTGTCCAGAGCTTGAGCCCCCACCCTAGCCCCTGTGGCTACATTTGAACCTGTATCTTCTTCCAAGCCACCTATGACTCCCCTGGAGTGAGACTCACGCATCTCCAAAGAAGAATTTCTGAGAGCCCAGGCGCTGAGAGAGAAGAGTCAGGCATTCTCGGGCCTCCTGGTATAGCTATGGAGGGGACACGAGGTCAGCTCGCAGCTGCGGGTTGGGTGCCGCCTCCCCTCGCAGGCACTTGGCCCCTCCGCCATCATCCTGGGGGCTCTTGTCGTACAACACCCCGCTGTCCCAGAGGTACCTCCTTCTCCAGCTCCTCCTCATCCTCAGGCCTGTGCTCCCCACACAGCAGCTGCAGCCGTTCCATGTACTGCCGCTGCATGCGGCCAGGCAGGAAGAAGTTGAGGGGAAAGGGCATTGCCTCTGCGTACCACTTCCGGGTCACTTCCACATAGTTCTTGGCGTCTATCCAAAAAGTATGTATCTGCATTGGGTATGTAGGAAGGAAGAGGCTGGTCTGAGCCACTGCACCTGCCTGACCCAGGGTGGGATTCTGGTTCCCATGCTGGGTGTGTGTGTGTGTCTGTGTAGGCCTGGGCACTCACCAGCACTGGGAGCAGCTTCTCCTCCAGCAAAGACATGAAGGCCAAGGTGTCTGCTCCCTGCCGGGCTGACAGGTCGTAATCAGCATTGTACTTCTGTGGAGGGAACGTCCATGATGAGGTGGATGCTGGGGGACTGCAGGGACACTTCAAGGACGGAGGCCTCCTGTCTGGCACCACCCAGCCTGACCTCTGAGCGCAGCAGAGGCAGAGCAAGGAGCTTTTCCTGCGGAGGCCCCCTCGCCTGGGCCCAGTCAGTAGCCTGTTGCTGTTGGCGGAAAGCCTGGACCTTGGAGCCTGCTGGCCGTCAAGGTCCCGCGCCCACTGGGGGGAGGAAGGAAGGCCCAGCCACAAACCAGGAGCAGCTCCCAGAGTTTCCACGGAAAGCTGGCGGGATGCCTGCTGACGGCAACTTTCTAACAGTAACTTCCCCAATCCAGACACCACAAAACTAGCAGCGCAGAGCTCAGATGCAAGCTGGGCCTCAATGCCTCAGGAACTAGGGGACGCCATCCTCATGCTCCCAGGACCCAGTGAACCCATGTCAAGGGCTCCCTGGCTTGTTCTCTCAATGCTCAGCTCTTGGCCGTCTCTTGCTTCATTCCACGGTCCAGGCGCCACCACCACACGCATTCCAACCATACCCCCAGGTCTCAGCCTGCCACACCTTCCTAGGCTCCAGTGTCTGCTCCTCAGCACCCTCCTCCATATCCTGAGTAAACTTTGTCCCCAAGTAACCTCTTGAGTGTGATCGTTAAAGCTCTCTGAGCCTCATTCTCCATGGAATAGGGGTAATAATCTTTCTCTCAATATGGCTGTGGTAGGAGAAACAGGGAAAGCTGTGCTCATACAAAAGAAACAGTGGCCCAGTCCCACCAGGAGTTTTGGCTTTTACCTGGATCCCTTCTCTCCATTCCTCTCAAGCCTCCATTAATTCCCCAGTTCCTCCACCTTTGGGAAAGTAGAAATGAATAAGAGGGGTCTACTTCTGACAGTATGTTCCCTTTTGGAACCAGACCATGAAAGCTGGAAGAGCCCTGAGAAAGTATCCTGGCTAAGCCCCTGGTCTTACAAATAAGCTTATAGCTCTAAGAGATTAAGCAATTTGCCCAAGGTGGTCACAGAGCCAATGACAGTGACAAGCACAGCCTAGGTCTCTCTAGTCCTCTTGTAATGCTCTTTCAACTTTCCCATCGTGGCACTTGGTCTTGTAAATCCTGAGCCCCATATTAGAAAGCCTGACCTGGTCCCTGAAAAAAGAGTAATGGCCCTTAGAATCCCTCTCTGAGAACTTCCACCCCACCCCCACACTGGTCTCATCTTTGAGGGCTTCATCTGTTATTTCCTACTCTCCTTTCCCTTCCATGTGTCAACAGCCTGTTCATCTCTCCCTCCCTGCCCAGCAAGCAGAAGGCATTGTGGCTCCAGATGTCTCGACAGTGGCCTAGTTGACTCTCTAGCCTACTGCATCACAGCAACACGTCTGTGTCTCTTCCACGAGACTACATGTCCCCTGGAGCCCCGGGTCACCTGCGTCTGGTTTGGCATATACTTGGTACTCAATAAATGTGTGTGTGGCACTGAATTGACTAAACTCTCGCTGGCAGTCACCCTACCCAAACCACCTACCTCTTTTCGAAGGTGGGTGATGATCTTGTGTGGTACTGAGATGACCTCTCCATGACTGGTCCGAAGGGCAGGCAGAGTTCCTGACATTGAGAAAGAAGTATGTCCACCAGACCCTTAGCCACCTATCCACACATAGCCACAACACATCCCTGTCTGTCTCCTGCACTTCCCCTTGTTACACTCTCTTCCTCACCCCCCAGGAACACTGGGTACCTGAAGGACTCCGCCAGGGGTTGGTGATCTTGTGCACCTTGAGTGGGGCACCAGTAAATCTTGCATAGGTCTGCAGGGAAGGAAGCAGAAGGCAGAGAGGCCAAGAACACGGCCCACAGAGGGAAATCAAGACAAGAAATAACATTTATTGAATACCTTCTGTGCTATGCTCTACAGCGAGGGACTGCTTCACACAAAAAAGGTAGACATTATTGTTCCCATTTTACAACGGGCAAACACAGGGATTAGAGACCTTATGGACGTGTCTCTGATTACAAATCAGTCAGGAAAACCCTTCCCTCTTATATCCTCTCGTTCCATCTACCTGGGAACACCTAGCCTCACTTGGAAGCACTGGCCATTCCTTCTTGGGCAGTCTGGTCTGTTCCTACTTCACCATCTGAACACTTTATTACACTTGTTTGCTGACGTTTCTAACTTTATGTAAACAATTCCAGGGGAGGGACCAAATGCTACTCGTCTTTGCACGCCAATGTTTGGTATCTGGAAGAGGCCTAATACAATGATGAGAAGAGTGAAAATGAAAGAGTGAGTGAATGAGTTCACTAGTTTGACTCCAAAGCTCTTTCTACAGAGCCTTAGCGGTGAGTGGGCCTTTTGGTTCAATAAACAATAACGTCAGTAAATGCCGTTGAGTGAGGAGGAGGAAGGGGAGACTGAGGAGAAGGCAGTAATGCCAAGCCGGAGAACCTTGAGGTCATCCAGCCTTCGTAAACCTCCGGATGAAGAAACGGCGCCCAGAGAGAAGAGACTGCCCCAACGTCACATAGCCAGTAAATGGATGTTTAAGAACTAAAATTCATCTTCTGAACCCCCGACCAAGCCTCTTTCCATTGCTAAACAAAATCTAGGCTACCAAGGCACCGAATAGAGTTCATACCGGCCAGGCACGCTCTTGGATTGCCTCAGTTTACCCCACTGTGCCCGTACTGAGGCGCCCTGGCAAAATTCGGATGACCGGCTAGTCCGGCCCCCTCCCCAGTCCTCCAGGGCGCAGCAGAGAGCGCCGGCGCCACCCCTCACCAGCACGGCCAGGCTGTCCAGGTCCACGGACGGTAGCCCCCAGCCCCCTGACCAGCAGAACAGCTCCATGGGCGCCGCCATCTTGCCTGCCCTCTGTCCCGGAAGCACCTCCCCCTGCGCTTCAGCCCTCCACTGTGTGGATCCGCCCCCCTCCCCGTCGGCAGATCGCGGTCGGGACCCAGGGGAGGCTGTCAGGAGGGCGCGGCTTGTCCAGGCCCGAGAGGCGGCCTGAAAACGGCGTGGGGCGGAGCCGAGGGCTTCTGGGGAGGGCGGCTGCCGCCTGATCCAGAGGTGCCTCCCGAAGGGGGGGGTGGATCCTTAGCCCTGCGCGCCTTGGAGAATCAGGGCGCCCCGATGGAGGGGAGCCCTGAACACCCGAGGACGCGGTGGAAGCAGGAGAAGGGGATTTTGTGCTCCATGACGGGTTCTGGGGGTCCTCGCAAATCTGCAAGACGTCTGGGCTGCTCTGGGGCCCCTCAGGGCTCGGCCCCGAGCGGGGGCTGCGGGGGGGGGTCCCCCGAGCCGCATGTTTTCCACAGCGCGTTATGTTTGGAACCAGCCCCGCGCCTCTTGTTGCCATGGAAACAAAACAGGGGCGGTGGCGGCGGCCGGAGCGAGGCTGGGCTGGGGCCTGTGTGTGTGGGGGGAGGGGAGGTGGGGCTCGCGGGCTGTTGCCTTGGTAACGGGAACTGAGGCGCCCCTCCGCCTCATCCGGGTCACGGCCTGTCCGCCAGTACCCCCCAGTGTTCCCAGTCTAGCCCCCCGGTCCCTGGCCGGTCCTCTGGCCTACTCCTGTCCTTGGTGTCCCTTTCCTCTTTCCTGATTTCTTTACTCCAGCCTCACTGACCACTGTTTTAGGCTCTCCCTCCAGTTCCCACCGGACACTTCCAGATTCCAAGTTTTCCTAGGAGTGAGGGGAAAATGGAGGCACAAGCACAAGTCATGGAACGCCCCCCCAACCCCCCATCCTGACGAAGAGCACTTGCTCTACCCGAGCAGCAAACTTCATTCCATACGGACATCCCCTGGGCACTATAGCAAGCTAATTTCAGCCACTCCCTTGGAATTCTCTCATGCCAGCTGTGGAATAATGCCCACTGTCTGGCACTACCCCTGCCAAGGGTTCCTGCCTTCTCCAACTGTGGCTTCCAGAAAACAGTAGCATTCGGTAGCAGCCCCCAACAGCGAGATGCCTGGAGATGCGGCGAAAGGGAGGCACCTGGGGGAGAGCACCATTAAGGAGAGGCAGGAGGTTAGGAGGCCTCCAGGACTCTTCCCCAGTGTCCCTGGTTCCCAGGGCTGGGGATGTCTCCAGGGTGATTGGCAGCTCTTTGTTTCAGCCCCCCCTCACCGCCTGCCGGGGCCCCCCCCCCCTTCAACTCCCCCTTCCAGTCCCTCCGCCCCCCGCTCCTGCTCTCCGCCTAGCCTTTTCCCCTCCCAGCCGCCTGCCTGCCAGGGGTAGTGAGCCGGCTGAGCGGCATGGAGACACAGGAACTTCGGGGGGCCCTGGCTCTTCTCCTCCTTTGCACTTTCGCATCTGCCAGTCAGGACCTGCAGGGTAAGCTTGTACCAATCCTCTTAGCCCCTTCTCTGCCTCCTCCCCATTTGCCCCCAGCCGACTAGCTGGGAACATGTGGGCCAAAGGAGAGGGCAGAGTTCTGAAACTGAATCAGAGGGAAGAGTTGATGAAATTATGGCCCTGTGGGGGAGGAGTTGACACTGGAAGGTGGTGGATGAGTGGGAGCTGGGCAGGGTCAGCATGAGGCCAGGGCAGAGGACTCAGGGGCTGGATGCTAGCTAGGGTTGCCTGGCTGGGTTGGTGTCTGAGCATCCCCAGGCACCCCAGGGTCTGGGAGAGCAGCTCAAAGGTGGGCTTCTTCCACCCCTGGGTTCCTGGCTGCCTAAGAACAGGATGGGGGTGGGGAGCAAGAGGTCTGGGCTCTCCTGGAGGTCTGGTGGTGGGATGGGCCTATGGGTGTGGGAGAGGTAGTTGGAGCAGATGACACAGGCACAGATTCTTTACTGGCTGGAAGGGAAACCACAGATTGGCCAGGACACAGGAGGCAGAGGAGCTGGGTCCTACGTTCCTGTGGGAGAAAGCCAGACAGCAGGAGGGTCACAGCCTTCAGTGGGCAGCTGTTCTCATCTAGACCGAGTGCAGTGAACCCCCAGGATGGGAGGAGGGGCACTAGAGTGTGGGATGAGCCAAACCCAGCGGTGCAAAGAGAAACTGCCTTCCCATTTCTGTGCTGTGGGCACCAGGTGCTTCTCCTGCTGGAAATCAGCAGTGACTCCTTTGCGCCACCTGGTGGGAGCATCTCAAGTTTGTGGGGTTCTGTTACTGTATTTTCAAGTGAGCCTCAGGCCTGCTGGTTCCCAGAGTGGCAGTAAGGGAGGCCCAATGCCTTGTCCTCTGATAGCAACAAGGGTTGGATTTCAAGGGGCAGTGAACACTATCGGGTGGGGATAACGGATGCCCCACCCCTGAAGGCTCAGAGGAGAGGGCGGGCCTTAGCATTTAACAGGGGTCTGACCTTGATCATCCCTGCTTGGCCAGTGATCGACCTGCTGACAGTGGGCGAGTCCCGGCAGATGATAGCTGTGGTGGAGAAGATCCGGACAGCCCTGCTCACCACTGGGGACATCTATCTCTTGTCCACCTTCCGCCTGCCCCCCAAGCAGGGTGGTGTCCTCTTTGGCCTCTACTCGCGCCAGGACAACACACGATGGCTGGAGGCCTCTGTTGTCGGCAAGATCAACAAAGGTGACTGGTGGGCATCTCCTTTCCTGCAGTGGTGACCCCTTTGAACACTCTTCCTCATCCCCATTCTCAGAGCCCTCTTAATTCTCTTTGGGTTCCACTGGGGACTGAGGACCCATCAGGCTATGTCCAGGCACCAGGGGTACCTGGCGCTTAGGAGGTGCCTCAGGAGGCCAGGCACCCAAGAAATGGGGTGAGGCATCTGCGGGTGTGGGGAGTTGGATGTGGGATGTCTGGGGGGAGGGGAGGCTTGTCTCTGTGCCCCAGCAGTGGTATAGAGGTCTCTTAGATCCCTGGAACAGTTCAGGGGGTATGGAACCAGTTGCCATCCTAGCAGGGGATAGAGTGGCCTCACGTAATCAGATGGCATAATAGAGTGGTAATGGATAGATAGGTCGATCTGATAACACTGAAGGATAGAGGACAGAGTGATCTGATGACACTGAAGACTAAGAAAGTCCTAGTCTTTGAATCAATTTGAAAACCATTTTTCGTGTACCTGTTATGTACAAGGTATTGAGAGATACATAGCTGAGTGAGCACTGACAGCCCTAGAGATGTGGTATTCAGAAGAACTGATCCAAGGCTCAGCTGGGAGACAGGGGATGGGGACAGTGCGCATACTGACCTCCCCTTCCGGGCAGTGCTGGTGCGGTACCAGCGGGAGGATGGCAAAGTGCATGCAGTGAACCTCCAGCAAGCAGGCCTGGCTGACGGGCGCACACACACGGCTCTCCTGCGACTCCGAGGTCCGTCCAAACCCAGCCCTGCCCTGCAGCTCTATGTGGACTGCAAACTGGGCGACCAGCATGCTGGACTGCCGGCACTGGCCCCCATTCCTCCCGCAGAGGTCAATGGGCTGGAGATTAGGACTGGACAGAAGGCTTATTTGAGGATGCAGGTGAGCAGAAAAGGAAGACCCTCTGAGTGTCGGTCAACAGTTTGCACCCGTGGGAGGAGGAGTTAGTAGGTTCTCCTCCGTGACAATGTTTGTCTCCCCCCACAGGGCTTCGTGGAATCCATGAAAATGATTCTGGGCGGGTCCATGGCCCGGGTTGGAGCCCTGAGTGAGTGTCCATTCCAGGGAGACGAGTCCATCCACACTGCAGGTAACACATGCTTCTGTGAGTGGGCATCCTGGGCCCCAGTCCTGCCATCTTTGATACTTTCCATCCTCTTGACCTCTCTTCCCCTTAGCAACAGTTCTTTTGGCTCACCTATTCCTCATCTATTCCTGGGGCTTCTTGACTCTGTTACCCCAAATCCCCTTCACCTCTGACTCTGTGATCTCCAAATAATACATTCCCAGGAGGCACGGCTCAACAAAATCTCTGTTAAGGTCATCCTGCCTATCAGGGTGGCCAGAAAAATAGAAGGATCCAAAAAAAAAAAAAAAAAAAGTATAACTCCGAAGACCTTTTAGTGGGGGCAAGGAAGGTTGTGGCTGGGTCTTTCTCGGTTGACTGAGCTAAGGGACTTTTTTAGTTCCCACTGGCATCGTCACCTACCAGCAGTTTCCCTAAGCATTTCTCATCTGCCTGGTCTCTCTGACAAGGATACTCAGAGGTTCTTAAGTAAATAAAATGTCCACTTCTCCCAGATCTTTCAAAGAGCTCTTGTGGTAGAAGCTCAAGAGGGAGGAAATGGAATGTAGTGGGGCCCTGGCCCTGCACCGGTCACCTCTCACTTGGATCCCTTCTGCCACAACCATGCCTGGGAACAGGAGGATCTGGGCCTTGACTGTGCGGCAGCTCCCTTAGAGGGACCCTCATCCAGTGGAAGGAGCTGGTGGGGCTGGCCCATCACCACTGCCCTCCTGCCATTCATACTACATCTTTATTTCAAGGCACCAGCCCTTTTCTCCTTCCTTCTCCTCAACCAGCCAGGCCCCTCCTCACATCTCCACCCTCTGTGTTTTCTTGTCCTCTCTAGTGACCAATGCACTCCACTCCATCCTAGGTGAGTAGGCCATGCCAAGATGAAGGGGCATGAGGGTGGGGAGGAGATACAGCAGCCTGAAATGAAGTCCTCTTCAGCTAGGAATGGGGTGGGGTTTAAAGGTGGGGGGTGGGCAACAGTGGCAGCACCCGGCTTATTACCCAGAGAGGGGTCAGGGCTGGTGCCCCAGTTCTAAGCCTCTCTGCACCCTGGACCCTGACAGGGGAGCAGACCAAGGCCTTGGTCACCCAGCTCACCCTCTTCAACCAGATCCTGGTGGAACTGCGGGATGACATCCGAGACCAGGTTTATTGGGCTGGTGAAGGGTGGCGCTGACTCTGGGTGGGGTGGCAGGTGCCAAGAGCTGACTCCTCCCCATCCTTCTGTCTACCAGGTGAAAGAAATGTCCCTGATCCGAAACACCATCATGGAGTGTCAGGTGTGCGGTGAGTGGGAGAGTAGGGGAGGGCTCCACATTTCATCAGTGTGCTCCCCACCTCCAGGGCTTTAGCCTCCACTTCTGGTGAACGAAATGGTGACCTCTGGGTGGCTTTGACTGTGTCCAAACCCACCCCCCAGGCTTCCACGAACAGCGTTCTCACTGCAGCCCCAACCCCTGCTTCCGAGGCGTGGACTGCATGGAAGTGTATGAGTATCCCGGCTACCGCTGTGGGCCCTGCCCTCCTGGCCTGAAGGGCAATGGTACCCACTGCACAGACATCAATGAGGTGAAGAGGGCCCTTTCTGGAAGAGCATAGAAAGCTGGGGTGAGGGAGCTATCAGAGGCCCAGGAAGGTGGGGTGAATGTTGGTCAGAAGCAGAGGAACCTGGGGTTGGAGACCAAAATAGACAGGTGAGAAGGGAAGGAGCCAGGCCTGGGACAAAGACTACAAGCTCATGCAGGGAAGGAGTCGGGAGCTCGGCAGGGGCATTGTGAGAGGAGAGGGCCGGCCAGGGGAAACCCACAGGAGGCCAGGGTGGGGTCAGAGCTCGGCGAAGTTGGGTGAGGGGAGGCCCGCAAACGGGGGCCAGGACCACAGGCAGGAACCTGACCCCTTCTTTCTCGTCTGATCCCCAGTGTGCTCACGCAGACCCTTGTTTCCCGGGCTCCAGCTGCATCAACACCATGCCTGGCTTCCACTGTGAGGCCTGTCCCCGAGGCTACAAAGGCACACGGGTGTCTGGTGTGGGCATTGACTACGCCCGGGCCAGCAAACAGGTCAGGGTGGGCAGAGTACGTGGACAAGAGATCTGGGCCTTGCAGGGGTGAGCGCTTCAGGGTTCGATGTCGAGCCCTTGGGATAAATGGGATGAGGCTCCTGGCTTACCTGCCAGCTTTGCCTTGGTCTTGGGTCTGGGCTTCATGTCTGTGTTCATAGATAATGCCATACAAGTGCTCTCTTCTATGCCTGAGGAGACCCAGAGTAAGTCTGGTTCTACCCCAAGTCTGCTCCTTCAGGTCTGCAACGATGTCGATGAGTGCAATGATGGTAACAATGGTGGCTGCGACCCCAACTCCATCTGCACCAATACTGTGGTGAGCTGAACACTCTGCACGCATGGGTGGTGGGGCAGTGCGACCCCCTCCTCAGATTTCCTGCTTCCCCCCTCCTTTTCTACCCAGGACATTCTGCATGGTAGGCGTGCCACGCGGCCTGCTTTGGAATTCTGATTCTGCCTCTCACTAGCCTTTAGCAAGTTATTTACCTTTACTGCATTTCAGCGTCCTCCCTTGAAAAATGGGGCTCTTACTCTCCTTGAAAGGTTGACAGAACTAAAGGAGATAAGTGATAGACCGGGCCTGTCATCTCTGAGGGTCCCTCCTACGCGCCTCGAGGGACAGGGATAATGTTGCTCGTGGTGGGCGGACCCTCCTTCCTGAGACACTGCCTCGCTCCCTCCTCCCAGGGCTCGTTCAAGTGTGGTCCATGTCGCTTGGGCTTTGTGGGTAACCAGAGCCAGGGCTGCTTCCCGGCCCGGACCTGCCGCAGCCCGGCCCACAGCCCTTGCCATGCCCACGCTCACTGTCTCTTTGAACGCAACGGTGCAGTGTCCTGCTCGGTGAGCCAGGCCTAGGGTTCAGAAGAAACAGGGGATCTGGGGAAAGGGGTCGGGCTAAGGCCCACATCTAGGGACTGGTATGGGGTCTTGCGCTGGAACGGGAGGTGGGCCTTGGCCCTGAAACTGGTTGGTAAGAATAGAGCCTGAAGAAGGTGGGGTGTGGGGAGCCAGCCCAGACCACTAACCCCCACCCTTTGTGTCGCCCCAGTGTAACGTGGGCTGGGCCGGGAATGGCAATGTGTGTGGGCCCGACACGGACATCGATGGCTACCCGGACCAGGCACTGCCCTGCATGGACAACTATAAACACTGCAAGCAGGTGCGGGGGCAGGCGAGCGAGTGAGCGGGCAGGGCACCCCAGGCTGGCACAGAACGGGGCTCACCCAGCCATTTCCTCTCCCTGACCTTTAGGACAACTGCCTTCTGACACCCAACTCTGGGCAGGAAGACGCTGATAACGATGGCGTGGGGGACCAGTGCGACGATGATGCAGACGGGGACGGCATAAAGAACGTTGAGGTGGTGGCTAGATGTCCTGCCCCTTCCAGCTCCTCGGCAACTGTTGCCTTATCCCATAACCCCGTCCCCCTTGGCCACGGGCAGCTCCCAAGGAAGGGCCCCAGAGCTCCACATTAGGGAGGCATAAGCCTGGTACCCAGAATGACGTGGACGACATGGGAAGTTGGATGGGTGGGACTGTGCCACAGCAGTGGACCATCATAGGAGTGGGACCGTAGACAGGGTGCAGGGACAAGGATGGGGCAAGGTGGCCTGACTCTCTGCCTCCCACCCCAGGACAACTGCCGGCTGTTCCCCAACAAGGACCAGCAAAACTCAGATACAGATTCATTTGGTGATGCCTGTGACAACTGCCCCAACGTTCCCAACAATGACCAGAAAGACACAGATGGCAACGGGGAAGGGGATGCCTGTGACAACGACGTAGATGGCGACGGTGCAGGCCTGGGGCTAGGGGCGTGGCTGGGAACCCCATGAAGAGTCCAGATAGGGTAGCAATGAAGCGGGCAGGCTGAGAATTCTGGAAGGGTGATGCCTGGGGGAAGTCAGACTGGGTGAGAGGTTACCTGTGGCAGATGTCAGTGGGCACGTGAAGGAGGGTGTGGGGTTAGGCCGGGAGTGGGCAAAAGGATGAGACGAGCTCCAAGCAGATTTCCTGACCCGCTGTTCTCTGGATGGGAGACAAAGCCCAGGACTTTCACCAACCTAGAAGACAAGAGTGTGACTGTGTTCTAGCGGTGACCCTGTGTGACCCCCATTATATTTCCAGGCATCCCCAATGGACTGGACAACTGCCCTAAAGTCCCCAACCCCCTGCAGACAGACAGGGATGAGGATGGGGTGGGAGATGCTTGCGATAGCTGCCCTGAAATGAGCAATCCCACCCAGGTACAGGGGAATGGAGAGGGCAAGGAAGGGGTGGGTGACTGGCGGATGAAGCCCAGCCCTTTGGATGGGAAGTGGTCAGGTCACCCTTTTTAGAATTCTCCAGAGGAGATGGTGAGAGCAGGTCCCTCTCTCTCAGACAGATGCAGACAGTGACCTAGTGGGAGATGCCTGTGACACCAATGAAGACAGGTAGGGTTTGGGCCAAGAGATGGAAATTCAGGGGAAACCTTGGCTTCCTCTAGCATGTTCTCAATCCCCTCTAGGGTCCAACTTTAACTCTCCACTACTGTTGAGCAGGAGGCGATACCCATAGTCTACCTCCCATTCCTACTGCTGAACCTCCACCTCATCTGGCTGACTGCAAGGGTTCTGGCCGAATGGAGGGTATACCCCAGAGACTCCTAAGCAGAAGAGTGGGGAAGGATACGGTACCTTCAAAAGCCTTTATTTGGTGCCTGTTCTTCTGGACAGTGATGGGGATGGACATCAGGACACCAAGGACAACTGCCCACAGCTGCCCAACAGCTCCCAGCTGGACTCAGACAACGACGGACTTGGAGATGAGTGTGACGGGGATGATGACAATGACGGTGTTCCGGATTACGTGCCTCCTGGTCCCGATAACTGTCGCCTGGTACCCAATCCCAATCAGAAGGACTCAGATGGTAAGGCTGGCGTCGCCAGAGGACTGGACTGCGTGGGGTTTGTTCAGGGAGAGGTGGCAAGCCTTGCTGGGGAGAGGTCGACACCTCGAGGCCTGAGGTGGTGGTGTTGGCTATGGCAGTGGCCAGGGCCTCCCTGAGCACCTGGCTTCATCCTGCCCAGGCAATGGTGTCGGTGACGTGTGTGAGGATGACTTTGACAATGATGCGGTGGCCGACCCCCTGGATGTGTGTCCTGAAAGTGCAGAGGTAACCCTCACGGATTTTCGTGCCTATCAGACCGTGGTCCTGGATCCTGAGGGTGATGCTCAGATTGACCCCAACTGGGTCGTGCTCAACCAGGTACTAGGGCAGTGAGCTGGGTGGGTGCTGTCAGGCCTGACTAGTAGGCAGAGCCTAGGGAGGGCAGCGCACTGGAACCAGGGCTTTTGTCTTTACTGCACACCACCAGGGCATGGAAATTGTTCAGACCATGAACAGTGACCCCGGCCTGGCAGTTGGTATGTAAGGGGCACCCAATTCAGCAATTTCAATAATTTCCAAATGGAGGGGGTCCTACAGGCAGAGGATGGGCCACTGCCTTCCCACTGGGCATCCCACCCCACCCCCACCCCACAACGGGAGTTAGCAGCTTTGCTACCCCTGCCCCTGATCCCACCTCCCCTCCCACCCACCCCCAGGATATACAGCCTTCAACGGTGTGGACTTTGAAGGCACCTTCCATGTGAACACTGTGACCGATGACGACTACGCAGGCTTTCTCTTCAGCTATCAGGACAGCGGCCGCTTCTACGTGGTCATGTGGAAGCAAACAGAGCAGACCTACTGGCAGGCCACGCCTTTCCGGGCTGTGGCCCAGCCGGGGCTGCAGCTCAAGGTCCCACAGCTGCCCAGACTCCCTAGTCCAGGGCCCTTTCCCAAGGCCTCCCCACCAACCCTGGGGCCGCCCCCACCGCCTGAGCAGGGGGAAGCCTCTTACCCAGACATCTGGCCTGGAGGTGGGCTCCCTGGGGCTCCAGAACATTCTCCTGACTCCCTGTTCCACCTGCACTTACCAGCCTGTTGTCTTCCCTTCCTCTGGTACTATGGTTGACCCACTATCTTTGCTGATGCCCTGTAGGCAGTTACATCAGTGTCTGGCCCAGGTGAGCACCTCAGGAATGCCTTGTGGCATACAGGCAATACTCCTGATCAGGTACGACTGCTGTGGACTGATCCACGGAATGTGGGCTGGCGTGACAAGACCTCCTACCGCTGGCAGCTGCTGCACCGGCCTCAAGTTGGCTATATTCGGTGAGGGGAGGGGCTGAGCCCTCCCAAGAGACCCCAGGCCCACCCAGCCTTTCCTTCCTCTCCAGCTGGGATTCACCCGTGACTTCCCCTCTGCTCACTGCTGTGGTGCCATGGGCCTGGACTGGAACCACTTCTCTCTACCTCCCCTCTCACCAGACTAGCTGCCCTGGCCCTGCTTGCTTCTTAACATCAGGCAGCCTGGGCTCTGGTGCTGCTGAGGACCTATAAACAATGTTAGGCAAGCCCTTCTTTTGCCATGCTCCATTTCCCTCTCTGTAAAATGAGGGTGTATCTGGGAGCCTCCAAAGCCCAGGCCAGTCTGTGGAGAGGCACATCAATCCACCTCATCACTGGTCCAGCCCAGAACCTGTCTCATCAGAGTCCGACTGGAAGGGATCATCATTTACAGAAGAGCCAACCGAAGCCCAGACTCCACACTGCATCTCTTAGTAGCCAGGCTGAGGCCTCTCAGTTCAGCTCTGGTCCACAACTTTGCGTTTCCTAGTTGGTGGGGATGACAGGGAAGGGAGGGGAAATGGCCCAGAGCCCAGAGTGCAGGGACTTGGGTTGGTTTCCCCTTTAAGGTGACTGGGGCTGCGGGGTGCCAGGGCAGGGGATGGTGGGGGTGGACTAGAGCCTGGGAAGCGGGTGACTTCACCCCCCAGCCCATTGTACTCATCGTCATGGCAACCCAATCCTCGCTAGGAATGTGGCCGGTGCTTTGAGATGCAAAGGGGGCTGGACAAAGAGCCAGGGGCCCCAGGCCTGAGAAAAGCACCCCTCCTTCCCCCCTTTCCTTCCTCCCTTTTCCCCACCTCCCTTCTGTCTCAGGCCCGGTGAGCCTTAGGGGGGTTGGGGATGAACAGGGCTGGCTCATGGTGGCGCAGTGCCCACTGGCACCTAGCACCAATGGACACTCCTATCCCGGACAGGGTGAAGCTTTATGAGGGTCCCCAGCTAGTGGCCGATTCTGGGGTGATCATTGACACATCCATGCGAGGGGGGCGTCTTGGTGTATTCTGCTTCTCCCAAGAAAACATCATTTGGTCCAATCTCCAGTATCGATGCAATGGTGAGGCTCGAGACGGAGAACAGCCTGACCTCTTATGCCCTCACGGGAGAGTCACATCTTGACTTTAATCATATCTCCTTTCTCAGATACAGTGCCCGAGGACTTTGAGCCATTCCGGAGGCAGCTGCTTCAGGGAAGAGTGTGAAGAGGTGGCCACTGGATTCAGAATCCTGATTTTAGACCCTCGGGCCTTGGGGTCCATCCTGGAGTCTAATTTACAGCCCCTCAGCTAAACATCGACCCTCCTCTGAACCCACGAGTTCAGCCCCAGAGGGGTGGTGACCCCACTGTTCAGGAGATGGGAAGTTTTCAAGGGGGTATTTCTCAGGCACTAACCCCAGGAAAGATAACAGAACATTGCCATAAAGTTTCAGTTCTTTTCTAAGCCAGTGCAGTTACTTATTTTAGGGATTTTCCGGGGCAGGGAGAGGACTAGTAGAATGTAAGTTAGAGATCTAGTTTGGAGAGGAAGGTGTGGACGGGGACGAGATGGAGGACGGGGGTTAGGTGAAGGATGGGGTGCCGGTCGGAGGATGGCTAAAGTCCTCCCAGCCCCACTTACTCACGGTGGCAGCGGCGACACTCCAGTCTAAGAGCAGCCGGGATCGACAGCCAGGAGGGCTGGGGCTGCCCCGTTCGGGGTGAGGGGGAGGCCGGGGGGCCGAGGGGGCCGGAGGCCGGGACGAGTGCAATATTGGCGGGGGAAAGAACAACACTGCACCGCGTCCCGTCCCTCCCGCCCGCCCGGGGCCCGGAATCCCGCTCTCCACCGCTGGAAGCCGGACCAGCCCGAGAACCCAGGACGCGCTGGGGAGTTGGGTTCACCTCGGAGGCCAGAGAGACTTGGCGCCCGGAAGAGGGTGAAGGGGGTGGTAAGGGGAGGGAAAAAGGGAGAAGGGGAGACCGCGATATCCCGGAAGGCCGCTTTCCGACGCCCCGGCGTTGCGCGCGCTTGCTCTTTAAATACTCAGACTGCTAGGCGCGGAGCCGTCGCCATGGTGACGCGTGTCCCAGCAACCGAACTGAATGGCTATTGCCTGGCAACGCCCGGGGTTGAAGTTTTGGGGCCGCCCACCTAGATACTCGCGCTTTCTCTAGCCTGCTGGGGCAGGGGGGCGGCTTCCCCGCCTCTTCTGCCAGCTCCCCGGCGCGATGACGTAACGCCCCCAGCCCCGAGCCCGCCCCCGGGTCCCGCCGCGGCACAAAGCCGCGCCAAATCGGCGGAGCCGCGCGGGCCTGAGAGCTACGGTCCTGCTCCTCCGGCTTCAATCCCGCCGCACCGAAGTGTTCTTAAAGTTCATTTCGCAATCTGTGTTCTTTGGGACTAACAATTGTTTCCTAATGCGGACGTAATTGCTTCTGTCGGTCTAGACTGCAAGCCAGGACCTCCGAATGGGGCCGGATAACTCCACGTGCGCCGCTGTGGCCCCAAACACTCCTCGGTCCCACGTGTCTGCCCTTCAAAATATAATTTGGTTTTCCCAAATCACGCACCCTCATATACTGTTTTGCACCACCCCCCCGCCTTGTGCATACCTGCCCCAAAAGCCACTCTGCTCTCCGAAGGATAGTTTCGTGCCCCTAAATACCATCTGTCGCCCCACCTATTCTCTGCTTCCTAAATGCGTAACTGCCCCATTCCGCCTCCCACATTCCGATGTCCTCGCCCAAATACCTGTGTGCCCCTTCCACATAACTCAGTACCCCACCCACTTAGCGCCATTTCCTCCAGACAGCTCTGCGACAGGTCTGAGCCCCTTCCTAAAACCCCCAACCCTTCCATCGATGATACAGTGTGTTCCTCCCCTTCTATGTCCAAGCCACTGCCCCTCCTGGCTAGGGCCTGCTCTCTCCAGTTTCTCTCTGCCCCTAGTTAGGCAGTGCCACCCAACCTCCTCTCCCCTGACCCGGGTAGCCCCTCAGCCCTCTCGGGAAGGCCGGGTGAAGCTCTCGGTGACCGCTAGAGGGCGGGAGAGCCCGGCCAGCGAGCCTCCGCTACCTGGTGGATTCGGGGAAAGGAAAGACCCTAGGGTTTGGTGGAGTTACGTACTTCGCTAAGTGGAAATTTCTTCCCCCGCCCCCTTCTCGAGAGAAAGTCAAGGAAGGAACTTGGGCTGCTGGAAAGTCCGGCAGGGGCGGGGACTGTGGGTTTCGGGGTAGAACCGTGTTTAGAACTGGACAGGGAGAGGTTAGAAGGGTGGGGCTATCCAGGAAGTAGTGGGGGGAAGGGGTCCAAAACTAGCACCGAGTTTACGCATTGTCGAGCCTTCCCCTCCTTTCTCAGCCCCCAGAGTGGGACTCCAAGCGACCCAGTGAGAATGGGACAATGGTGTGGAGGACCCACAATGCCGGCCCTGGGCTAGGACTTTGACCTAGTTCAATTTCTCTGTTACTCGTCTCACCAAGGCTGTTGTCCTGGGGCTAAAATAGGACCATGGGGACCCAGGTCAGGTTCCAGACTTCCTCCACCACCTTCTGGAGCCAGGGAGTGGTTGGTGAAAGGGGGGAGGCCAGTTAGAAAACAAACAGGTTGTCAGGGAGTTGAGTGATTGAAGCCCACATACCTTATTTGAGGGGCCAGAAATGGTTGGGGAGGAGGAGGAAGAGGTTGGAGGTAGGGAAAGGGGGAGGGGGTGGAGCTTTGTCACCTGTCACCTGCTCTGGCTGAGCCTAGGGCAGGCGGGGGACCGGTATAAAGCAGCAGGCGCCTGTGTCCGCTCCACCTCGTGGGCAGCTCCGGCCCAAGTTTGTTCTGTCCCCTCCCCACCGCTCCGCCACCACCATGACACCGGACATCCAGGCCCCTTTCCTCTCCCTGCTGCTGCTGTTCCAAGTGCTTACAGGTGAGGGGCGCAAGGCGGGGAGGGGGCTGCCCTGCTCCTGTGGTCTTCCCAGCTTTCTGTGGGTTTTGCTTCCTGGGAGATGGCATCCAAGAGGCAGAAGTTGCAGACAGGGGTGGCCTAGTTTCTGCCAGAAGGAAGAATAAAGGAGTGAGGCTAAGGGAAACCTGAGGAGAGACCCCACACGCACACCTGGAGGACAGTGGGTGCCAGGAGCAGGCAAGTGTCCTGAAGAGAGGTCTGGAGGGGTTGGGGGTGGAATTGGGAGAGGAAAATCTTAGGAGTGGGAAAGCCCACAGTCCAGGAGCAGACAGATGATATGGGAAGAGAGATGGAGGTTGCCAGCCGGGAAGGAGAAAGAGAGCTGACTCAGGGGCCCACTCCCCATATCCTTCTGGCATTACTTCCCCAGATGCCAGAGAATGTATTTTCTCCTTATGCTGAAATTTCCCCCAACCATACTCTGTAACCCCGATTTCTTACAGTTGCCAGTGTCACTACCCTGACAGCCTCTGTCCCCACAAGCCCCAGCAGTACTGTACAAGTTTCCAGTACACAAAGCAGCCCAACGTCCAGTCCCACTAAAGAAACTTCTTGGAGTACAACCACCACCTTACTCAGAACCAGCAGCCCTGCCCCAACCCCAACTACCTCTCCAGGCCGCGATGGCGCCTCATCTCCAACCAGCAGCTCTGCCCCAAGCCCAGCTGCCTCTTCAAGCCATGATGGTGCCTTGACTACGACCGGCAGCCCTGCCCCAAGCCCAACTGCCTCTCCAGGCCACGACGGCGCCTCGACCCCAACCAGCAGCCCTGCCCCGAGCCCGGCTGCCTCTCCAGGATATGACACTGTCCCATCCCTGGCCAGCAGCCCTGCCCCAAGCCCAACTGCCTCTCCAGGCCGCGACGGCGCCTCGACTCCAACCAGCAGCCCTGCCCCGAGCCCGGCTGCCTCTCCAGGCCACAACGGCGCCTCGACCCCAACCAGCAGCCCCGCCCCGAGCCCGGCTGCCTCTCCAGGCCGCGACGGCGCCTCAACTGCAACCGGCAGCCCTGCCCCGAGCCCGGCTGCCTCTCCAGGATATGACACTGTCCCATCCCTGGCCAGCAGCCCTGCCGCAAGCCCGGCTGCCTCTCCAGGCCACGACGGCGCCTCGACCCCAACCGGCAGCCCTGCCCCGAGCCCGGCTGCCTCTCCAGGCCGCGACGGCACCTCGACTCCAACCAGCAGCCCTGCCCCGAGCCCGGCTGCCTCTCCAGGCTATGACACTGTCCCATCCCTGGCCAGCAGCCCTGCCCTGAGCCCGGCTGCCTCTCCAGGCCACGACAGCGCCTCGACCCCAACCAGCAGCCCTGCCCCGAGCCCGGCTGCCTCTCCAGGCCACGACAGCGCCTCAACCCCAACCAGCAGCCCTGCCCCGAGCCTGCCTGCCTCTCCAGGCCGCGACGGCGCCTCGACTCCAACCAGCAGCCCTGCCCCGAGCCCGGCTGCCTCTCCAGGCCGCGACGGCGCCTCAACTGCGACCGGCAGCCCTGCCCCGAGCCCGGCTGCCTCTCCAGGCTATGACAGTGTCCCATCCCTGGCCAGCAGCCCTGCCCCGAGCCCGGCTGCCTCTCCAGGCCACGACGGCGCCTCGACCCCAACCGGCAGCCCTGCCCCAAGTCCGGCTGCCTCTCCAGGCCGCAACGGCACCTCGACCCCAACCAGCAGCCCTGCCCCGAGCCCGGCTGCCTCTCCAGGCTATGACACTGTCCCATCCCTGGCCAGCAGCCCTGCCCCGAGCCCGGCTGCCTCTCCAGGCCACGACAGCGCCTCGACCCCAACCAGCAGCCCTGCCCCGAGCCCGGCTGCCTCTCCAGGCCGCGACAGTGCCTCGACCCCAACCAGCAGCCCTGCCCCGAGCCCGGCTGCCTCTCCAGGCCACGACAGCGCCTCGACCCCAACTGGCAGCCCTGCCCCGAGCCCGGCTGCCTCTCCAGGCTATGACACTGTCCCATCCCTGGCCAGCAGCCCTGCCCCGAGCCCGGCTGCCTCTCCAGGCCACGACAGCGCCTCGACCCCAACCAGCAGCCCTGCCCCGAGCCCGGCTGCCTCTCCAGGCCGCGACAGTGCCTCGACCCCAACCAGCAGCCCTGCCCCGAGCCCGGCTGCCTCTCCAGGCTATGACACTGTCCCATCCCTGGCCAGCAGCCCTGCCCCGAGCCTGGCTGCCTCTCCAGGCCACGACGGCGCCTCGACCCCAACTGGCAGCCCTGCCCCGAGCCCGGCTGCCTCTCCAGGCCGCCACGGCGCCTCAACTGCAATCAGCAGCCCTGCCCCGAGCCCGGCTGCCTCTCCAGGTCAGCACGCCGCCTCATCCCCAACCAGCAGTGACATCTCGTCCGTGACCACCAGCTCTATGTCGAGCTCCATGGTCACTTCAGCACACAAGGGCACCTCATCCAGGGCTACCACGACCCCAGTCAGCAAGGGCACTCCATCCTCAGTCCCCAGCTCTGAAACTGCCCCCACTGCTGCCAGCCACAGTACCAGGACAGCTGCCGTGAGCACTAGCCCTAGTACAG
The DNA here is from genome assembly GCF_023091745.1 of Budorcas taxicolor. NCBI lineage: Eukaryota > Metazoa > Chordata > Mammalia > Artiodactyla > Bovidae > Budorcas > Budorcas taxicolor. The sequence continues at coordinate 15,859,297 of NC_068912.1, forward strand.
CACTTTCCACCACCTCCCATCCTAAGACTTCTCAGCAGTTGTCTGTTCAGGTCTCCCTGTTCTTCCTGTCTTTTCGCATTACAAACCTCCAGTTTAACTCTTCCCTGGAAAATCCCCAAACCAGCTACTATCAGGAGCTGCAGAGAAGCATTTCGGATGTGGTGAGTAGCTGCCTTTCCTCTAACACGCACCCCCACCCCCCACCCCCGAAGCGGCCTTCAGAACTCTTTGAGGCACTTGCATCAAATCTTAGACCTTTCCCTCTCACCCCAGATTTTGCAGACTTATAAACAGAGGGATTTTCTGGGCCTCTCAGAGATCAAGTTCAGGTACAGTTCTGGGTGTGGACTCTGTGGGACTGGCGAATGTTGTCATGACTGTGGGGAGGGTGTACTGACCCAGAAACTGGGGCCCATGGCTGAGTTCCCCATTTCTTTGTAACCAGGCCAGGATCTGTGGTGGTAGACTTAACTCTGGCCTTCCAAGAGGGTACCACTGCCGAGTTGGTGAAGGCACAGTTCAGTCAGCTTGAAGCACACGCAGCCAATTATAGCCTGACCATCAGTGGAGTTAGTGGTGAGTCCTCTCCCCCAGCTGCCAGCCAGCACCACCCTGCCTGGGACCCTCTCTCTCCGGCATCTGGGTCCCTGCTTTTTCTCTTGGAGCTGGTAGGGGGAGAGCCACCTCCTTTGGGAGACTGCTCTGACCACTGTTTTCCTTTCAGTGCGCGATGCCCAGTTTCCTTCCTCTGCCCCGTCTGCATCTGAGGTGCCTGGCTGGGGCATTGCCCTGCTGGTGCTGGTCTGCGTTCTGGTTGCGCTGGCCATCATCTATCTCATTGCCCTGGTGAGTGCCCAGTCCCCAGCCCTGATAGAGTCCCCCTGCTGGAAGGAGCCGCACGCCCCCATAACCTCCTGTCTCCCCAGGTTGTGTGTCAGTGTGGACGAAAGAAATGTGAGCAGCTGGACATCTTTCCAACCCTAGATGCCTACCATCCTATGAGCGAGTACTCCGCCTACCACACCCATGGGCGCTTTGTGCCCCCTGGCAGTACCAAACGGAGCCCCTATGAGGAGGTGAGGGAGGCGGGGGCGGCGGTGGGGCGAAAGGGCTTTGTCTGGGCAGTGGTTCTGAAAGGGTACTGGGAAGACCCAAAGAACTTAGAAGAGGTGACATGAAATAAGCCGTGACTTGACAAGGCTGGGGTGGAGGTCAAAGGAGTTCTGTGGGAAAGGCTTAGGGAAGAAGGGGGACCTTAGGAGGGTGTGCCCCCCACAACTAGCACCCCCAGAAGAGCGTTCACAGCTCAACTAAACTGGGATGCCCAGAGGTGGCATGAACGGGGCACTGCACCCAGGGGAACCCTTCATGGAAGGAGCACCTTGTCCCAGCTTGTCTCCTAAGAATGGAGGGTAGATTGGGAAAGGCTGGTGGGGAGAAGGGGGTCTCTGAACTGGGAAAGAAGTTTCACCAAGCCAGGTGAGCCTGGGTGCAAGGTGGGGAGGCACAGATCCCCTCTTCCTTCTTTCTGCCTTTCCCTCCCTCCGTGACCTAGTAAATAATTACTTTGCCATCTGGGGCTGAAAGGCCACTCCAAGTGGGGGAAGGGAGAGTTTCCTTTTCCTGACTTTTCCTCTGCCTGGGGACTTCCTTCTTCCAGTTTTGCAGAAATGTGTACACCTCCTTGGGCTGGAGGAGCAGAGAATGGAGGGAGAAAGTGGCAGGAGGGGAAAGCAGGGGGTGCTGAGAGCCAAGGGGAGGGAGTGAACCGAACCGGAGCAGGAGGAGGAGGGGGAGTGGCCCTGTTTACAGTCATCTGGCTGGTGGTGGTGACCAGCAGGTGCTCTCTCCAGATTAACCCTTTGAAAGCTAGTCAGGCTCCTGGACCATTCAACCCATCCTGGGGTGCCATCCAGGGACCCCAGGGAGGAAGGTTGTCCCAGGAAAGCCTCTGCCGCTCATCCCGGATCTCTTCTGCCCCTACCTAGGTTTCTGCAGGCAACGGTGGCAGCAACCTCTCTTATACAAACCTGGCAGCCACTTCCGCCAACTTGTAGGGACACGTCTGCTGAGAGTCCAGCCAGTACTGGCTGCCTCCCTGGAATTCTTGACTTCTGGGGACCCCCGCCCCCAGCTCTGTTCCGGGCTAGTGAACTGGGCACTCAGGTGGGCTGCTCGCAGCCTCCCTCACAGGACCCATCAAGTCCCCTAAACCATCTTAGCCCTGGTGAAGCCCACCTGAGCCCCTGGGGACATGCCGGAGGCAGCGGCTCCCAGGAAGACTGGCTGGAGTGCTTGGAAACGGGAGTGGGAACGTGAACATTGCTGAATAAAACGCGGGCCTCCTCCGCGCCCACTACCAGCTTCTGATCTGTTGTCTGTGACTTGTGGATGGGTGAGGGGCAGTCAAAATGTGTGTGTGTGTGGCGAGGGGCGGGGGCGTCTGGAAGAGACTTCTGGGAGAGGAGGGGAAGAGAAGGCCAGAGGAGCGGGGTTCATTTGAGAAGCAGGAGGCTGGAGAGGAGATGGCATTGGAGTGCAGGCGGACGGACTCCTATCGCCTGTCCTGCATGGCCAGCAGCGCACGAGGAAGGAGGAAACAAAAGCCTGAGGCTCCAGCAGCCAGCATGACCCAGCTCTGCCTGCCCGAGAGCCGGGCTCGCCCCTATCCCCAGGCCTGGATTTCACTCCCGCGTCCTCCTCTCCACTTGGCATGGTGCCCTCAGGCGGCTCTATTCTTAGCTGTCCGGGTGTGAAGTAAGTCCTAAGGCAGCAGAGTCAACAGGGCCACGATAAGGTCCGTGTCAGATCCAGGGCCTGATGCCAGACTGCCCCACCTGCCTACTGGCTCTGGGGTCTACTACCTGGTGCCCCAGGGGTGGGGAAATAGTTCTGGTTCTGATGTCAAAGACTTCCCAGATGGCTCGGTGGTAAAGAATCGGCCTGCCAGTGTAGGAGATACAAGACTCAGGTTCAATCCCTGGGTTGGGAAGATCCCCTGGAGAAGGAAATGGCAACCCACTCCAGTATTCTTGCCTGGGAAATTCTATGGATGGAGGAGCCTGGCGGGCTACAGTCCTTGGGGTCACAGAGAGTCAAACATAACTGAGCACGCACACACTCCCTGACTGACGCACTGATGCCAAAAGCTCAGCTTCTCTGTACACCGGGACTGAATTGAATCTCTGAGACAGAGTTTTAGGTGAAGTAGAAAAGAATAGCTTTATTGTGTTGCCAGGTGAAGGCAGCCACAGTGGGCAAATGCCCTCAAAACCGTATGTCACAAATTGGAGAAGATTTACAGTAATTGCTCAAAGAGCACATGATCAGCTCATGGACATTTTTCTGATGGGTTGGTGGTGAGGTAACTGGAATTCAGCATCATCGACCTTCAGGACCAGCTGCTCTGGGGTCCCATCTTTAACTTTTCCCACCTGCAGGGGATATCCATTTCTACAAAACAGCTCAAAGGTATTGTGAATATCCATTGATGGGGAAACAGGGTGTTGCTCAAGACTGTTCTTGATTGTTTGTTTCTCTCTGGTCTTCCATTCCCTCCTTTCCCTAGTTAACAATTGCTTGAATCTGCCCCTTGGAACTCAGGGAAGGTCATGGAAGCTGAATGAAGGCTGTTTCCTATAATCCAAGAAATGGGGGAACACAGAAAGGCCTTGTGCCAGGAGCCTCTGCTCTCTTTGGGCACCCTAAGTCGCATTCCTGCAGGGCTCCGCCCAGACGCCCCATGGGGGTGGGGTGGTGGTGGTGGGAGGGCGGGGAGCACCAGAGCGATGTGCCCCCTGGCAGCCATAGTCAGTTTGGACCTGGGCTGGGCACAGGTCTGGCAGAAGACTGGAGAGCACAGGGCTTGGGGACCTCCTTCCCGCAGGCACCAGCTCCATCGCGCACCCCTGCTCTAAGAAATAGCAGGGAACCCTCCATCCCCTTGGCCTGCCACATCCAGCACAGAAGCGAAGAGGAATAGGCTCCGGGAAGGCAGACATCACAGGAAGGCCTGGCATCACAGTTTATTGTTTATAAACCATGAAAATAACAGCTGTTGCTTGGCACAGGCCTAGCAGTGCTCACCGCAGGGGGGCAGCAGCAGGCACCAGAGGCCTTGCCAGACCCAACCCAGTGGGGACGCTCAACCTCAGCTGGGACCCCAAGGGAGACTTGGCACGTTGGCATGGGTGCAGGACAGGTTAAAGCATGCAAGGGGGAGGAGAGGGGGATAAAAGGCATGCGGCTGGGGGTACAGGGACCCAAATAAATAAAGCAGGATGAGAGGGTCCCTTTCCCTCACCAAAGAGTGCCTGGGCACTGTCCAGCCAAAAAGCCTCTCTGCCCCAAGGCTGCAGTTCAGCATGGATGGGGCAGGGAGCTTTGCAGGGCGGAGGGCAGAGCTGGGGAGCATGCCCAGTGTTCCGGGTGCCTTCCCTCCCAATCAGCCTGGGGAGGAGCACAGGGCAGGGGTAGGGCAGGGGTGGGGTAGGGGCTCTCTCCATGATTTGAGCAAGATGCCAAGGGCAGGGCATGGGGCAGAGACGTGGTGGGTGTGGGAACCTGGATTAACAGGCAATAGGGAGAATGGGGGACATCCAGAGAGGTGAGCAGAGGAAAGTCCCTTGGTCAAGAAAGACCCTGGGAAGACACAGATAGGGGAAGGGACAGGACCACGTGGGAGGAAGAGCTTGAGGGAGAAGCTGCCAGAGAGATGACCCGGCTTCAGGAGGTGTGGAGGGCCAGGGCCCAGCAGGGGCCTGGTAGGGTCAGTCCAGCTTGGCGAAGCCCCCAATGGTGACCTTCCTCTCGGGCTTAGTGCCCACGGGCTCCTGTAGCTGCACTGCGCCACCCCCGATGAAGCAAAAGGCAGGGCACACAGGTCCCGAGCAGTCCAGGGGGCACTCCAGGAGCCCTCGGAAGGACACGGCATCCAGGAAGGAAACGCGACCCCGCTCGTAGTCCAGGCAGATGCCCAGGCGGGGCGGCAGGGGCACTGTGCAGCTGGCCGCTGGGCCGTCCCTGCCTGTCAGCCCCGCATTCGCGCTGGCCCCGGCCCCCAGCAGGATCTTGCCCATGCCGATGGTCAGGAAAGCGAAGGGTGGCGATGCCTCCACGGTGGCATCCTCGGCACCGCTGTCGTGCCCACTGTCTGGGTCGTACCTGCAGGAATGCATGTTGGGTAGAAGAACGTCGGGGGGTGGGGTAGATGGTACCCAAGGGCTGAGATGTTGGGAGGATGGAATGTCGGGGAGCAAGCAGTTCCAAGGATTTGGGGGCATTGAGAAGAGAACACATTGAAGAGACGGGCGTTATAATGTAGGGCTGGGGGTTTGGTTCGGTGAGACTGGGGAAAGGCAAGCACACTGGCCAGAGGGGTGGGGGAAGGGGAGCAGAGACAGGATATCACTCAGGCACACTGGAGAAAGGCAGTGCCTCCAATGCAGGCAAGTGGCGAAGAAAATGGCACTGGGATATCATGCTGGGAGAGAGATTTGAGGGTTAGAGAATCTTGGAAGGATGAGGGGTTAGCGGTGGGGAGAGGCGAGAGCAGAGAAAACATGCTGGGAAGGGGGATGCTGGGAGAGAGATGAGGGCAGGTCAGTGTCTTAGATGAAGGATGTTGCAGGGATGCAGGTTGGGGATCACAGGTTTAGGAGGGAACTAATGTTGAAGAGAAGCCGCTTCTGAAGAAATGGGGTGTTGAGGGATAGAGTGTTGAGGGGGAAGAAGAGCATGTGTGGGTGGCTGAAAAAGAGGATGCTGGGGATGAGAGGGTATGGAGATGGAAAGTTTAAGGGAAGATTTTGAGGAGGCTGAGACAAGGTGTGGGGGAAGGCAGTACTGGAGAGAAAAAGCTTTGTGGTGAAAAGATGTTGCCAAAGGGGTGTGAGGGAGAAAGGGCACGGAGACTTGGCGAGATGGTGTGTTAGCCTGAGTGACAGATGGTGGGGAGTGGAGATGGCTTCCTTTTCTATTGCCCCTTTCCCCAGTCACTCCAAAGATCAACTTCCAAAATGCTTTCACGGAGCCCACACTTCTCCTGACCACAGTGCCTCCAGCCTGGCTCATGTTATTTCCTCCTGATTTCCTTCCAGCTCCATCCCAGCAAGTGTGTGGTCCCCTCGTCAACCCCGTGTGTTCCCAGCTCCCCCACCCAGATCCCCAGAACCCCATACCTCCCAGAGGGGCCTGACCTGGGGCTGATCACGTCGGGGGCACCCTGGAAGCTTTCCTGAAGCTTGCTCTCCAGCCCGACGCCCACCTTGACCAAGTAGGAGGCTGGGTCTACGGCGCAGGCCCAGTAGCTGCGGCCCTGGGTCACAGCCACATCGCCCAGGACCACGTCCACGCTCAGGTGGCAGCCCGTCAGCAGCCGCTCGGCAGCCAGCAGCAGGGGCAGCCCTGGCACACTCCTCACCGCTCGCTGGTCCTTGCTGATGGCCAGCCGCTCTCGGCTTGTGCCCCAGCGGCCATCCAGGAAGAAGTGCAGGACTGGAGTAGGGGAGGGTTGAGACAGAAGGAAGGACTTCAGGGACAAACACTGGCACTGGGGACCTCGAGGTGTCAGCACGAGACACTGGGAGATTTCAGAACACAGAACAAGTTGCCAAGGGACGGCAGGGGGCTCTTGGGAACAGGGCCTGGAAAGCTGGAGTGGGGAGCATAAGGGAAGAAGAAAGGGCATCCCAAGTGGGCATGGGACCCCAGGAAGAGTTTTAGTGATGGCTAGTGGGAATGGAAACCAGTCTCCCGGCCCCAGCTGACTCGCTCTGGCTGCCTCCTCTATTATGCCTATACTCCAGAGCCTCCGCTATTTTCTGGAGAGTCACTTGACCAACATTTATTGAGCCCTGGTGCTGTGCTGGGCTTAGTCGCTCAGTTGTGTCCGACTCTTTGTGACCCCATCGACTATAGCCCGCCAGGCTCCTCAGTCCATGTGATCCTCCAGGCAAGAATACTGGAGTGTGTTGCCACACCCTCCTCCAGGAAGTCTTCCCAACCCAGGTCTCCTGCATTGCAGGCAGATTCTTTACCATCTGAGTCACCAGGGAAGCCCTATTGAGCCCTTGAAAAGTGAAAGTGAAGTCGCTCAGTTGTGTCCGACTCTTTGTGACCTCATGGACTGTAGCCCACCAGGCTCCTCTGTCCATGGGAATCTCCAGGCAAGAATACTGGAGTGGGTTGCCATTTCCTTCTCCAGGGGATCTTCCCAACCGAGGGATCGAACCCAGGTCCCCTGTATTGCAGGCAGATGCTTTAACCTCTGAGCCACCAGCTCAAATTCTCAGCTAAGACTTTACACATTAGCAAGTCACTTAATTCTCACAACAAGGCTATGGGGTAGGTGTTGTTACTATACCTACAGAGGAGGAACTACAGGTTCAGAGAGGGTGAATAACTCACCCAAAGCCACACAACTGGTAAAAGGCAGAGCTGGGATTTGAACCCAGGCAGTCTGGCTCCAGAGCTAGTGAGGATGACCCGGTGTGTTATGCTGTCTCTATGGGGCCCGCCCAGCAGCAGCTGTCCGTGCCTGGGTCCCAGGCACCCAGGGCCCACTCACCGGGAGCGGGCGGAGTGTGCAGATGCACGTCCTCGCTGTACTCGCCGTAGCCGGCCTTGTTGCAGCCGCGGACACGCAGCACGTACACAGAGCCCGTGTCGGGGTTCTCCAGCAGGGCGCTGGTACCCCTCACCTCCTCCCGCCGCTGCCAGCGGGTGGGGCCTGGCTGGGCCGGCACATCAGTGCGTCGGAACTCAATGGTGTAGTGCCAGGCAGGTGGTGAGTGGGGGGGCAGCCGCCAGCAGAGGAAGATCTGGTCGTAGGCAAAGGTGCGCTGGGTGTCGATGACCGGAGCCTCGGGCACTGTTGGAAGAGACAGCGGGGGTCAGTCACGGCCTGGCCACGGGCATGGTGTGGAGGGTGGGCGGGGAAAGGGAAAGCAGCGGGAGCCGGGGGGGTGAGTGCGAGTGAGAGGGATCTGGGGAGACGTCTGTCTGGGCCCTGGGTGCGGGAAAAGAAGAGGCAGGTGGCCTGATGCCAGTCCTGGGCTGCCACTCCCTCGATCTGGGCCTCAGTTTCCTCCTCTGTCAAATGAAGGTATAAGATCACATGTTGTCCTTTCTTTCTATGACCCTTTTTAGTCTATGAATACAGAGGAGCCCCAGGGAAAGGCAGGTAACGGCCACTGGAGCCCACCCAGGCAAGAGGGCGCTGAACGGGAAGAGGAAACTGCATGGGAGACAGATGCGAGGAGAGGCAGCAAGGCAGAAAATGGGGGCGGAGGGCCAGCCCAAGCTTGATGGCACAGGAGGGGTCAGGGGGAGAGAAGGAAAGCCTAGAGGGCAAAGGTCATAAGGACAAAAAGTCGGAAAGGCCAGGATTAAGGGTCAGGGAAGAGGATGGTGGAGGCGGTCTGGTTAGGGCAGGAAAGAGAAGGAAGCCATGGGTGGGGAGCCAGGCTGCGTGGGAGTGGCAGGGCAGGGCAGGGGACCTGGCAGAGGGGGCAGGACCCCCAGGGCAGGGCCGCTGACTTGCCTGGGGTGCTCCGGAGCAGAGTCCGCGGTGGCCACAGCCTACAAACAAAGAGAGGGAGAAGCAGCGCTGAGCGCGGTGGGACGGGGTGGCCGGGTGGGCTGGGTGGGCAGGACGGCTGGCCAGGCCGGGCGGGAGGCTTGGGAGTTAGTTCCCTGGTGGGCACTGCCCCCCGGGCCCGCTGCTGGGGAGGAAGGGCGGAAGGCTCTAATTGGACATGGGGCCTGGCCATCTCCTCACCTCGCAGGAAATTAAGCTCTGTCAGCAGCTTCATCTCACGCCCCACATCCAGCTGGCAATGGCGGAAGGAGGAGCTGGCAGCTGGCCGGAATGTCTGGAGGGCCTCTGTGGCTCGGGCAATCCTGGGATGGGGGCAGGCAAGGGTCAGACTTCCGTGTAGCTCAGGCGGTAAAGAATCTGCCCGCAATGCAGAAGACCTGGGTTCCATCCCTGGGTCGGGGAGATCCTCTGGAGAAGGGAATGGCAATCCACTCCAGTATTCTTGCCTGGAGAATCCCAAGGACAGAGGAGCCTGGCAGGCTACAGTCTGTGGTGTCACAAAAAGTCGGACAGGATGGAGCGACCAACACCGCCAAGGGTCAGGCACTGCTGTCTGGGCCGCCGCCCTTCCCCTTGATTCTGCCGTGTCTGGCCCTAGAGCTTTGGTATCGGCTATGGGTCTCTTCCCTGTCCCTTTGGGCAAGAGCTGCTATCCATTTGGCCTGGTGAAAAGTCCTCAGAGCCCAGCTCTCCGCCGGGCAAGACTCTCGACACTGCCTGATACGTGGGCTACACCCACGATGCCCTGACCCTGCAGGAGCCTGTGACCCTGGGCCCTGCCCCCCGAGTACCTGCTGTGCAGTTGTTTCGCTGCTTGCACAAAGCAAGGCTGGTCTGTTTCTTTAAGAACCTCCTGAGCGTAGCCCACCAGACCTGAGCCGTCCAGCAGGCTCCGGTGCTCCTGGATCTGGGCGCTGAGACGGGCCAGCCGTTCCTGCTGACACTCCTCAATGGCCTGAAGCAGTGACACCCGCTTCTCCTCCAGCACAGCCCCCAGGCCCCGCACCAGCTGGGACACCTCCTCCTTGGCTTGCTGACCACTCACCTGTGCAGAGAGCAACATTGACTGCCTCCTTCTTGAAGGCTGCATCTGCTCCAGCCTCCTGGGGCACCACACCATGGCTAGGATCACAAAGGATCTGGGGAAATCCTACCTACCCATTCAAATGGGACCAGGCTCATGGCTCCATGGCCTCCTGTACACCCACATAGGCTCAAATCCTGACCATTTGTGTTAATCTTCCTGGAGGCCAACACCTTGATCCTGACTCCTTGAGGACTCCCCCAAATAAAAGAGGCCATGACTACACTAATATCCACCTGGACCGCACTAACGTCCACCAGCATCTGCGCCATCCTTATCACCCTTCCCCACGTCAGCTGATTCAAGCAATCTGGCAAAAGGTATCAGAGCCATCGCCTCACCCTCCTTGGTCCAAGGATGTGTGCCATCCCCAGCAGGCAGCTGAGCCTGAGGGCATCTTAGCTCCATCCCTGGGGCTTTTCAAGCTCTCCCTCTCCCGGGTGATAGACACCCTGTCTCCACTGTGGCCTTGGGTACCGCCTGGCCTGGGACACTGCCATTTCTGACAACCTAGTTTAACCAGAGCCTTGACACATCCATGGACCCCACACAGGCTTCCTGAGTTTGCAGCCAGGTGATTGGGCTGTACCCACCTCCACCCCCTTCCTGCTCCCACTGCCAGGCAGGGCCCAGGGCCCACCTCCGTGCCCTCCCTCACCTCCGTGTGCCTCACGGTCTCCTCCAGCTCACAGATCTGGGTCTGCACTGTGTCCTGGTTTCCCAGGATGTATGTCAGGCTCTTTGTCAGCTTGTCCTGAGGGGAAAAGAAAGAGGTGGGCATCACACCTGGCCCTGAGGAAGCCAGCAGAGCAGATGTGAGCGGGTGTGGGTGTAGGCAGTCCTGGCGTTGAATGAGGCAGGGTCCTCACCTTGAGGGCCTGGTAGGCACTGACCACTGGCGTGATTTTGTGGCCACTGTGGGTGCGCCGCACACGGCAGAGCTGGCACACCAGTCGTTGGCACGTCTTGCAGTAATGGGTTACCTCTTCCTTGTGATCTGGGCACATTAGTCCCTAGGGACAGAAACAGCAAGGAAATAGTCAGCCAATGGTGTGTGTAAGGGTGCTGACCTACCACAGGGCAGTTCCCTGCCCGTCCTCCCCTGGACCGGACCCAAGCTGGTGGAGGGGAGTTTAGGCGCGGTGCTCCATGGTGCCACCTGCTGGTATGCCCTGGCAATCAAGGAGAGCCTTTCCTGCAAACCGCCAGCTATTAGCCTTGCTCCTCCCTTCCTCTACATGTGGTAATAACAATAATGGTTAATAATTAGCCATGTCTATCTTGTTTACTGCTCTAGCCCCAACACCTCGGATAGCACCAGGCACACAGGTACTTGATAAATATTTGTTCAATGAATGAATACCTGATAGACCTTTTCAGTGTATTTAAATAACTTTCACAAACATTATCTCAAGGATCCTCCCATCAACCCTGCAGGTATGGAGATTGCAGGGCAGATATATTGCAAGCCTCATTCAGCAGATGAGACGGAGGCTCAAAGATGTTCAAAGGTTTGTCCAGTGCCTCTATTGTTACAGAAAAAGGAGTTTGGCAATGGCAACCCTGTGGCCACCTCCTTTTGGAAGCCTACAGTGCCGGGCATGCCCTCCCACCCAGCACCACCATGCCCTCCCCCCGCTTCCCAGGCCCTGCAAAGGCTGGCTCACCTTGGGGCGAAAGGAGAGGGTGGGCAGGGTGGGTTCATGCTGGGCCTTCTGGGTGCCCCAGGGATGGAAGAGCTTGAAGCACTCGTTGCAGAAGGTGGCGCGGCACTCGGTACAGCCCTTGGTGGCCTCTAGTGGCGGGGGCTTGCACAGCTGGCACAGGATGGCGCCACCCACACTCACACTCTGGCGGTACCGCTCCACCACACGCTCCAGGGTCAGGTTCCGGAAAAGCCCTGCCAAGCCCCGCTCCCCCAGCTCCACATCACCCTGGCAGGCTGGGCACGGGAACATGATCACCTGGGGGTGCAGAGCACCTCGCTTCCGCCCGGGGTATGTCCCAAAGCCTGTGGACGGGCCAGGAAGTAGGGAGGTGAAAATCACAGCTGGCTCAGGGTGGGGGAAGTCTGCTCAATTAAAGAATTAATTTTCATTGTGCCAGAGCTCAGCTCTTAGCAGAGCCTGGATGGGCAGTACCCCTTGAAAAACACACAGGTGCCCCTGGCCAGGGATGGACCCCTTCCATCTTCCTGATGGACATCCCAGCATCCCCATCCCAACCCCATGGGTACCAGCCCCACCTGACTTAAGCAGCCGATCCAAGCGGTCTGGTTTGGGGAGAGTTCTGCGGGAGAGGCGAGGGCTTCGGGTGGATGGGGTGGAGGCAGGAGAAGTGGGCTCGGAGCTGGGGTCCCCACCATGGCCTATGTAGCCCTGCTGGCCCAGGACCTCCCGGGCACAGGCCTGGCACACGTTGTGGGTACAGGGCAGCACCAGTGGCTGCTTATACATTTCTTGACACACTGGGCACAGCAGTTCCTTCTCCATGTTCTTCATGCTCGTCTGTGGAGGGACCAGGAGGTTGGATCAGAGCTTGGACACCTGGGTATATCTCAACAGGCACCTCAATTGCATTTAAAGACCCAAGGGTTCTTGGAAATGAGGAAGAAAAACTACAAGGGACCCGACAAGTTATGGATTTTTCTCCAGCATCAGCCTTGGCCTGGTTCACAGGCCTTCCAACTCCCTGTCTCCAGCAGGCTTCCCTCCTGCAGAGCTACATACCTAAGGAGGAGAGATGGCTGGAGCTCAGGTCTCCCCCAGTCTCAAGCCCCACCCCCTGTCCTAGTCTCAGACGGACCTACAGCCCTCTCACCTGGCCTTTGCCCCCATCCCCCCATCTCCCGGCAGCCTGCCCCAGGCACATCTCTCAAGGACACCGCCCATTCTGCAGCTCTGTGCAGAGGCCCCCCACCAACCGCCCCCCCCTCCCCGCTTCTCTGGCATCCCCATTCCCCTCCTCCCCCGCGTGACTTCTCCTTATAACCAGGCTCTCTCCATCCTCCTGCTCACCCTGTCTGTCCTCCTGCGGTGGCTCCGGCCTGCAGCCGCCTTCGCCTCCATTGCTCACCACTAACCCATCTGGCTCCTCCTAACCCATACCATTTTGCCCCCCACCATCCGGCTCTCCTGCTACCACCCCAGGCATAACCCGGCCTGTCGCAACCCCTCCCAAGGTAGGGTAGAAACGGGCGCGCCGCCTATTTGCCTCCTCCCCACCGGAAGTACCCCTCCCTTTTTCGGTGGCGGGGGTCCTCAGGCTATGCCCCACCCCCACACCTCACCTTGGTCCCTCTCTTCGCAGCCATCCCGGTCAGGGGCGCAGCTGACACAAAGGAGGGAGGGACAGGGAGGGAGGGGGAAGGAAGTGGTGGGGGGGAGCAGGGTTGGCACCGCCCCTGGGAGAGCCGGGCACGGGTTGCCATGACAACCGCAGGCTCGGAGGCAGCCCTGAGTGGGGGTGCGGTGGGGTGGGGTCTCGTGAAGGGGTCCAATTTGGGAACTGCACCGTGGTGCGGCTCCTTCCTTGCCCCCGACCTGTTCTCAGTTTTCTTGGAAAATACCCAGTCTCACTCACGCCCCTTCCTCATAGCATAGCCCCGTTGCCCTGCAACCCCAACCTCGGTGCACGGCTGGAGGCTACCCCGAGCCACCCGCTGTATCCAGGCAGCTCCATGTTCCTTACACCCTAGCAGATGGACGCCTTCACGGCATTCACCTCCGGGCTGCCCCCGGGATTACCCTCTCATACCTGCATCCCGATCCTCCCAGTCCTTTCTGCCATCGACAACCCCCTGGCTACATCCCAGCATCTTGCGGGACCCCCACCTGCTCGAGATCCCGGCCTGCCCCAGACCCCTATGCTCCCCCTCCCCTTCCCCTCGACCCCACCTTAACTCACACTGATGCGGACCAGTGCATCCATGATAGAAGTGAAGGTCTGCATATCCTCACCCTCAGCCATGGCCCTAGCATGCCCGCCCGCCCCCGGGTGCCCGATCCCGGCTGCGGCTGCGAACCCCGGGCTTAATGCAGGAGCCGGGTGGGGATGTGGGGAGGGGTGAGGGTGAGATGTCACTGCGCATGCTCCAGGGACCAGCATCTAACAGCGCCCGTCGAGGTAGGAGGTGGGAAAGAGTTTTCCCCACGTGGTTCTCAGCAGGCGGTCGGGTAGCGGGGCAGTAGTTAGGTAACGTGGAATGGTATTTGAGGGGGAGCCATTTCTTATGTTCAAATTCTTCACTGGCTTCTAATCTTACTCATAGAAAGCAGAAGGATAGTTTTAGAGAAAGATAGATTCCAGGATGGAAGGATTAGATTTTGGTTTGGGCGAGAGTCCACGGAAGATATGAAGGCAGTGTTCATGGGGGGTTAGTTTTGAAGAACAGGCTGACATAATTGACAAAGAAGACAGAAGCAGTCCACGGGCCCGGTGACTTGAAGAGTTAAGTGCAGCTTGCACTGAGAGGCAGCAGATGCTCTGGGTGCGGGGAAGAGCCGGGAACCAGGGTGGTGGCCAAGGATGCTCCTGGACGCAATATTTCCTCCCTGCAGGAAGAGGGCGCTGCAGTCAGGCTCTGAGGGGGAGAAAGAGGAAGGCGTAAGGGAGAAACAAGGCCACGTTAGGGCCTGACGCATGCGCACAGCCAATCGTCCCCGGTTCGGCTCGCCTCCTGGACAGAAGCACGGATTGGACCCAAGGGCAGGGCATGATGGGTAACGGGACCAACGGGATCCCCTCTACTCCCCCAACCCGGGCGGACTAGTGGGGGTCGGAGTTGGGCGGACCAGCTTTCCTGGTCCTCTCCCCACGGAGCTGACGTGTCCTGGGTTCCAGGCGATGGGCATTTCCACGGGGCGGGAGGGTTCGGGGCGTCCAGAGGTTAGGAATTCCTGGGGGGTCGCCGCGAGGTGTGGGGAGTTGGGGAGGGTGGCTGCAGTCCCCGGAGTGCTTGGAAGTGATCGGGCTCTCGAGCTCCCGGGCCTGCTGAATCTGCCTGCGGCTCCTGCGGGGAGGGCTGGGCCTGACTCCGTCTCTCCCCTCCCCCGCTCCAGTGGTGGGTACAGGCACGTCGCTGGCGCTGTCCTCCCTCCTGTCCCTTCTGCTCTTCGCTGGGATGCAGATGTACAGTCGCCAGCTGGCCTCCACTGAGTGGCTCACCATCCAGGGCGGCCTGCTTGGTTCCGGCCTTTTCGTCTTCTCTCTCACTGTATCCTCTCTGCGGGGGAGTGGGCAGAGTTGTTTGAGGGTAGGAAGGGTGGAGGGTCACGCAGGCTTGTACCCTTCCCGTTAACCCACACATCTCAGCCCCCATGGCACGACGGACACCTTAACTCCCTCAACCCAGGCCTTCAATAATCTGGAGAATCTTGTCTTTGGTAAAGGATTCCAAGCAAAGATCTTCCCTGAGAGTAAGTGAAAATTGGAGGTTAAGTATTTGAACCCTTTCTTGTAACCCTCACCTTTAATCTCCCCCAACACTGTGCTGAACTCCCAGGTGCTGAGACAGTAAAGGCTGTTGCGGAGGAGGAACCATGTGTACTAAGACTGTCTGAAAACAGATAACTTTTGGATACAGTACTTTTTACTCCTGGAATTGGAGCTAGGAGAAAGGGCTTCTGAGAGCAAGAAACTCATTTACTTTCTGGCCAGTTTCCGGGGAAGGTTTGAGGGAATAGGCAGGTCTGGGCCTGTAATGAATATATCCAAGGAGGGTGTTCTTTATTTCCACCAGAAAAAGAAGGGCCAAATTCATTGAAGGGTTCCAAGGTGACATGGACCCAATACTAGTGAATTGTATTTGTTTGAGATGATTGTGAAGAGCCTAAAGTATTAGATACACCAGCTTTCTGTGTCAGCAGGAATCCTCACCAAAGTAGAGTAACTGTTAGATTGTTTTCCATTTGAAAGGATCCTTGTTATTGCTCATGTAATCAAGAATTGATGATTTAGTTACGTATGGAGAATTAAGTTCATAAAGCAAATTAGGCATCAAGGCCAGATCACCTAAGGATGCCACATGCCCCAGATTGATAGCAGATGCCGTCTCCTGTGAAGCCTTCACCTGTCACTGTGGTCCTCATTTCTTCACCCTCCTTACCTCTTGCCCTCTTCACCTGGCCCCTCTGCAGGCTTCCAGAGCTCCTTCCATACAGCAGCTTCAGAACATCTCTCTATTAGGTTTTCTTTCTGTGTGTATTGTCTTCATTTTCTTCTGAAAGAAACCTCTGTCGTGGGGCAAGCTGCTTGGCCCTCTTCACCTGCCCTCCTCAGCTGGGCAGGTGGGATTGCCCTTGGTATCTGCCCTCCCACCTTCTCTCCAGTCCTACTCTAGCTGTCTGGAGACCCTTTTCTGCCCCCATGGGTGTGTGTCCAGACACTCTGCTCTCCACTTTATGTCCAGGGAGTGAGGCCCTCAGTTGCAGCACTGGCCAGCCAGTTTAGTGAATTGATCCCCTTTGGCTGGCTTCTGTTGAAAAGGCCATGACCCTCTTCCTCAAATGCAAGCAGGCCTTACCCTTCAGACTCTGCTGTCATCTTTCCTTTTATGGACGCAAGCCAGGCTAGTAAAGTTAGGTGATATTTGGGGCAGAGCTGGAAATGAGAATGCATCTGGTACTTCCATGTCCTGGGTATCGATAAGGCCATCTGATGTCCCCCTGCTGTCATGCCTTAACCTCTCTAAGCAGGTCCCCCAAGATTCAGAGAGCCCCAGATTTCTCCTAGACCCTACATATGAATGCCTGGTGTTTCCATTCTGACCACCACCCTTCTTGTCACCTTTTGCCTCCCCAGTTCTCCTCTGCCTCCTGTTGGCTCTCTTTGCATCAGGGCTCATCCACAGAGTCTGTGTCACCACTTGGTAAGTGCCTGACAGCTGGATAAAGGGTGTAGCATCCTGCCCTTTGGCACTTGACCCTCCTGTGATGGTTCCAGACTTCCCCATACCTCCCTCCTGCTCTGTTCTCCCTCCTGTCCCCTTCCGCATTTTCCTAAAGCTGAGCCTAGATTCTTTCCCTCATGCTGGTGTCTGCTGTAGGAGGCACCAGGCTAGCAGCATGCCCACTAATGCCATGACTGTTTTTCTTCACCCTGTAGCTTCATCTTCTCCATGGTTGGTCTGTACTACATCAACAAGATCTCTTCCACTCTGTACCAGGCGACAGCTCCAGTCCTCACACCAGCCAAGGTTACGGGCAAGGGCAAAAAGAGAAATTGACCCTGAATGTCTAATAAAGTTGATTCTTTGTAGCTCTGAGCTGTGATACACTGTAGGCCTCTCCTGCCCATGAGTGTACATGGGTGTGTGCAGAATGCTGGGACAGATGGGCACCTGCTGCTTTCAGTCCTTGGGGATGGAGGAGCTTTCCTTCCTCCAAGGTTCATTTTTACCAGCTGTTTATTGAGTGCCATCAGTGCCAGGCACTTTGCCAGGAGCTGGGGTGGCATATGCATGTGTAAGAGTCTCATAGAGGAAAAGCGTGAGAATGATCTACAGTCTTGCCCTTTGGGAAAAGAGGTGAAGACTGCAATGCATTAAGGCCTGCTCATCGGAGCTGGAATAGATCTTGAAACAGAGGAATAAAGGAGGGAAAGGCCCCTCACCCCTGTGTGTGTCCATGGGGTTCCATTTACACCTCTGGGGGCTTTGTTATTCCAGCTCTCCACCCTGAGCAAACGAGCCCTCTGCCCTTCTGCTCCAAGTCTGCAGGTGGGAATTTCCTACTGATGTTGCCCTCCTAAGCCTATGTGTTCTCCAGCATGGACGTATGCCTGTATTTAGAAAGACTCCCAGGTTGATCACTGTCTCTATCCTCTTTGGTCTGAGTGCCTTCATATTTTTCTTGTCTGGTAACCAAAGGACTAGGAAGCATCGTAAGTTTTTATAATAGCAAAGTATATAGAACGATAGGGACAAGGCCACCAACCTTGGAGCCAGCCTTAGTGGAAGTGAGGGAATGTGACTTCTCAGGTCTTTGTCCATGCTGTGCCATGAGAAGTGCCTCTCTGACCAGAGTGTCTGTCCTTTGGAGCACCTAGGCACCCTCCCTCTTGGGTGGTGTGGGCTTTAGGGTGCTTACTGTGCCTTGGTCAGCTTGATATTCTCCAGAGAGCCTGGTGATGGGCAGTGAGGACTAGAGGGTTGGTTGAATGAAAGAACCTGCCCTCCTGGAACAGAAAATTCCGTACATGGGATGTGCCTGAGTTAGGGAATGAGACCCAGTGAAGGTGAAAAAGTGAGTCAAAGGAACTCTGGTCCAGAATTAGACATCCCCACCCTCCCCATTTGTAGCCAGAATCCAGACCCTTTCACCTCTGTCTCTAGGCTGAGGGAACACTATGCAGTTTGCCCAGGTTACCTGCAGAGGGTGCCGCGAGCTCATGTCTTCCTCCAGGAGACTGGCAACACTCACCTGCAAGTTGGCATTGAGGGCTTAGAAAGTTCCTGCTGGCTCTTAAGGTTCTTGCTGAGTCTCTCCAGTGGAAGCCAACTTTTGGAGGACATGAGAGACTGGCTAAAACCTGAATCAAGTCTCCTTGCTCCTGGCTATGAGTGGAGGCAAAGACAGTTCAGTGGAGACCAGAGCCTTCCTGAGAAGGAATGGTAGTCCTAGGCTTTGACTTAGCTAGTGATGGTTGGGGGGGGGGGAGGGTTACCATATGTGGGACCCTTGGGGAGAAGAAATGGTGCCCCCAAAGGGTCCTGGACCTGCAGGAAGCTGGATTAGTTCTAGGTCTCAGTCTGTCAAACCCTGTCCTGGAGTGGGCAGAAGGGCAGGTGCCAGCCCAAGTGAGCACCAACACGGTGGGGAATCTGACCGCCTGGGGGCATCATACCTTCCAAGATGAGAGCGGGGGCCAGGTTACTGGAGGTTGGGGAGGAGCCTAAAGCAGGTGTCAGGACAACGCCAAGGGATCTGGGCACCTGCTGCCACCCACTGCGTAGGCCTCAGGGACAGTATGTGGCCAGGAATAATGATCCCTTCCTCAGGGAATGGGTACATTTATCAGGCAGGCTGGCGCCGACATCAGCTCTCCACCCAGCCTGTCCTTGGGGTGCCTCACCGGCTGCCTGCACCTGACCTGCCAATTAACCCTAACAGGGGTATCCCAGCCATCTAACACCATCATTAAATAAGGGGGCGTGAGGCCATCAGAGCTTCTGGAAATCTGAAGGTGAGAAGGGCAAAGGTGCTAACCTCTTGGCCCCAGGACGCCTGGGGCTCTGCTCCACCCTGGAGGCTGGAGGCCTAGGGGAGAGAGGGGCAGTCCACCCCTGGAGGACCGGGGGAAGCCAGATGTTTCCTCCTGCTCCCTCACACGTGGCCCTGACACCCGCTGCCTGCTCCGGAAACAGGAGTAAATAACACAGGGTGGGCTCCTGTCCCAGAGATGGACTCCTTGGGGCAGGAGGTGATGCCACCTAAGAAGAGGGCGGTGGGAAGGTGAGACGAGGGGGCTCCCCTGCCCGGACAGAGGCTGAACCCCCCTAGGACTGGCGCTGGCAGGAGGGGATGCCTGGCATTTAAGGGCATATCGAGGGTCTGCAGGGAAGGGGGCGCCCAGGGCAGGGAGGGAGGGGGAGTCTGCGCCAGGCCTTGGCTCCAGCCCTTTCCGGACCTTATTGTCCTTGGTGAGAACAGGACGCAGTCCTGTTCCCACTGCCCAGCACCCCCCCCCCCCAAGCTCTGCTCCCCAGGGGAAGGATGTTGGGAAACAAGAGAGAACCAGAGACTGGTAGAGACAGAGCTTCTGAGAGACAGAGATAGAGACAAAGGGAAAAGTTTCAGTCAAAAGCCAGTATTGAAACTCATTGTAGCTTGACGGAGCCCTGGGCACTGTGGGAACCGGGAAAGAACGGGAAGCTGGAGGCCCTGCCCTCAGGGACCTCCGGACTGGCCTGCCCTGTGCACACTGCTCCTTGACTTAGGGTCACTCACAGGGTCGCCTCCTAAGCAAATAATAGCCGGAACCCTTGTGCAGGCACAGTTAGTGGCACTTGATTGCTTCACCACAGGTACATTTCTTTGCCTCCCTGGCAGCAGACTGTAAGTTTCTCGGGGCAAGGCCAAGATCCTGCTCCCAAATCCCACCTCCCTGCTCCCTGGGGGCTGAGAGCAAACTGGCCACCATAGGTTGCACTGTAAGTGGTATTTGGTTGAGTTCCTGCCCTGGCAGAGAAGCCGCCTAATTGGCTCTAGAATTGGGCACCACATCACCTGGGGTGGAGGGCAAAGTGCAAAATTCCTGTCCTGGGGCAGGAAGCAGACTTCAGAGCTGTGGGCCCGCATCCCCCCCGCCTTTCCCTGAGCCACGAAGAGCCCCCCATTCCCGCCCCAGCCTCTGCAGCCCTGGGCACTTGGGCTAGGCCTCCTTCCTTCCAGCTCTCCTACCTGGGATGTTTCCTTCACAGGGAACTGCAGACCTGACTTTATAATGTAACATTCTATGATAATGGGCATATCAGTTATTAGGATTCTTTCTACTTTTGTATGTACTTGAAAAAATTCCATAATAAAAGTTAAATCTTGTGTACTGTATCCTTCTTTCTGTTCTGTGGGAGAGTGACAGGGAGACTGTCTGAAACCACACCTAGAAGTAACATCCGAAGCCTAAATTTGAGGCCCTGTGTGACAATGAGGCCTGAGCCAAATGGCCCTTATGGGCTGTGAGGAGCCCTTCTCTGAGAATTCCCCTCACCTCAAATAAGCTGGAAGTTTCCCCCACTTTTAGGCTGAAGCCACACCATCAGGGGGCACTGAAAAGAGATTCTTCTCCACAAGTCAAGACCCCACAGAAAACTCTTCCCGCACACCCCTGTTCTGGGCCAAGAGTTGCCACGAGGGCTTACAGCCTACTTCAGAGCACTTTCTGGATTGAAGTGCCTGTACGCTTGTGTGAGGGTTTAGGCTCATCCTCCAGGGAGACCCTTCCCCTTCCTGCTCTCAGCCCATCTCCAGCCCTTGGGTGTGAATGCTCCGTGGTGTCTGACTCTTTGTGACCCCACAGACTATAGCCTACCAGACTCTTCTGGCAAGAATACTGGAGTGGGTTGCCATTTCCTTCACCAGGGGATCTTCCCGACCCAGGGGTTAAAACAGTCTCCTACGTCTCCTGCATTGCAGGCAGATTCTTTACCGTGGAGCCTCAGGCGAAGGCCCTGTGATGGAGGCCTTTTTTCTGACGCTGACGGCTACAGGTTCTGGACATCTGTGGGACAGTAGGAAAGAGCCCAGGTCTTGAAATCAGACAGACCTGAGTTCTAGTTCCACTCTGACACCAGCTGAGGGTCCTTGTGCAAGCTGAGTTAAATTCCTCACCTGTAAAATGAGGATAATACCTGCTTCAGATTGTGGTAAAGAGGACTGGAATTCAATAACAACGTGGAAGACCCTAGCATAGCACTCAATCCACTAGACATTTGACAAATGTCATTTTTGTCCCTTACAGCAACCACGACCTTTTCAGCCAACTTAGTGCTTTGCAGATATTCTCAATTTTATCACTTACCTCAACCTTATAAGATTGATATTCTTACTGTGTACTTTATATGTCAACCCGGTTGGGCCACATTGCCTGGATATTGGGTCAAACATTAGTCTGGATGTTCCTTTTTTGGGGATGCCACGTGACATGTGAGATCTTAGTTCCCTGACCAGGGATTGAACTTGTGCCCGCTGCCATGAAAAGGATGCGTTCTAACCACTGCACTACCAGGAAATTCCCACTCTGGATGTTTCTTGAGGGTGTTTTTGAATGAGATTTACACTTAAAATCGGAGTAAAGCAGATTGCCCTCCATAACGTGGTTGGCCCTCATCCAATGCACTGAAGGACCACATCGAACAAAAGACTGACCTCTGCAGAGATGGAGGGAATTCAGTGGCAGATAACCCTGGGACCTGAGCTGCTCTGGTCTGCTGGATGCTCTTACTGGTCTGTGCTCACGTGGCCTGGGACCTGGCCCTTTCCCCACTGTTTCCAGCTCTGGTCAGGATGAAGTCAAGACGGAGGAAGACCTTGTAGACTTTGGGTTTGCCAGCCTGTACACCCCACGAGGATGGTCTTGATCCCTGTCTCCTGTACAGTGTCATGAACCCCCGTCCATAGTTCATCAAGCACTCGATCAGATCTAGTCCCTTAAATCTATTTCTCACTTCCACTGTATAATCATAAGGGATTTGATTTAGGTCATACCTGAACGGTCTAATGGTTTTCCCTACTTTCTTCAATTTAAGTCTGAATTTGGCAATAATGAGTTCATGATCTGAGCCAGCTGTGAAAGTGCTGCACTCAATATGCCAACAAATTTGGAAAACTCAGCAGTGGCCATGGGACTGGAAAAGGTCAGTTTTCATTCCAATCCCAAAGAAAGGCAATGCCAAAGAATGCTCAAACTGCCACACAATTACACTCATCTCACACCCTAGTAAAGTAATGCCCAAAATTCTCCAAGCCAGGCTTCAGCAATATGTGAACCGTGAACTTCCAGATGTTCAAGCTGGTTTTAGAAAAGGCAGAGGAACCAGAGATCAAATTGCCAACATCTGCTGGATCTTGGAAAAAGCAAAAGAGTTCCAGAAAAACATCTATTTCTGCTTTATTGACTATGCCAAAGCCTTTGACTGTGTGGATCACAATAAACTGTGGAAAATTCTGAAAGAGATGGGAATACCAGACCACCTGACCTGCCTCTTGAGAAATCTGTATGCAGGCCAGGAAGCAACAGTTAGAACTGGACATGGAACAACAGACTGGTTCCAAATAGGAAAAGGAGTATGTGAAGGCTGTATATTGTCACCCTGCTTATTTAACTTTTATGCAGAGTACATCATGAGAAACGCTGGGCTGGAAGAAGCACAAGCTGGAATCAAGATTGCCGGGAGAATTATCAATCACCTCAGATATGCAGAGGACACCACCCTTATGGTAGAAAGTGAAGAGGAACTAAAGAGCCTCTTGATGAAAGTGAAAGAGGAGACTGAAAAAGTTGGCTTAAAGCTCAACATTGGGAAAACGAAGATCATGGCATCTGGTCCCATCACTTCATGGGAAATAGATGGGGAAACAATAGAAACAGGGTCAGACTTTATTTTGGGGGGCTCCAAAATCACTGCAGATGGAGATTGCAGCCATGAAATTAAAAGACGCTTACTCCTTGGAAGGAAAGTTATGACCAACCTAGAAGCATATTCAAAAGCAGAAACATTACTTTGCCAACAACGATCCATCTAGTCAAGGCTATGGTTTTTCCAGTGGTCATGTGTGGATGTGAGAGTTGGACTGTGAAGAAAGCTGAGGGCTGAAGAATTGATGCTTTTGAACCATGGTGTTGGAGAAGACTCTTGAGAGTCCCTTGGACTGCAAGGAGATCCAACCAGTCCATCCTAAAGGAGATCAGTCCTGGGTGTTCTTTGGAAGGAATGATGCTAAAGCTGAAACTCAGTACTTTGGCCACCTCATGCGAAGAGTTGACTTATTGGAAAAGACCCTGATGCTGGGGGGAATTGGGGGCAGGAGGAGAAGGGGACAACAACGGATGAGATGGCTGGATGGCATCACCGACTCGATGGACGTGAGTCTGAGTGAACTCCGGGAGTTGGTGATGGACAGGGAGGCCTGGCGTGCTGCGATTCATGGGATCGCAAAGAGTCGGACACGACTGAGCGACTGAACTGAACTGAACAACCCCATGAACCAAGACCTTAAAATAAATTTCACACATGTATCTCCTACTGGTTCTGGTTCTCTGGAGAATTCTAATACACCTGTTTTAGTGAAATGAAATGGGGTAAAGTGAAATAGAGGCTAAAATAACCTGCTCAGAATTATAAGGGAAGGCAGAGCTGGAGTTGAAGTTCAGGTCCAGTGATATTTGCCATGATGCTTAATCAGTGTAGTTCCAACACAGCACATGGCCCCCACTGCCTCTGACCTCATTGCCTCAAACTCTTCTCCACACTCGTCCATTCCACCCCAAGCCCTTGCGTGTCTCCTGTGACACTTCACGGCCTTTGCACATGCTGTTCCCACTGCCCAGAACAGCTGTCTGGCAGTTATCTACACTTCTGTCTCCGTCCGTGGTCTCATTCAGGTCTCCATGCAAATGCTTCCCTTTCAGAGACTCCCTTCTGACCCTACTATATAATATGGTACACTGTCATCCTTTAGCCCCTCACTTAGCTATATTTTTCTTCACAGAATTTCTCACTATTTGATATATTCAATAGGTGTTTCCTGTCCGTCTCCCATCATTTTGTTGAAGCAGTTTGTTTTCACTGCAGGCCTCATTGAAAGCAGAGATTTCGTCCCTTTCTAGTCACTAGAATACTGCTTGATGTATAGTATAGGGGGTGCTCAATACATGTTTGTTAAAAGAATCAAGAACCTGGGACTTCCCTGGTGGTCCAGTGGTAAGACACCAAGGTCCCAGTGCAGGGGACCTGGATTTGATTCCTGATCAGGGAACTAGATTCCACATGCTGCAAAGAAGACCTGGTGGAACCAAAGAAGTAAAACGAAATTAAAAAAATAATAATAATAATCAAGAACCCTGCTAGCCACACACCATTGTCATACTGTGAGCTCTTTGCTGAAATTCAGCCTCCAGATTACATTACCTCCAAGCTGCTGAATCCTCAGTGTCTCTCTCAGCTGCCAGGCTTGGTCCTGTGTCCCTCCTCCCTCAGGCTATCATCTTTTCCCATCTTGGTCTCCTCTGATTCACCTGACTCTCCGTTCTCCAATCGGGGGCACAATCTCTGACCCATCATTTCCCCTGAAAGCCTGGCTGTAATTTCCGTCTGTATGTTTTTTTGTTGATTGCATGTCTGTCTGTCCTGTCACTCTGATGGAGCTGCAGTTGCCCGGGGGACGCTGATGGAATCAACACAACCTAATCACCTGGAAACTTCTTCAAGGACCCAGTAATCACCATGGCACCTGTGGGCATCCAGAAAGCTTGGCTGCCTGACAGGACACACACCACAACCTCCCTCTCCTCTAATGGGGGAAGCTGCTGACCTGAGGGACCAGCCCCAACACAAACACTTTCCAGGGGTCTTTCTTAGATAGCCTGACCCTGGCCAGCCTTCCCAGCCTCAGCTCCTGCCACTCTTCCACGAGGCAGTCTTGCACCAGAGATGGACACAAAGGATTACTCACTATGAACTCAAGCCCCCCAGCCTTTGTTCAGGCTTTCCCTTTGCTTTGTACACTCCACCCCCAGCCCCTGCTTCAAGTCTCTCACTCATCTTTCCCATATCACCTCGGGCTTCAGGGCCTCTTTCATAGAGGCGCACGTCTTCCCTGCAACAGTCAATCCCTTCCTCCATGTTGCATGTAATTTTGCTTATTCTCCCATCGTTAGTTTAGCATAAAGATTCCAGATTTACATCTCTGGAATTTATGTCTCTCGGAAACTAAAGCTTGCCAAAGGAGAGAACTCCAAAAAGCACGAGAAAACTGAAGCTCAGAGAGGTTAAGCTACTTGCCCAAGGCCACACAGCTAAGGAGTGGAAAGAGCCAGGACACAACCTCAGGACTTCTGGACTCTAAAAGGTCAAACTTTTAGCCCCCAAGCTGCACTGCCTTTCCTATTGTCAACTTAAAAAACAGTCACAACCTAAAAGTTGAGAGTTATGTTTTATTCGGTGAGAATTTTTAGGACTTCAAGCCCAGAAAACAGAATCTCAAGGAACCCTGAGAGAACTGCTCCAAGGAGGCAGGGGAGAGGTCAGGTTACATCGATATGTGCAACAAGGAGCAGGTATTCTGAACATCAAAATTATTTATTGTGAATTAAAGAACCAGATACCTCAAGTGAAGGAATTTAGTGCTTTTCTATGTATGGGAGGGTGCAACAGTCCGGGCTCACTGAAATCATTCCTTTCATGTTCATCTCAGCTATCTGGGGCCAGCATCCTGTGTTTTTCACATCCTGAGTTCCTCAGTGCTTGCTGCACGGAGTGGCTGCAGCCTGATGTCTGCTGAATCACAGGTATTCTCCTTCTCCGGTGCCCTAGGGGCTCAGAAATTAACATTTGGAGGGCTTGCATTGCTGACGACTGTGACAACCTTGTTTACTGATATGGCAGGAAATATTCCATTTCTCAATACCCTGCCATAATCACTTGTATTTGTGGCCTGCTGTGACAGCAGAAGAGTGATGTTCTGCAGAAAGATTGAAGAGAGAGGCACTGGACCATAAGAATCTGCTGGCTTTTGTCCAGTGCTATACAAAGCCGAAGGCCCCGTGTCTAGCAGACAGGAGTCTCCGCAGTAGTTATATTTCCTGGGATCAGAAGAGCTGGGTCAGTTTTCCTGGAGACTATCAAATGCTAACCTGTCCTTCCTTCTGTTCCCCATCCTACATTTATAGAAGCCCTTTGGGTTTCCCACACTGTGCTTGGTCCTGGAGTTACAATGTTCCTAGGTGGGCCAAGCAAAGACACAAAACACCTACAGCTCAACATGGAAAGTGCCATCTATGAAAGAGAGTCTGTGGAAGCTCAGAAGAGGAAGATGGTGTCTAACCAGCAAAACAGGGTCAAGGTGCAGGAAGGCTGCTTGGAGTGAAGGAGGAAACAGACAGAACAGGCTCCATCTTGAAATCAGGACACCATCTTGGGCCGGACTGTGGATTTTGAGCTATATGCCCAGTGTCTATGGAAACGACATACCAACTGGAAAATCAGACCCCCCTCCACCCCTCGATGGAAGAGCCCCAGGGCTCTGTCCCCTAAAAGAATACCCTTATTATCTGTGTAACCAAATAGAATCATAAATTCTATTATGCTTATTGGGGTATGACCACAGGCCTATTGATAATTGTCCACTGTTAACTACCTAGGCTTAAGGCATATGAATCACAGGTTAACTTTGATTGTATCTTTCTTTTCTTTTGTTCAGACTAGTTTCAGGGAATTTGGGGAGGTGGGTTTGGGCACGTATACTTAGGGTATATAAGGTTTTCGCAAAAAACTGGTCGGGGTCCTTGGCTAGGAGTAGACTCTGCCTTGGGCCCACGTTTGTAATAAACTGCCCTCCACTATCCGCATCGTCCTTGAGTGAGTTTGTTTCCCAGAAACCGTGGCTACAACAGGAGGACATGATGCCTGAGCTGGACATCTGAGAAACATGTAGCCACACAATAAGTATGCCAACCGTGGCATATTGAGTGTTTCACTTTCACATTGTTTTGTTTAATGCACTGGGAATTTATTTCTAAGATGTTAGGTTGAAATCTAACTTACTTTTCCAAATGCTAAAGTGTTAGTCGCTCAGTCATGTCTGACTCTTTGCAACCCCATGGACTGTAGCCCACCAGGCTCCTCTGTCTATGGGATTTCCCAGGCAAGAATACTGGAATGAGTTCCTATGTCCTTCTCCAGGGGATTTTCCTCAGGGATAGAACTCCCGCACTACCGTCAGATTTCTTTACCATCTGAGTCACCAGGAAGGCCCTCCAAATGCTAAGCTTGTGGCAAGTGTTTTCCAAATAATTCCTCTTTCCTCACTTGAGATGCCATTTCTATCATATGCTGAAATGGTATATGTTTGATCTTTTTTTTCTCACTTTAAAAAAGATATTTAGTTTATTTTTGGCTGTTCTGGATCTTCACTGTTGCACGTGGGCTTTCTCCAGTTGCAGTGAGTGGGGGACACTCTTTACTGAGGTGCCTGGGCTTCTCGCTGTGGTGGCTTCTCTTGCTGTGGAGCGCAGGCTCAGTAGTTGTGGCACAGGGCTTAGATGACCTGCGGCATGTGGGATCTTCCCAGATCAGGGATCAAATTGGGTGTCCCTTGCATTGCAAGGTGGATTCTTAACCGCTGGACCACAAGGGAAGCCCATTTCTTCACTTTTTATTTTGTTCCATTGATCTCGGTAGCTGTTATTTAGTTGTGTCTGACTCTTTTGTGACCCCCATGGACTGTAGCCCTCCAGGGTCCTCTGTCCATGGGATTTCCCAGGCAAGAATACTGGAATGGGTTGCCATTTCCTTCTCCAGAGGATCTTCTGGCCCAGGGACTGGACTCGTGTCTCCTGCACTGGCAGGTGGATCTTTGCCACTGAGCCGCCAGAGAAACCCCTTGATCTAGGTAAGAAGATGTGCTACCATAGTGACATAGTTAGCAGGCTCTACCGTCTGATTATCTGGGGTGTGCCTCAGTTTCCTCATTTGTGAAATGGAGATAATAATAATAATACCTACTTCATAGGGTAGCTGTGAAGATTGAGTGAGATTATGCATATAAAGTACCTATTAGAGTGCCTGGCACAGAGTAATCAATCAATGAATGTCAGCTGCTATGACGATACTATCTGCCCATTCCTATACCAGTAACTGAGGAAGATGAAATTACTAAGCACAAAGTTTTGAGTCAGTTGGAACAGTCTGCTACTTACTACCTGCATGACCTCAGGCAAGTTACTTACCTTTTACCTTCTCTGCTTTGGTTTCCTCATTCATACCTGGGGATATATTAATAAAAGTACCTTTTGCAGCCTGTTGTGAAAATCAAACATGCAATGTCACATAGGACATGATACATAATGGCCCCTCAATGAATGTTTAATCTTCTGCTGATTATTATTATGACATTATAATTTATTATCTGTTTTCATGTGTTGTAAGGCAAGCTCCTTCTCATTATCTTCCCCCTCCAAATTTTCTGGGGAGTGGCAATCTTTCAAGGCCAGGTCTACTATGGGTGAACAAGATAGAATTTCTGGATCTGCAAGGCTGATGCCTGCCTCTTGAACTGTGTTGAAAGTCAGTGTGACTAGTGAGGTCATGAATGGGTAACCAGTAGGATTTGGGGAAGAATGGAGAAGGGAGTTGGGGTGGGCCTTTGAAGCTCATATGGCAGGTTTCTGAAAATATTTTAATTTTGCCTTAATTTTTACTTTAACAAAGGAATTTGCATAGTTTAAAAGGCCATCTAGTTCTATAAGATAGTGAAAATAACAGGGATTTCTCTGGTGGGCCAGAGGCTAAGGCTACAATCTCATAATGCAGGGGGCCAGGTTTCAGTTCCTGATCAGGGAACTAGATCCCACATGCCACAACTAAGACTCAGCACAGCCAAATAAATCAATAAATACCTTTTAAAAATAAAGGAAAGAAAAAAAATTAAGGGATAATCCAGAGAGATTATATGGGGTGGGAGGTGGGAGGGGGGTTCAGGATTGGGAACTCATGTACACCTGTGGCTGATTCATGTCAGTGTATGGCAAAACCAATGCAGTACTGTAAAGCAAAATAAAGTAAAAATAAAAATTAAAAAATAATAATAATAAAAATAAAGGAAAGAAAAATAACAGTCCCTTGCTCCATTTCCTGCCTCTATACATACTCCTCCGTAAACTACTCCCAAGTTTCTAAGATGCTTTCCTTTTGTACTTCCCTCTATATTTCTAAATAACATGCTCATGCTATTACTTCTTTTTTTCTGTTTTAGATATAATCAATCAATTGCCTGCCATGGAAAATGAGGATATAGTTCTCTCTAATCCTGATTCCTCATATACTCCCCTCCCCCCACCCTCTCAATTTAAATATATTCCAAATTTAAGTTAAATCAACGCTTGTGTTTACATTATTATGGCTGTGAAAATATTCTACACACTGAGTTATGTAGTGTTTGTACTAAGACTCTGTGAATCTGTCAAAACTGATTTTATTAATTAACCTTGGGGACATGGGGCTGAGAAACTTCATTCTCTAAAATCATACAGTCACAACTTTTCTCTTTGAAATCAAAAAGTGAGAATGGGACATACCCTGCTCTTGCTGGAGGGTTAACCCATGTTGATTACTTTGATAAAGAGAAGCAGCCTCAATTTCCAACCTAGGTGCAAAGCTTCAGATATTGGGGTTTTGGACATATCATTCCACATTTATCTTAATTATGTAGTTATCTATTACATAATTATCTAAACTTATTTAACTAAACTTTGTAGTTTCCAAGTGGACCCACAGTTTACTTCTCAGTCTAGGCTGTTGTTAACTCCTTCACTTAATCTGTGCTTACCTTGAACCTATCAAAATACTACTTCATTTAAATATCATCTGAACTCAACTGTTTCCCATACTCTGTAATGATTTGGCTTTTTCCTTTGTTTGATGAGCGTCTCCACAGTGCCTTTGGTTCGTGCTCTCTCTTGTAGTAGCAAGTAAATAAACCCAACTGTCCACTTACAGTTATGTTCTTAGTGGTCTTTATCAGACAGGCATTCTCTTTCTTTCCTTTGATAACTCTTTGTTTTCCCGAAGTTGATAATTGCCTGACCTTTTATTTTCCTTTTCTTAATGTTTATTCATTTATTGGGCTGGACTGGGTCTTAGTTGCAGCAAACGCGCTCTAGTCTCCTGACCAGGGATCTAACCTGAGGCCCCCTGCCGTGCGGGCACAGAGTCTTAGCCACTGGACTACCAGGGAACTCCATGCCTGAACTTTTTTTTTTAATGTATAACTGGATCACTTTTTTTATTTTAATTTATTTATTTTAGTTGGAGGCTAATTACTTTACAGTATTGGAGTGGTTTTTGCCATTCATTGATATGAATCAGCCATGGGTGTACATGTGTTCCCCATCCTGAACCGCCCTCCCACCTCCCTCCCCATCCCATCCCTGTGGGTCATCCCAGTGCACAAGCCCTGAGCACCCTGCCTCATGCATCGAACCTGGACTGGTGATCTGTTTCACATATGATGATAATACACATGTTTCAGTGCTATTCTCTCAGATCATCCCATCCTCGCCTTCTCCCACAGAGTTCAAAACACTGTTCTATACATCGTGTCTCTTTTTCTGTCTCGCATATAGGGTTACCATCTTTCTAAGTTCCATATATAGGTGTTAGTATACTGTATTTGTGGAGAAGGCAATGGCACCCCACTCTAGTACTCCTGCCTGGCAAATCCAAGGGACAGGGGAGCCTGGTGGGCTGCCGTCTCTGGGGTCTCGAAGAGTCAGACACGACTGAGCAACTCCACTTTCACTTTTCACTTTCATGCATTGGAGAAGGAAATGGCAACCCACTCTAGTGTTCTTGCCTGGAGAACTGGACACAACTGAAGCGACTCAGCAGCAGCAGCATACTGTATTTGTGTTTTTCTTTCTGACTTACTTCACTCTGTATAATAGGCTCCAGTTTCATCTACCTCATTAGAACTGATTCAAATGTATCCTTTTTAATGGCTGAGTAATCCTCCATTGAGTATATGTACCACAACTTTCTTATCCATTCATCTGTTGATGGACATCTAGGTTGCTGCCATGTCCTGGCTATTATAGACAATGCTGTGATGAACATTGGGGTACACATGTCTCAATTCTGGTTTCCTCGGTGTGTCTGCCCAGCAGTGGGATTGCTGGGTCATACGGCAGTTCTATTTCCAGTTTTTTAAGGAATCTCCACACTGTTCTCCATAGTGGCTGAACTAGTTTGCATTCCCACCAACAGTGTAAGAGGGTTCCCTTTTCTCCACACCCTCTCCAGCATTTATTGCTTGTAGACTTTTGGATAGCATCCATTCTGGCCTGCGTGAGATAGTACCTCATTGTGGTTTTGATTTGCATTTCTCTGATAATGAGTGATGTTTTTTTACTTGGTTTTCTATACACCTGCCATGAATTCATCCCCCAAATTCTGAAAGCTGTATACACACCTTCTCTTAATACCCTAAACACACCAGGTGATTGCTCTGTCCCTACAAGTGTTTTCCCTTAAAGACACCTTCCTGGAGCACTTCGTCCCCTGGCTCCAAATCCTACCGGTTGCGTCTTTGAATTTCTCTTTTAACGTATGACAACTCTGTTCTAACACCTATCTCAGAGCACCACGTTTAGTTGCCAATGCATCTGTTTTCTTGACTCCTGCTTTCTTCCCTCCACCAGAGAAGGGGCTGTGTCTTGACATCTCTATTTCTCCAAAGTCTAGCGTGACGCTCAAAAAACGTTCCACTGAATGAATGAATAAAAAGCGTAAATAAGTGAATGAATGAATGAGTAGAATTTTTGTGCAAGAGAAGTGAGTTTAAGGGGAACGATATTACATTCCCACCTTGTTGCAGGATTTAAGGGTGTCTTTAGGTTGTCTACAAGCCCCACGCCAGCTTTGAGCGGGGTCTCAAGGGAGAGCAGGAGCACTGAAAGCGCTTCCGGCCCAGGCTGCAGCTGCAGCAGCAGAGTCTGCTGAGTGCAGCTTAGGTCAAGACCGTGGCCGGGCACCCCTCGAGGACTACAACTCCCAGAAGACAGCGCGGCGGCGGAGCGCGAGCCGCGGAGGATTCCGGAAGTTGACGTCGGCGCTGTGTGGAGCCGGGAAGACGGCGGGCGGGTAGGTAAGTGTAGGTGGAGGGCCGACTGGGGAGGGCGGGATCGTTGGGGCAGTCCCTGAGGTAAGGTGGTTTGGAAGGTGGGTGAGGGAGAAGGACAGGGAGTGGTCTCAGATGAAGAGCAGGTCGCGGGGTGTCAGGGACCTCGAGCTCTGCTTCCTCTTCCCGCAGTGTCCATGACGAAATTAGCGCAGTGGCTGTGGGGGCTGGCGCTCCTGGGCTCCGCCTGGGCGGCCCTGACTATGGGAGCCTTGGGCCTGGAGCTGCCTTCGTCTTGCCGGGAGGTCCTGTGGCCACTGCCCGCCTACTTGCTGGTATCTGCCGGCTGCTATGCCCTGGGCACCGTGGGCTACCGTGTCGCTACTTTTCACGACTGCGAGGACGCCGCCCGCGAGCTGCAGAGCCAGATCCAAGAGGCCAGAGCCGACTTGACCCGCAGGGGACTTCGCTTCTGACCCCCTAACTCCGATTGCCTCCCGGACAGCCTGTTCTCCCATTCCCCATTAAAGGACCAGTTTATTTTCTAAGCTTGTTTGGTTTGAGTATGGATGCTGGGAACAGATGTGTACTAACTGTTGAGAGGCTTCTTGAGGCTCTCTCAGCCTTTATCTTTTGCATTTTGCTGGTGCTTCTTCCTTTTTGCTCTGAAGGAGGCACAGACCCCCTTTCTCAAGATCTCTCAGAATGGAAAAGTCATTTCACTTTCCTGGTCCTTTTAGCCCTGTTAGGAGAGATTTCTTGAAGTCAGTTCTTCATAACACCCAAGCCTAACCCTACCAGTCCAAGAGCAACTGTGAGTCAGACAGTGCCCCTCTATCCTTTACCAAACCAGGTGGATTATCCCTGAATTATATCCCTGAATATTATCCCTGAATATAGAAGGAGTCTTGATGGGCAGGGGGGTAGGGAACAGTTTATTTTAAGGCACATTCTAAAGATTCCCCCCCCCCAACCTCCAAAATTAAAAAATACAATCTTGAAAAAAAAAGTGAATTTATCTCCAGGTTCCATCCAATGTTCTAACTAAAGCTCTTTCTTTAGTCCCTGGATTCTCAAAGCATTTTTTTCTTTACCACAAACCACTGCCCCTGTGGAGCTAACCAGCAGGAGCGGCTGAAACAAGAAAGTTTCTTTGGTAATAGGTTGGCATTATAGGTGCCCAGTGGTCAGGTGAACTCCCTCAGGTTTGTAGAAGCCGATAGTTCCTGTCTCGCTCCTGGGGAGTACTTCCAAAAAAGCCAGAAGCGAATGAAGCTGGTGAGAATTCCTGGAAGGTTGGGCACCTGAAATCACAAGGACTGCTGTGAGGAGAGGAGCTGCTTTTCCACCTCACACACACCTGTCACCCTGCCCTTGTTCTGCTTACCACAATGTAGGGATCTTTTAGTCGAAACCCATAGAGTGTCCAGGAGGCAGAGGTGAGGAGGGTGGCAATGGTGAGTGAAAAGGAGAGACGCTGGGTTGATTTAGTACGAATGACCTTGGCCTATGGGAAAGGATGAAAGACACTCCTGACCAGGCACATGGTAAATCTCCCACTTTGCCCAGAATTTCGTCAAAAAAACCCAAAAGGTCAAACAGCCCCCATGATCTGTTACCCAGCCTTTCCCTCCTGCCTCCCACTCACCCAGCCCCACTGCCCTGTCTCCTTCCAGGATTTGGGTCTGCCCTTCCCCTGGACTGAAAGCTACAGTCTCTGTCTGTGGGAGATTTATCTCCCTTACCTCCCCGGACACCCCCACTCACCAAGTCAGCTAGTGGTGAGAGGTACATACTGATGGTGAAGACACTGCAGAAGAGGCCCAGGTGCTGAAGCCGCATCTCAGGGTCAGGCACCAGGAGCCAAAAGTAGGCAAAACCCAGGACAAGGACTCCCAGCAGGGTTGTAGTCTGAAGGAGCACGGCACGCTACAGAAGAGAGAGTAGCTATACTTCTGGATGTGCCAGGAGCCCTCTGACTGCTGCTGGAATTAATTCATCCCACCCTCACCCATGCTCCAGTGGGGGAGCCAGCCTTTGCCTAAGCCTCCAGTATGGCACTTGCCATAGCCTCTTTCCCACCAGTGACTTCAGCACAGGTCTGATCTACCCAAACCCTGGAGGTTTCTAAGAGCGGGAAAGTTGTCTTTTTGGGGTGAGCTTGCTACAGAGTAGGAGCTTAATGCTTGTGTGAATGGGGAAGCAGAGCTAATCATCTCACTTGCAGCCACTGGCACTGGCTTTGAAGGAACTGTGGAGACAAAAATCTCTTTTCACTCTGTTGGGCAGCAAGGCACTTTGAGGCTTGGCAGAGCTATCAGCTTTGCCAGAATGGGGACAATATGTGAATCTCAGAAGGCTGACTTTATGGCGGAAGGAGGACTGCAAGGCTGAAGGGGTCTTCCAGGAAAAGGTGGCAGTGCCAGCCTGTTATAGTCTTCTAGGAAAAACAGTGTTTGCCTTGCCAGCAAGGCAGGGCAGGGCGTGCAGCAGAGGAAGGGCCTCTACCTTCCGATGGCAGTAGTGCAGATACACCAAGATATACAGAGTCTGAAGCACAGCACCCACGGCGTTCACGACGATTAGCGTCCAGTTTCCCTTCAAGGCCCCATAACTCAGCCAACTCAGGTTGCTGCAGGGTGCAGGGGAGGGACATTGTCCCGCGGGGTTGAGTGTGAACGGGGGGGGGGGGGGCCCAAGGGGCCTCGTCCACATTCCTCCTCACCCCTCCCCAGCCTCCCTCAGACAGCCTTCCCCCCAGCAGGCATCGCCCCCTCTCACTTGACATCCGTGGTGAGAAAGGGCAGGAACTGGACACTGTCCACGCTCCGGGTCATCCGCATGTGCTTGAGGTCCGAGCTGTAACGGGGCCCCGAAGGCAGGGGGGAGAGGTGGAAAGGGATAGCCAGGCTGCTGGGGAGTCGAAATCCCCGATGCCTGTCATCCTTTCCGGACAACCGCAGATCCCCAGCCCTACCCTCAACTCCCTGGCCTTCTCTCTCAGGTCAAATGACCAGCCTTGCCCTTGTACCCCGTTCCCCTCGACCCGATTCCACTTTGATCCTAGGTTCCAGATGTAACCTGACAGAGCGGCCACGTCTCTGACCCCTCTCTCTCCTTTCCTGACTTCCTGGTCCTGCCCCAGCCCAGCCCCTCCGCTCTCTCACAGGCCGGTGGAGAACATGCCGAGGGTGAAGAGCACGCAAGCTCCAGAAAGAAGCGAGTCGGCCAATCCGCCCGCCTCCATCCCTCCCCGAGTGGCAGATCCCGCTCTCCGCGCCCGGGGCCAGCTAGCACGATCCGGAGCCCCAGACGCCGGAGCCCCGCCCCTTCGCGCCCCTGGCTCCGCCCCTGCGCGCTCGGCGGTCCCCCCGGAAACTGAACCGGAACCTGGCCCACCCCTAGAACCTCAAGCTCGAGCTCAGGCCCCGCCTCTCCGAGGGCGTGTCCCGACCCTGCGCAGCGTTTAGGGTCTTCACGTTGCTATTTTTCGTAAGGCCCCTTTCCTAAGGCTCCGCGGGTTTGTCCTGGCATCAACGGCTCCACACTCTCTGCTTACTCCTTGGATCACCTAGACCCCTAGCCTCAACTCTCCCCCTGGCCAGCGAGCCTACGTGGTAGAACTGAAACAAAAGCTTGCTAGGCAGACTTCAGCATGCTTCCGATGCAGGACCCTAGCTCACAGCTTCAAGTTGGCCAGAGTTTGGGAGATTTTTCCCCGTTTGCTGAAGCCTGTTTCCGGTTTCTTCCCTAAATAACTGGAACTGCCAGGAATCACCGAGTCTTTGTGAAATGCCCTCCCCCTGCAGCCAACACTGCCAACTTTCTGTGACTTGGCGAATCCACTGGCCAAATGTATCACTGACATCCCTCCCACCCCCCCGCCCCAGTCCAACCAGCTTGCTGCTGGGAACTTTCCCTCCCAGCCTCCCACACGTCTTTGCTGGTCGGGCTGTGAGGCGGGCCGCATGCCTCAGCTGGCGTTCCAAGCGGCTGCCTTGACTCACCCAGCAGCGTGAGTACCTGAAGAGTAAGTATGCCGAAGCCCAGCGCTGAGAGGGTGGGAGTAGGGCAGCGGTTGGACAGAAGGAACTTCCAGAGTGGGGTGCAGCCTGGAACTGCTGTAGGGAGCACTCCTGTCCTGGACAAACCTCAGAGGAGGAAACACTCACCCTTATGGGCTGGTGAAAGGCATTATTTCTAGAGAGGAAAAAGACTTCAACCCCCCTTGCTACTGATATAGTGCAGAGCCTGGCAAGCAGCAGGACTCAATGGTCATAAATTAGGAAGGAGGGGCAGAAAATCATGTCCAAAAAAACAAACACATTCCTTTATTTTGAGACAAAGAACACTGTATAAAAAAAACTCCAGTTGTAGAAATCAGCATAGACACACATCAAGTTCATATACATTCCGTACTTGTGGGCCCTGCCCTTCAGGCTACAGACTAGGCATAGACTCTGCACATGGGCACTGCCCTTACAGTTACACTCTTAAGAACAGGT
Source organism: Budorcas taxicolor (assembly GCF_023091745.1). Lineage (NCBI taxonomy): Eukaryota > Metazoa > Chordata > Mammalia > Artiodactyla > Bovidae > Budorcas > Budorcas taxicolor. The sequence goes on from NC_068912.1 coordinate 15,895,816, forward strand.
TGGCACAGCCCCCCTGCTGGTGCAGCTCTGCAGAGTGATGTCCCAGGATGAGAGAGGATGCAGTGTCTGACTACAGACCTCCCTGTGGCAGCTCCACAGAGGCAAGTCCTGGGGGAGATGCTGGGTCAACCCAAGCAAGCATGCTGCTTCTCCTGTCCCTGGCTCCCAAGCAGGAAACTGTCTCTTGCTCTTCCTTCAGAGCCATCCTGGCTCTCCATAGAAGGGGCATCTTTGCGAAGCTCAGTGTCCATCTTGTGACCCCCAAGCCCTTTCCAGTTCGGCTCCCACGGTGCCCTTAGGAGGCCATGTCCGTCTAGCTTGTTTCTTTGGCTTAAGGGCAGGAACGGAGGGGAAAGGACTGTCTCCACTTCTTTGTCCATCCCTCTGATGCAGAGTGGGGAATGGCACTGTCAGGCTCTCTGACCTCCTTAGGGTTGAAACCCTAAATATCGACCCGTTTTGAGGCTGCTGGGTGGCAGCTTGAGCATGTGGTGGGAGTGGTTCCCAGGACTGGGGCCTTGGGAGGGGCCCCAGGTAGGTGAGGGAGGCCCGCCTGCCTCCTCAGCCTGGTTCCAATCCTTACAATAGATGTGGTGCACACCCTCATGGGATTTGCAGCAGCAGCAATGGCAGGAGCAGCACAGCCCAGGCTAGTGGGAAGAGGCGAGGGGCGGCGCTGTGACCGATGCTATGCAGAACCTGCACCTCCGGGTCATCTGCAAGATGAGAGGGCAAAGGCCTCCAAGGTGAGTGGCCCTACTGCTGGCACTGGCCCTCAGTCCAGCGAGGTTTCCCCTGCCCCTGCCTGGCAAAGGAGTCACTTTTTATACCCAGTCTCTTCAAGCAGACCCTGTTTTGTGCCCCAGGCCCAATTTTCTCCAGCCACCTACCTGCTGGAAGTCTCTTCTCTTGTGCATTGGCATGGGCCTGAGGGCTGTGAGCTGAAAGATAAGGGTGGTCATAGGTCAGGTGACTTGGTACACGCAGGAAGCAAAGGAGTGGAAGTGTTGGCTGGACTGGGCAACGGGATTTCCCAACCATCCCAGATCTCTCGACCTGGCCCAGGACAGGATGGAGAAAGAAGGCCCACAGGACCCTGACACTCACTGATTTTGCCAGCGATCATCACCTTCAGCCTCAAGCAACGGTCTTCCTGGTTGTGGATGGGCTTGGCTACAAAATAAATCCAGAGAGTTTTAAGGAAGGGAAACTTTGTTGGAAGAAAATATAAGTACAAATGCCTCTGGCCCTGCTTTCTTGGTCCCTGCTCATTTTAACCCCTCTCTTCCCTCTGATCTTTGATTCTCACCTTCCCACTTGCCCAGAAAGTTTCTGCCCACTTTCTACCCCAAGTTCAGTCCAAATTCCCATTCTTGGGGATAACCCTTGACTTTCGAAGTGATGATAAAAAGAACACAGACACTGTCCCTTCCCCACAGTCCGTTCTCCACTCCTCCCAGCCACCATGTCCTTGCTCTCCCTAAGCCCCCTGATAGGGTGAGGCCTGGATCCATTCTACACAAAGTTGATCTTACAGTTCCTAAAATCTGCCCTCAGGATAAAGTCCTTAGCACTTCTTGGGTCCCCATGCCCTAACCTGTGTACTTCTCCAGGCTGCTGTCTCCCCACTTCCAAGTGTCCCTCCTACTCCAGTCAGTCTGAACCATTTGGAGTTCCCTGAGGATGTCATGCTGTCTTTGTACATGACCTCTTGTCTGCAGCTCCTCTGCTTGCCCTAAACTCTTGGGTCATCTTCCCCAGGAAGCCTTCTATGAGGTGCACCCCTCTCCCCCAGACTGGCAGGTGTTCAAGTCATTTTCTCAGGGCCCCTGAGCTCAGAGCTACCATATCCCCCTGTTCTAATGGTATTAATAGATGTATGTCCCTTTCTAGATTCTGGAGGACAGAGACCCTGCAGTGTTTTATTTATCTCTGTGACGATAGTGCCAAGCAGAGTGCCCAGGACACAGTAGAAGCTCACTCTGCATTTATAATGGGAATGAATAAAAATAGAATTCAGGATTGGAAGGGGCTGTCTGCTGCTTGCCTCCCCACTAAGCATGTACTGAAGTGTATGCATCATGTCAGGTGTGTCCCCGAGTCTGTGGACCTGTGTGCATGCCTCACGGGTACTCACAGATATAGTAGTAGTTGTGTCCCTCTTTGAAATCCTTGCTCAGGGTAAAACCTGTGAAGCGGTGGAACTTCTCAGACAGCTTCTCCGGGCCATGCTTGGCTTTGGGATTCTTGCAGAACCAGCGGGCAGGGTCCTTGAGTTGGGGTTGGCACAGCTGGTACTGCTCGTGCTCCACCAGGTACAGTGTGTACTGCTCCATGGCCGCATCTGGCACAGAGTTATCCTCGTAATGAGGACAGATGATGTCCAGGTAGTCATCTATCCGCACATGTACTGTGTAGTCCTCATTCCAAAACCTGGGCATGCACAAAGGTGGAGAGAGTGGGTGGTCACTCAGAAGCCAGGCCAGAGCCTTTGAGCTTCTGAATATTTACATGACCCCTCACATTTCATACTGGACCCTACCCCAAAGATTTCTTAAAAAGTCTTAACTCCTAGTATTTACTGATCTTGATCTCTGAAATATCTTTCCACTATCTCCAAACATTCCCCTCACCATCATTGTCTGCCACTAATCCTCTAAATAGCATCCACTTGGTATCTTTCAGGTATCAAAGCTCTTCCCATAACGTCCCTGATATTTACCCAAGGATGGGCTTCTAAATACTTGCTCAGCTCCCTCTTCTACCTATCAATATTTCTCCAGCTCTGTTCTACCACTTGTTCCTTTAAATGCTGTTAGACCTCAGCCTGAGACCCTCCTGGCCCATTCAGTAATCAAAATTCACGTAACCTTTTCTCTTTCCCATGCTAGTGCTTGGCACCCAACAATCTGTTTTCACTTTTCTTACTCCTCTCATTTTCCCCTTGACCCACTGACTATATCTCATATTGTTCAACTTAACTTTTCTCCCAATACCCAGGACATCCACGCCCACACATAATGCCCAGTCCTTTTAAGTTAAATTGCTTTCATCAATTCTTCCAGTCCCCTCAAATCCCCCCCTTCTCAAATCAGTGCTTAGCTTTCCTGGTCCACTTCTCTCAAAGCACCCCAAAACCTCTCTTGTTCTTTTGTCTCCAAAAGCCATACATTCACCTCCTGTGAAATGAGCTCTAGAGAAGGCCCTCCTTCTTCCCAAGGTGGGGCTAGCTCCCCTCCCCCAGCCCATTCCCCCCAGGCTCCACAGGCTCCAGCCTGACTGCCCACCGGCCCCTCCCCCACCCAGCTCTAGACACCTGGCTCCAGTCTGGGTGGGGTCCTAGTAGAGGGGAAAAGGGCCTCCCCACCTCCCTTTCCCAAGCCGGTCAGCTTCTCCAAATCCCCCCAAGCACTGCCAGCTAGAGACTCAGCAGAGCTGGCTGCCAACTTGCTTCAAACCAAAGCCAGGGGCATGGGTGGGGGGTCGGGGCAGGGGTTAGGCCAAGAGGCCTCTGAGGTGGGCACCCACTGCCCAGTCAGCATGACCCTTAAGAGGGTCATGGCCCTACAGGAGCATGCTAGCACATCGGCTAGGCTTACCAAGGCCCTTCCCCCACCCTGGGGAAAAGAGAGAGAGGAGCAGAGAGAGGCTTTTAAAATTCCTCTCTGGAGAGATAAACATAGAAGCCATTTCAGAACAGGTATTTCAGCTCTGGGCCTGGCGTCTTTCCTCCATTCCCGTGACGGGCACTGACTCATTCCTCATCTACCTCTGCCACCCGCCCCAGTATTCATGAGAACCTGTGAAAATTTCCCTCATCAAATGTGGTCAGCCTCCAGGACCCTCAGGATGGCCCAGTGCCCACTTCAGGCAAAGGGAGCTGACAGGTCTGAATCAGAGGGGGTGTTCCTGTCCCTGGAGTACTAAGGAGGCCAGTGCACAGTTCAGGCGGCACTGCCCTTCTTCCCACGCTGCCCCTGCCTGGGGCCTGGAGATCCCAGGGCTGATGCCCACTGCCCTGAGTCACCCCTGCCAGCCTCTCGCCCGCCCAGCTCACTGCCACCTCATGCCTGCCCTCAGGCTGGGCTTGGCTTGGCTGCTTGTGGACTGCTCTGGGCTGCCTTCCCTTTAGTCCTGGGCATAGCAGTGTGTGTCCAGATGGACAGGGCAGAAGTTATGTTGGGTGGGAGCACCCATCACCCTCCTCCTGGGGCTACAATCGGCTCCACTTAGCACTCCTTTGACTCTTGCTCACTATCTGGGAAAGGGGGGCAGCGGCGTCAGGGAAGGCGGGGAGGGGGGGCAAGGAAGAGGCTCCTTCCTGAAAGAGAGGAAACGTGGGAGCTTGGGAACGGAAAAGGCCAGGGTCCTCCCCCTACTCACGGCTTCCTGTCCCCTCCTCCTCCTGCAGCCAACACCTGGCATGGGCATAAACAGGGACTTTGCTCCCTCCCTCTAGGACAAGATTGGGTCAAAGAAGCAAGAACAGGCCGCAAGAGGTGAGATGGGGGAGCACTGACTACAGTCCTATCAGACCCATGGGCAAGAGGGGATTGCCCCTTTCGCTTGGCAGGTAGCTGTCTGTTCCTTCCCTTCCCAACAGACCCCCCACCAGGCAATGCTGCCCCAAGGTCAGAGGAAACTGGCACAATCTATTTCTCGAGGGGAGTGGGGGGTAGGCCTGCTAGGGCTGGGGGTGGCCCAGCCAAGTCGAGTGTTTTCCCCTGACCCCAAGTTGCCTAGCTCTCCTCTCCTTATTCCACCCTACCCACCTCTCCTGTTTTCCCACAAATATTGTTCCCCTAACTTCAGAAAACTCAAGAACAAAGAATCCGATGGGAGCTTCTTCCTCCCGGTACCATTTGCCTCACAGCCCTAAAGCTGCCCAGGAGAAATTAACTCCTTCCCACCCAGAGCCCTTTGTAACTCTTTTAACCCCTTCCTGTCCTCCGGAACCATCCCCATGACCTCTGTCTCTCCCCTTCTTTTCAGTTTTACTACCTGAACCTCAGATACAGGTGACTCCTTCAAGCCTACCCACACACAGCATATGCCTCACTCCTGCCACCTCAGAAGACCCTTGGGGGGGGGGGCGCATTCCAGGGACACCTTAAAATCAGAATAAACACTGCATTCAGGCAAGCCCAGGTCCTTCCTGAAGGGTCTTTCCAGGATTACTCTAAGAATTCTTCTTACTCCGGATGTCAAGACCTGTCAGCGTAGGTAAATGCCCAAATACATAGAGGCCTTTGTGGTGGAAGGGCTTAGAATAAGAGCCCTGAAGGTCAGAGAGAGCGCTCCTGCCAGAGGCAGGAGGTGTTCAGCCTCGAAAGGACTGACAGTCTAAAGGGTGTAGGGCAACAGACAAGTTACAGCTCAGTTCAGCTCAAGCAGACAGATCTTTTACTACACAGACACTCCTAAGACATGGGAACAGACTGATCCTCAAAAGAGCCTTCCTTACCCTTCCAGTAAGGCTTCCCCCTTTCATACGTCCAGTCTTCTCCTTATGGTTATGGCGGGTCCAAAGCAGAGCTTGTACCCACCACCAGTGAATGACAGGGAATGCAAACGGGCATACACTCAAGGCCGATTGACAATTGTAAGTCATATAACAGCAGGCTGTGTTGTTTTTGTCTTCCCATAATTTGGTCTGTTACACTTAGATGTAGAATATTCATGAGCTCTTACTGGGCTCCTAACTGCCTAAGGTTACTTGGAGAAGCCCCTGCGGTTATTTTGTATCCACTGTGTGCCTAGGGCGCATGTGCAGGCGTTGAAAGGTCTCTGTGGTTTTTTTGTAGCACATCAGTGAGCTCTCCTGGGTGTGTCTGGGATGGATTTTAGAGATCAGCTTGCATCCCTTTCAGCGAGGCCTCCCGTTGTTGCTCTTGTCTAACTTCCCACCTAACAGAAGTAACAGCTGTAGCAGAGGGAAGGAAAAGAGAGGCAGAGACCGTACGGTGCAAGCAGATGCGGGCAGGGCCCTGCCCTGGGGTGGAACTCCTGGTTATGGTCGAGAAGAAAATCTATGGGAGCCCTCCCGCCGCTGGTCACCTCCCCAAGACTCAGGTTAGGGGCCGGGCGGGACAGTTAACCTGGAAGGGGGGAGCGGTGCCAACCGGGCGTCCAGGCTGTCGGCCGGTGACTCGGGCTTACTTGGGGTTTGAACTGTTCCAGAAGACGGTGTGGCGGTTAGCAGCGGCCAGACTGCAGCACAGACCCAAGAGAGAGGCCCAGAGGAACTCCATAGCGCGGGGCCTGGCCAGGCCGGGCGGGGACGAGGGGCTCCTCCGAGTCTGGATTCCCGCAGGGTTTCTCGGCAGCGCAGTCAGCACGGCGCTCGTAGCTCTGGCCCCTCCGCTTCGCGACTCCGCCTTTTGGGCCGGCGCCGCCCGACACCCCGCCCCGCCCCCGCCCCGCCCGGCGCGCGGCTGCCCGGGGCCTGGGGGCTGGGGAGGTGGAGGGGGGGGGGAGGGGGGGAGGGGAGAGCAGGGGGAGGGGAGCGGGGCGCGGGGCGCGCACCTCTGCCCGGTAAATCTGCTCGGCGCTGTGTTTGCTCACTCGTGGGTCCGCGTGAAGCTTTGTGGGTCTGTGTCCCGGGCGCAGTCGCGTGCGGGAGAAGGGAACGCATTCCACATGCGGGTCTGCGAACTGGCGGGTGTCTGGCCTGGCTGGCGGCGCCGCGCGCCGATCTTGGCGGGTGCGAGGTTGTGGACAGGTCCCGCGCCTTTCCCGAGCCTTGTACGCCCGGGCTTGGGCGCCCGCGTTCCCACACTTTCCTCCTATCCACCCCCTTCCCGGACTCTCTGCTCGGCTACCCCTCCCCACACACGAGGCTGTTTGTTTTTGTTGGGTCTGTCAATGTTGTCTTTGTTCGGGAGATTGTGTCATCGCCTAGATGCCGGGAATAAAGTGCGACCCTGTGTGTGATCAAGTGTGTAACGTGTGCGGCTAGGGCTAAGGGCGCCTTTGACCGTCAGTGCCTGTGAGAGGGAGGAACAAGGGTTCGTGGGCCCCCGAGGGGGTTCGCTCTTGTTTCTAGGGCTCCAAAGGGCACTAGTGACCTGTGTGTGTGTGTGCGCGCCGACACGTGTGTACCATGCGAACAGACTTTGAATATGGACTGAGAATCGGCCTGAAGGGTGACAAACTGAAACCACACGTGCATCTGGCATGTGTAAATACGTGTGATGGCGCGCAAGCGTGAAAACATTTGTGAGTAGTATCACAGCCGCCTGTGGGGAAGCGTGTGAAACTTTGACGAACGTATGCTAATGTCTGTGAACAGTGTGTGAAGAGGAGGGGGAAACGTGCACTGGCGAGCCGGGGCTGCGGGCTGAAGGCCCGGAAGGGGTGTTTGTGCGCGGCGTCCCAGGCTGGGTGGCGGCTGTGTCTGGCCCAGTTTGGGCTGGGTCTTCCAGTCCATCGGGCCCCAGTATCCAACTCGGCCCCCTCCCCCCCGAGCCGTGTAAACAAACCCGCTGGAATTCGCCTCTCGGGGCTCCTCTCTCCGCTGGGGTCTGCTGCCGTCTGGAGTGGGGGATTGGGGGGTGGGGTGTCTGCCTCCCAGCTCTCGGGGTGGAGAGGGCGGGCAGGTGTTTGATTAGGGGTGTGTGTGTGTGGGGGGGTGTGTGTGTGTGAGAGAGAGAGAGAGAGAGAGAGAGAGAATCTGGAGCTGGAGGTCCCAGTGCTGTGTGCCTGCGTGCCTTTGGTGGTTCCTGTGTGCGATTGTGTGACTGTATGCCCGCCCAGAGTTGATTTTGCGAGTCTGTGTGCACCCCTGGCCAGCCCTTCCATGCGGCTGCGCAAAGCGGGAAGCTGCAGACCCGCCCCGCCCCCCCCCCCCCACCCCGCCGCCTCTCCCCCATTCTGCCCCTAGAAGCTCGGGCCCAGCTTCCCCAGTGCCCAAGCTGTTTCATCCTCTTCTTTTACAGGCCTGGCCACAACGCCTGTAATTACCTGGGGGGGGGGGGGGGGGGGGGCGGGGCGGGAGGGGGCGGTGCCGGGACGCCGCGGCTAGTCGGGCGCTGACCCCTGCCGGGGAGGAGCCTGGGGTTGAGGGAGGGCCCGGGCGGGTCCCACCCCGCGTGGGGCTCAGGCTGCTGGAGGCCCGACTCGTTTCGATTCATCGCGCGTAGGATAAATATTTACCCCCGCGCGGATTAGGTATTTGGCCGGGTAACCCTACGGCCAGGTCCGGGCCAGGCTTTGCGCAAGGCCCCCACCCCCTCGCACGCACCTGCCCCAGGCGACGTGCCCGGCCACGCGTTTATCCCAAGTGCAGCCACCCCTCCCGCCGGGGCCGAAGTCTACCCGCCGACCAGCCCCAGGGCAGTGCACCTCACGCGCGTTTTGCTCACTTGGGAGGACACCTGGGTGTCGTCCACTCACGTGTCCCCGGCTAGATAACCCCATCCCCCTGCTCTTGTCCCAAAGGCTCGAAGTCCCACGAGGGCAGGGGTTTTTGCTTGTTCACTGCTGTATTGCCAGCGCCTGGCATAGCACCTAGCACACGTAGTAGGCGGTCAAGAAATATTTGTTGAGTAAGTGAAATCACTATTCAGTGTTACTTCTGCAAGATGTACTGCTCTGAAAACAAACCGGAAGGGGTGATGGTTCTTCAGAGAGGGTGGTCCACAACTGCCCCCTGGAGGAGACGGTTTGGGGTACATCCCCCCTCCTCAGTTTTTTTGACCGCCGGGATTTCTGGGCGGGAACGTGTGGGGTCCCTGGGCTGCGCCGCTCAGACCGGGCAGGTTCGGGCTCGCTCGGCCCAGCCCGGCGGGGCCACGTCCGTTCCCGCCCTGCCTGCGTCTAGGACTGGAGCAACTCGGGTGGAGAAGAGGTGGGGGGAAATTCGGGGCACACGAACGGAACGCGGAGCCCTCTTTCCCCAGCTTGGCACTGTCCCCAATAGTCTCTCTTAAGGCTTGGAGCTCATCACTCTTCTATTCCTGGGTTTGTGCGTACGGGGATCTTTCATGCAAACTAATGGGGCGCCTCTAGATCCTGGCTGTTGTGATGAACACCGAGGATAAGACTGCGTTTAGGGTAAAACCCTTGCCCTTGGTTAATCCTTAGGCCAATAGGGGAAACAGACAAGCCACCATTTATCAACAAACTTGCTAAGTGGAAAAGCCGAGATTTCAGAGCCACAATGCGCACTCGCGCTGCCTGGACACTTCGAGAGCCGCTGCGACACCTGGTGGACTGGGAGGAGAGTTGCAGGCACTGAGCGATCCAGACCGAGACTGAAGGGACTTCGGCTCGGAGACGACCTGCAGACCAAGACCAAGTTAGCCCAGTGCCCTCCCTCATCGCAGCCCCCAGCCTGCCCAGGCGGGTCTAGTCTTGGTTCTTGCTTTGGGTTACCTCTCACCACAAAGTCGTGCGCCTGTGTTGGCTCTCAGCACCGCCACCCTCAGGCGAACATCTGGGCTCAGTGTCGGGGAGCTGTCTGAGGTGTCTGTCTGTCTGCCTGCCTGTCTGGGAAATTCCCCTTATGAGTCCTTTCTGGGAATTCCTCAGAGACAGATTAACTCTCTGAGTGCTCTGGGGGAGGCTTGGCCTCTGGAGGGAGGTGCTGTCCACCTATGGGGGCACTGTTGGCCTGGAGGTACCATTTCCACTGGGGAACAGCGGAGCTACTTGATTGCTACTCCCTTGCTGAGCCCCCTGTGGTTTGGGGTGGGGAAGGACCAAAGCACAAGGCCTTGGGGCACAGCTAACCTGGGCAGTGAGGTGATGGGGAGGGTGCAGGGAAGGTGATCCTGAGCTTGGAGCAGCCTCTGCCCCACTCCCCACATCTTTAAAAAAGAACAAAGTGTATGTTTCCCATTTTATTAGTGATATGTGCGTGTGTTTTTCAGAAGTTGAAAAAGAGGACAGGAGAATAAGGGGAGCTACCAGCTACTATGAATATCTTCAACCCTTCCCTGCCAGCCTTTAGTCTATGAGGTTTTGCTTCTTTGTCTTTAGGAATTGTGTTAAATATGATTCACTTCTATTGTGTAATTCTTTTTCTGCCCTTTAACTTTATGACAGAAAATATTTTCATGTATAACCTCTTTGTAAACAGTATTTTTAACCACAGCATAGTGTTCCTTGAATGGTTCAGAGATTGCTGTTGTAATGGGGCAGAGTAGAGATAAATAAACACATCCCCACATTCAAGTAGTCCTCAGCCACTGAGCAATCGAGCTGTTTCCTAGAACTTGCAAATAACTCTGAGGTTGACTTTCATTCAACAAGTTCTTGTGGCACATCTGCTCTGGACCAGGCTCTGAACTGGGGCTGGATCCTCAGTGGAGGACAGTAGGTGAGGGCCCTCCTCTACTGGAGCTTGCAGTTTCAGATGATACCGGGGCATAAGATTATCTGGATTTTGGAGAATTTCATGGATATGTGTGTGTGCTACGTCGCTTCAGTTGTGTCCAACTCTATACAACCCTGTGGACTGCAGCTTTCCAGGCTCTTCTCTCCATGGGATTCTCCAGGCAAGAGCATTGGAGTGGGTTGCTGTGCCCTCCTCCAGGGGACCTTCCCAACCAAGGGATCGAACTCTTGGGAAATACTTTTGATACTGCCAAACCAAAACCAGATTCTTTTGGCTAGAACCTAATGGATCTATCTCTCCTCCACATCCAACTCAAAAGAGGGCCAAACTCTGGGAGAAGATGGAATTCTTCCCTTGGGAGTCCCCTGCAGGGAAAAGGAGGTTGGGCAGGATGGGGAGTGGGAGGGAGATGGGAGGAGTAGTGTTAAGGAAGATAGGGCCGTAATTTCTGCCTAGAAAGCAACAGGAAGGTTTTTTTGTTTTTGTTTTTGTTTTTTGTTTTTTTTAATGCTGCCTCGTCCACCAAAAATTAATTAGTCACTTACATCAGCTTCTGTACTGGGAAGTCCTGGGGGCTCTGAAACATATCTTTGTCCTAAAGGAATCTAATCTGCTTGCAGATATATACTGAGAATATAAAATAAGGATTATAGTAGAGGTATAAATGGAACAACAGGCCGTGGGATCACAGAGGAAGGATGTTTCTTTGGGGTCAGGAGTGCTTCACAAGGAAAGGGATATATATGTTTTTTCCTCTGCCTGCCTTTGAGTCTTTGCCAGCCTGGCTGATTCTGGAGGAGATATTTGAAATGGGTTTTGAAAGATAAGTAGAAATTCACATTCAGGGATAAGGGAACAAGAAGCACAAGTAGAGAGGTGAGAGTTGTGCAGTGAATACTCTGGTATAGCTGAAATTACAGAACTGGTCTGGGGCAGTGTGGCAGGAGGTGAAAGCAGAAAGTGGTTTGGGGCCATGTTGCCAAGGGCCTTAAATGCCATGCCCCGGATCGTGAGCATTATTCTGTAGTCCATAGATGCTTAAGTAGGAAACATCAGATTTGTGTTTTAGGAAAATCATCGCAGTTAACAGAATGTGGGTAGAAGAGGAGGCTCAGAGGCAGGGGTGCTGGTTAGGCCTGAGCTGCAGGAGCTCGGTGGAGTGAGGAGGGGCAGAGAGGGGAGAGCAGAGGGCAGACTAAACAGAGTTGGAGGAGCCACAGGCGGGAGATAGGGAGGAGTCTGGGATGCCTGGTGGGTGGGAGTGCCACTGACATACAGGACAAGGAGGCCAGGGGCAGACCCAGGAGGGACAAATGAAGAGGAAAGTTTTGGACATTGTATCTTTAGGAGTGATTTCAGCTGCATAACAGAACGCCCAACTTCTAGCAGTTTAAACAAGAGGTTTGGGGACTTCTCTGCAGGTCCAGTGATTAGAATTTGGCGCTTTCGCTGCCATGGCCCAGATTCAATCTCTCATCCGGAAACTGAGATTTCACAAGCTGCATGGCGTGGCCAAAAATAATAATAAAAAGATGGTTTATGTTTCCCCCACACCAAAGTCTTTTGATGTGGGTCAGCAGCTCAACAGTGTCGTCAAAGACCCAGTGCTGTCTGCCTCTCTGCCCTGCTGTCCTCATGACTCTGGTTATGAGCTACATTCGAGCTACAGGAGCCACAGGATGAAGGCGGGCGGCGGGGGGGGGGGCTGTGGGGGGGGTGGGGGGGAGCAAGAGAGTCTCTCTTCCTAAGGAGCTCTTTTTATCTGATAAGAAAATCTGTCCTAGCAGCTTTCTAGACAGCTTGCTCTCAGGGGACAGAGCTGTGTCCATGGCTACACCAGCATCTGTGAAGGAGAAGCGACTGTTCTGAAGGGCTGGGGATGAGCCTGGGGCCCCCTCCCCCAAATGGAATCTGCTCTGTTCCCCAAAGAAACAGGGGTCTTGTTAGCCTGGGAGCAGGGATGAGCACTGAACAGTGCCTGTGCAGACGTGTTGCATTTGAGGGGTCACTGGAATTTCCAGGTGGAGGTGTCTAAGGGCAGCGGTAGGGGATGGGAGCCAGGAATCCTTGCCCTGTGATTCTAACCGGAAAGAAATTCTTCCTTCCCAGCTACTCAGCCTGGGTTCTCTGGGGTAGAAAAGCCAGGTGAGGGTGGGCAGGAAGACATTTACCCCAGGTTTATCAGCTGATGATAAACCTCATTTCTACTCCTCTGCCCGCCTATACCTCCTTTCTCCCCAGTCTTTCACTATAACATAGTGTAAAAGCGGGAGTTTAGACACTTTTATTTCAGAGGTATTATTTTTTTCTTTCCCCAGAGGTATTATTTTTATGTAACTTTTTTTTCTAATTATGGAAGAAATACATGATCAATGCAGAAAACTTGGAGAAGCACAAATGAAAAACAAAATCACTCATAGAAGTTAAGTCTTAGGAGCAAGCACACTTCACAGTTCTTTTCCCCATGGCTCTGGAAATTTTTATGGTAAATATCTTGGAGAGGTTATAGTTTAATGCCCATGTGACAGCCAGCTTGGAACCCCTTACATTTGTGTAATATTTTATGATCTTCCAGTGTTTTCAGCTGTGTATTTTATCACGTTACTATTTCACCTTTATAGACTCCTACACATTTTGAGGCGGGCAAAGGCCATCACTGACTAGTTGAGGAAACTGAGGCTCGGAAAGATGATGGTATTCAGCATCCAGAGGGCAGGGGTAGCCTCAGTAAGGCTGGGTTCACACCACCTTATTCCTTCCCCACACCTCACTGCCCAACTGTCCTGGGTATAAAGGAAAGGCCCTGGGCCCAAAGTGCTGAATTTGTTGTGGGCAAAAGGAGGGGAGTATGTATGGTGAAGGGAAAGGAAGAGGGTGGAGAGGGGCAGCTCCTTCCCTCCCCAGAGCCCTTGGGAGAGACGGGGAAGAGGGAGGTGAGAGGGGAGGGGCCTGGGTCAGGCTGATGGTATCAGTCTTCCAGGGCTGCAGCCCGCCCTGGGCCCTGGCCTGTCCCTGCAGGCAGTAAATGTCCAGAAAATGGCTCACTTTCCACTTCACCAAACATTTTTTGAGGTCAGGTGTTTGTTTATTAGGTACTCTATTAGGCACTGCAGGGGCTTCCAAGGTAGCTCAGTGGTAAAGAACTCAACTGCCAATGCAGGAGACACTGAAGATGTGAGTTTGATCTCAGTCGGGAAGAGCCCCTGGAGAAGGGAATGACTAGCCCCTCCAGTATTCTTGCCTGGAGAATCCCATGGACAGAGAAGCCTGGTGGGCTACAGTCCATGGGGTGGCAAAGAGTCAGACACAACTGAGTGACTAGGCACCGAGGCACTGCAGGGAAAGCTGGGTAAGGCAACCTGTGAGCAGGAGAGAGAGCAGTGCCCTCGAGAGCTGGGTCTGAGTCCTAGCTGTGAAAACTTGGAAAAGATGTTTGATGACATGGAGCCGCCATTGTTTTCATCTGTAAAATGGGGGCGAGACTGCTTTATTTCCTTTTTTTAAAAATTATTTGGATCAAAGGAAATAACAGCTATGAGGGGCCTGGTGCTAAGCCTGGGGGACCAGACTGTCAGTAAGGACTGGTGTGTGTTTTTCTTTACCTGGGCTGACTGGGGAGAAATGTGCTGTGAAGAAATGGGGGTGAAGAGGGGGAGCCAGGAAAGGCAAGGGGGGAGGAGTCTTAGGAGCACAAATATTTGTTCTGCCAGGCAGTACTTGATAAATGCCGGAGGGACACAGCAGCCAAGAGCTCTGAGGTGCAGGGGGGCAGAGGTGAATGGGGGAAAAAATCCTTTTGAGGGTTCCCCAGGTAGAGATGGTGGGCAAGGGCATTCCATGCCCAGGGAGACAGTACAGGCCTCTCTCCCCGACCTGCAGGGGCAAGGGGAAGGAGACGGGGAGTGAATCTGTCCCCTTCCCTGTTTATTGCTCCCCCGGCTCCATCTTGTCCCCTCCTTCACCCTCTTCATCCGCTGACTGTGGGTCAGTCACTGCTGGGTCCTAGGGATCCTGAGCTGGGTCTTAAAGAGGTGTAGGGATTGAGGAATGATGGGAGAAAGGCACGCAGCATGGAAGGGTGACACAGCTCGGGGCTGGGCACAGGGAAGGGGGCTGGAACCGCGCGGAGAGGAGGGGCAGGCGTGGGCAAATCACGGGAATACAGGCGGAGAGTGCTAAATACCTCAGGGTGTGCTTGCCTCAGGGTGTGCTTGCCTCAGGGTGTGCTTCCGGTGCCCTCTGACCCTGTGCCGTGTGACTGAAGAAAGAGCTCCTCATGTGGGTGTGAGTCCCCGTGTCGGGAGGCGTCTGGACAGACATCCTGGAGGAGGCCCTGTGGTGGTGTGGCTCACAGGGAAACTGCTTTTAACTGGACTGAGGACAGTCCAGACTGGGCTGGAGCAGGCAAACCAGTATGGCCTCAGAGACAAGCGGAGGGAGGGGGTTGTGTTTCCTTGTGTTTCCTTGGGGAATCCACCCTAGCCTGAGGGAAGGCAGAGAGAGAGGGGAGGTTTGGAGACCTGGGAGTGGATAGTGGGCAGGTTGCCGTGGGAATAATATCAGCTCACGTTTATGAACATGTTTTCCATCCCAGGCTCATTGGAAGCACTTTGCGTACATTAAACCCTTACACCTCGCAATCATCATAAGAGATCAGGAGTATTATCATCCCTTCATTTTACAAATGAGCGAAGTGAAAGCACAGAGAAGTTCCTAACTTCCCCAGGTCACACAGCTAGTAAGTGGCGAAGCGAGAATCTGAAACAAGGCAATCGGGCTGGTGGATCCTGATTTAACCACTGCACCATACTATCCCACTGTTTCTAGAGAGAGGCCACTAGTGCAGCCCACTGGGGGCACAGACCACTCTGGAAATTATCTCTGCATGACATAGCAGCTGTTTGGAGGCGGCAGAAAGACAGGAGTTGTTAGTTCAGCGTGTGCAGCCCAGGTGGGAGGCAGGACCGTGGAAGCCTGCAGATAAAATCCTTGCTCTCCCAGTCTTTTCTGTTAGAGCTCAGTCAACCAGATGCTTCAACCCAGGGTTCTTGCTGTGTATAAAGGAAGGGCCCAGAGATGTGAGGAGTTAGAATTCATTTCTTCTTACACCCTTCCTTTGATCCTGGCTGTAGTTCTCTACGTTGGGCTGCCCCATGTGCTTTGATCCCTGCCCATCTCCCAAGGTAGGTTCCCAGCCTTTCCGGCCACTGTGTGAACTACTGGAATTCCTTCCAATAAATCATTTTTTCTGCTTTAAGTAGTCGGTTTCTGTCACTGGCAAGCCAGAACCTGGATGGGTACAGAGCGAGTTGCTGATGATAACAAGGTCTAAAGCCTGGGAGATTAGAAGGATCATTTGCAGATGTGTACTTTGGGAGACGCTCTGTTTCAGGAGGTGAAGTTTAAAGTGCTTGGAAAAACCTGGAGAATGGATTGAGAAGAAGTTTCTTACTAGGGACTGAGCCTGAGGACAGTGCTTTGAGCTAGAAGTGTGGTGAAGAAGCAGAGGATTAGGGTCTGAAGCCCTGGAATTGATGTGAGACGGTGGAGAGCTAACTGGAACAGTGCCTGCAGGGAGCCAGGCAGGAATCATGAAAGAGTGAGGGAGCCCAGGTGTATTTGTCAAGAAGGCCAAATGCAGGCTTCAGGCGAGCAACCCATCACCGTAGTCATCCCCGAAGGAGAACGTCTTTAATGTTTCAGTAAGAGCCCAAAGAGAACTCGCGTTGTCTTCATTGGATCACATTCCCATCCCCAGACCAATCCCTGTGGCTGGGGGCTACTGTACTGTGGCAGGCTGGGACAGGCTGGGACAGGCTCGAGATAGTGGCTGGCTAACAGACCTGGGAGGTGGACTGAGGATGAAACGGGGGGTCCCACAGGAAAACTGGGCTTCTGTTCCCAGAAGGGAAAATGGACACTGGGCAAGCACACAAGCAGATTTCCTCAAGAGGAGCTTGGTAGCTTGAGAGGTTTTCAGAATGGAGGGAAGGATCTTTTTTGAATGGAGAAATCGGGGCCCGGTTATAGATAAAGAGAAGAAAACTGTTGGAGAGGGCCTGGAAATACATTGTGGAAACTGAATAAGCAGGCCCCAGGAAGGATGTGTGGGGATGGGGTTCAGGAGGGAGGGTAGGAGTTCGTCTTGGCCAAGGGAGGAACAGCTATTTGTGAGTGGAGGCAGGTAGGGAGATGACAGTGGGAAGAGGCTGAGAGGTATTGGAAGAAGTTGTGAGAGCCTGTTCCCAGGCCTCACCCAAGCTAAGAGCTTGGGCTTTGGATGCTGATTATAGAGATTCAAATTCTAACTCTGTCACTTAGTAGGATATGACCTTGGTGCCTCAGTTTCCTCTTTTAATTCAATGAGGATGATAATAACAGGGTCCACCCAAAGGATCACAGAGAGGATTAAATGAGATAATGTATGCAAAGTACTTAGAAAAGCTGGTATGTCTGGCATATGGAAAAACCTCAGGATTAGCTATTATGATGGTAATTATTATGATTTTTATTACAGAGGGCTCACAGTGACAGTAATGAATTCCAACACAACTGGCTCTGGCTCCTACCTGCTGACATTGGACCTCCAGCCCCCTGCTAAGTCCCCCTCAAATAATGCTGATGGTCCCCACGGGGCGCTGCACGTGGGCTCATCACCGTGTCTGTGCACGCCGCGCTGCAGGTGTCCTGCTGGGTGCAGGGCTTTGCTGCTGGTAGGGTGTGGGGCGGCGGGCATCTCCCTCTCCTCTCCCGTGTCACCTCCATCAGGGGATGGGGAAGGTCCCTGAGAAAGGCCGCTGGCGTTTCCACATGATGTTGTTTGGTGAGTCAGTTCTTCACTTTTCATTCCGCAACTACTTCAGTGTATGAGGCCCGACAGGCTTCCCTGGGGCTAGGCTGAGGATGGTTGGCATATTTGCCACCTTGCCATACGCCTCTCTGAGGACAGCAGCTTTGCCACGGAGCCTTTGGGGCGCTTGTTCAGCCCCTCCAGCAAGGGCCCTCCTGTGAGGTGTTCTTTTCCAGCTGCTTGGCGATTGCCAGCCCCAGGGCACACACAAGGCTTTTGGTGAGTGACCTGCTGCAGCCCCTCCTGCCACAGCAGCCCAGCCCAGCCCCTCAGCAGAAAGCTCAGGCAAAGAGATCTGCCCCAGGCCAGGGCAGCCAAGGATAACAGTGAGGGGGCCCGAGGACACAGCTGTCAATCCCCAGCTCCAGGCAGAGCTGGGCCCCTGGCAAGGTGGGTGGGGGGTGGGCCCTCTCTCCAATTCTATGCTCAGCTTAGTCACCAAAGGCCTGGAATCAACCCCGAGGCACCAAAGGCCCTTTGTTGTTGTTGTTGTTCACTCACTAAGTGTCTATGTCAGAAGCACACCAGGCTTCCCTGTCCATCACTATCTTCCTTATCAAAGCCCTTATCAAACCCAGTTATCTGTCTTCTGCCCCTACCCTTCTACTAGGCAAGGATGGACCCGAGACCTCCTCCTCCCTCCAACTAGTCTCTATCTCTTCCCACACTCCTGTTTTAAACAGAACTCTTTCGTCCTTGTCCTTCCAAAAAAGAAAAAAAAACCCCATGTGTCATTAGATGCACCTGGGTCCTCTGTAGAATTGGAGAAGGGGAGGGTGCTGGGAGGGAGGCAATGTCTGACACCACCCAGCCAGTGACAATGCCCCTCCAGAAAAGGTTAATTAACTTTCAGCTCAGTTTATTCCCTCAGTCACGTCCCACTCTTTGTGACCCCATGGACTGCACCCCAGGCCTCCCTGTCCATCACCAACTCCTGGAGCTTGTTCAAACTCATGTCCATTGAGTCGGTGATGCCGCCCAACCATCTCATGCTCTGTCGTCCCCTTCTCCTCCTGCCTTCAATCTTTCCCAGCATCAGGGTCTTTTCCAATGAATCAAGGTCTTTTCTAATTGACTTTAGAACTGGTAGGTAATCTACAGGGACAGAAAGCAGCTCAGTGGTTTCCTGGGATAGGGGCTGAGGGTGGGGCTGGGGATACTGACTGGAAGAGAGGCATGAAGGAAGTCTTTTGGGAGATAGAAATGTTCTTTATCTTGACTGGGTGGTGATTACAGGGGTGAATACATTTGTTGAGAAAGTCAATCATATGACTGTTATTGTGTGCATATTATACTGTGTGGATAACAATAAACTGGAAAATTCTGAAAGAGATGGGAATACCAGACCACCTGACCTGCCTCTTGAGAAATCTGTATGCAGGTCAGGAAGCAGCAGTTAGAACTGGACATGGAACAACAGACTGGTTCCAAATAGGAAAAGGAGTACGTCAAGGCTGTATATTGTCACCCTGCTTGTTTAACTATATGCAGAGCACATCATGAGAAACACTGGACTGGAAGAAACACAAGCTGGAATCAAGATTGCCAGGAGAAATATCAATAACCTCAGATATGCAGATGACACCACCCTTATGGCATAAAGTGAAGAGGAACTCAAAAGCCTCTTGATGAAAGTGAAAGAGGAGAGTGAAAAAGTTGGCCTAAAGCTCAACATTCAGAAAACGAATATCATGGCATCTGGTCCCATCACTTCATGGGAAATAGATGGGGAAACAGTGTCAGACTTTATTTTTTTGGGCTCCCAAATCACTGCAGATGGTGATTGCAGCCATGAAATTAAAAGACACTTACTCCTTGGAAGAAAAGTTATGACCAACCTAGATAGCATATTCAAAAGCAGAGACATTACTTTGCCGACTAAGGTCCGTCTAGTCAAGGCTATGGTTTTTCCAGTGGTCATGTATGGATGTGAGAGTTGCACTGTGAAGAAGGCTGAGCACCGAAGAATTGATGCTTTTGAACTGTGGTGTTGGAGAAGACTCTTGAGAGTCCCTTGGACTGCAAGGAGGTCCAACCAGTCCATTTTGAAGGAGATCAGCCCTGGGATTTCTTTGGAAGGACTGATGCTAAAGCTGAAACTCCAGTACTTTGGCCACCTCATGCGAAGAGTTGACTTATTGGAAAAGACTCTGATGCTGGGAGGGATTGAGGGCAGGAGGAGAAGGGGACAACAGAGGATGAGATGGCTGGATGGCATCACCGACTCGATGGACGTGAGTCTGAGTGAACTCCGGGAGTTGCTGATAGACAGGGAGGCCTGGCGTGCTGT
Organism: Budorcas taxicolor; assembly: GCF_023091745.1. Classification (NCBI taxonomy): domain Eukaryota; kingdom Metazoa; phylum Chordata; class Mammalia; order Artiodactyla; family Bovidae; genus Budorcas; species Budorcas taxicolor. The sequence goes on from NC_068912.1 coordinate 15,915,295, forward strand.
GATTCCTGGGGTCGCAAAGAGTCAGACACAACTGAGCAACTGAAATGAACTGAAAGGTGATTAAAAGGGCTTCTCTGCTGGCTCAGTGGTAAAGAATCCACTTGCCAGTGCAGGGGATGTTGGTTTGATCCCTGGGTTGGGACGATCCCCTGGAGAAGGAAATGGCAACCCACTCCCATATTCATGCTGGGGTAATCCCATGGACAGAGGAACCTGGCAGGCTACAGTCCATGGGGTCGCAGAGAGTCAGACATGATTGAGTGACTGAATAAAGACAACAACAAGGGTGATTAAAAAATACAACAATTAACAGCCAAGTTAGCTGGAGACTCTGGTTTGTGAACCAGTGAGAGGGAAAGTGAGTGAAGCAGCCGGGGGGGCTTCCTGAGGGTCTTCTGCAGATAAAGACACCGGGCCAGACGCTGCGGGGCTGAGAGGGGTTCGTCTCAGCCAGCACCCTCCAGGTGCCCCAGACTCTGCTCTGAGGTCCTCTCTGGCCGCAGCCACCCTCATTCTAGGAACTGTCCAACTCAAGGTAGGAAGCTATATCCTTGAGAAGTTTCCTCATAAGTCTACCAGGAGCCTGATTAATAGTTTTGTCCTGGGATGCTTGTGTGGCTCATGTCCTGAAAAAGGAACGCTGCTTCTGTCCCATCGGCTACTGGGAGTGCCTATAAAATAAACACGACTGAAAAAGCCAGTGTTCACAGAAGACACAGATGAAATGAAAAAAAGAAAAATCAAAATAAACAAAACCCCCTACAGCCACCCTGAGCCTCACATAGAACAAGCAAGATCCCCAAGCTGGGTGGGATGTAGAGCATTCCTGTTTGGGGTGATAGTTATACAAGGGTCTTGGTTCCTCCCTCAGGCGAGTAAAGCAAGTTGTAAAATTTGAAGGCACATTTTAAAATTGTTTAAAATCCTCCAAATGTGTTTCCTGTCTGGCACTGCGTATGGGGACTCGGTAATATGTGTGCCTGTGTGGCCTGGAGTATGTGTTAACGAGGGAGTTTAGAGGTAGTGATGCCGAGAAGTGACGAGAATCAGGGGCAAGAAAGGAGTCTGTTGTTGGCCAGGGTATGTGTTTCTCGCGATGGAATGTGTGTAAAGGGCCCAGGGACCCGGGAGGGTGGTTTAGTCTGGGAAATTAGCATCTTTTTAAAACACCACCCTGCTTGTACATCATTAGTTAAAGGCCTATAGGGGTAATCATGCAGGTATGTGATTTTTTTACTTCTGAAGCGAGTAGGTGTGATGATATTTGACAACATAGAATAATTAGAATGTCGCCCTACACATTCTGATCAGTTAGATGATGATCAGTCCTGCTCACCATGGCCTTCCACGTTTGCTTAAGCTGTTCCCTCTGCCTGGATGCCTTCCCCAGCTGTCAGAGTCCTAGTCATCCTTCCCAGCTGGCTCGGTACCACCTCCCCGCAGTGTGAATTAATCACTCCCTCTTCTGGGCCCCCATGACATTTTGTCTTTTACAATGTTTACTTCGTTCCTTCCTTTCTGAAATTTAGCTGAATATGTGTCCGTTCCCTGTCACACATCCTTGGAGGGCCAGAACTGACTTGGCTCCCAGAGTCTCCCTTGCAGTCTGTGCCCAGAGTGGGCTCTCGGATAGTGTTTGTGAAATTAAGCTGCATGTTGGTTTTGTTTTTTTTTTTTTTTTAAAGAAGATTACTTTGCAGCAAATAAAGACCCTGCATTAGCACAGAACTAATTTGGTAAAAGCCATCACACTTTAGGGTATCTTTATTTCATACTCTTTGAACTTTGCCCCATTTAGAGTGTTGCTGTAATTATGCTGCATATAGAACCAGTGAAATTCAAAATCTGATTTGAAGAAAATATGGTATTAGGTTATTGTAGTTCTGATATATAACGTTTATCTTCTTAGAGAATCAATCCTTTGTTTGGGGATAGCTTTTGTGGGAGGGCAAGATGACCTGTGGTAAATTTGTCTTTATAATGAAATTTCCTGGCATCTGATTGATGAAGGATGGTGACACTCTGGCAACTGGGCACCATTCCCTGCTGTGGTTTCTGGGATGGATAACGTGGAACTCAAAACTGAGAGTGGAAAAAACACTTGATTCGTATGAATAATTGAAAGGCACCCCAAATGTATCCTGGTTAAATAGAAATGTTAAAGGGAGGGGCAATCTATAAGCCTAGCTGCTGTATTCAGCTCTCAAAAAAAAAATTACAAAAAACAAAAATTGAAGGCTCCTGAGTGTTCAGAAATGAGGCTGTGTTGGAACAGAGCTGGAACAGATGCGTGGGGTGGGCTCTCTCATGAAGGTGGGTATTCACACTCTTTTTTCTTTGCTTCCTGGCTGCCCCCTGGGAGGATGTGGTGCTTGCAAAGAGACAGGTGCTTAGGAGCCAGGCAGATGGGGTGGGGGTGGGGTGGGGATTTAATGGGTCTCAGGTCTCAGTCCTTGAGTCTTGAGTCTCAGTTCCCTCATCTGCAGCCGTAATAGAATCTGCCTGCAATACAGGAGACCTGGGTTTGATCCCTGAGTCAGGAAGATCCCCTGGAGGAGGGAACGGCTACCCACTCCAGTATTCTTTCCTGGAGAATTCCATGGACAGAGGTGGGCTACAGTCCATGGGGTCACAGAGTCAGGACCGAGTGACTAACACTTTCACTTTCTTTACAAGAGTTTGGGATACTCCTGTAAATGGCTCAGCACAGCACCCGACAGGTGTAAAAACATGTGGTAGTTCTTCCACTTAACTTGTGGGGGTTCCCCATCCTCTTCTTCCATCCCATCTATGCCACCTTTTCTTCCAGATTAGGTTTACCAGATTTAGCAAATAAAAACGGAGCATGCCCAATTAAACTGGAATTTCAGATAAACAATGAAGAATATTTTATTATAAGTATGTCTTGTGTAATATTTGGGACATACGTACACTAAGAAAGTATTCATTGCTTATCTGAAATTCCAGTTCAACTGGGGGTTCTGTAGTTTATCTGACAACTGTATGTCAAGTTGCAATTTCCTTCACAAAGTCTCCCGGGTCAAGTTAGTAAGCCCCACCCTTTGAACTTCTGTAAACTTTCATGACTTTGATATTTGTTTGTCATCTAGGAAACAGTACCACTATTACTTATTATCCTTAATAATAGTGACCTTTTGCTGAGCATCTATAATATGTCAGGCATGTAGGGTTACACAACCTGCCAGATTAGCCCTCACACTAACCTTACGTGGCTGGAATTAGCATCATCAGAGAGGCCTAAGGAGCATGAAGACCACCCAGCTGGTACACAGTGGCACCACCCTTTCAGTCCATGTGGGCAGGAATGAAGCCATGCCCATGCTGCTGCTCCCTAGGTTTCTGCCAGTTCCTGACCCACAGCGGCAGCTGCCCACATTTATTGTTATGGACGGTGGTTCTCCAAAGGAGTACCAACCAGTATCAGAATTGATTTGGGGCTGGACTTTTGCAAGTGCAGTGGTTAAGACTCCACATTTCCTTCCACTGGAGGGGGTGTGGGTTCGAACCCTGCTTGGGGAACTAAGATTTCCATGAGCCACGCCAAAAAAAAAGAGTCCTAAACAACATCAAGATAGAGACATGGGTTTTCAGACAAGATCAAGGAAGTTTCTAGACTTCTAGAAATGTCTCAAGTGCCGTTTGCTTTAGTGTGTGGATAACTTAGCTTTGTTCATTCCAATACTGTGAAACTCATCAGCAAGCAAAATCCTCTCTGACACCACCTGCCGTAGAGCGTGGTGTAGGATGCTTAGTGTCTACCTAGCATGTGGCAGAGACCTGGGGCTGGCCAGGACTGAGGATACCCATACTCCTCTGGAGTTTTTGGTTTTGGCTTAAGCTCAGGAAGCAACTATAGGAAGCTACCAATGGCACCCCACTCCAGTACTCTTGCCTGGAAAATCCCATGGACAGGGGAGCCTGGTAGGCTGCAGTCCATGGGGTTGCTAAGAGTCGGACACGACTGAGCAACTTCACTTTCACTTTTCACTTTCACGCATTGGAGAAGGAAATGGCAACCCACTCCAGTGTTCTTGCCTGGAGAATCCCAGGGACAGGGGGGCCTGGTGTGCTGCCATCTATGGGGTTGCACAGAGTCAGACACGACTGAAGCAGCTTAGCAGCAGCAGCAGCGTGGTCCTTTTTGCAAAGATGTTAGGCATAACTGAGCAGCCATTTCCGATATCCAATCTCCATGGGTGTTCTTCACCCAGACGCAGAGGATCTGGGAGTGGGGGTGAGGGCAGATAGATTTATGATCACCAAATGGAAATGCAGCTCCTTTGTGGTTTGGACCTCAATTATCATATTAATGTTACTTCCTCGCTTGTGCTCCGAAGTTAGACAAATGCATCATGGTCAAGCACATTTTGTTCCCAGGGAAGAAAGAAGTGACTGATGAGCGTGAATGGTTATAGCTGTGAATACATCTGAGCAAGGGGGTGGGCCTTCACCTTCATAGTCTGGCTGGTTCTTTCTTCTTATTCCCCTTTTGTCTATTTTTATTCCCATTCTAACATATGTATTCTGGGGAGCTGCTTTTTTTTTAATATAGTTTTTTTAACACCAAAAATATTTTGTATTGGGGTATAGCTGATTAAAAATGTTGTGACAGTTTCAGGTGGATAGTGAAGGGACTCAGCCACACACATACATGTATCCATTCTCCCCCAAACTCCCCTCCCATCCAGGCTGGCACATGACATTGAACACAGTTCCATGTTGGGGGACTGTTCTATGAGGGGATGGGAGAGCAAAGGTACCAATCTTTCCTCATGATTACCAAACAGTAGGTATCATCTCCATACTAGAGTGGGAAGAAAGTGAAAGTGTCGCTCAGTCGAGTCTTTGCCACCCCATGGACTATACCCCACCAGGCTCCTCTGTCCATGGAATTCTCCAGGCAAGAATACTAGAGTGGGTTGCCATTCCCTTTTCCAAGGGATCTTCCTGACCAGGGATCGAATCCAGGTCTCCTATATGGCAGTCAGATTCTTTACCATCTGAGCCACCAGAGTGGGGATGGAGGGAGTTAAAAGCCTTTCCAGTCTGGCAGATCTGTAGATGGTGGAGCTGGGACTGGAACTCAGTCTGTCTGACCTTGAATCCTCAGCTTTTTCTGTAGTGACACACAAATCCTGTCCTTCAAAAAGACTTGTGGAAACATGAGGGGTTAATCACACATGTCTATTTCTTAAAACCATACTAGAATGACTATGAATCATTATATAATAATAATAACATAGTTCCTTCAAGTATGAGAGGTTTAGCACATTTTGGAAGATGAGCAAAAGGTGAAGGAGTGGGAACTGATTTTTTTGAGAAATGAAAAAGCTCTAAGGCGGATGCCTGCAGAATGAACTCTTGTCAAAGGGTTTTGGAAGAGTATGGCATCTCTCAAGGCACAGTCTGGCTCAGGGCTGGTAATAGAGATGGGTTTAAGGAAGGGGGCCCTAGGGCAGTTAGGCACCCAACTCTTTCCTGCATCCTCAGAAGTGAAACAACTATGCCTCTGCAAGCCCTACCCATAGACCGCCAGGGAATCCCTACTCACACATTTATATCTAACCCAAAGCTCCTCTTAATCATCACGCTTGCAGATCTGCTGCTTACGTGACATCTCCATCAGGATCTGATTGGCATCCCAGACTCTTGGGATGGTCAAAACACACTCTTGATTTCTACCCCCAAACCCGTTCCTCACCTAGCAACTCCTTCCTCAGCAAATGGCACCACCTAGTTGCCAAAACTGAAACAAAGTGAAACAGGAGTTGTCTTCGACTGCCCTCTCTCTCATCCAGTCCTCATTGAATCTGGTCAGGTCTGCCTTCCAGAATCTGACCTCAACCACTTGGGCAGGGCACGGGCACCTCTCACCTGGGTCTAGGTCATAGCCTCCCCTCTGGGCTCCCAGCTTCCTCTCTCACTCCTGTAATCCTGTTCTGTACACGACCACCAAGAGATCCTTTTCGATGTAAATTTTATCCTGGGCTCCCCTGGCCAAACCCTCCTGTGGCTCCCAGTCACACAGTACAATTCAGGTTCTCACTGTGACCTATCAACCTCTTCATTATCTGACCCCTGGCTCCCTCCTCCATCTTATCTCAAACTGTTTTCCTCCTTACTCACCATTGTCCAACCACACTGGCTTTCTTGATGCTCTTTGACCTCCTTAACTATACTGTTGCCTCCGAGAATTTGTACTTTGAATGTCAGGCTGGAAAACTTTTCCCCAAGATATACACTTAGTCATTATGTTGCCTCCATTGAGATGTCTTTTATGATAACAAGCCTGCATGAGCTGGGAAGGTCACATACATGCACTCCTACTCATCTTCATCCTCTCATTTTGCTCTATTTTCCTCATAGCACCTGTCATTATTTGACATTTATATACACACATATATGTATTCATATTTAAAACAGGCTTAATATATTTATTGCACACACACACACACATACATGTATATATGGATCTTCCCTGGATCGGGAAGATCCGCTGGAGAAGGAAATAGCAACTCAACTCCAGTATTCATGCCTGGGAAATCCCATGGACAGAGGAGCCTGGCGGACTACAGTGCATGGGGTCGCAAAGAGTCAGACATGACGTGGAGACTGAGCAAGCATGTATATATTAATATATATATATATATTCTTTTTTGCTTATGTTTCTTCTCAGTTGATTTTAAGTTTCATGAGTCAAGGACTCTTTCCCCTACTGTAGGGAACATTGCTGGGAAGATAGGATTTGGAAAAATAATCTAGCCTTAGGAACACCAGGCAAAAATAGGTAAAAGGAGCATATGAATAAAAATAATCTGTGTACTGAATGATGCCACCCCTTGCGTCTTTCCCTACCTGCTTCCTGAAAGCTAAGGTTGCACTCCCAGGAACAAAATTAGAGCATTCTTTTCTGGAAAATGTCCCAGAGAATGGTCCCAAAGAAAAGGCTAACCTTTCAGAAAAGATCAGAAAGCCTCTACTTAGGGCTGTTAGTTAGCCAGTTGTGTCTGACTCTTTGTGACCCCATGAACGGTAGCCCGCCAGGCTCCTCTGTTCATAGGATTTCCCAGGCAAGAATACTGGAGTGGCTTTCCATTCTCTTCTTCAGAGGATTTTCCTGACCCAGAGATCAAACCCAGGGCCCCTGCATTGCAGGCAGATTCCTTAGGGCTTCCCTGGTGCCTCAGAGGTTAAAGCGTCTGCCTCCAATGTGGGAAACTCGGGAAGATCCCCTGGAGAAGGAAATGGCAACCCACTCCAGAATTCTTGCCTGGGGAATCCCATGGACGGAGGAGCCTGGTAGGCTGCGGTCCATGGGGTCGCAAAGCGTCGGACACGCTTTTTCTCTCTTTACCATCTGAGCCACCAGGGAAGCTCTCGATGTCCTTGTTTCCCTCCCTCTTTGCTTCTGTCCTCACTCCTTCCATCTTCCCCTCCCTTTCTTCCTTCTACAAATATTTGTTGAGCATCTACTTGGCGTCAGACAATCTACTAGGTGCTCTATTTGTAAACAAAGCTGATGTAGACTGTTGACTACAAATTGGCCCTTGCCACGGGCACTTGCCGTCTCCCTCTGCAAGGACTAAATCGTGTACTGCTGCAGCTGCTGACCTTCAACACCCGCTGGAAGAAGTTCAGGGTGCAGGGCAGAGATGAGGCACTCTGCGCTGGTGTGGGTGGTGGTGGGGGAGGGGGGACCGGCAAGGCAGGTCTTCAGATAGTTAGATATTTTCAGGAGCCAGTTTTATGAGCCCAATTCTGGTATCTCCCTATATCTAGAAAAACACTAAAGTCCTTCCTGGTGATGACTGTTCCTCGTGACTAGAAAAAGCTTCACAAGACTAGTAGAAACTTTCTGGAAAAATATGTGCTTGGTTCCATGTACTCCCCCTTCACCAAAATCACATATATACTGACCTTTCCCCTCCGCTGCCTCTTTGGAGTAGTTTCTCGGGGCTAAATCTGAGGTGCTGTCTCCAGGCTGAAGTCCTCATTTTTTCCCAAATAAAAGTTATCTCACAACATTCACATTGTGCTTTTTTTTTTTTTTAGGTCAACAAGATCTTTGCCTTGAAGAGCTAGTATTCTGTTGGAGTATAGTCAGGACCCAGCTAGTACATACAGTTACCCAACAGATTTTTTTGTGCCTCATGCTGAAGTGTGAATGGATATCCAAGCATTTGAGGCATTTGAGGAGGGACCCAATGGGAAATAAAGCACATGTTGTTCAGTTGCTCAGTTGTGTCCGACTCTTTGTAACCCCATGGACTACAGCGTGCCAGGCTTCCCTGTCCTTCACCATCTCCCAGAGCTTGTTTAAACTCATGTCCATTGAGTCGGTGATACCATCCAACCATCTCATCCTCTGTGGTCCTCTTCTTCTCCTGCCTTCAATCTTTCCCAACATCAGGGTCTTTTCCAGTGAGTCGGCTCTTCGCATCAGGTGGTCAAAGTATTGGAGCTTCGGCTTCAGCATCAGTCCTTCCAATGAATATTCAGGACTGATTTCCTTTACGATTGACTGGTTTGATCTTGCAGTCCAAGAGACTCTCAAGAGTCTTCTCCAACACCACAGTTCAAAAGCATCAATTCTTTGGTGCTCAGCCTTCTTTATGGTTCAACTCTCACATCCATACATGACTACTGGAAAAATCATGTCTTTGACTGGATGGATAGTATGAATGGATAGCTAAGGATCAGCAGGCATTTGAAGAGGGATCCAGTGGGAAAAAGAAAGAGATAAAGCACATAGAGAAAAAGAAATCACAAAGAAAACAAGAAATCTTTCAAAAATGGTAACTAATATTTTTCCAGAAGATTCATGAAATAACAAGATCATATTAAAAACCAATTAGAACTTTAATCAGAAATTAGATATAAATTAGTGAAAACAATTAACCAAAGGAATGGAAAGTCTAGCTGAGGAAATCTCTAAGAAAGCAGAAGAAAACAAGGCATTGGGCAGTAGGGGAGGAAATATAAGAATTAGAGAGGCAACCCAGGAGACTAATATATCCAACTAATAAGGGAAAGGAGATGGGAGGAAGCTATCCAAGAAATAATGGGGGCTTCCTAGGTAGAGCTAGTGATAAAGAATCCGCCTGCCAATGCAGGAGACCCAAGAGAGGCAGGTTCTATCCCTGGGTCAGGAAGATCCTCTAGAGTAGAAAATGGCAACTTGCTTCAGCATTCTTGCCTGGAAAATTCCATGGACAGAGGAGCCTGATGGGCTAGAGTCCATGGGGCCACAGACAGTCAGATGCGACTGAGCACATTCTATCAAATAAATAATACTAGAAACTTTCTAACAACCAAAATTTTGGAAAACTGAAAGCCTTAATCCCTCAGTCGCATACAGCTCTTTGCGACCACATGGACTGTAGCCCGTCAGGCTCCTCTGTCCATGGGATTCTCCAGGCAAGAATACTGGAATGGGTTGCCATGCCCTCCTCCAGGGGATCTTCCTGACCCAGGGATCGAACTGCATTGCAGGTGGATTCTTTACTATCTGAGCCACCAGGGAAGCCCCAAACTTTTAAAGGGAGAGTGATAAAAGATTTGCATTCACACAAAAGCTCAGGAATTAGTCTTAGATTTCTCAGTAGCAATGCTAGAAACTAGGAGACCTTGATATCCTAAGGGAAAATGTTTCCCAACCTAAGATTCTACTCCAGGCAAACTAGCAATTAAGGATGGGATTAGGATCACGAGCACTTCAAGACACTTAAACACAGAAAGCAAAACAAATGTTTCCCAGGAAGTTCTTGAGAATATGTCCACAAAGAAGAAGTAAACAGAACGGGACATGGGATCCAGGAAACAGGGCTCTAACACAGGAAAAAGGGGAAGAGAATTCTCAGACTGTCGGTGAAGGTAAACTCAAAGGTGTAGCTGTGCAGCAGAACCAAGGGCCAGCCAACCCAGATTAGAGTAGGAGAGTGAAGGACTCCAGAAGGCTGTCTCCAAGAAAAAGGATGCTGCCAAGCTACTGGGTGAGTATGACCACATTGAGAGGAAGAGGGTTTGGGGATAAGTGAGTGATCAGAAGAAGAAAATAAAAATAAGTCCAGACAATATTTGAAAAGCCCTCCCAGCAATGAAGTCCCAGCACAGCCAAAAAAAGAGCAAAATAAATGACTTTATGCACATGGTTTCCTCCCAAATAAGCAACCATGTTATGTTAACTTCTCATAGACGCTTCCGAATTTTTTTTTTTAATTGTGGTAAAAAAACACATGAAGAATCTGCCTGCAGTGCAAAAGACACAGATGTGGGTTCAGTCCTGGGGTCAGGAAGATTCCCTGGAGGATGAAGTGGTAACCCACTCCAGTATTCTTGCCTGGAAAATTCCATGGGCAGAGGAGCCTGGCAGGCTATAGCCCATGGGGTGGCAAAGAGTCAGACACAACTGAGTGACTGAGCATGCACGAAAAACCAAATAAAATTATTATCATAATCATTTTCAAGTGTACAGTTCAGTATGCTAATTATATTCATATTAAGTTCCAGTATTTTTTAAATAAGGTATGTGTCAATATGAATAGACTCTTCTTTAATTTTTTTGGGTGCAACGCAGCCTGCTGGATCTTAATTCCATGAACCTGCACTGCCTGTGTTGGAAGGTGGACCACTAGACCCTGGGGAAGTCCTGATACTGTCTTATTTTTTAAATACTCTATATACATTGTTCTACACTTCGCTATTTTCATTTTCCATTATATCCTGGAGAACTTTCCGTGGAAAACGTCTTCATTCTTCTGTCAAGTGGCTTAGTGTTCCATTGTGTGGGTGTACAGTAGTTTATTTGACCAGCTCTCTTTACAAAGACGCTTGGTTTTTTTCCAGTACTTTACTGTTGTAAATGAATGCCACAATGAATAACTATATACACACATCGTTTCAAGTGTGTGCTGCTATAGCTGCCGGACAAATTCCCTGAAGTGGGATTGCTGGGTGAAAGGGTAAATGCGTTTGTAATTTTGCTTGATATCTCCAAATCCCGCTCCATGTGAGTTGTGCTGTTTTGCCATCCCACTGGCAATATATGAAAATGCCTGTTCCCTGAAGCCTCATTCGCAGACTGTGTTGTAAACTCTTGGATTTTTGCCAAGCTGATAAATGGGAAATGCTATCTCAATGTAGTTTTAATTTTCATTTATCTTATGTGTGAGATTGAGCATCTTTTTAATAATTTAAGAGCCATTTGCATTTCTTTTCTGTGAAATATTTATGTTCTTTGGCCATTTCTCTACTGGGTTGTTGGCCTTTCCAGATAATTATTAACTACAAAGAAAATATACAGTTTTTTAAGAAATAGAATGGACCATAGTATATTACTTGGCTCAACCGTGAATAATTACTACAGTTTCATAACTGTCTAAATACTTAGCATCTATCTAAATGCTAAATATTGAATTAACTTTAAGTTTGGATTTAATGATACTGGGAAAGTAGCAGCAGCGTGCATGTGTTTGTGCGCTGAGGGGTAAGACACGGAGAACTAAATCCTCACCTTCCAGATGAGAAAGTCATAGAGAAAGATTAAAAAACAGAAAGAGCAAAGAGCAGTACTTGCTAAATCAGATTGTTTAGAAATATGGAGGTGAATATCAGAGAAAGCAACTAGAAATTTTGAGGGCGGTTGCCCCTGGGCGTAGGGACTGGGAATTAGGGAGGAGTGTGACAGGGGCTATTGTTTTTCAACAAAGTTATTTTGTCCTATTTGACTTTCTAAACTACGTAATGCATTCCTGTGATAAGACAAAGTTAATTATACACAATTAAAATAGGTGGTGTGTACATTACAATATAAAGCCTCCCCCTTTTCAGTAGGAAGATACAATGGAATGTGATACACAGGAGTGTTTATGCCGGTTATTGCAGCCAGAGAAGGCAATGGCAACCCACTCCAATACTCTTGCCTGGAGAACCCCTGGGACAGAGGAGCCTGGTGGGCTGCCGTCTATGGGGTCGCACAGAGTCAGACACAACTGAAGCGACTTAGCAGCAGCAGCATTGCAGCCAGAAGTGTTAAAGGGGACTGAAGAAGGCCCAAGAAGCAATCAAAGTCGTGTTTACAACAAAGTCTCAACTGATGCTGAAGCTGCAGCTCCAATACTTTGGCTGCCTGATGTGAAGAACTGACTCCTTGGAAAAGACCCTGATGCTGGGAAAGATTGAAGGCAGGAGGAGAAGGGGACGACAGAGGATGAGATGGTTGGAATGGCATCACCGACTCAGTGGACATGAGTTTGAGCAAGCTCTGGGAGGTGGTGATGGACAGGGAAGCCTGGTGTGTCGCAGTCCATGGGGTCGCACAGAGTCGGGCAGGACCCAGCAACGGGACTGACCGACTTTCTGGCTCCTCCAAAGGCAGAGCACGCGTGCTCAGTCGCCAAATTGTGTCTGACTTTTTTTGACCCCATGGACTGTAGCCCAACAGGCTCCTCTGTCCATGGGATTTTCCAGGTAAGAATACTGGAGTGGGTTGCCATTTCCTTCTCAGGGGATCTTCCCAACCCAGAGATCAAACTCACATCTCCCCAGTTCTGCATTGGCAGGAATTTACCACTGAGCCACCAGGGAAGCCCCCCAAAGTCATAGGCCAACTTCTGTTTCCATCCACAGAGGGATAATAGGGACTATCCTCTACTTTCCTGCATTAAACAACTAAAAAATGGACAAACCATATGAAACAATGATATTCAGACAATGGACAACAGCAGAACAGGATGGTGATCCCTGAGAGACAGAAAACAAACAGGATGAACTCTAAGATTTCCCCAGATTACTGCCTGAAGAGAATTTCCAGGCGGGGATGTGTGTGTGGGGGGGGGCTGGGCGGGGAGGCGGGGGCGGGCGTCCAGGCTGAGCCTGGTGGTCTCCCAGAGTTGAGGAGAGGGAGCTGGGAATGTGGGGAGGCCGCGGTGAGCAGTCCACAGGCCAGGACACTGCAGAGAAGAGAGCTGCGTGGAGACAGAGTTCTGGAGATCCGCAGAGCATTCGCTCCAGGCCTTCAGCTGTGTGCTGAGCAGTGTACGCGCGCGCAGGGGTAGAGCCACAGGGAAGGTGGCCATCCCTTGAGCTCAGACAATGCCAGGCATACTTTGTGTTCCTGTTAACAGAACCAAAATTGGGTCTGCTTGTCTATGCAATGTAAAGCCAGTTGATTGACACCAAGTTGTGGTGAAAGAGGGGGCAGAGTTTATTGTAGGGTACCAAGCAAGGAGTCCAGGCATCTAGTTCTTAAAAGACCTGCACTCCTGCGTGCTTTTCTGAGAAAGGTTTTTCCAGACAGGGTGAGGGAGGGGGGGTTGTAGGGTACGTGATCAGCTCATGGACATTCTTCTGCTTGGTGGGTGGTGAGGTAATCTGGAGTCAACATCATGAACCTTCTGGTTCCAGCTGGTCTGGGACAGCATATAGTTAACATCTTCCACCTGTGGGGATTTCAGTATCTGCAAAACAGCTCAAAGGATATGGCTCAAGATATTGTCTATAGCCCTAGAGGAGGAACTGAAAGTCCTGAACTTCATTTAATGGCTAAACTATTATTATTTTGTCTTGCTTGACTGTTTTCCTTTGTTTCTACATTTCCTCACTTCTCTGGTTAAATTTATTCTTTGGAACTCGGGGAAAGCCTAGGAGGCTAATGTTTTCCTACAAACAAGAAGGCAAGTGGAGCACGTGGGGCAGGTTTGTCCTGGGCAAGCTCCAAAGCGTCCCACCAGCCAAAGTGAACAGAATGCCTAACAGTTACCATTCTGTGCCAGGTATTCATCTATTGCCTCGAGCTCTAAACTGATTCTTCATTTCCTGCTCTGGGACAGTAGAGATGAACTCTTTAAATATATTTTGTTATTTCAAAGTTATTTTTTCTTCCAGTTTTGAGATATAATTGACATACAGCATTGTATAAGTTTCAGTTCAGTTCAGTTCAGTCGCTCAGTCGTGTCCGACTCTTTGCAACCCCAGGAATTGCAGCATGCCAGGCCTCCCTGTCTATCACCATCTCCCGGAGTTCACTCAGGCTCATGTCCATCGAGTCCGTGATGCCATCCAGCCATCTCATCCTGGGTCGTCCCCTTCTCCTCCTGCCCCCAATCCCTCCCAGCATCAGAGTCTTTTCCAATGGGTCAACTCTTCGCATGAGGTGTCCAAAGTACTGGAGTTTCAGCTTTAGCATCATTCCTTCCAAAGAAATCCCAGGGCTGATCTCCTTCAAAATGGACTGGTTGGACCTCCTTGCAGTCCAAGGGACTCTCAAGAGTCTTCTCCAACACCACAGTTCAAAAGCATCAATTCTTCAGTGCTCAGCCTTCTTCACAGTGCAACTCTCACATCCATACATGACCACAGGAAAAACCATAGCCTTGACTAGATGGACCTTAGTCGGCAAAGTAATATCTCTGCTTTTGAATATGCTATCTAGGTTGGTCATAACTTTTCTTCCAAGGAGTAAGTGTCTTTTAATTTCATGGCTGCAGTCACCATCTGCAGTGATTTTGGAGCCCCAAACAATAAAGTCTGACACTGTTTCCACTGTTTCCCCATCTATTTCCCGTGAAGTGATGGGACCATATGCCATGATCTTCGTTTTCTGAATGTTGAGCTTTAAGCCAACTTTTTCACTCTCCTCTTTCACTTTCATCAAGAGGCTTTTGAGTTCCTCTTCACTTTCTGCCATAAGGGTGGTGTCATCTGCATATCTGAGGTTATTGATATTTCTCCCGGCAATCTTGATTCCAGCTTGTGTTTCTTCCAGTCCAGTGTTTCTCATGATGTACTCTGCAGATAAGTTAAATAATCAGGGTGACAATATACAGCCTTGATGTACTCCTTTTCCTATTTGGAACCAGTCTGTTGTTCCATGTCCAGTTCTAACTGTTGCTTCCTGACCTGCATACAGATTTCTCAAGAGGCGGGTCAGGTGGTCTGGTATTCCCATCTCTCTCAGAATTTTCCACAGTTTATTGTGATCCACACAGTCAAAGGCTTTGGCATAGTCAATAAAGCAGAAATAGATGTTTTCCTGGAACTCTCTTGCTTTTTCGATGATCCAGAGGATGTTGGCAATTTGATCTCTGGTTCCTCTGCTTTTTCTAAAACCAGCTTGAACATCAGAAAGTTCACGGTTCATGTATTGCTGAAGCCTGGCTTGGAGAATTTTGGGCATTACTTTACTAGCATGTGAGATGGGGGCAATTGTGCAGTAGTTTGAGCATTCTTTAGCATTGCCTTTCTTTGGGATTGGAATGAAAACTGACCTTTTCCAGTCCTGTGGCCACTGCTGAGTTCTCCAAATGTGCTGGCGTATTGAGTGCAGCACTTTCACAGCATCATCTTTCAGGATGGTGTATAGCATAATGATTTGACTTACATACATTATGAAACGATTGCCACAATGAGTTTAGTGAACTTGCATCATCTCATACAGGTACAAACAAGAAAACAAGAAAGAAAGAAAAATATTTTTAACTAAAAAAAACAAAAAAGAAAAATATTTTTTCCTTATGATAAGAACTCTTAGGATTTACTGTTTTAACAACTTTCATATATAATATATAACAGTATTAATTAGACTAATCATCTTGTACATTATATCCCTAATCTTAAGCTCCTGGAGACCTGCTCAGTCCCCCAGGGCCTAAGGAATCTTATGACTCACAAGGGGAAACAAACAGCACCGTAAAAGTTAAAAGACAAGGACTTCCCTGGTGGTACAGTGGATAAGAATCTGCCTGCCCATGCAGGGGACAGGGGTTCATTTCCTGGTTAGGGAAGATTCCACGTACCATGGAGCAACTACGCTCGTGCACCACAACTGCTAAGTCTGCGCTCTAGAGCTTTGACTGAACTACTGAAGCCTACGCACCTGGGGCCCGAGCTCTGCAACGAGAGAAGCCCCTGCAGTGAAGAGTAGCCCTCACTCACCACACTAGAGAAAAGTGCTAATGCAGGAACGAAGACCCAGCACAATCCAAAATAAAAAAAAATACTAAAAATATTAAAAAAAAGAAAACATGTTGTCTACAAAAAAAGTTAAAGAATAATCAGAGCTGCACTGTTACGTTGCAGGGAACGCAGGTTGGATCCTTGGTTGGGGAACTAAGATCCTACATATACTGTGGAGCAACGAAGCCTGTGTGCTGCAACTACTGAGCCCATGCGCTGCGACTAGAGAGTCCATATACTGCAGTGAAGGCTCTGCATGATGCGGTGAAGATCCTGCGTGCTGCAACTAAGGCCTGATGTGACCAAATAAATAAATTAATTTTAAACAGTGAAACTTTCGGCAAAACAGGTACATAATACAGTGGTTTGATATTTCTTTTTTGGTTAAGATTTACTTATTTGGGGCTGTGCTGGGTCTTCGTTGCTGCCCGTAGGCCTTCCCTCTAGTTGTGTTGATGGGGGGCTCCTCTCTAATTGCAGTGCCTGGGATTCTCGTTGTGGTGGCTTCTTTTGCTGCAGAGCACCAGCTCTAGTTGTGTGGGCTTCAGAGGTTGCTGCTCAAGGGTTCTAGAGCACAGGCTCAGTAGTTGTGGTGCGTGCGCTTAGTTGCCTCATGGCATATGGAATCTTCCTGGACGGGGGATTGAACCTGTGTCCCCTGCGTTGGCAGCTGGATTCTTAGCCATTAGGCCACCAGGGAAGCCCTGATATTTCGACACAGTCCGCAACGATCACCTTTGCTTTGGGCATGAGGTTGTGTGTGTGTGCTGTGGTCAGTCGTGTGCAGCTCTTTGCCACCCTGTGGACTGTAGCCCACCAGGCTCCTCTGTCCATGGAATTTTCCAGGCAAAAATGCTGGAGTGGGTTGCCATTTCCTCCTCCAGAGGATCTTCCGAACCCAGGGATCAAACCCACATCTTCTGTGTCTCCTGTTTTGGCAGGTGGATTCTTTACCACTGCACCACCTGGGAAGCTTGGGCATGATGTTAAGCTCTGTCAATGGAGGAGCTGGAGAGACAATGCGGGAGGAAAAATTTTTCCTTCTGGATTCTGGTGTGCTGTCTCCACAGGCTTCTGTAGTTAATGCAGCTTCTCAGATGCAGCTGGGGGAGGGCTCATCCTTGGAAACTTTCTCTCAGCCCTAGAAGTGGTGGCTGCTCCTGATATCTTCTATTCTTGTACGCCTTTCGGCAATGGCACCCCACTCCAGTACTCTTGCCTGGAAAATCCCATGGATGGAGGAGCCTGGTAGGCTGCAGTCCATGGGGTCCCTACGAGTCAGACACGACTGAGCGACTTCACTTTCACTTTTCACTTTCACGCATTGGAGAAGGAAATGGCAACCCACTCCAGTGTTCTTGCCTGGAGAATCCCAGGGACGGGAGAGCCTGGTGGGATGCCGTCTATGGGGTCACACAGTCGGACACGACTGAAGTGACTCAGCAGCAGCAGCAGCAGCATATGCCTTTAGAGTTCTGTTTATTTCTTACTAGTGAATGTCTTGTTACAGTTGTGTTCCTGGCTGATACATGGGCATCAGGTAGATTTCTCAAAAGAGTATTACCTCAGTGACCAGGCCAAATTAGCCCTAAATGAAATGCTGTTTTGGTCTTGACAAATGGCACTTAAAAGCAAGTTCTAAAAGGTTTTCAAGTAACTTAACTGTGTCCATGAATGAGGCTAAAAAATATTCAAAGCAATTTAAACAAAAAAGTCCCGTACCAAACATCATAAAATTCAGTGTCTGACATCCAACTGATAATTACACACATGCAAAGAAGAGGGGAAATAAGACCCAAAATGAGAAAAATCAACCAACCAAAATAGATCCAGGAGTAACACAGATGATAGAATTAGTAGTCAAAGGATTTTAAGTAACTATTATTAAATATATTCCATGTGTTTGGGAAGATGAAGAAACACAGAAACATGATAAGGAAAGATATGAAAGAGGTAAAATTAGATAGCAATTGAACTTCTGGAAATGAAAATTACAGGGACTGGGATGAAAAATACACTGGAGATATATATATATATATATATATATATATATATATATATTAGCTAAGAAGTGGATTTATTCAGATTCAGCGAGAAGCACGCTCCACAGACAGAGTGTGGGCTGCAAAGGGTGAGTGTGGCCTGGATGGAATTTAAAGCAGATTAGACACCACAGAGAAAAGCTGGGTGAACTTGAAGACTTAGCAATAGAAAGTAGCTAAAATGAAACACAGAGAGGAAAAAGATAGAAGAAGAAAAAGGAGAGGAGGAAGCAGTAGTTGTAGAAGCAGGGATCAGAGAGCCCCGGAATAATATCTAGGAGCACATATACCTGTCTGAAGAGCCAGGAAAGTGGGGAGAGGGGTGACAGAAAAATATTTGAAGAGATAACGGTCATGAGATTTTGCGCTTTTGACAAAAACTATAAATGCATATATCTAAGAATCTCAGCAAACCCATACGAAATATGAAAACACATCATAATCTGCCTAATCACTGCTGAACACCACTGATGAAGAGAAAATCTTAAGAGCAGCTAGAGCAAAAAACATATTGAGAGGAAAAAGAGAAGCAGACTTCTCGTCAGAAACCACACAAACCTGAGACAATGGAGCAATGTCTTTAAAATTCTAAAAGATAAAGCTGTCAACCGAGAATTCAGGGGAGATGTCTTTCTAAACTGAAGAGGGAAAAAAGATGCATCCAGACATTCAAAATCTGAAAGAATTCATCACCAGCAGACCTGCACTATAAGAAAAATTTTAAAGTCCTTCACGCAGAAGAAAAATGATAGCAGATGGAAACCTCTGTCTACACAAAGGAATGAAGAGCTCCAGAAATGATAAATAATACGGGTAAATATAAAAGACTATTTTCTTGCTTTAAATTTCTCTTTAAATGATGGTGGAGGAATTAAAACAAAAATATTAATATGGGTGGGATTTATGGGATATGTAGAGGAAATAAGGTGCAGGACAACATCAGCACAGGCTGGGAGGCGGGAAACAGGCAAGAGTGAGGTGCTTACATGATAATAAAGTGCACTATAAATAAAGTGGTCTAATATTACTTAACGAAGAGAGTCTATGATATATTAAAGATGTATTCTGTAATCCTAGAGGAACCATGCAAAAACAACAACAACAACAACAACAACCCAACGTTTTAAAGTATAACTTAATAAGGTAGTTAAGAAGATAAAATGGAGTCCCGGTCACAGGCACCCAGGGCCTCGCGGACTGAGCTCTTCGGTTGGGTTCCTCAGGCCAGAGGGGCGGGAGGGGCGGCGGGTTGTCCCCCTGAGCCTCCAGCTGTTTAGGACAGAATGTCAAGTGAAGTGAAGTGAAGTCGCTCAGTCGTGTCCGACTCTTTGCCACCCCATGGACTGCAGCCTATCAGGCTCTTCCGTCCATGGGATAATAAGTACTGTCAAAAGAGAGCTTTCTCTCCTGCCACCTTCTGGCAGTAAATCCAGCCTATTTTTAACTCAGGCCTCTGCTTAAGTGCTTTTGGCTAAAAGAGAACCTGCCACTTCTGGCTCCCCCGCTGTCCCCAGCCCCCGGAGGCTCACGGGCTCCTGAGATAGGCCCAGCGGCCCCTCACTCGCTGCGGGTGTCGCTGCCAACACCCACGGCAGGCGGCCCCTCAGCCCGGGCGCAGCTGTGCGAGAGAAACCTTTAGGGGGCGCCATGCACACGGAGACGATGGGCGCAGAGCCCACAGGCTAGTCCTGCGAAGGAATGGGACCTCAAACTCGTGCTGGAGAGGGGCGCGCGCGCCCGCGCGCGTGTGTGTGCGCGCCCGCCCGCGCGCCCGCGCAAAAAGCCGCTCTGTGTGAAAAGGATGTGCTCCGCTGCGAATGTGAATGTTTTTGTGACTGCTTATGCTATGAAACGTAAACAACAGCCTCTGCCCTTTGGGGAGCCGCCCCCTCTGCCTGGCCTGTCTTCCCTCCTAGTCCGCCAGCCAACTCCCACACGCTAGCTGGCAATCTGCCACCCATCCCTCACGCCTCTTGTCTCCCCCAAAGCCTTCTCTGACAGGCCCTGCCTACAGGCCCAGCCAAATGGCCCTTTCACTCTGGGCTGTATACCAGGGTGAAGGGTTGTATACCTTGTATAAGGTGTAAGAGTATACCTTAGCACAGGGCCAGGGCGTGCTTAGCCCTCAAGGAATGAGGAATGCTCCCAAGGCGGGTTGTGAGCCGTTCCTAGGGGTCAGACCAGGTCCTGGCAGGCCTCAGTACACAGAGAGGTGCCAGGATAACCCTCCAGGCTTGGTCTGGGGCGTCTGTGCCCAGAGTGGAAATTGCTGGTGCCCAGAGAGGTGGATGTGAGGACACTGCCCCACACAGAGTGGGACAAGCTCTGTTGGTCCATCCCCATGTTGGTCCCCCAGGCTCAGGGTCTGGTGTGTGTGTGTGTGTGTGTGTGTGTGTGTGTGTGCACGCGCGTGCAAGGATGTCTGTGTGCAGAGGGGGATCCGTTTCATTGTTGTCTCCGTGTTGAGCAGCCTATGGCAGGAATGGGGGTGTTGCTCAGGACCCCCTGGGAGGAGCTGTGGTGGGCATCTGTGTCTAAGGCCCACGTGGATGCATGTCTCTGTACATATGGCAGAGGGTGAGAAGCCCCTCGCTCTGCATCTGCCAGTGTGTCTGGGCATATCCTGGGGGTCCTGGGGTTTGTGTTTGTGTCCTGTGTGGCTGTTGACGCGACCTGTGGGTTCCAGAGGGTGTGGATGTGGCATTGCTCCCGCCCTTAGACGTCCCTGGACTCCAGACTTGGTCCCGTCGGTTTGGCTGCTTCCCTGCCCGGCAGGAAACACTGTTTGTTTAGCTGGGACTGTCAGAGTGGTCTGTGTTGGCAACTGTCCTCAAGTGTGTCACCCTGTGTGACCCTGGATGCACGTGTGGTTTGCGTGCCTGGGAGCCCCTCCACCTGTGTGTGGGCTTGAGTTCACTGAGTGTGTTAGACAGTGTGACCTTCCTGTGTGTGCTGGGTGCCTGTGAAGGGTGGGAGTGTGACTTGGAAGTGTGTTGAGCATACACGCCTGAATGTGTGTGGAAGTGGCGAAGGAGTGTGTGTCAGGGGTCTGCCCACGGGGCGGGGGCAGAGGCGGGGGTGCCGCTGGGCCTGCAGTGCCTAGGCTGTTCCCTCGGCCCAGGGAGGCCCCTTCCACTTCAGCTGTGTAAACAGAGGCCCTGCCTTCCTTTCTGAGGCCCCTGAAGGGTTGTCATCCCCCACCGCCGCCCCCTCCTGGAGCAGGGAATTTCATTGACTGTGTGGGGTCGCCAGTTTGTGAAGTTATATGACTGGGGGTGAATTGAAGTGTGCAAAATTGTGTCTGAGCCTGAACACAAGGCTAGAGTGTCCCCCCTGGCCAACAGCAGCCTCTCAGGGGCAGGTTGGGAGACTCTAGGCCACTTGAACTGAGCTCTCTCTGGTCCCCAGGCCAGTCCATCCACGGTTTTGTAGCCAAGTATGGTAACAGCCCCCTAATTACCCATGACCAGACGCAGTAGTGAAAGCCAAGCGTGCAATGCTGGCCTTCTGGAGGAGGGGCCGCATCTGCCGCTCCTCTCTTCAGCCTCTGTGGAAACCGGAGCCCAGGCCTCCCCCGGCTCACATCTCAGGTGGCATCCCTGGCTCTGCCTGCAGCTGCTCTTCCTGCCCTGGACCCATGGCATCCTGGCTGGCTCGGGCCTAGCACATCTGGGCTGTTTCTCTGTGTCAGCATCACGCTTGCCAGTCGGACATCCAGGGTGAGCTACCCAGCCTGTGGGTCCCCAGCACTTCCCACTTCTGTCCCTCCTGCTAGCCCTTGCCCCTACCTAGCTCATGTCCTTCACACCCCTGCGACCCCCATCCAAGTCACATCTCCTGGTCCCAGCTCATGCCCCTCCATTTCAACCTCTGCCCCAGCCCAGCCCATGTCACCGTCATACCTACCCCATGACCCGTGTCCCCCTGCCCAGCCCATGCTCCTGGGTTTGCCAACTGGGCAGAACAGGGAGTGTAAGGGAGACCACGGAAGGTTTTGGAGCTGAGTAGCTCTAAGCTGGACAGCTGTGGATGGGGCCCAAGTCCTCTTTCAACCCCAAAGCTTCTAGAACTGAAGGGAGGAAGAGAAAGGGGTCAGGGGTCAGAGAAATTCTGAGACAGAAGATGGGTGGGGAGGTATCCACCCTGCCCCAGACTCCAAAACATGCTGAGCCCAAAGCAGCCCCCAGGGCAGCCCTCAGGGGCCCCTCAAGAGCCAACACCCACCCTTGCAGTCCCCCAACCCCGGGAACAAGGCTTCGAGCCCAGCCTGGATTGCCAATGGCCCTGCTGACCTCACATCCAGAAGGGGAGGATGTGGCTGGCTCTCTAACCTCACTCCTCCAGCCAGAATCTGTGTAGCGTTGTTAGTTGTGGCTGCTGTTTCTTACCCTGGGGACGGTAGGAAGGAAAGGATGTGTGAGCGTCTC
This sequence comes from Budorcas taxicolor, assembly GCF_023091745.1. Classification (NCBI taxonomy): domain Eukaryota; kingdom Metazoa; phylum Chordata; class Mammalia; order Artiodactyla; family Bovidae; genus Budorcas; species Budorcas taxicolor. The sequence continues at coordinate 15,937,739 of NC_068912.1, forward strand.
TGTCTGTCCATGTCTTGGGATGTCCCTTTGAGGACCCTCTGGGAATCCCGGCATGTGTTGATACGACCCTTCTTGAGGTCTGTGTGGAGGCGACCAGAACTAGACATCAAGGGGGAGAGGACCCTGCCAGGGCGGGGGGTGTGGGGGAGGTGGTGCCCTGCCATCTGGAGCTGGCTTTGCCAGTCTAAAGCCAGCACAGCTCACTAAATTGAACTTCCCTGGCCTTAGGGCCCTGTTCTTTGGGGGTGTGGCCAGGACTCCAGTGCTATGTCAGGTCCCGGGGGCACCATCTGGCAGCCATCAGTAGAATCTAGGGGCATCCCAGGTGCTGGGGTGTGGAGCAGGAAGGAAGTGTCTTAGCCTGGCTTCCCCACGCCCTGCTGCTGTCCTTCCCCTTCCCCCCAGTATCCTGCTCAGTCCTGTAGCCCAGCTGTGCACGTGGTTCTGCGCTCTCCTTTCCTGCTTTATCTTCTCCATCAGCAGGTTATTGAGTCTAGATCATAGGCCCCTTCCCTGCCTGCCACCCCTGCCCTCACTCTCACCTCCAGCCTTTGCTCTCAGGCTGGCCCACCATGGGCTTCATCTCACCTCGGCCTGGGCCAGGATGTGCTGGGCTATGCAGATCTTTGGGCCCCAAGGCAGAGGCCCTGTGCCCGGCAGGCTCAGGGTCATGGTGCCTGTGTGTCTAACTGCTGAGTCCTCACCCTCTTACATGCTCTGGAAACTAAAGCCTTGCCTGAAGGGTATCCCAGCAGCATCCCAGAGCTTCCTGAAGCCCCAGCCTGGGGGAAAATGAAGAGATATTGATGTGTGTGGTGCTTCCTCCTTATCCCTGCCTGTGGGGATTTAAGAGGTTTCAAAGACCAGGCCGCAATTCCTGGGAAGATGCAAATCTTCTCTTCTGGGGCATCACAGTCTCGTAGGAAAAATGGGGGCTCAGGACACCTGAGTTCCAGTCCTGGGTCTGCTGTGGATATCGATGTGACTGTGGGCAACTCACTTGCTCTCTCAGAGCCTCGGTTTTTATGTATGTAAAATGTGGGCTTCAGACTGGCTCCTCCAGTCCGGGTCTGAGGTCCTTTGATGTCTTTCCCCAAGAACTCTGAGTGACTTTGGTGGATGAGGTGGCAGGAGGCAATCAGGATTTGTGGGGAAGGGCTCCAGGTGGTGGTTCAGGGTCCAATGTTCAGAGCACAGTGACAGGCAGTTCCACTCTGAATGCCAACCTTGAGGGACGTGGCCTCTTAGACCCTCAAGTTTTCTCATCTGTGCTATTGGTTGAGCAAGACTTCCAAAGGCACGGTGCATGCAATGCATCTAAAGCAATGGGCAGGGAGCTGGGCCCATAGTAGGTACTGAGTGAATGAAAGCTGGCTTGGTCTAGCTCCTGCTCCACTGACTCGCCTTTTTACAGCCTTCCCATTCTTAGACTTTTCTTTTTAATTTAATTTTTATTTGTTTACTTGACTGCTCCAGGTCTTAGTTGCAGCGTGTGGGATCTTGAGTTGTGGCATGCAGGATTTAGTACTTCAACCAGGGATCGAACCTGGGCCCCCTGCAGTGGGAACACAGGGTCTTAGCCACTGGACCACCAGACAAGTCCCCCATTCTTGGATTTTTTTAAACCCACTGGGCCCTCCCCATCCCAAGCTGGCCAGCTCCTGCCCCATGTGGCCCTGGGGTTGGAGGGAGCCTACAGCCTGGGGCCCACAGCTGCAGCTCCTTTATGGGACAAACCCATTCTCCTCAGCCTTCAAGGTCCTCTAGACTGCCCAGCAGGGCCTCAGCTCTGTGTATCTGCTCCTCCTGTGTCCCCAGGGTAGGGTGTGTTTTTTCCTCCGGGTTCCTATAGCTTCCTGGCATTTACCAGGGTAGCTCCTGATTGTGTGTTCACATGTGTGTGTGTTACTGATTCCTCTTCACCTATCATCACACACACATAACCCATGCTGAATTATGATCCTGAGGCTAAAAACTGTGTCTTCTTTGTATCCTCAGTCCCCAGGATAGGGCCTAGCGCTCAGCAGGTGCCAATAAATGTCTCTTGAATCCATGAACAACTGAATCGATGAGGCTAACTTTTCAAGTCTTGTCTTCACATTGGGAGCCTCAGACTACTGCGTTGACCTTCCCTGGTCCTTTCCCCACCTGCCCTCCCACCCCTATTCCCCCAGCTCTGCTGGTGGAAAATCTACCCACTCTCCAGGGTCTAGCTGAAATTCCATTTCCTGTGTTGCATGAGTATAGAGGGGGAGAAGACACAGTCCCTGCTGCCCAGAGACTCACAGTGTAGCTGGTAAGAGCCACAGCACACACAAGAGGGGCGCTCACCCAGGACCAGCCTGCCCACATAGTGCCCTGGTTGGGATGGAGTCACAGCTAGGCAATGAAGAAAACGGCACCTGCTCTCAGGCCAGGGAGCTTGGCTGGGCAAGGGCCGCCTGGATAGATTTTAGCCCCTATCAGCAACCGCTCACTGCCCTCCCGAAGTGCCCACCTGAACAACCCTGACCTCACCTGGCTTGGGAGGGGCTATGACCTTTGAGTGCTTCCACCGTGGTCCCATCTTTTTCATTATTATTATTCAGCCACACCATACAGCATGTGGGATCCTGTTTCCCTGAACAGGGATTGAACTCATGCCTCCTGCATTGGAATGCAGATTCTTATGCAATGGAATGCATTCCCTGGACTGCCAGAAAGGGCCCTGTCCCAGCTTTCACCTTCTGTCCCCTCACTCTCCTGATGGACGCAGGAGGCTGTAGTTATGTGCGGCCCCAGCACCAGCAAACTCTCAGCCTTTTGGCCATCATGTTTTCTGTTTGTTTTTGTTGTTTATTTTTGGCTGCGCTAGGACTTCATTGCCGCGCGCAGGCTTTCTCTAGTTGCAATGGGAGGGGGCTACTCTCTAGCTGTGTGTAGGCTTTTCACTGCAGTGGCCTCACTTGTTTGCAGAGCATGGACTCTGTAGAGTGCGGGCTCAATAGTTGGGTCACATGGGTTCAGTTGCCCCATGGCACATGGAATCTTCCCGGACCACAGATCTAACCCATATCCCCTGCACTGACAGGTGGATTCTTAACCACCAGACCACCAGGGAGGTCCAGCGGTAACTTTTTAAACAGAAAAAAAAAAAAAAATTGCGAAGGATTATAAAGGAAACCAATTATATTGAAACACAGTTATCAAAACGTCTACATTTTTTGGTATAGTAATATATATGCTTCTTTATTAACACATTAAAAACAAGATCTAACAACTATGGTTATTTCAAAGTAGTGATGAGAGTAAATGATATTTTGCGATATCTTTAAAAACTATAACACATTCTGAACATATCTGTGATTTCTGTTGGTTACAAAGTCACAGGCACTCTTAAAACTACTGTGGCTTATTGCCCGTACATAGAAGAATGGTAAATTTCAGTTACAGGTGAGTAAAAGTAAAGATATAACTTTTTCCTATCTAGTTTCACAACCCCCTGAAATCCATAGACCCCAGTCAAGAACTTCTGGTTACAGAATAGAATGGGAAGGAAAGGAGAAAACCATCACCATTGAGCTTTATATTCCCGCTGCCATTTAATCTTCACACCAGTCCTGTGAGAGATATATTATAACCTAGATTTTCTGATGAGATACTTGCGGCTCAGAGAGGTTGAGTGTGTTGCCCCAAGTCATCCAGGCCCTGCTCAGAAGCCTTTATTGCTCCTCCACACAGAGGTGTCTCCTTAGGGCAGATGAGCTACAGAACAAGATGTTCAGCTGACCCTTTGGCCCTAGAGTCCTGTCCCCTCCCCAGGCCTTGTGACCTGTGGGGTTTATTTAACCAGCGTACAGAAGAGTGATGGCCCCTGGAAATCACACACACTCGGTTATTTTTATCTCCAGTTTATTTTTTTTAGACTAAGAGCAGAGTATGAAAGTCACAGCCAAAGCACTTGAAAAAGGCCCAGGAGGATGGGTGGGGGCCACAGAGGATGGGCAGGGCAAGGTCTTGGGAGCTGGGTCCCGGCTCAGGGCTGGAGGGGGGCATTGTTGTCTCACGGTCTCCAAAAGTGTCTGTGCGTTGCATAGGTCCTGTCTTCACAGAAGACAAAAGAGGGGCCAGGGGGTCCCCCAGGGGGGCCTAGCCTGGTGGGGAAGGGGTCTGAAGCTGGAGGGGGAAGTCAAGGAAGGTCAGGGGGTTAAGGAAGGGGAGGGACTCTGTCCGTCTGTACATTATATATAGATATATAGAGTCTGTACATGCCTGCCTGGCACCCCAATGCCCACCCCTCGTCACCCTTGTCCACTGCCGGTGGCCCCCCGCAGTGGTGTCTGCTTGTAAACTTGGATTCAATCCAAACCACAATCCTGGGAGTGGGAGTGAGAGGAGGACGTGCTTATTGCTGTAAACAGGGGAGGGGCAGCCGGTGGTGCCACCCCCTCACCCATCTAGTCCCCTCCCTGTGTTCTGGCCCTGGAAGAGAGTGACTGGGGGTGTCTCCCACACTTCAATTTGCTCTCTCTGGGGCACATTTGTCTCTCGGAGGGGGACAAAGGGGGAGGGCACCAGGGGTCACAGAAAGGTACCAGGGGGCAGGGAGTCCTGAGCACTGCCCTTTACAGCTCCCGGGTTTGGTACCAAACATTACCAGAGCCACAAGGCCACTTGGGACCCGTGGCTGTCCCTGTGCCTGGTCCACTACTGTGCCCTACTTGGTGGAGAGGGGGCAGAAGGGGTGAGCACAGATGTATGGTGCAGACCCCACTTCCAGCCGTCGGAGGAGGGGTCTAGGCCCCACGGCTAGGCTTCCCTGGAGAGGCCAAAGGCTCCCTGCTCTGTCCCAGCCCCGCCCCAACTCTCCCCTCCAAGGGAGGGGGCAGAGCTAGGAGGCCAAGAGTGTCATCAGGAAGAAGGCGATGCCCACCGCCAGGGGCAGATGTTCCCGCTTGGGGCTGGTACCGCTGATGCTCTTCTCAAGCTTGGGCACCTGGGGGTTCTCTCCCTCAAAGTCTTCTGTGGATAGATGAAGAGACAGACTGGTGAGAGCCGGGCTGCGCGCTGGGGAGGGAACACGCGGCAGCGGTAGCAGCAGTGGAGCGGGGGACGTAACCACCACGCGGGTGGTGAGGATCGGTGCCCCCGGGGGAAAGACATGCAAGAGGAGCAGGCACCGGGGAGGGGGCTGCGGTTCCAGCAGTGGCCACCAGAGGGCGCTGCGCAGACTCACCCAGCACGTTGATCTTCACATTGGGGCCCATGGTGAACTGGGGGAGAGTGGGGACCGGCTTCTCCCCGGAGTGCGATGCTGCGGGGTGGGGTGCGGGTGGGGAGAGAGGAGGGGAGAGTCAGGGCCAGGATCCCCTCCCCCTGCTACAGCTGGGGAGCGAGTCCCCCTCGCCTGTGCCCTCCACCTCCACCCCCAGGAAGCCAGGGAGCCCCAAAGCAGGGGAGCCAAGGGTGGGGTCGCGGCTGGGAGCCGATTATACTCACTGGAGGCGCAGCAGACGAACACCTTCATCCTCAGACACTTCCAGTGCAGGTTGTGGGTGGGCGTGGCTGGGGAGGAGACTGGGCCTGAGTCGCTTTTTCTCCAGATATTCTACCCCGTGCCCTCCTCGCTCAGAAACTCTCCTCAGTCCCTCCAGACTGCCCCTCTTGCGCAGTGTCCTTCAGGACCTCCTCCACCCTTTGCGCATCGGTCGTGGTGGCTCTGCCGTTAGCCCTAGAAGCTCCTGGGGTCCTCTCTCTCAATAAACTGAACCCGAGGTCCGTCCTCCGAAATGTCCCTCACAGAAACAGTGACTCTGTGACCTCTGGGAATGCCACTAGACCTCTTTTCTTAGCCTCACGACCCTGAGCTGGAACCCTGAGGGCCCCAGCTCCCACGCCTCATCCTGGGGTATCACTTGGAGCCGCAGAGACCTAGCGCCTGCAGCGTTGGCCGGCCCCCGGCCCCTGGGGACCCCGCCCCCTAGCACTTAGGCCCCGCCCCGGCCCGCCTCCAGGCCGTCACTTACAGATGTAGTAGTACTCGTGGCCGGCGTGGAACTCGTAGCCCAGAGAGAAGGCGCTGTAGCGCTGGAACTTCTCCGAGAACTTGATGGGGCTGTGGGGGGCGTGCGGTCGGTTGCACTCCCAGCGCTTGGAGCCTTGGCTGGCGTTGCAGGTGCGGTAGCCGTCCCGGCTCACCATATACAGCACGTACTGCTCTGCCCCGCCTCCGGGCCCTGGCCCCGCCCCGGGGCCCACCCCTGAGCTGTTGTAGTGCGGGCAGTAAATATCCAGATAATCGTTCACGTTCACCTGCACCGTGTAGCCCTCTCGCCGCAGGCTGTGGGGGAAGGAAGCGGGTCAGATAGAAGAAACCCAAAGCCAACTCGCTTTCCACCTCACCTCTCCGCAGACCTTCCCTAGGGTCCTTAGAGTCTCCAGGCTTTCCTTCTGAGCTTCCTCTCCTCTCAGTCCCTTTCTCTATCCCCAGGGCCCTAGTGCCACCAATCCCCGCACTATCTTTCCAGGCCCACTCCTGGTTCTGCCCTTCTCCTGGTAGCCACCGGAGGGTAGCAGAGACGCAGGGAAGCCCGGCCGGCCTCCAAAGGAAAAGAGGCGGGGGAGAAGGGTGGAGGGAAGAAGGGAACGTGTGCTTTGGTTACCACAGAAACGGCGCAGGTCCCTGCGACTCCCAGACCCAGGCCCGGATTTCCTCCGTCCATCCCCCATAATTCACTAGTGGGGAGGAGGGATAGAAGGAATGGAAGTGTGAAAGTGGGAGGGGTCCCTTGGAGGGATGCGCACCCTCCATCGCCTCTCCCAGCATGCTTTCCTGATGCTGCCAGTCCACCCCCAAGGCGAGTCCGACAAGACCTGCCCTCACAGACATATGTATGCAGGCTTCATGCATATACATGCACAAGTTCTGTGGCACACACACAAATATGTCCACCGCCCACTCACAGGCAGCGTACACATAGAAAAACTAGGCGATATGTGTGCTGGACTGGCATGCCAGTATTGGTTGACCCCAGCAATCTTCAGCTCTCTCCCTGCCCTTCCTATACAGACACACACACTGGCACATACTCTCTCTACAGTATGACTGGCCTCTGTACCTTGAGTCTCACTGACCTCCACCCTGAGGGTATGGACAATTAGGTCTCCAACAATCTGACACACCAGGACTTCCCTGGTGGCTCAGATGGTAAAAAATCTGCCGACAGTGTAGGAGAGCCAGGTTTGATCCCTGGGTTGGGAAGATCCCCTGGAGAAGGGACTGGCTACCCAGTCCAGTATTTTTGCCTGGAGAATTCCATGGACAGAGGAGCCTGGTAGGCTACAGTCTAAAGGTCGCAAAAAGTCCGACATGACTGAGCGACTAACACATATACCAATGTGACACAATAGATCAGGGAGCAAGGGACTCAATACCAAGGCTCCAGGTGGTGTCATGCCAAAACTGGTATCTCTATACCCCTCTCTCCTCAACCTGACACTAACTCCCCCTTAATGATGCTGAACAGAGTAATGGGCAGAGTGCCCAGACAAGATGGCTGGGCCTCTTACTTCCCTGATCCTTCTATGGGCAGAGAAGCAGATGCTGGGTCCCTTGTAATCCCCACCTGCCTTGCTAGTTATCATCAAAGTGTTGGTCTTAATGCTCTCTCCATGGTGGTATTGAGTGGTGTGGGGATGGGAAAAACATCTGAATGGAGAAAGAAACTCAGAGAAGTAGGTAGGAGTTTCCCCTAATTTTCTTTGCATAGGAATGCACACATCTTGGCAGTGAGAGGGGCATATAGTGGACACAGGAAGGCATGGGATACTTGGCAAAATGTTAAGCCACTGGGGTCTTTGGTTCCTGGGAACTCCCTGAGGGGAGAGACTCGCTCCCCTTGTCACCAGGCACCTCCCAGTTCCACAAACAGTAATTAGATCCATTAGGGAAATGAGCTTGGAGGCCTTTGGATGGGGTGGGGCCTTGAGGGTCCCTCCCCACCTCACCCTACATCCTTGGCCTTGCCTGTGCCACCCCCTCCCCAAACACTCCCTTTCAAGCCTAGCAGTAAGGAAGACAGGTAAAAGCTGGTGTTTGAGCACCCCAGTAAGAATGGGCTCAGCCTCCTTGAGTCATCAAGAATGCCACCAGCCCCACTCGGTTCCCATGGGAGTGATGGGTCACTCTGGCTCCTCCCTGGCCCTGGCACCCAGGTGGGCAGGAGTCTCGGCCTGGGGCACTGGGAGCAGGAAAACGGGTTAGACCAGGCCTAGCTCCCAGCTGCCACCCCAGCTTTACCTCTCTATCCACAAGCTCAAAGTCTACTGTTCCCACAGGCTTTGAGGAGGGGGCCCCCAGTGCCAGACCGGGGGCAGCTGCACGTCCACTCGAGGCCTCTGTCCTTGAGCCTCACCGGGTTTCCAGCCCTGAAGCAGTGCCTCCCTAGGGCACTGCGTAGTTTTCCTGCAACACACCCTGGGCTGAGTGGCGTGAATTGCCCCTGAAATGCCCCTACCCTTCCTGCTGGGCATGTGGGAGAAAGAACTGCTGGGGGAATGACTGTGCCCGGTTGGTAGCTGGTGGACAGGGGGCAAAAGGCTGGCTGCCAGGAAAACCCAGCCACAACTCCTGGGAGACCTGAGGTGTCTGCTTGGCTTGGGCGCTTTAATTGAATCTGTCATCCTCCCAGTTTGGGCAGTAAAGAGGGAGGTGCCGCTAGGCCCCGGCTTAGCTCCACAGCTAACCTCTCCTTCAGGGCCGCGCCTCCCTAACCTCGAGCCACACCCCGCCCCACCCCGCCCCACCCCGCCCCCGCGGGAGAGCGGGGCAGGCTGGGCTCTGGGGGCTGGGTCGCGCCTGCCCCTTCAAACAGTTCTCTACCCTTCCTCACTTCATCCCCTGCTAGCCTCCCACTTCCCTCGCAGAAAGGCGAGAGTCAACACACCCCACCTGGAGGGGTGCCCCTCAACCTGGCTTTCGCCGCTCCCAGTGCACATTCCGACCCCTCTCTTCCACTCGTTCTGTGCCCTGTCTGCCGGAGCCTTGTGGGATGGGCGGCGGGGGAACCGGGAAGGAGCAAACCTCTCCCCCCGGGGCAATTAGGGGCTGGTAAACAGGGTGTCTAACAAGACCAGGGAGTAAGGAAAGGATCCCAAGAGATCCTGAACTTGTTAAATCCCTGCCCCCCACCTCTAAACGCCAAGATGCAGAGCAACGGAAGTGGAGGAGGGAAAAAGACACCGGACCCCTGTTCTTCCCTCTAGCGCGCGCCCCCGAGGCTGCGCGCCACTCACCCCAGCAGGCGAGGCCGGACCACGTGTGCGCGGCGTGGGGTCCGCGCGCCCGGGCTGGGATGGGTGGTTGGCGAGAACGCTCGCGGGGCGGCGCGTGCACGGTGACACCCCCGCACCCCTTTGGTGCCCTGGGCCTCCGCACCCCACCGGACTGGGTCTCGCCAGCTAGGGATTTGGCTCCGGGCTTCTCCGGCTGGCGTCGGGTGGGAGAAAATCAGCGCGCCCCACATCCCCGCCCCTCCTCCCTGCGACAGCGGCGGCGGCGAAGGTTTATTGATCTGCAGCGGCGGAGAAGCGCGAGAGACCCGCCGAAAGCGAGACATACAGAAATGGAGTGAGAGGGAGACGCACACCGAAAGGGGGGATGAACAGAGACTGGATTCACCGAGAGGTGAAAGGGAGTGAGACAGTGAGAAAGAGAGGAATCCAGAAGCCGAGAAAGAGATGTTAGAATGAGACGGGAGAGAGGCTTGGAGAAAGGGAGAGCCATAGAGGCCGCTCCAGAGAGGCCCACAGACAGCAAAGACGGAGGCAGGGACGCAAAGGAGAATATCAGGGACAGGGAGCTGGTTCAGGGCAGAGACTCGGTGACAGGAAGAAAAGAGAGAGAAAGACCAACAGGGACGTAGTAGAGCCTCAATAAATATTTGTTGAATGAATGTATGAATGAAAGAGAGATAAGCAACAGAAACATTCGAGAGAGAGAGGGACAGGTAGGGAGACAGCTAGAGAAAGATATTCTGACGCTTCTTGAGATAGGGGCGAATGTCAGCACCCTTGGACAGTTCTGCAAAGAAATGAAGCACAGACCTGGGCGCTTCCATTTGGCCACTGGCCGGTCCCGCCCCCCGCCATTCAGTTCCGGGCTCATGGGACCCCTCGGCCTCATACTCTCATGCTTTCTTCCAGTAAGGTTCCCCCATGCTCGGTTTCTGGGCTAGACTGGGAACAGGTCTCCTCTATTCCAGAGGACCAAACGGAGGGACTGAGTGCGGGACAGGGGCAAGATCACGGTCGCTGTGCAGGGTACTGCCCCCAGGTCTGTCAAACAGGCCACCGCACGTGTCCCACCAGTACCCTCCCACGTGACCCCCAGGAGGCGGGGTCGCAAGACCCTCTTCACGTGACCCCAGGGGGCAGAGACCCTTGGCACGTGATGGGGGGGTGGGAGTCAGGAGCCCAGCTCACGTGACCGGGGGGAGGGGACACGGGAGCCTGTGGCTCGGCCCGGCCCCGCCCCCAGCTCCCTGGCCCTCTCCACTCCCGGCTCCGGAGCACGTCGCTCTCACGATTTATGGGGCCGCGGCTGCCGCAGTGAGGGAGCCGGGGAGCCCGGGCGCAGCGGCAACAAAGGCGGAGGAAGCGAGGCGGGGGCGGCGGCGGCCTCCCGGCCCGGTACGCGCCCCCTCCCATCTCTACCCGTCCAGACCTGCGGAGGAGCAGGGAAGACAGAAAGGAGGCTCTCGGAACCTGGGCTCCTCCACCCCCTCCCAGGGCTTTCACCTGCGCCCAGGTGTATGCGGGGGAGGGGAACCTGATCAACAACATCCCCCCTTCAGCCCTACCCCCCCGCCATTCCCGCATCCCCTGGCTCCGGCTTATCCTAAGAACGTGAGGGTGCCCTGACCGTGGTGGGGAACCCGGAGCCCCTCACCTGCGTGCTCTCCACTCCCTGCCAGACTCTAGCGGGGCGGGGGGCGGACGTGTGAGTCTGGGGGAGGGAACGAGCTAGATAGAGAAGGGGAGTCAGCCCCTAGCGGCCCCCGGAGTTCTTCGAGTCCCGCTGGGGGGGGAGGGGCCGTATCCCCACCCCCGAGGTTTCCATGGGAAGCGAGAGGGGGGCGTCGTTGCCTCATCCCCACCCTCAGTCTGACACTCCGGGCGCGAGGAGGGAGAGAGGGGGAGGCGCAGAGCCCCAAACAACAAAGAGCAGGAGCCGCGAGCGGCAGCCCCTCCCCCGGGAGGTTGGGGGTCGCGGCCGCCCGGCCCTCCTGGTCCCCTCTCGAGGGGCCTCGCCATTTGCTTCCGAGTCCCCCCCTGGGATGGAGAGCCAGAGACAGTGCGGCCGCCGCCGCCTGGGCAGGTGTGACAGTGACCCCCGTGTCCCCAGGGATCCCCCCAACACACAGACACACGGAGGCGGCAGGGGTGATACACACGGCGGCTCGGCGGGGAGGAGAAGACAAGGGCAGCAAGGACTGAGCAGAATGAGAAACTGGCCCCGCAGCCGGCACCCAGCCGCCGCTCCACACACCCCGGGAAACCACACGGCCGCCCTGACACCCGCCCAGACCGCGGCGGCGCCGACAGCCACCCTAGCCCAGACGCGGCCGGCCACGCGGACAGCGACCGCAGCCCCCTCCTCGACCCGTCGCCCGCTCCCACCCCCAGACGATCGCCGACGCAGACACACAAATCACACACTCAGACACACACGCACACTGACAGCCGCGCACGCCCGCTCACACTTAGAGCCACACGCTGTCCCCAGCCCGGGTGTGTGTGTGTGCGTGTGTGACACGCCGACATCTCCTTGCCTTCCTCCCTTTCGCCGGTACCCCACGTTCCTATCCTATCCAAGCGGCACCTCCAGAGCCCCCCAACTTGGCGACCGAGCCCCAGCTCATCCCAGACCGGCTTATCCATACAACCAGGGTAATCCATTCACCTTCCTTCTGAGGAGGTGCTCGCCCGGACTCCTTGCCTCAGCTTTGGACCCCACTTGTTAAAGCAGGAGTCATGCCCAGAACCCCTAGAAACGCTCGCCACTGAAAACAGGTCATCCCTGGGCTCCCCAAGTGCGGTGGCCTATCCCCAGCATGCTCGTGCTCCCAAACCCCAGGCCGGCCGAAGGGGGTGAAGATGCGGGGACTGTCAGTGGGGGGTAAGCTATTCCAGAGGCGGTTGTGGAGAGAAGCCAAGGTGGGGTGGGGTGTTCCCAAGCAGCCTCCTCCGCTCGGCCCAAGCCCTGGTTACTCTACCTTAACAGCCTCTTTCAGACACCCGCTGAGTTTCATAGACGCCCACAGAGTGTGTCCCCCTCTCCCTCGCCTTCTAGCCCCCAACTGTGGTTTCCCAGGACTGCCACCCCAGGTTCCCCCAGGACTTCCCAGGCCTCCCCCTCTCACTGACGCGGGACGCATGGGCTCCCTGGGCCCCCGACTCACTGCTGGTTGGAGCTGTTCCAGTACACCGCATGCCGGTTTCCCAGCGCCCCCCCGGGCCCCTGGGCCAGCAGCGGCAGCAGCGGCACGGGCACGAGCAGCAGCAGCAGCAGCAGCGGAGCCGCCGCCATCCCCGGAGCCGCCGCCGCCGCCGCCCCCCGACTGAGCCCCGCGCTCCCGGCTTCTCGCTTCCCAGCTCCCTGCCGCCGCCGCCGCCGGCCCCCAGCCTTAGGCCACGCCCCCAGCCCTTCCCTCCGCCCTCCCGGGCGCGCCCCAAGGCCCCGCCCCTGGCGCGCTCCCGTCAGGCCCCGCCCCGCTCGGGCTTGGAGCGCGCGCGGCGCGAGGGAGGTGAGAACCGTGCTGCCCCCTCCGGAACAACCGGAGCGCTCCTCGCCTCTCCCTCGTAGGTTTAATTTGCTACCGCCGGTCCCGTATCTTCTGCTCCCCAGTCTGGAGAAGAAGACTAGGGAGGCCAAGACAGGGATCTCAGTCTCTAGTCAACATTCATTTCTGGGATGGGAGACTTGAGAAGCTTGGGGTCCAGGATCCTTTAATGAGTAACACTAGGCCTCCCTCCTTTCTGAACAGTCAGGTCTGCTCCCTTCACATCCCTGTTCCCATATGCGTGAGGAGCCAGATGGGGTCTAGAGGGTGGCTGAGAAGCCCTTTAGCTGCCATCAAGGACCTTATTGCTGTTGCCCTGACCCCCCAGCTGAGCAGGAGGCTTGTTTTTCCTGGCGGTAGTGTAGAGGAGCTCGGCCGGAGAGTGTCAGGGCTGGGTGCAGGGAGGGCCTTCGGCAGTCCAGGGCCCAAGGCAGAGGAGGGACTGAGGAGAGTCAGCTAGAGCCAAACCGGCTTTCCTGGGACACTGACAAAGGATTCTTCACTCACTCTCAACCAGAGATCCCTCCCAGAACAGCCAGTGGCGTCCCTAGGCAGTCTCACTCCTACTCTCACAGACGTTGATGAGAGCGCGTTACAGGCAGAGCACCTTGTACTCCAGTTCTCATCACAGTCATTGTCCTCACAGTGACACCCAAACACAGACATTACATCCACACATTCAGAAGAGGCACAGACACCCAGAAGCAGAGAACACAGAAACACAGGCATATAGACACACAGATAACCCTTCAGAGACATAAAGGTATAGGTGTCACCAGGTACCTAGAGATCTGTAGAAACACAGAGATTCAGTACACAGAGACATTGGAGCACACACACCTAGACACACACATGCACATCCTCTGACATACACACAGTTCTGTACTCTCCTCTTCTCTCTTGTCCTATGAATTAGAAATTCAGGGAAAGAAAAATCTAGAATCTAGAAACTGTTAGTTGCTCAGTTGTGTCCGACTCTCTGCGACCCCCCGCCAGGCTCCTCTGTCCATGGGATTCTCCAGACAAGAATACCAGAGTGGGTGGCCATCCCTCTCCAGGGAATCTTCCTGACCCAGGGATCAAACCCTGGTCTCCCACATTGTAGGCAGATTCTTTACCATCTGAGCCACCTGGGAAACCCCAGAGATTGAGGGAAAAGGTCTCAAATCCAGACCTAGGGATTGTCCACCCCTCATCTCCTTTTGTTGGGGATGCTCCGATTAAGAATGATCAGGAGGACCAGGTCTCAGCCCAGACTCTCAGAACCCAGTCCAACCACCTGAGCCCAGGGTGACAGGAATGATGTGCTTTTCTTCTACTGCAGGAGAGAAGATATACAAGCACCCTTTATCTGCTTATTGTTGGCAGGACAGGGGTCTTGACCACAATTTGGCCTCAGATGCTGGGTTTGGGGGAGGGGCAGTACCATCCAGAAAAAGCCCTGTGCCTAGCTGCTGTCAGGAGAGAGCAGGCTGTGTCCTCCCTGGGCTCTTCTCCACCCCAGGAGATCTCCTCTCCCTTCTCAGGAGCCAGAAAATAAATTAGGCCCCTTGAGGTGGGAATGGGGGACATTGCAAACAGCTCTCCCTCTCCTCAGACACCTCAGCCCGAGGGAGATTTGTTTCACCCAAATGATGCTGACCTGCCTTCTCCAGGTGCCATGCATCGCAGCCTCCTCCCCGCCTACCCACATTCCTATTCTGCAGAAGCAGCGTCTCTCTGTAGGTCCCACAGTTGGCAGAAAGGCTGCCCGTATTCATAGGGAGTGGGAGCTTGCTGGTTTGGCCTAGGACTTTAAATTCCATTTTAGAAGCCCTGTTTATAGAATCTGGGTCCCACTTAAGGATTTGGGCTCTTTTCCGTAGGGCTCAGATACTCCTCTTTAGAATCTGGCACACTCCCTCCCAGCCCCCCAATAATAACTGAGCTCTCTTCTCTAGAATTTGGAGCCCTCTCTTGTGGATTTAAGCAGCTCTCTCTATGGGGTCTAAACCTCTGGCTTTTAAGTTCTGAGACACTCTCTAAAGAGCCTAGGCCTCTGACCATGGGATCTGGTCCTCTCTCTATCTAGGCCTCTAAATCAGCTGCTGGCTGATTTGGGTTTTTGTGTGAATTAGCAAAACCACCCCTCTCTGCAGACCCAGTCCTTAGGGTGCATCTCTTGGCAAGTGGTACCTTTGTGCAAAAACAGAGGTGCCGCTCTTTTCAGTGGGAAGTGGCCCCATGTGTCTCCCCATCTTAGTGAGGGAGCTTGGACTGATTGTCTCTGCTACTCATTGTGGGGCTCCTTTATGCCAAGAACAAACAGCACTCCCATATGTGGCAGTTCTGAATATAGGAGATGTGCTTCCAGCTGTAATTTTTAGGCCTGTTGATAGGCCTCTATTCGTGGGGTCTGGGCTTCTCTAGGGATGGGGTCTCTGTGTATAAGATCTGGGCCACTGTCTACAAGCTGGGATCTGATCTGAAGCCTATGCCTCTTTATGTGACATCTGGGTCATTGAAGAACCCAGGCTTCCATCAATGGGGCGTAGGGCCTCTGTTTATAACTGTGACTCAAATCTTTCCTGTGACCCACAATAAGATGTATATTTTCCATTTGCCATACAGCAGACACACACACATTCACATATAATTGAAACAACAAGTTTCGTGAAACAATACTTAGCCTTATTACAGAGGCTGCACTCTGATATTTTTCTTCTGTCTACTCTTAAAAAAACAAAAATACGAAGCTCGTTCAGGCCCAGAAAATTGATTCCTTGGTTGTATCACCCCTAATGGGTTACAGTCTACAGTTTGAAATGCTCTAAGGCCTGGGCTGTGACTGCCACCTCTCTGTTGGCTGAGGGCCTCTGTGAAAGCCAAGGTTCTCTCCATGGGGCCGATCCTCTCTCTCTAGGGCCTTGGGCTGCTTTCTCCTCTTCTTCAGGTTCTGCCTACATTTCCCTCTGCCCTCAGCTTGCCATGTTCTCTCCAGGGGCACTGAGCTCAGGCCCCTGGGAGTTATCTGAATGTGGTGCCTCACCCCGCCGCCCCCCCTGCCCCCTGGGGTCAAGGAAGCAAGGAGCTGAACAGGTCAGGGGCAGAGGGAGTACTCAGGCTGTGTGGCCGAAGGCGGCTCCTGGGACATCGGGTGGCAACCACAGAGCCGAGCTATGTTCAATAAATCATGGAGGCTAGGGCCTGGGGGAGGGGGAGGCCAGGAGGGAAGGGGGGCCGTGGATAAATAATTCATTAAACAAACAAACAAGGAGCCTGTAAGAGGGAGGACGGGGCATGCGTGTGAGCAGGAGAGGCAGCCACCAGCTCCAGACATGAAATATTCACAGGTTCCACACCTTGCCTACGGCCCACATGTGTGTCCTGGTGCAGGCAGCCTGTTGGCATGGTCCTAACATGGGACCCTGGGTGCCAACAAGGAGGGTGATGTATGTGTCTTCTGACTTCCAAGTGTGACGTGTGCGTCAGCATGGCTACGTGGTTCTTTAATGCCCTTGAGTTGACATGGAACAACACACATGACTGACAGTGGGGAACTTGGTGCACGGGACACAGGAAGTTAGGATTCAGAGCTTGATGGGTGGGATCAGAGCATCATAACCTCTGATTCTAGTTATGCCCTGACCCCTCAAATGAGTCCAGCAAGCTAAGAACCCTGAAGTGGAGAGGCATCTCTGTGGTGTTACACTGGAGGTTTGAGTGCGTCCTCTGAATGTGCTTGTTTCTAGAAAAGCTGAGAAGGAGGCAGTTGGGCTTGGCAGTTAACAGGATGGGATTGGGTTCAAATTCCATTTCCACCATTCACAGGCTGTGCTGGTCACCTTAGTTCTCTGAGACTGTATCCTTATCTGTAAACTGGGGATAATAACACCCTTCCTTGAAGAGCTGGTTGTTATGAGGATAAAGATCCGTGTCTGGGAAGCATTGGGCACAGAATTTAGGACCCACAAGGTGCTTGATTGATGGAGGCCTCATCATTATTATTATCCTGAGGTCTGCCAACCTAGACTAGCTCCAGACTCTCTTTTTCATCTTTCTTCCCAGCCATTTCCAAACTTCTCTAATAGCCGTCATAGTGGGAGAGGTGACCTTGGGCTTGGGGAATAGCGATGGGATAGGAAAAGCTCAGATAGAATGAGGGGGAGTAGAAGTTACAGCCAAAGAGACATTCACATCCTTGAGAGTGTGAAAAGAGAGGTCCTTGACCTTCTCCTCAGACCCCAGAGCCTCTTTTTAGCCCCTAAATCTCTCCTTCAATCCACAGTCTCTTCTCTTTCCTGGCACCAAACTTGAGCTTTCTAGTAAGTGGCTGCAAGGGGACAGAAGGAACTGGGATAGAGTCTCAGAGGAGCATTGCAGTCTCCTCACCCCACCCATCCCCCGGCCAGTCCTCACTGCCATAGCTCTGGCCTCTACCCTCTGCCTACTGGTTGAGCACTTCCCTGGCAAAGATGGCTATGTCTGGGCAAAACCCAGAGAAGTGGCACCCCATAGTGGGTGGGGAGAATCCAGGCCGGAGAGAGCTGCAGAGGGCCAGGGTGGAGTACCTAGGGCCTCCTAGTAGGCCCTAGCATTCCCCAGCCCTCTCGTGTCCCCTGGAAAGGATCCGCTCCCAGTGGGAGAGAGCCAGCAGACAGGTCTGAGCTGGCCTGCTCCTCCACAGACAGAAGAACAGGCTGGGGGAGGGGGCCTGAGATCTTGGTGGAGAGTGGTGGCTATAACCCCCACATCTATGGGGAGCTGGGGCAGAAGGGACTGTGGCCTGGGCACGGCTTACCATAGCCTGGGGGCCCAACTCTTGTCTCCCTTGGCTAGCCTGCTGCTACTTGGGGTGTCAAGGGTCTGGGCCCCCAGGTGGTGAAGGTGGTGCCTGCCCACCTCTTCCCAGAGAGCCAGCACTGGTTCTCCACTTCCCCTCCCCTGGGCTGGGCAGGTTCAGGCTAATCTGCGCCAGAGCTTCACGGCAAACATTGATCTGTAATAAAACCACAATGTGTGTTTGGGAGAAGGGATTCCAGACACAGAAAAATCCAGACACACATACACACTCACACACATATACATGGATGCAAAACATACAGCTCTGAGGAGTGCAGACACCAGCAGTCCTGAAGACACAGCTAAACATGGACCTCTATGCTGAATCAAAAGCATGATTAGCTCTACACTTCCCCTCCACGCCATAAACTTTGTCCTTCAACACCCAAGCCTTCTCTGACAGTTCACTTTCCCTGTGTTCCCACAGCACATTCTGCACAGCTCCATAACGGCATTTGCACTTGGCATTCTAATTATTTGTTGGCCAGTTTTTTCTCCTCAAGTAATCTGAAGATTCCTTAAGGGAAGGGATCCTGACTTAGGCAAGTGTATATCCTCAACATCTAGCATGAAGCCTGGTATTTAGCTAATAGGCATAGGTGAGGTGCTTAATAAATAATTGTGGAATTGATTAACAGAAGAATAAATGGATTCTGATAGTGAGTCACCCATGCTGAGAATCCCTCAGAAGCACACAGCATAACTAGTACATGCTACTCAGGCCTGTGGTCCCACCTTCTTGTCTCCAGCTCCCCTGACCTTACTGCCTCTTAGGTTCCTCAAAGGCCCTCCTTTTTCCCTCTGCTCAGTGTGAGACCATGAATTTGAGTACCACCTGAGGGCTGGTAGGCAAGGTAAGGGTTAATGACACATCATTAGTGCTTAATTGGAGGAAGGAAGCTGCCCTGGCACCAGACAGGTGGGCAGGCCTGCCCCTCAGCTGGAAGCAGGCATCCCTAGTTCCAGCACCCTGCCGGGCACGTGGGTGATTTGGCCCTGGAGACCCTCAACTCAGCCCAGGGCACCTCCCCCAACCATTTGCTTTGCCAATGTAGTCTCCAGGCAGTACAGACCAGCCCTCCCCATCTGTCACCAAACATCCAGAGGGAGAGGCAGACTTCTTATCCTTTCTCCTTTAGCTAGGCTGTGCCCTCTCCCTCCCCTGGAGAGACTGGAGGCTGGGAGCAGAGGTGGGGTAAGGAACTGGACCACTGAGAGGTAGATTAGAGAGCCCGGGAGGGAGAGATTTGGGATACAGACAAGCTACAGAGCTGGGGATGTGGAGATGTCTGCCCAATTTGACCTTAAATGAAGAGAATGCAAATGAGATGCAGACGATATGCAGATGAACGCGAGGATCTCAGAATTAACATTCTGGGTGGCGGGTGGCGTAAGCTCTGTACCCAGGACCCCCACGCTTTTGCCAATACTCCCCTCCTAACTTCCTCGGCTGAGTGAGTAAAAGGATCTCGAGAAAAATAAGAACTTGGTTGGGCTAGGACTGCAGGACCTGGGAAACAGGGCTCCGCTCTCTCCTCCCCGCCCCCAACCCAAGCACCACCCAAGCTGCCATTGAAGCACAAGCAGACCACTCTCCAGGTTACGCTCGGACGCACCGTCGGTTGCTATGGGGACCCCCTCCACGTCCAGGCCTGAACCAATGGGCACCACCGCTGATGACCTCATGCCCCAAGCCCAAGGATTCTATTGGTTATTTGGAAGTCTGCGTGCCCCTCTCCAACTGCGTCACCGCTGGGGATCCCCCGACGACCCCAGCTGGTGTGGCCGACTGAAAGAAGAACGCGCTGGGAGCTCACAACTTGCCGAATGAATGAGTAAGGAAAGGACGGAATTACTGAAAAGGAAGAAGAAAAAACGGTGGGGTTACATAAAAAAGACCAAAACTTCAGGGTTTAGCCTCTGGTGAAAGACTTATAACCCCAGAAAGTGGGGAGCAGGATCGAGGTCAGAGGCTGGGGCTCTAAGGTTCTCGGAACAGCGACATAGCTTGATGCGAAGATGAGGGATTTTTACATCATTCTGGTGAGACTAGGGCAAGCCCAGCAAATTGAGGGCCCCACCCTCGGCCATCTAGCGCCGCTGAGTTTAGGGGAGATCGGCGACGCCTCAAAACCTGCAGGTCTGCCGAGCCTCCTGGAACCACGCCTGGGAACACGCCTCCAGGACTTCTCATGGGTAGGGCCCAGTCCCGGAAGACCGCCCAGAGTCTTCGTCCTGTCTAGGCCCCATGAGCGGACTTGGCCCTCGCTTTCTTTGGAGACGCGCCCCGCAACTGAATCAGTTGTCCACACAAGGCCCAGGCTGGGCGGAAAGTGAGTGTAGGGAGGGGCTAGCTAGAGGCCTGCGGCCGGCGGGCCTGCGTCTCCCCCGCCGCCTCCTCTCCCTCCCCAGCCCAAGTGCGTGGCGGCCCAGGTGTCCACCCTCACACCTGCAGGGAGCTAGGAGCCGGCGAGGGCCTGCCTGTGTCTGTCAAGTGTGCGCGTCTGCCTGAGAGAGAGGGCGTGTGTCTTGAGTGTGGGGAAAGCCGGTTTGGCCCCGCGTCTCTGTCGCACATGCGTTATCAGCGGCGAGATCCGCGCGCCGGCTATAGGCTCGGGAGCGAGCGCGCCGGGCTTGGTCCGCGAAGGGAGGGTGTCTGCGGCCTCTGGGAGCAGGATGAGAAGCCCGCAGTCCTTAGTGCTGGTCTAACCAGTCATCCCCGGCCTGCGCCGCCTCTGGCTTCACTGGAAAGGGGCGGAGGTAGCAGTACAGTCGGTTTCCACGGCGACAGATAGACACCCTTCTGGTTGGCATAGAGACTGAACTCGAACACAGGACCGAAGACCGAGTCCCTAGCTCAGGCTTCAGCTCAGACTTCATCCTCTTCACTCTGGTCTCTCGCCCCCGCTAAGAATCGTGTTTTGGGGTGAGGGCCCTGACACGAATACGCCAGCATGCACCTACAGATACGGCATTTTGAAAGTGGCCTTGAATCAGGGGGCGGGTCAACTCATGTAGGCTTCGTCCTGGGTTCTGTCCTCCGCCCCAGGCCTCAGCTAGAGCGATGGAAACAACCCAGAGGGACGGGGTGTGAGCCAGGTGTGCAAAGGGGTGGGGCACGGGTTCGAAAACCTCCAGCGTTTCGGCCTGGTCATCAGTCTCTGGGCCTCTAGCACCCTCCGCCCGCCGCCCCCTCCACGCGCATGTTCACACGCCGCCTCTTGCCGCCGCAGCCCCGCCGAGCTAATCAGCACAACATCCACCTATCGATCGTTGGCTGGGTGCCAGGCGGGCCGGCACCGTGCCAGGGGAAGCTGTGGGGCACCGGGGCGGGTACAGCATAGCACCGGGGGAAGGGGCACCCCTTCTCTGGCTCCCCCCAGGTCACTGGTCACTGGTTAGTCTTGGGGGGGCGTCATAGCTTTGCCTGCCAGAGGTGATAGAGACAGAGTGGGGCTGAGAGCAAAGGGGGCCCTCCCTCCTCGGCCCCACCCCCTCCTCCTTATAAAAGCGAAGAACAAAGAGGCCGCTGGGGAAGGAGGCTTTGATCTGACCCCACCTTCTCAGTTCTACGCCAGGCACCGCCCAGGCTGCCCTTACGGAGTGGGGGGACACCCAGCTCTCAGGGACCCAGGCATTCTGAAACCCAGATGCTCTCTTTCTACTACCCCTTGCCTTTGCCCCAACATCCTGTTTGGTGCTGCCACAGCTTGAGCAGTGCCCCGAGAGTGTATGTGGGGGCTATCAGGAGCACCTGTCCCCTCCCCAGCCCAGGAAACCAGCTAGAGAGGTGGTAGAGGGTGCCAAGCTCCACAGCTGCTGCTGGCACCAACCCCACACTGCCCAGAGGGGTGCCCACTGAGGCCTGGCATGGATGGCTTGGGCACAGCTGGCATGGGGGTCAGGCCAAGCCATGCCGAGAGCAGAGACTTCAGGGAGCTCCGCTGCTGTGCCACCACCCACCCTGCATCCCGCTCCACCCCCTCCACCTCCGGGGCCCAGTGTCAGGCAAGGAGCTAGAGGGCAGAGGGCGGTAGGTTGGAAAAAGCAACAAAAAGATGGGTAGTTGGTTTATTGAAGTCCAGACACTTACAAAAATACAAACTGGCATGAAATTCAACCTCATGGTAAGTCCGTCTTCACAGAAGACAAGTGAGTGATCCTCTGGGGAGGTGAGGTGCTGCCCCAGGGAAGAGGCCCACGGGGCACCAGGGACAGATGGCAGGCCTGGGTTTCTTGCCTGACCTGGTCCAGCAATCCGCCTGTCCCCAGGTCTTCGCCTTGGCCCCCAGCAGGCTCCAGGATGCCATCCCATCAAGTCCCAGCCTTCCTGAGGGCAGGGATTTGAGCATCAAAGCCACCGATGGAGACCTTATGTTTGTCTTGCCTCTGCCCCAAGGTGCCCAGGGCTGTCCGCCGCTCCCCTGTGGCTCCTCTTCAGCCTGTGATGAGGAGGCCAGTACCTGGAAGGGTCAGCTCAGACCTCCCCCATCACTCTTCTATCTTGTCTGTCTGGCTTGGCACTCCCAGCTCAGGTAGGGGGCAGGTGCCCCTCTCCAAGGAGTCTTGGGAGGGCTCTGGTTCCTGGGGGTGTCAGGAAGGGTCCGCTTGGCTCAGAGAACTCTCAGGAGTCGCAGAATTGGGAACAGCAGCAGCAGCAAGAGACAGAGGGGACTGGGAGTGGCCCCTCCTTGCCACCCTGACGTGCCACTCTCTCCATGGCTCCCGACAGGATGGGCTGACTCAGGCTCTGTGAGGGGAGGGGTAGCACCGATGGGTCCTTCTGCTTCCGCAGCCTCCTTCTTGCTCTGCCCGTTAGTTGGTCACTCCCACCCCTTTGTTCAGGGTCTCTCGAACTAGCCAATCCCTCCCATAATCTGCCACCTCTAAGCCCCGACTTGCAGGTCTCCTCCCAGGTGCCATTAGAGGCCACCAGTTCAGTGAAGGCCTTGAAGGGCCTTGTCCCTGGAGATGCCATTCCCACTGTGCAGTGGAGGCTCGCAGAGGCTAAAGGGGGAAGAAGAGGCCCCCCAGAGTCTAATGCTCCCAGACTCTTCCCACTGCCCCCCGCCCCATTCCCGAGGGCCCCACACTAGCCAGAAGGGTTGCTCCCCTGCCCCAACCCACTCACTGTCCTCCTTGCAGCAGATAGACACCTGGAGCCTCAAGCATTGGCCAGGACTCCCCGGAGCTGGCACTGCTGGGTGGTGGGAAATTGGGAGGAAGAAGTTAGCATGGGCTAGTTTGCATGCTTCAGAGTCACTTTAAAACCCTCCCAACTTCTCCTCTCTCCAATTCCCTGGAAAGCTTTTCCTTATTTTGGGGCTATATCTAGGTGCCCACTTGTATCCCTCCTCATGTCACCTTGCCCAGCTCCTCTTCCTTGCCCCATCTCTTTATCAGCTCACTCTAGATGTCCCCCTACCATGTCCTGGACCCTTGGCCGCTCCCCCCTCCGAGGCCTGGCCATCCTTTCGCTCCTTTCCCTGCCCTTCAGGCTCTCTGCCTTGACTGCTGGCAATGGCAGGTAGCCCCACTCCCCTCCCTGCCTTCCCCAGGAGGTGGCCAGGGTGCCCATCCTCACTCACAGATATAGTAGTAGGTCTCTCCAGGCAAGAACTCCATGCCAAGGGAGAAGGGCGTGAAGCGCTGAATCTTCTCTGGAAATCGAACAGGGCCAAAGGGAGCGAAGGGGTGGGAGCACTCCCAGCGCTTGAAGGCACCCGGCCCTTCAGCCCGGCAGGCCTTGTAGCCTGCCCAGTCCACTACGTATAATGCGAATGTCTCGGGGCCCTCAGGGGGCCCTGGACTCTCATAGTGTGGGCAGATGATGTCTAGGTAATCCTTGAAGCCCAGCTCCACCACGGCGTCTCCTCGAAGCAGCCTGCAGGCATAAGGTAGATGAGGGCAGAGGGGCTCCTTGGCACAGCACACCGGGGGCATGAGGGTCAGAGATACCCCTTCCCAATGGTCCCTGCCAGCCAGTCCCCCACCCACTGGAGCGGGAGCAGCTTGGGAAGGTCTTTGAGTTCCCCAGACTGACAACTCTTGAGAGACAAAGAGAGTGCCAGAAATGGATGAGGTAACATGCACAGTTTCAGAGAGGTTAAGGGACCGCAGGGCCTATAACCACGTGGCTCAAATGTGGGAAGGCACTCCCACACCCTAGCTTTTGTGTGGGAGCTGCCACCCCTCCCTAGCTCTAATGCCCAACACAAGGCCTTGGTGTAGTATCTGTGCTTGACAAATGTTAGGTGGATGGCTGCTGTGAAGAAGCTGGGGCACAGAGGCAAGGGGCACAGATCCGGGCCCACAGTGCAGTCAGCCTAGAGATGGAGACTGGGAACAGTATCCTCTTTAACTGATTCACAAAGAGGAAGGCTGCCTTTTTAAGATGTCAATTCAATGCCGAAAGAATGCCATAGTAAGAAAGAAAGAAAAAGAGTGGACGGTGGGAACCTCCTCTCCCCCTCCTTTTTTTTGCCAGGACAACAAAGTGCCAGACTTGGAGCCCCCTCCACATATCTCCCACTCTTTGGCCTCCTCAGGACTCCCTTCCACCTCTTGGGAGACCCTGGGGGAGCCAGTATGGGTGGGAGGACCTAGGACAGTCAACCCCTCCTGCATCAAGTAAAGCACAAACGACTCCTACCCCCATGCTCATCATACACAGAGCCCAACTTGACTTATGAAAGGCCCCCAACTCTCTCTCAATGGGTGGTCTCAAGACCACCTGCATCTGTAGTTGTGATTAGGAATGCAGATTCCTGCAGATTCCTGGGCTCAGCTCAGTCCCGCTGGAACACAAGCTGGGCCTCTGTTTAGTTCCATGGCATCCCTAGTGCCTGGAAAAGTGTCAGGCACAAGGAAAATGCTTAATAAATATTTGGGAATGGAATGAATGAGTCAGAAACCTCAGGGTTAGGGGGTAGAAACCTGAATTTTTAACCAATCTTCCAAGTCATTCAGAGGCACTGGTCTGGAACACAGAGAGGAATTCAGAGGTAGAAGACAACAGCTCTCACCATACAGCATTGGTATTGTAATGACCTGTTCTGAAGCCTGCTCACCCGGGGATCCTTCGGGATCCCAGAGGGCAGAGCCTAGGTCTTATTTCTAACCCCCAGCGCCCTAGCACAAGTCTGAGCACATGGTACATGCTTAATAAATGTTAGTGAGTGACCAAATGAACAGAGTCACAGATTGTTTTAAGTAGAAAATCAGGAAGGAAAACATGGAGAAAGCAGAGAGAGGCAAGGAGAATTGGGGAGGAGCATGGAAACAGGGAAAATACATACAGGTTCCAAAGCAGGCAGATGAGGAAACAGAAAATAGCCGTTTATATCTGTATAGCCTTTACCTCTTGGACACACATGACCTCAGTCTACCCGACTTCCCAGGGTACTAGACATTATTACCCCATTTTACAGATGAGATAACTGAGGTTAGGGAGGTCAGATGACTTGCCTAAAGGTGATTCAACTCTAGAAGGGCAGGGCCGAGACTGCACAGAAATAGAAGGACTAATAATGACTGAGATGAAAGCGTTCTAGAATGAGCTCAGGAGAAAGAGCGAGCGCCAAAGAGGAGGCCAAGCGAGCAGGAGAGTAACCCTCTTTCACAAGAGTAACCACCCCCTCCCCGGCGCCCCGCAAGTCCGCTCGCCCCAGCTTCGGCCGGAGGAACGCTGGGGATCCCCAAGACAGAAGCGAGGGGGGCGGGGCTCGGAGTGCAGGCTGAGGTTCCCCCAGCTCCCGGCTCTGAGACCCCACCGATTGCCTTCGGGACTGGGGTCCGCCGCTCGCCTCCAACGCGTGCGGGCGGGCATAGGGGACCCCAGGCGCGCCTCGCCCCTCCCTCCTCCCCCGCCGGCTCAAACAAAGGATCCCCGGCGCGCGGCCGGGTCCAGGCGGCGCCGCGCACAGAGCGAGTGTCGGGCGCGCGCCCGGCCCGGGAGCGTGCAGGCCCGGCTCGCCGCCCGCCGGTTTCGGCCCGGCTACCTGGGGTTACTGGAGTTCCAGTAGACCGCAAGGCGGAGGCCACAGCCCCCTCGCAGAGGGGAGCTGAGGAGCACGGCCCAGAGGACAGTCTGCAGCAGGGGCTGCAGCCGCATCGCCCCCTAGGTCTGGTGTGGTCTGGCCCGGCCCGTCCCGGTCCGCTTCGCAGTCGCGACGAGAAAGGTACAAAGTGCAGAGGAGGTTGGGGTGGGGTGCAGAGACTCACAGGCCACGCCCCTGGATAACTTTTCACCAATGGGGTCGCGTCTCCGCCTCTTCATTCAAAGCCAACTCTTGTTAACCTTCTGGGCGCCGCGGCGCTCTCCAGCTTCTGCAAGCTGTTGCTGAGGTTGGGCCCATTTCAAGGAGGCGGCGAGGAGGGACACAGTCCCCTATCTAGGAGTTG
The DNA here is from genome assembly GCF_023091745.1 of Budorcas taxicolor. Lineage (NCBI taxonomy): Eukaryota > Metazoa > Chordata > Mammalia > Artiodactyla > Bovidae > Budorcas > Budorcas taxicolor. Next base: position 15,963,784 of record NC_068912.1, read on the forward strand.
TTTTAGAGAGGTCTTGTCTTTCGTGCTTGTGTTAGTACAGGGTGCTTCCCTGGTGGCTCAGCGGTAAAGAATCCGCCTGCAGTGCGGGAGACGCGGGTTCGATCCCTAGGTTCGATCGCTAGGCACTTGGCGGGCTACAGTCCATGGGGGTCGCAAAGAATCGGACTGAGTGACTAAACAAAAACAATTAATATAGGGTATGTGTGTGTGTGTTCAGTTGCTCAGTCGTGTCTGACTCTTTGTGACCCCATGAACTGTAACCCGCCAGGTTCTTCTGTTCTTGGGATTATCTCGGCAAGAATACTGGAGTGGGTTGTCATTTCCTTCTCCAGGGGATCATCCCGACCCAGGGATTGAACCCGCGTCTCTTGCGTCTCCTGCATTGGCAAGTAGATTCTTTGCCACTGCACCGCCTGGAAAGCCATAATACAGGGTAGAAAGCCTTATTAAATCTTTGGAAGACTTAAATACGGGCCCACGCCTCTCACCCAGAAAGAGGCAAGTGAGGTGCGGGGCGAGGATCCATGAAGTTTATCCAGACATGTTAGGCACATTGCTCCTTTTTTTTTTTTTTGGACGTCTAGAGATACAGCGAGAGGAGGACAAATCGCCTCCCGGGGACCCCTCACCCCACCCTTTATAGAGCCTCAGGTGGCAAGCTTGATGCTTACCTTGGGATTGGCGCCTGTCCCTTTCCACCCCACACCTTCGTTCTGGGAGAACGAAGGCCACAGTCTCCAAGACGAAGTAATGAGGTGGTTGCGGGCCGGTACAAAGCATCTTTGTTCCCAAACCCTCAGGTGGGGTGGGGGAGGGGGGAGGCAGGTGTGCCGCCTCGGAATCGTGGGAGCCGCTGCCCCGCCCTGCCCCAGCTCCGGGGCTCTGAGAACACCAGCTGGTTCCCTTTTCCCCAGCCACTGGTCAGAGGGTGGGGAAGGCGAGTCCAACAGCTTGACGGATTTGTCAGTGGCCGCCGCTAAAGGGCCGCGCAGCGTTGGGGGCGAGAACTTGGCGATTGCGGGTGGTAGAGGTCATATAGCGTTCTTTGTGGTACTGGATTAAGCGGAGAGACATCACAGGCTAGGCAGAAACAAGCCGCGAGCATCCCAGGGATCTTCTCACCCAGCCTGGGACTCTCGCCCTCCCTATCCTGTCTTCGTCTGAGGCGGCAGCGTCTCCTGGCGGCCAGACCCGGAATCGCAACAGGGGAGACACTCCTTCCCAAAGCAAACTTTAAAGGCGTGCTCCCAAGACCTCGCTTTTATTGTAACTCAGCAGACAGGCTGTGCGCACTTCCTTCAGCTCCGTCCAGCTCCCAGACCCTCCCCAACCCCCAGATGCCGCGGCGTGGGCCAGTCCCCAGAGTGCTGTTTGACAGCAAGTGAAGATACCCGGTGCCTTAAGACTCCTGCTCCACAGCGTCCAGGCTCCGGCTCCTTCAGTCACCGTGGGGGGTTTCAGGGGTCAGGACTGCCTATTGGCGTCCTAAGTCCAGGCTGGAGGCAACAGAACCTCAGGAGAAGTTAGAGGTAGAGCGAGGACGCTGCTGGGGGCGGCGGCGCAGGCCTGGGATGTGGAAAGCGAAGAAAAAAGGTCAGAGGCGCTGTTTCCCCCTACCCATCCTCCGCCCCTCTCCTCTCCTCTCCTCTCCTACCTGGAGGGTACCACTGGGGGCGGGATTCCAGCTCCAGGGCCAGGCAGGTCACCAGAAGGGCGCCGGCCATGAGGGTCAGCAGGCAGTGGCTTTCTCGGGGGTGGGGGCTTGGTGGGCCCCTGTGACTGAGAGAGAGAAGGCCAGCTTGGGAGAGCATATCCTGTTGTTCACCTCTGACACACTGATGCTGGGGAGCACCAGCTTGAGAGGTGGCACCCTAGGTCACCTGTGTCTCCAAACAAACCTGTCACCATTAAAGATGCCACCGGGGTATGTGGCCTCAGGCACAGAGGGCGTCTTGCCACCAGCACCACAGCCCTGGGTGGGGGGAGAGGCTGTGCCCTTCTCTCCCCCCACGGTTACCTTTGGGCGCCTCACCACCGGGTCAGCGGGCAGAGGGCGGGTGGGGGGATTGGGTCGGTCTGCCAGCTCAGCCTGAACAGAGAGAGGGGCAGTGGCTATGAGAGCACAGCCAGGGGCAGTGGACATGCGATGGGTCTCCCCAAGGGTTCAGATCAACATGCAAAGTCAGCCAGGGGGGCAGGAGAGAACTGGGGCATGCGCATGGGGCTTGAGCGCATGCCTGGAGAGGCCTCAGGGGAGAAAGGTGGGGGTCACTGGGGGTGTCCCTGGCCAACTGCAGTCCCGCCACTGACCACTAGATGGTGGTAGAAACCAAGGCAGGAGGCTCACCCTTTGCTGCTTCTGGGGCTCTGAGGGCTGAGGGCACCCTGGTCCCCTAATGACGAGTGCTACTGGCAGGGAACAGGAATGAGAGCTGCGGTTGGGCACCAAGCCTCCCACCTGCCCTGGGCCAGGGCTGGGCCTGGCCCAGATTTACCTGGAGTCTCTTGGGCACAGGGTCAGGAGGCAGCGGCCTGGAAGGAGGGGCCGGGAAGCCAAGAGCACTAGCCTGCTGAGAGAGCAGGAGGAGCAGACAGGCAGGGGACGGGGGAGGGAGCAGAAAGACAGATGTGGGCAGAGAGGTGTTAGTGCTCAGGGATGGGCAGCCAGGGCCCCAGGGGCAGTGGGGGCTGTGCATGCATGCGGTTATTTAGTTGCATGCAGAGGGGGTGACAAGTGGTGGGGTAGGCATGCAGACCACCTCCACACACGCACTCCTGTCATCAGATCCAGGGGGCTCAGGGCAGAGGCACTCACCAGCCCTTCTACACTTGGTGACCAGGGCCTCATCAGGTCCTGGCACACTGAAGACCACTCTGAGCACCCCCTCATGCCCTCCTGGGGCGCCACTGCTGGGAGCACAGGTAGACCCGCCTTTGAAAGCCACTGGCTTGGCCAGCTCACAGAGCTCAGTGCTCCTAGGTGATTGGCCCTCCCAGTCCAGACTGGACTTTGCTTCTCAGCCTGCAGCAGGGGAGGTGGCGGGAGGGCTGGCCCTGACTCCAGTGACTGACTCCTGGGCGATGCAAGTCTTATCTCTGAGTCCAGAGCTTTGGACACCCCCACCCCAGGGCCCAAGCTGGATTCCTGGCTGGGTCGGGGCCCCCTCTGCTCTGGCATACAGACTTACCTTGGCACCCGGCATCACCAGGGCCCTCTGTGGGGGTCCTGGGCGTTCTGGGGGACCAGACTGGGCTGCCCTGAGCATGGAGAAAGGCAAGGAGGACGAGGGCTCAGCCTCAGACCATTTTGTGCCCATAGGCAGCCCTGGAGTGGGGTTAATTCTTTGTGGCCCCTTGAAGCATAGTTTAGGCCAAATCAGAGGTGAGGAGGGGAAGCTGATCAGCCTGAGGGAGGGCCCCACTTATCCAGCCCTGGGGCTCCTGGAGAGAAATGGTCCTAGCAGCGCAGTTGCCCCACCTGGGTCTACACGTGAGGTGGAGTTATGGGGCACAAGTAGGGAAGGGGGTGTATGGGGTGTGGTCTGGGGGCTGCCCAGGGGGTGGGGGCAGGGCTCCAGAGCTGTTGTCCTTAACAGAAATGTTGAGAGAGTTGGGAACAGGGAGGCTGGTACCTGTATTGGCAGCTGGGTCCTTTGAGCTGGCAGAGTCGTTGGCGCAGGCGGGCACGGTGCCAGTAGCTGGCACCAAGGAGCACCAGGACCAGCAACAACAGAAGGCTGAGGGGCAGCCCTGTGGTCAGGGAGCTGGTTGCTGTGGGTGAGGTCAGGTGATCAGCGAAGGTGAAAGGGTCAGGGGTCACAGGGAGTCAAGGAACCAGCAGTGAAGGGATCAGGAAAAGAGGGGCAATGAAGGATGCCCTCTCAGCTGCCCCTGCCCCCCGGCCCCGCTACCTCTGACGTGGGTGGTGCAGTCTGGGGGTGCCCAGCCCTCCTCACAGTGGCAGCGTCTGTTGCTGTCGCAGACCTAGGGTGCACAGGTTGGACAGTGAGGAGCTGGGCCCTCTGGGGCAGTGTTTCCCTGTCCCCAGCTTTTCAGGATCTCGGATGTCCTGTCTTCTCCCAGCACAGCTGGGAGGTGTGCTGAGGATGAGGGGGTGGAAGGTGCCACCGCTCTGGAGAGAGGGACTCTATTGGCGCCAGCGGTGGAGGAAGTTACACTGAACTCACACTGTGAGTGCCTTCTATCTGCTGGCCACTGTGCCAGAAGCTAGGGTACTCATCTCGTGTGCCTCAGGAAGTAGGTACTACTATTATGCCCGTTAGATGAGGAAACTGAGCTCAGAGAGGTGAATAACCTGCCCGCGTCCCACAGTTAAGACATGCTAGAGCAAGGATTAGAACCCAGGTGTGTCTGTTTGCAAAGCCCACTATTATTTTCCTTCCCAGAGGCTCCCTGCTCCCCCTTCATCTCCCCCCATGCCAGCTCACCCCATGCCCGTGGCATCTCCTTCGACATTCCTGTGCTCCCAGGACCTCTACTGGCTGGCACTGCTGCTCAACACACACCTGCCCAGTGGGGAGAGAAGAGCAAAGATCACCCTCTCACACGCTTTACTGGCACTGGGAGGCTGAGGTCCACCACGCTTTTACATGGGGACACCAAGGCTCACAGGACCACAGGACTCTGCTCCATCTGAAGTGAGAATCTGAACTCCCCTCAGAGACTGCACCGTTTGCACTGGTGGTTAATGAGGCCTGGGCACTGCTCACAGCAGTTCAGACATCCCTCCCCACCTGGCCCTGCCCACCGAGGCTGCTCACCAGGCCGGGGCCACAGGCTGTGCCAGGCAGAGTCAAGAGGGGCTGGGCCACGTCGTTGCCCAGGTCCAGGTGTACCCAGCTGCAGTTCAACTTCAGCTGGGTCCCGTTGGCTGCTAGCATCTCCCAGCGATGATCCCGGGCTGAGCCTAGCAGAGGCTGGGCCCTCCCACCCTGGCACTGGAGTTGCCCACACACGGCATCTCTGGGGTGAGGGAGGAGGTGCAGGGTCAGTGTGGTGGAGCCAAGATGCCCACAGACCTAGAGGAGGAGCCAGGTTCCCTCACTTACCGAGGGGCACAGGACACATAACTGCCATCAGCATTGCGCCCGCAGCTCCCAAAGGCGTCCCCTCTGGTATTGGCAGTAAGGAGGCAGAGTGGTGCGGCGGGCGTGGCCCCAGGCCCCCAGAGAGCCCGGCACTGCTGGGCGTAGGAGGCACAACGTCCTTGCATGCACACAGCCTGTCCTCCAGCACAGGGCTCACCGTCCCCCATGCTGACATCCGGGGGGCACTGGGAGCTGTCTCCTGGGCAGAACTCGGGCAAGTCACAGTCACCTCTGGTGGGGCGACACTTCCAGCCAGCTGGACGCAGCTGTGGAGGGTGGGTGCATGTCAGTGTGGGGGTGGGGCAGATCCAGCCAGGCCCTGGGAGTTAGGGTGACCTTTTCCACCCTGGCCCCTGGCAGGTGGGCTCTGGGTGGCCGGTCCAGTCTGTGCCCACCTGGCAACTGTGACAGCAGAGTCCATCAGATGCACACTGGGCCCCTGGCCTCAGCTGGCAGGTGAAGTAGTCACAGCAGGGATCAGTGCAGTCCTGTAGGGAAGGGCACCGACGGCCAGGCATCAGAGCGGGCTGGGCCCGGGACCCCACTCCAACTGCCTCCTGGAGCCTGAACCCTAGGCATTTGCACAGCAGATGAGAGCTGGAGCCCCACAGTCTGCCTGCTGCCCCCCAGACAGGCAGGCGGGGAGAGGGGCTCTGGGGGCCGGAGACAGCCGATGAGCCAGGGTGAGGGCACAGAGGTGCAGGGGCAAGGCTCTGGGGGAGGGGCTTACACCTGGGAAGCCACAGTCACACTGCTCGCCGGGCTCCACCAACATATTTCCGCAGACACTGGCCATAGAAGGCAGACCGGACAGCCGTTCAAAGAGGCAGCTGCCCATCCCACCCAGGAGGGCTTTTTCCAGGGCCTGTCGGCTGCAGTTGCTGAAGTTCAAGCCTGGCAGGAAGCTGGGGATGACAGCAAGGAGGTTGGGGCTTCGGACCTGCCTCTGCCCCCTTCTCTCTCCATCCTGCAGTTACTCACTCTGTAGAGGCCTCCATGATGCAGCTCTTGGCTGGGGCTGGACCCGGACAGGGGCAGCTGTTCCCAGGGGAGTCATGGCCCAGGCCCAGGCTGTGTCCCAGCTCGTGGGCTATTGAGGAGGCGACTCCCAGGATGCTCGTGGAGTGGTCCTGTCATTGGGGAGGGGATAGCCCAGGTCGAGCACCAGCCTGATTGCTCCTGTTCTCTTTTCATCTGACCTCTTGGGCCCTGAGCAGGTCCCGCCTCCCTCCTTAAGTGCTTCTAAACCAGGAGAGCCCAGGCCTGGGTGGTAGGAAACCTGGGCTCTAGCTCAGCTCTGTTCCCCATATCTCACACTGTATGGCCCTGGGAGAGTACCACTGTCCTCTGGGCCTCAGCTGTCTCCCCCGCCCCCAAGAAATGGGCAGAGCTTCTAGGTGAAGACATGATGAGCTGGCCACAGGCGAGGGGCACCTTTCATGTACCCCTGCCCTCTATACCCTCAGCTTGGGGCTGGCAACTTTGCTGGGGGTTTCCATGAATATATGGCACCACAGCTGGCAGGACCTGGATGGGGAACAGGGAGGAGATGTAGCCATAGCTCACCATGTTCACGCCTCCTGAAAACTCAGGAGAACAGATGGAGTTCTGAATGGCCATGCCCACCATGGGCCCAGAGAATGAAGTGGCACTGTGGGATTGAGAGGTCAAAGGTTAGGGCTTCAAAGTAAAAGTGGCCAGAGCGTCAGGCCCTCAGGGAGGGAGTTGGGGTGTGAAATTGGCCAGGCCAAGGCAGAGCCAGACCCTGCTGGCTGATCCTGGGGGAGGCCTTACGTCACCAGCTGGGCGCTGTCGTGGGGCAACCGAGGCAGCAGGTTTGTCCGGCGCCAGTGGAGGAAGCTGTCTAGTGTGAGACCTGGGTGCTGGCTTATTTCTATCAGGTTGTGCTGGGTCCAGGCCTCCAGGCCCACCAGTGCCACCCGGACATTCATAGGCCTGAAGAACTGAAGGAGAACTAGGACTCAGGAGAGGGGTTCCCAAGGTTGGGGGCCATAACGATGCTGTCAGGCCTGACACTCACTGTGTCCAGGAGGAGGGCCACTTCCAGGGTGCGGTTCAGGAGGCTCTGGAAGCCCCGGTGCCTCTGGACCTGCGGGTCAAGAAAGGTAGCCAGGAAAGGTAGCACGGCTGGCAGAGGCCAGGGGAGGGCAGCCAGGGGCCGGCCAGCTCACCTCGGCATGGTCAGCCACAATCACCAGCTCAACAATCTTGGTCTCTGTCACCACATCCCGCCTCCACTGTGGACAAGAGGAAGGAGCATCAGGCACACCCACCAGTCACCACCCGCAGCCACGCCCACCTGGCCAGGCTGTGTCCCCACCCACCCTGTGTGGTCAGAGCGAAGAGAGTGAAGAGTCCATTTTACAGAGGACCACTGAGAGCCTGGGAGGCCGGGGACTTGCCCAAGTGGACTAAGAATAGGTTGTGAAGCTGGGAGTAGAGCCCTGGTTTTCTGGCTTCAAATTCAGTGCTTTTTCCAAATTAGGAAAAAAAAAAAAATAGCTGACACCATGAAATACTTAACATATGCCAGACAGATTGGAGTTCTAAGCATTTACATACATATATATATGTATGTAGATTCATTTAATTTTCACGGTAATCCTATAAGGTAAGTAGTTCCATTATCCCCATTGAATAAAGTGGGTTCTTATTGCTTGATGATCAGTAACTATGTATTTGATATCCAAGTGAGAGCTCTGCATTTGGATCATAAGATAGATGAAGGGTTTGAGTCAAGTGCCTGCATCCAAATCCTGGAAATACCATGTATTAGTTGAATGGCCTTGACCAAGTCACTTAACCTCTTAGAGCCAGTTTTCTCACTAAAACAGAGCTATGAATAGCACCTATCCCCCAGGGTTGCTGGGGTGACTGAAGGAGTTAATGTTTACAAAGTGCCTGGTACTGCGAAATCACTCCATGAACAGGAACTGTCGTTCCTATGAGCCAATAGTTCTAAGGGCCAGGGGGCCAACCCCGGGAACAACAGAAGCTCAGCCCTCCTGCCTTCCCTCCTCACCCGGCGAGTGTGACGTGGTCCCAGGGGGTGCTCCGGTAGAGCCTGAGTGAGCACAGATGTAGGCCAGCTCAGGGCACAAGTGTGGCGTGGCAGGAGGAGGTCTTGGATCCGGGAGATAACTGGGGGACCCTGAAGGTCCCCGGGCCCCAGCTCCACAGAGTAGCTTCTTTCTGGGGACAGGATCACTACGCCCCTAAGCAAAGATGTAGGAAGTCAGAAGGCTTACTGACTCCATGCCTCGTTTACCCTCACTCTCTCCACCTTCACGGAATCGACCCCTTGTACCTGAGCCCGGAGCAGGTGCAGAGAGAGACCCAGGAGTGCGCGTGGCCACGTACTCTCCCCTCGTAGCAGCAGTTCTCCTACAGCAGAGAAACATGAGCGCCAGCCTGAAGGCCAGGCCAGATCTGAGCCAGGAGGCTGGCTTGTTGGTGAGGATATGCAGTGTCTTCCCATCGTCTAGGGATGGCACCTTCCAGTTGCCCCTTCCCTTATCCCCTTGGGCCAGAAACAGGGCACAAGATGGCCTGACTCACCAGAGTATGGCCCTCACTGACCACTCGGGTGCCATCAGGCTGGTACCACACCAGGGTTGGGCGCCCTGAGACTAGCTCCCTGCGGAATGAAGAAAAAGGAGGGCAGGGTCAGCTGCCTTTCAGGGTGGTGCAGTGACAGCTTGAGGCCTGGAGGTGGTAGAGGGGCAGCTGGGGGCCAGGCAATCCCCCTGACCTTCCTGCTTCCCCTCAAGTAGCAGAATATGGTGGTTGGGCCATAGACTGGCTACAAACCCAGGCTATCTGGGTTCCAATCTAGTTTTTAGCACCCACCAGCTGTGTGACCTTGGGGGAGTTATTTAACCTCTCTGTGCCTTGACTTCTTCATCTCTGAGGCGAATAATAATACAAATAGTATCTACTTTATAGAGGTTGTTACGAAGATTTAGTGAGTTCAGGCTCTTAGTACCTAAGTACCACAACGTAGTACCACATCATAGATGCTATATGAGTTGTTAGTAGTGTTATTAGTACGTTACTGCTATCATTATTACCTATTCTGCAGCAGCTCCAGGATATGACTCTCACCATCCAATTCCAGTTTGATCCGCAAAGCCTCAGGCAGACTGGTCTGTGGGCACCAGAGGGCATGTCACCTCCCTGGCCCTGTCTGTAACTCCTATCTTCTCTAACCAGAAAACCTCAGGCCCTTAGGAGAGCACCGACGATTAGATCATTGGTGGGGGGATCCCGAGGGAGGGGCCAGGAAGCCCTGCCTGGCCTGGGGCATTGTTCTGGGGGGTTGTGTGGGGAGGTCAAGGAAGGTATCTGAGCCGCCCCTTCTCGGCTTCCTGCCCAGAGAGGAAGCATCATGGAGGGCCCAGTGCAGGCCCCAGCCCTTCCTCTGACTCAGCTTTAGAATTGGGAGGGGAGGGTATCTAGCGGGGCCCGACCCTCTCCAAGTCCCCCCACTGAGAGAACCAGCAACATGAGACCAAGAGATCAGGTTTGGCCTCAGTGGAGATGGACGGCTTGGGTGGGGCTGAGGCAGACAGATGTGTGTGTAGATGCGAGGGGGTGGATAAGTGAAGCCAGGTGCTGAGGTGTACAGGGAGTGGCGGCAGACCTGGGATGGCCATGCTGCTGTGGAGTCCACTCACCCGCTCTCAGCCTGTCTCTGCCTGGAGACACCTGATTACTCAGGGTGGTGAGGGGGTGCGAATGTATTGCTTTGAGGGGAGAGAGAGGCTCACCTGAAGCGCTTGTGCTAGGCTGAACGTGAGGTTGTCCTGAAGGATCTGGGGCTCCAGAGGTCCATTCTGGGCCCTCTCTGGCCTTGCCTGCGTCTCCTCAGTGACACCTGCAGGGTTCCCAGGACACCCCAAAAGAGTGCTGAGAGAATCAGCGCCAGGGCTGGAGGTGGCTGCTGCCCTCTGACCCACCTGGCTCCCAACCCATCAAGGCTCTTTTCTGCCTGAAGGACTCCTACATTGCATTCTGGGACTTAAAGGAGAATACTGGAGGGTGTGGGCCTCTCTCCAGTTTCTCCCTTTCATCCCACCAACCCATCCACAAGTCCCCAGAGAAAGAAGTTCAGCTTGCCCAGCCTGTTGTCCTTCCCTGTCCCCCTCAGACCAATCCCAGGTTCTCACAGGGACCCTCCCCCTGTTCCCACTCCCTCCCAACCCCCTTCTCCCCTGGAACGCCCCCTCTCAGGACTGGGCGAAGCCTTGTGGCCCAGTGCCCACTCACCCTCCCTTTCCTCACATCAGAGATGCCGGGAACGCCCATTTCTGGGTGAGCATTGCAAACACCCCCCTCCCTAAACACCCCTCATGCCCAGTTAGGCACACCCGCTCCTCACAGCCTCCGCTTCCTCCCGGAGTCCGCCCCCCGCCCCCAGTAGCCCGCTCTCCTCCGGACACTCCACCCCCGCCTGCCCTCTCGGCCCCCAGCCCAAGACAGCAGCGGGAAGTGAAAGTTCCAAGGAGGAGTTGGTGTCCCAGCCTCTTTCCTGGCCAATTCTCCCATTCCTGGCTCCTCCCGGGCCCCCTCCCGCTCTGCGAGCTTTCTGGTGGGATCAGCACCAGGGTGAGGGGTGCCAGCGTCTCAGGCCTGGGATGAGGGGCCAGGAAGTATCCTCTTCGCCAAACCCTAGGAGCCGTGCCTACTCGGGGCCCTGGCACCGGGTGGAACGATCAGCTAGGCCCCAGAGGAGCGAAGACGTCAGTCCCGGGGAGCAGAGCCCCACTATCGCGATCCTGAGGGGGTGCTGGGCGAGGCCCCGCGGTGCCCGGTCCGGGAGCCTGAAAGTGTCCGCGGGGACCCTGCAGAGGATGACCGGCCCGGGGGCGCCTGCATCCCTCCACCTTCCCTCCCCACTCCATCGCCCCGTCGCCAGGTCCTCGGCCCAGAACATCAGAGGGCAGGCTGTGCTTTGGATGGGGTCTCTCGGGGTCTCCGGCCGACCCCAGGACCCCAGGGCCTCCCGACTTCCCGCGCGTCCTCCCAGGGCGACCCCCGGCCCACTTCTGGCCAGGTACTCACCTATATCTGGGAGCGGCCGGGAGGGCAATGGGCTGCCCGCGCCCAGGAGCCCCAGGGCCCAGAGCAGCGCCAGGCGCATGGCAGCGCCGCCCGGGGCCGGGCGAGGGCAGCAGGTGCTGGGCCGGGCGCCGAGGAGCCGCGGCTGCCGGGTCGGCTTCTCGCACCTCGCAGCCAGGCGCAGCCACAGGCCCCTCCCAAGCTCCTCCCACCTCGCCCAGAGCCCGGCCCCGCCCCGAAGCCCCGCCCCTGGAAAGGCTCCACCCCCACATTGCGCCGGGTCCGAAAGAAGCGTGGATCCAGCCCTTGACCGCGACTGCCGCACTGCTCACCCTGCTCTGCACAGCCACTTCAGGCTGCTGTGCAGGATGGGAGCTGAGGCCCGGCTCCACCGGCTTAAGAGTCGCGCCTCCACCCGGCCCTGGGTCAGGACGCCTTCGTAGCAGCTTCACTGCCCTCCGTTCTCACGACCGCAGCCGGGTTCTGCCGGATCAGGTGGGCTGGTTCTCCCTACTGCCCAGCTCACCCTCCGGTACCGGACGCCTGAGAAGCGCGGGCAGCAGGAGTGTAATAAAGGATTTTATTAAACAGGAAGCAGCGGATGGGGGAGCGAGCAAGACGCCCCTTCACTCCGCGTAGGTAGCATCATCGTTGCTGTCGCTGTAGGCGGAGGAGGAGAGCTCCTCGCGGGGTGTGCAGACCGGGCACCGCTGCCGCATGTCATTCCAGCACGAGCGGCAGTACACTGCCTCGCAGTTCGGTGTAGGGCACAGGTAGGATTCGGGCGTCTCGGGTGCTTGGCACACCAAGCATCGCCGGCGCAGCCAGGGGCGCAAGAGCGGGCAGCGGCGGTGCAGGATGTCAACCAGATGGCGGCGCTGTTGAGAGACGGGGCGGGTTTAGAGCCGGTTGGGGAGCAGGCGAGAAAGATGGGGAGCTGCAGAGCAGCGCTTCTTTTTGGAGAAGCGCTTATTATCTGAAGTCTCAAAACCTGACTATGCCCATATGTTGGAGGAAGCTGGATTTGGCAAAGAAGAGCCCTGGAGGGCAAGGGTTCTATGGAAGTCGGTCCTGGAGAGCCTCCCTCACTTCGTGGTGGAGAGTCAGAAGATGCAGCCGGTAATAGCAACAACCATCATCACATGTACTCTCCCGTAAATCGTAAATCGTCTTATTTGATTCTCACCGTGAGGCTGAGAAGCGAGTAGGGCAGATAAGACTATCACTACTGTGTTTCCCTACTTTACAGATGAGAAAGCTGAATCTCATAAATGTTAAATGACTTTCCCAAAGGCACAGACTGAACAGTAAAACCTGTCTGGATCTAGGTACCCTGATTCCAAATCACAAGCCTGGCTCATTATGCTCCCTCTGTCTCCCAGCCTCTCTCCACACGTTTTCCAGGAATTCTCAGGCCACCTTATCTGGTCACTCTTTGCTCAAGAAACTCCAGGGGCCCCACTGCCTGCCAAGCAAAGGCAGGACTCCTGGCCTTGGCCTTCTGAGCCTTCCACAGTCTGGTCCCTTTCTAGCCTCTGCTCCAGCTTACCTCTCCCTGAATTTTACATGTTCTGTGCCAGTTTCTCCTTAGACTTCAAGCCCTGGCACTTGGTTGGCATTTCCTTTGGACTCTGAATCCTTGCACATTCTGCTTCCTCAACTGGGAATGAATGCCCTTCACATTTCCATCTGCCCATCAAAATCCAGTTAACTCCATGATCTGGTCATGGAATCACTTTATGTTCATTTTGAGTGAGTTTCTTGGGAGATCTGGATCAAGACGATAGACTAGAAGGACATGGAGCTCACCTCCTCCCATAGTATCAGTATGTTCATCAGACATTCATCCAGCCTCTACTGCATGTCATGGGAGCTGGGGAGGTCTAGGAGCTTCCCTGGTGGCTCAGAGGGTAAAGTGTCTGCCTGCAATGCAGGAGACCTGGGTTTGATCCCTGGGTCAGGAAGATCCCCTGGAGAAGGAAATGGCAACCCGCTCCAGTACTCTTGCCTGGAAAATCCCATGGACAGAGAAGCCTGGCAGACTATAGTCCATGGGATCGCAAAGAGTCGGACATGACTGAGTGACTTCACTTTCACTTTCAGGAGCTGGAGGAAAAATGTAAGCAAACATGGTCTGTGACTTTTATGAGTTTTTTAGGGCAGATTAAATAAGAGTGGCTGCTCCTTGTGTTTTTAAATGATATTGGGCCCCGTACTAAGAAACTGTAAGTAACTTAATTCAATTCAAACAATAACTATGTAAGGCAGATCTCTTTGCAGCTGAAAAAACTGATGGCTTGGAGAGGTGATCATTTTCACACGATGACAACTAACACATATATAGAACTTGCTCTGTACCTGCACTGTGATTAAATGAAACTCATTTAATCCTTAACTGCAAAAGATGGAGTAGTAAAGTCCATTTTACAGAAGGGAAAACCGAGGCTCAGCATTTAAATCAGTGGTCAAGAGCACACAATTGTCGCAGTGGTCCAGTGGTCCAGTGGTCCAGTGGCTAAGACTCCAAATGCAGGAGGCCTGGGTTCCATCCCTGGTCAGGGAACTAGTTCCCACCACTGCAACTGAGAGTTCACACACCGCAGCTCAAGATGCTGCATGCCGCAACTAAGACCTGTCACAGCCAAATAAGTAAATATCCTTTTTAAAAAACGACATCTTTACATTAAAAAAATAAGCTCTCTGGCACCAGACCCTCACACCCGACCACCACTCTATTACTGATCTCTAGTGAGCAGGCCTCATAGATTTGTTCAACCTCCCCATTCTGCAGAGGGAAAAACTGAGGTCCAGTGGAGACCATAGCCAAGGTTACAAAGCTTACTGAGGGCATGTGGACTGGAGCCTGGGTCTGCTGACAGTGTGCCCTTTCTGTATACCACATGCCTCTTCATGAGGCCTCCCCGATCCCCAGCCCACCTGAGTCCCCTCACCTGTGTCACCTCCTCACACCCGCCACACCCCTCCACCCCTCTGCTGGAACTGCACTGAACTTCTAATCTGAAATCCTCTCAGAAGAACCTGTGGCTTTCCCTTGTGCCCCTTGTTTCTGATGAACCTGTCTTGCTTTTCTTTGACCCAACTATATCAAATCTGATTCCTCCTTTTTGCCTGCTTCCCTATGGTCCAGGTGGCTCAGTTGGTAAAGAATCCACCTGCAATGCAGGAGACCCCGGTTCGATTCCTGGGTCAGGAAAATTCCCTGGAGAAGGGGTAGTTTACCCAATCCAGTATTCTTGGACTTCCCTGGTGGCTCAGATAGTAAAGAATCCGCCTGCAATGGAGGAGACCTGGATTTGATCCCTGGGTTGGGAAGATCCCCTGGAGGAGGGCATGGCAACCCATTCCAGTATTCTTGCCTGGAGAATTCCATGTATAGAGCAGCCTGGCAGGTTACAGTCCATGGGGTTGCAAAGAGTCGGACATGGCTGAGCGACTAAGTACATCACAGCCCTATGGTCCACTTAGGATCTCAGGCTGGGCTGAATACTGGGTGCAGATATGGACACAGCCTTGACCTCCAGGCACTGGATGACCAAGCCCTTTGCATGCATCACATGAGAACTCACTGAGTGTCAGTAGACTTGGGACCTTGGTAGAGACTGGATGGACTAAGGGGAGATGCCCCCGCTCCACTCCAGTTCCTAGACCCAGAGGTGCAGGCCTGGACTTACTGGAGCCCTCTGCTGTCTTGCCCGCCTCACAATGGTAGCCCTCCTCAGCTGGGTGAAGGCTGCTCTCTTCCTCAAGAGATCATTGTAGAGGAACAGGATCCGCTTCTTCTCTCGCTGGGGCCAAGGAGACAGAACAGAGGAGGAAGACATCCCCCAAGGTGGGGCTGATGGGGAGCTGGGTGCAGGGTGGTGTGTGCACACCTGAGGGTGGAGAGGCTGGGGGCACACCTTGGGGAAGTAGAAGGCTGCGATGACCCTCCGGAGCCGGTAGCCGAAAGCCTGGAGCAGGCAGAGGCATGTTAGGAGGCCACTCGGTAGAGCTGCTTTCAAATAGGCCCTGGTGCTCAGGGGCACGGGCTGGGGCAGGCAGGCTGCGGGAGGAGCCAGGCCTGTCAGGGGCACGGCCCGGTCCGGCTGGCCGCAACTCTGCATTGAACTCCCCATGTTCATGGGATGTGGGTTAGGTCTCTGATTACCCTGTTATCTTCTTGCCTGCTCCTCACCCTGCAGAGCTGTGTTGTCAGTATTGTAGCCATTAGGCCCAGGAAGCTATTTGTTCAACATGGCACAGATGGAGAAATTTTCCATCGTGACAGAAAGTTCTACTGAACGGCATTGCTCCAGAGGGCTGGGACCTTGGGGGACCCTCTGGACTCATCTGACCCAAACCTGTCATTCTCCAATCCTTCAAGCTTGACCTGATGTTTCCTACTCTGATTCTCTAATGCAAACACACCGACCCCCTTTTCACCATAGCCAAGGCCCAGTCCCCTAATTCTTTGTCTTGGAAACACCCTGCCTGCTTCCTCTCCCCGGCCCCCAGCCTTCAATTCCTCTGATCCAAACTTTCAGCATCACTCACGCATGTTGTTTGAGTCCACCACCATCTCGGAAGAGGTGTTCAGGGCTCCGATGGTATTCCGAAGAAGCCGGGCAAGCATGGAGTCTCCCCCGACTTTCACTTCCAGTTTATGACTGCCTGATGCCAGGATAGGGGTTGTGGTGTGTGTGGGGAGTAGGGGAGTCAGGAGAGAGTTGGAGTTAAGGAGATGGGGCAGGATGGAGACTGGGTGGAGGGGAGAGGTCAAGGTATAGCAATACTCCTCAACTGCACAGGACTTTCCATCCCTTCACTGATTACTAATGCCTCCTTTTGACAGATACAAAGGGGAGTGGCAACTGAGGCTCCCAGTGACAGCTGTCAAGTTGCAGGGCTGATATTTGACCCTAAGGTGGGCAGGTAGGGGCTGAGAAGCAGAAGGAAATGACAGAACTGGGGACTTCCTTTGTGGTCCAGTGGTTAAGAGTCTGCCTTCCAGTGCAGGGTTCCATCCCTGGCTGGGGACCTAGGTGCCCACATGCCGTGAAGTAACTAAGCCTGAGAGCCACAGCTACTAAGCCCGTGCTCTGGAAGCCCTGCGGCACAACTAGACAGAAGCCCATGAGCCACAACCAAGACCTAAGCAGCCAAATATAATAAACTTTTTAAAAATTGGAAGAATTGGGGTGGGGTGGCTGCACAAGGGTGGGAGTTCTCCAGGGGGTTGTCTCCTTGGGCCTGGAGCCTGGAGTGGGGGCTGGGCTCACTGCGGAAGGAGTACTGCACGAAGGAGTGGTGGCGGATAGTGTCGAAGATGGAGTAGAGAGCCCAGTCCAGGCCGCAGAGCAGCAGCAGCAGCAGCAGCACGGGCAGTGTCTCCACGAGCTCCCTTAACTGCCCAGGGAGCAGGAGGGGCGGAGCTGGGCAGTGCCACTGGTCCAGGCCTGGAGCCTCCTCTGAGCCCCCTCTGCCCTCCACCCCTCAGATCCCTGCCTCTAGTAGGATCTGGGGTCCTGCCCTCCGTGCCATCCTCACCACATTTCTCATTTCTGCGGCCTGGATCGTGGGGTCCCAAGGGAAGATGACGGTTTTCTTCTCGGCTTTGCGGAGTGGCAGCAGCGTCTGCTTGCCCTGGGAAAAATGTCCCCATGGTGAGAAACACTGAGCACCCTCTCCTCTTCCCTTCTGCCCTCCTGGAGCAGGAAGCCACCCAGGGAACAGGACAGGGCACTCCTGGGCAAGGCTGCACACACTCACTAGCTTCTTCCTGCGTTCATCAATCTGACAGAAGTAGGTGCTGATATAGACGTTGTCGAAGCGGATGTCCCCGTTATAGCTGTCCATGTAGGAGAAGCACCTGCGGATGAGGGTGTCTCCATTGCCTCCAGGTATACCCACCCTCAACCACGGGCTTCCCTGCTGTGGTCAGTCAGCCGACCACCCAGCATGCACCAAGCACCGTCTATGTCCTCGGAGAAGAAAGCCCTGCCCTGCCCTCCAGCAGCCCCACAGTCCAGTGAAAACCATGCACGCACATTCTGCTGAGACACAACAGAGGTGAGGAGGGGAGGGGAGTGTGTGTAAGTGCATGTGTGTGCCTGGGAGTCTAGGGGAAGCCTTCCCAGGCACGGAACTTTCAGAAAGAATATCAAGCAGAGGAAACATTAGGAGCAAAGGAGGGAGACAAGGAAAATCCCTCAAGGATGCAGAAATCGCCCGATCCACTGACTCCCATGTCCACCTCGCACGCCCCGGCCTCTTGGCTGGGCCCTCAAAACATCTCCTGGGAGCTCGCTTGAAGCAAAACTCATTTCAGCCATCATTTCCCTTCTCCTCTGATACACCCCTGAGTAAAGCGATGTTTTCTGTGTGAGCGTGTGTGCACACGCAAACGTAGCTTTTCTGTGTGTCTCTCAAAGTCCCACATAATGCTTCAGTTTCCTGAGGAAAAATGTTAATTGTTGGAAATGTGTTTAAAACTGTAAAAGTACATTAAATAAGCTCTGTAAACTGTGAAACAGGATTTCCAATGCTATTGGTTCTGGGACCCTGTAAAAATCCACATCTTTGCCTTTCAGATAGAAATGTCTGTAAGTGCAAAGAAAGACTGTGAGCGCCCCCTTGTGGGGAGCCCTACCACTGCTGGGTCTGGGCCTGCGGAGCCGGGCCTCTGCCCCTCCCCAGCTCAGACCCTTCAGTGAGTGACCTCACCCAGGTTGAAAGCCTGGAAGTGGCTTTTGACTCTGTACCTCCTTCCTTCCCTCCGCAAGCTGGCTCTGCACCTTCCCCCACCTCCCTCCATTTCAGGCCAACTTCCTGCCACGCCCCCCACCCCCACCTCCGTTCCAGCCTGGCTCCCTAACCTCTGACCCACCTTGGCCTCCCTGCCTCCAGGCTGCTCCAGTACAGCCTGCAACCTTGCCACTGGGGGGCAGTTCAGAGCCCTCCTGCAAGGATTTCCAGACTGTTCTGACTATGCCGGGTCCTCAACCACAGCCTCTGCCTTCCACATCCCATAAATGCTGGATTCCTGACCCAAGAGAATACTTTCCCGCTTCTTGGCTGTGGCTCCCCATCTGCAGCCTTTTGAAGCTCAGTTATGGCCCTTTCAGCGGCACTTCCTCAGTTCCCATATCTGTCCATCGTACAGCCTTTGAATCATCTCTGTCTTGTGGACGCCTCTTTTACCTCCCCTCAACCATGAGCGTCTTGAGGGCAGAACTATGGCTCATTCATCTCTGTCCTCCCACAGGGCTCTGGACATACACATAAACACTCACTTGCAGTCTAGGCCCCACAGACAGGGGCAGAAGGAGCAAGAGCCCCTGCGGCCGCCCTGGTCCAGCCCCTGCCCATCTCAGGCACGTGGGGCTAGAGACAGGAAACAGAGGGTCCAGAGGTCGGCAGGGAAGCAGAGTGAGGCCCAGGGCAGCCCAGCTGGACGCCAGGCTGGGTGGGGTTGAGGACTTGGGTCCAAATGGAGGGAAAGTAGCTGCCAACACAGCAGGCGGGAGAAAATGAAAGCAGAATTGGACGATAAAAATGGCACAAAGTCAGAGCCAAGGGGAATATGAAGGGCAAGAAAAAAAAATCAAAAGTCAAAGCTAAAAGTTAAAAAAAAAAAAAAAGTCAGCGTTGGGATAAAGGCCGGAAGGAGGTAGATAAATGAAGACGGTCGCCCTTTTAAGGTGGTGGGAACATGGGGTAACGTTTCTTCTGACAAAATGTCCACATTTCCTTTAACTTTGTGTAAACAACGAGCCCAGCTTTGTAAAAAGGCAAAGTCAAAGGCGAAGAGCGTTCAGATCCCGTCGGAGGAGGGCTCTGCAGCTCCATTCTCGGCCCGCCCTCCGGGCGCGGCCGGCGGTAGGCCGGCTGCGGGCAGAGGTTGAGGACTCACGCGCGGAGGACCAGCAGGAAGGTGCAGGAGAGCAGCGCGTGCAGCAGCCCCAGGGTCCGCTCGAGCTGGGCCTCCTGGCGCCTCACGTAGTCCCGCACCTCGGTGCTCACGTGTGTCCAGCTCGCGTTGAGGCCCAGCACCCCAGCCCGCCTCTCCTCCTGGTGGACGGCACGGGCGCCGCCTCAGAGGCCCAGACCCAGCTTCCCAGGCCGGCTGTGGCTTCTCCCCCTGGGGTGCTCCCTCGTGCTCTCCTCCTCCCAGGAACTTCAGGGGGGCTCTGCCTTCTGTTCGCCACCCTCCTTGACGCCGTCTTGCTCCTCTGCAGCTCTGTGAGCGGACACCCTCTCACACCTGGCTGCCCTTCCCACAGGCTGGACACCCTCCCCACCCCCGTCATCCAGCGCCTTCACCACTCGCCACCTCGTCCCCTCCCTCGCCAGCCACCTCTCCTGGGTCCTCGCATCCTGTGCCCTGTGGCCTCCTCCTCCCACTCCCTACCTCCCCCCACCTCACACCGCCCATCTCTTACCTTGAGGTTAATAGTCGCTGAAAATTCCCCCTCCAGGCCATGAATAGACTGGTTGAGGGAGTCATAGGTCTGCCCAAAGTTGCCTTCCACTGGGATACGACTGCGGCACCAAACTTCCATCACTGCTGGGCAGTGGGGCCAGGTCAGGGGGCCTCCCTGTGCCCGGCCTCCAGTGCTCCCTTTCCGTGATCCTGTTTTTGTCTCTCTGCCCGTGACTTTCTTTCTTTCTTTTCATTTTTTGGTGTGACTTATGGAATCTTAGTTCAGAGGCCAGGGATTGAACCTTGGCTCTTGGCAGTGACAGCTCGGAGTCCTAACTGTTGGAGTCTTAACAACTGGACTGAAAGAGAATTCCCTGCCCATGGCTTTCTACCACCTTGAGTTTTTCCCTTCTTCACTCCCCTTGAATTCTTCCCCCCATTTTTTTCACCTGTCTGTAACTGTACCAAACACTAATTTGATAGCCAACACTTAACAGAGCAGTTCCTCTGTGTGCTGGCTCTGTTAGTTGCTTTACGTGTATTATCTCCTTAAATCCTCAAGACCCCTAATGGGATAAGTACTATCATGATGCCCATCTTTCAGATGAAGAGACAAAGCAGGAACTTACCTGAGTCACAAATCTGGTCAGCTGGAGGCGCTGGGCCCTAAGGATGCTGTGTCCTCAGAGCCCAAAGCCTCCCCTCCTGACTGCCTTCCTGCCCGACACCTTCCCAGGGTCCCCCAGGACTCAGATCCCTAGCCCTGGTGCTCCCCACCCTCCTGCCTGTGTGCTCACCCTTGGCAATGCTGCAGAAGAACTTGAACTTCATGGGCAGGCAGAGAAGGTGGTTGAGGAGGGGCACCCAGATGCGCTGCATACACACTCCATGCTTCTGGTCAAACCAGCGGCGGCAGCTGAACATGGCCTCGTTCACCACATCTGCAGGAAGGGCCACCAGGGGTCTGAGGTCCCCAGCCCCTGAGCCGACGCCCGGGCCCCTGCCCTGCCCAGGGACCCTCGCTCACGGGAGCAGCGCAGCTTAGTCTTCAGCTCATACATCTTCTGTGTAGAGAGGTGGTGTCTGAAGGCTGAGGCAGCGGGGGCCTCCTCACCCGGGGCTGTCTCTGAGCCCTCGGCATCCTTGGGTGAGAATCCGCTCTCACTGTTCACCTGGGCATCCAGTTCCTCAAAGGAGTTGGTGATGTTCTGGGTCTCAGCTTTCAGCGACTCTTTGCTGCTCTGGGGTTGGAGGCAGGAAAGGAGTCAGGCATGGCAACTTGCAGCTTCTGTGCCCGACAGCCTGTCTGTCCCCAGCAGCCCAGCCTCGGGCTCTTACCTCCAGCTATAAGGAGCCGAGGCCTGGAGATGGGCTCTCATCTTAGTTTCTCCACTGTTTGTAGTCCTTCGGAGCCCTCTCCCCTCCCCAGGTGCCACTGTTCCACTCACCTCCCAGGCTCCCAGCTCCGCCCAAGGCCTCCCATTCCAGATCCTTGCTAGTCGAGGAAGGTTCCCCAGGTCCTTGACTTTACCCCTCATCGCTACTTAGGCCACTGTGCCATCTGCATTGTCCCAACTCCGAAGCCCCGAGGTCCTTGTGTCCCCAGCTCCTCAACTTTCCAACTTTTCCAGACCCCAATCTTCAGTTTTCCAGTACCTTATTCCCTCATCCCCTCACCCTCAAAGTTTCCCAATTCCTCAAGGCCAGGGCCGCCATTTTCCTGACATCCTAGCTCAGCCGCCCAGAGCACTACCTACTTGGGTGTTTGGGAATGTGTGTGGGATATGCCCCAGGGGCCAGGGGGTAGGAGCTCTTCTGCCATTTGGTGCCCAGAGACCAGGGCAATGTTTGGGAACAGTTCTGCCCAAATGCCAGTACCACTCGCCCTGTTGTGAAACTATATGTCCAGGATCCCAGCTCTCAGCTCAGGTCATCTAGGCCCTGTGGGGAGAGGGACCCCTAGACCCTGCCCGTGTAGGGTCCTGACCAGCAAGTCCTTGAACACTGCCCGCAGGGGGGCTGTGGAGACACGCCAAGCTGTGCGGGTGTTGTTGATCTGCAGTTCCACGGTGCAGCCAAGCGATGCTATCACCTCGTTGAGGTTGTGCCGCAGGTTGGCCACTGGTCCTGGGGGAAGATGCCCTGGTAGATTACCTCCCTCTAGAGCCAATTAACTTTCTCCAGCCCATCCCGAGCTCCCACTCTGCGGGCAGTGACCACCTTCTAGAACTGTACATTGATGGGGCCCAGAAGCTGGTGAGAGGTCATCTCATTCAACCCCTGATTTTTTTTTTTTTTCCTTTTGTAAATGAAAGAGGCTCAGACACTCAGAGGAACTCTCTCAGGGGACACACAAGTCAGAACAGCTGGGATTAGACCCCCCACTCTTTGTTCTTCACCAAGCCTGGCTCTCAATGGATAGCCCACCCAGAGTCACTGCTTCAGGGTCACTAACTGGTACCCAGGGGAACACACTCACCCTCATAGATGGCGGCCAAGGCATATCCCAGTACAAAGAGCCTGCCCTCTTTGCCCAGCATCTTGGGTATTAGCAGAAGGCTGGCACAGCGAATGTGAGGCGAGGTTCCCCAGCCTACGACCCCCAAGCCTATCAGGAGAGCCCAGCAAGTGGTGAGGCAGAGTAAGGAAGCTGCCTCTCCCACCAAGTTTAGCAGAGCACCCACCTCCCGCAACTCCTTTCTAGAACCATCACCGTACTGCCCTTGTTCCATTCACTCTGGCTCTGATAGGCCTTCAGGCCACTCATGCATTCATCCATCAAACAGCCATTTATAGAGTTCGACTGTGTGCCAGCCTCCGGAAGGGCTTGGAGAGGAGGTCAGAGATTGAAAAGCCAGGGTCAGTGATTGACTTGGTGCGTATATACGAGTGTGTGTGTTTGTGTTAGGGAAGGGGGCCAGCACTTTCCCTTTCCAGGCTGGACTCACAGGTACCCTAGGTACTGAGGGGGCGGAGAGAGCAAGAGGTGAATTCTGGAAACAGGCATTGGTGCTCAGAGCAGTCGGAAGAGACGTCACAGCCACCCCGATATCCCCTGCTCTCTGACACCTACAGCTCCGTCCCTAATTTTAGCCTTTAGTCGTGTACCTCCTGGTGTGTTTTAGCAGCTCCACATGTGTCTCCCTGTGGTCTCTGCAGGGAGACAGTGAGCTCCTTGAAGCTCATAATCCAGGGAGAGAGACAGACGGGTAAACAGATGACTGCAACACCGAGTGCTAAGTGCCCAGGGAGGCGCTTATGGAGAGCTGTGGGAGCCCGGGAGGGAGCGGGCATTGCTGTGGGGAGGGGTGGGGCTGGGCAGGCTGGACAAAGGCGGCGATGTGACAGCTGGGCCTGGGCAATGAGTCAGTGTTGTGAGGCATTCCAAGCCAAAGGAGTAGCATAAACTGGTCAGGGAACCCAGAAGACTCCTGTGTGGATGGAGTGTTCTCCCAAAGATGGCCAAGGCAGATCCCTAGTCCGTACCCTTCTCTCCATCTGCTCTGCCCTGACGGAGTCCCCAGCGTCTCTCATGGGAGCCGCCTCGTCCCTTACTTCCTCTCTTGCTAACCTAGATATCAATTTTCTTTAGGCAGCCAGAGTGATCTTACAAAAACAAAAATCTCGGATTATGGTCCCTGCTCTGCTCGAAACCATGCAATGACTTCCCATCTTTGCTTGGGATCAAATCCGGACTCCTCTAACACGATCACCAGACTTTCGTGATCTGGCCCCTTCCCACCTTCTGAGGTGATCTCATCCTATTCAGCCCCTCGCCCACCACGTCCGCCCACACTGGCCGTGTTGCTGTTTCTGGAACTTGCCAAGCTCGCGCGTCCTCCCGGGTCTTGGCCCGGCCGTTCCCGTGCCAGGAGCTCTCCTCCCCTGGTCTTCACCTGGCGGCTCTACCTTGCCATACAGGTTTGCTGCAAACCCTGTCAGTGCCACCTCATGGTTTCTTCTCCCTTCTTCCTTGCTAACACAACTTGGGTTTTGTTCCAGGGCAATGGCCTGTCCCTACCCTGGCCCTGGGGGTAAATCTGGATCCATCTAACCCAAGCACGCTATAGCAGGACATCGAAAGGGAGGTGACTCTGTGGTCTTGGCCTTTTGGCCAAGGCTCAAGCTGAGGACGATAGTTGACAAATAGTCGCCCTACTTTCTGAGGGTGATTGTTGACCGAGAGCTGCTCTACCTTCTAAAGAGAGGCTCATGGAGTTTGCTATCTGGGCATTCCCCAAAGAGCACAAGTGGTGTCTCAGCCGTCTACCCCAACCAGCCTAGACAAAGACAGGGCCAGAAATCGGAATTATCTGGAAGTAGAGGGAAGTGGTTAGAGCAGGCAGACATAGGAGGAGAGGCTGTGGGGAGGACGGGTGTTCACTTCCCCATGGCAAGTGACAGACTCCAAGAGCACCCTTCTGAGGCTGGTGTTGCAAGAAGGGGAACCCGGCTGACCCCTCCAAGCTGGACACCCGCTGAGCTGCAGAGCCTGGCAGGGCCACCCCAGGGCTGCCCCAGAGCAGAGAAAGGGAGGAGCGTTCACGGACGAGGCCAGCAGGGCCTCCCAGGAGTACGGGGGAAGCAGGCACACGGAGTGTGGTACTTCTCATCATGACAGGGGAGGGCCGACTTCAAGGGGGCCTGTGTTCCCCGTTTGGGAGGGCAAGGACGTTTCCTTTGGGACAAGCATACATACAGAAGGCATGTTAAGTCGCCTCCATCATCCAGACTCTTTGCGACCCCATGGACTGTAGCCCGCCAGGCTCCTCTGTCCATGGTATTCTGCAGGCATGAATACTGGAATGGGTTGCCATGCCCTCCTCTAGGGAATCTTCCCAACCGAGGGATCGAAACTGCTACTCTCCTGCGTTGGCAAGTGTGTTCTTTACCACTAGCGCCACCTGGGAAATAGAGAGGGCAGCAGGCCTCAAAGCCATCTGTGTGGGTCCCATCTCCGAGGGGTGCCTGTTTAGGAGGAGGCATCCAAAAATAAGAGTCTGCAGGTGGCCTGTAGGAACTACAGGGAGCTTCGTTCAAGGTCAGTCAAATAGAACTGCCCTCAGCAGGAAACTGGGCCCAGCGCGGTCCACACAGAGCCTCCAGCCAGACCATGAACAGGGCCCCCTGAGACGACCGGGGTGTGAGGGAGTGCTGCACAGAGGCGGGGGAATTCTAACAGTATCGATGACTTCAGACTTTTGTCCCTTTTCCTCTAATTCTTCTAATCCCCTTTCTGACATCAGAAGAGCCAGAAAGGGAAGGAAGTGGAGAAAAAAAGTGAGTGAGCTGGCTGTGCCTCTTGTCCGCCGCAGGACCCCACTCCACGGATCAGGTCTGCGCTTCGGGGCAAGGGCGTGGTCAGCAGGGAAGATGTTTGAGAACGACGTGAGATTGAAATCTTTGACGTAGAATGGACTGGACTGGACCTTTTAAGCCCCGAAAATAGTCATAATTACTGAAGCAAGACTGGATCTTCTAGATTTAAATCACCAGAAAGCTAAGGGTCTGTGTGAGAGGTCATCAGTGGGGAGAAACGTTGGAAAACAGTGGTCAGAGAGAAAGAAGTTTCCTGTTGGAGCCGCATCCAGGCGGTTGATTCCCTGAGCTCAGGATGATGCCGCGCCCGTGCCCCTTGCCTGGGAGAGGGTTAGAAAGGACACGTGCTGCAGTTCGGACCAGAGGTGTGGGGGAAGTCGGCCAGGGGGTTACAGGAAGCTCTTTGTTCTCATAGGAGACGCGGGGAAGGAATGCGCTCGGCTTTTGAGATTGTCACGTGGGGACGTGGCGTCTGGATTTGCTGCAGCCATTTTGTGACCTGAAGAGGGATGATCTACAGGCCAAAAATGGCAGAGAAAAAAGTCAAAAGGAAGCTTGGTCCTTGGTGGGTTTACTGAGCTGCCAAATTATCCAAATTCCAAAACTACTGTACCTTGAAACTTGTTAGATGAGATGATCAATTTCCTCTATGGTTAAACCACTTTCAGGTGGGTTTTCTGCTCCTGTGGCTCAACACCTCTTGATTCAAGGCCTCCCTTCACGTGTCACCTTCTCTAAGAAGCCTTCCCTGACTACTCCCCAGCTAGCTCCCAATCCCTTTCTATCACATCCCCCTGGTTTACGTTTTTCATACCACTTGTAACCCTCCAAAATGCTCTTGTTATTTCTTCATTTATTGTCTAACTCTTTCGACTAGAATGTAAACTTGAAAGAGAATGTAAACTCTGAAAAAACTGGGTGTGTGGTGGGGAATAGTTAAAAAAAATTAAGAGGTACAAGCCTCCAGTTATATAATAAATAAGTCAGACATAGATAACAAGGAATTTGGTCAATAGGAAATATGGCCAATATTTTATAATAACTTTAAATGGAGTATAATCTATAAGGATACTGAATCAAAATGTTGTACACCTGAAACTAATAACATTTCAAATTAACTGTACTTAAATTAAAAGCAACATGTTCAAAAATATTGTAAAAACTTTGGACAGGGAAAAATGGTTCTTAGACTTATTGTGGTGATCATTTTATAATGTATGCAAGTGTCAAATCACTATATCGTACACCTGAAATTAACATAATATTGTACATCAACTATATGTCAATTAAAAAAGAAATCATTATAAATTTATAGCAGTCACTGCACATACATACATAGACACACATGTATGCACTATACACCATGATGCATGTATGTGTATGTAATGCATGTTATATATATTATAAACTCTAGGGGACTAAAATGTAAAAAGTGAGCTGAGTGCTTGTCAACCTTGTTCACTGCTGAATGAATCCTCAGCAGGTGCTCAGTGCTAAATGAATGAGTGAATGAATGAACTGAATTTATCAGAAGCAGGAGGAAGCAAGATCAGAGAGGTCAGGAGAGATGGGGATTATGAATGGTTTTGGGGTTTATCATGGGGGCTAATCTCTGGAGGAGGAAATGGCAACCCACTCCAGTATTCTGGCCTGGTGAATCCCATGGACAGAGAAGCCTGGCAGGCTACAGTCTGTGGGGTTATGAAGAGTCGGACATGACTGATCACACACATAGGGGTTAATAGGGAGTCCCTCAGACTGGGGAGACTCTTGCGGGCAAGGACTGTGTCTTCTGTAGACTGGGGGCTCTTCCCTCTCATCTCCCCTCAAAGCCCAAGATGAGGCTGAAATTACAAGGGACACTTGGGAACAGAAGAAACAAGAGGAGATTCCTTCCTGGGCACCCAGGGCTGTACTGCATCCCGGCTCTTAGCCCAGCACTAACCCACCAAGCTGTATAACGTCACCATCTTCTGATCTTCATAGATGTTCATAGGGTTCACCAGAAGCTGAAAGAGACCTGAAGATACAGGGTTCAGCCAAAGGTCGTAAGATGCGCCCCACCTCTGACCTCTGCTCTGTACTCACCTATGGCCAGGAGCCCTCCGGTGCCTGCCCCCAGCAGGAAAGCGCTGATGGGAAACTCACCCGGCTGGCGCCAGAGGAATTGGTTACAGGATCTGGGCAGCCCCCAGTTCAGGAACCCCTGCACCGCTGAGGGGTCAAACAGTTTAGCCCAGCAGGGCCAACATACCACTCTTCTGGCTGGGACATGGTTCATTAGGATTAGGGGTGGCAGAGAGGTGGAGGCTGGGAGAACCTGGATGAGGGTGGCCAGAATGCAAGGGACCCTGGGGAAGTGAGGCAGACACGAGGGAGGGAAGAAGAAAGGGCTAGGCCAGCAGAGGGTGCTGGATGAGAGGGGTGGAGGCTGGGGGCCCCCAAAGTTGGGGAAGGGGCAGGAGTCCTGGAGGAGAGACTGGGTGAGAGGAGTGGGGGCCAGGAGTTGCTGGAAGTCACTGGGAAGGGTCAGGGTCTCTGGTGACTGACTCACTGGTGTGGGGTAGTTTCCTTTGCCCTTTTGCTCCATTCTGATGAGGCCTGATGGCCATGAGTCTGCTATGGGGAAGTCTCTCTCATTCCAGAAAGCTCCTCGAGGATGTCTTTGGATCAGAGGTTCGGCTTCTGTCTCCACCTCACCCACAGCCTGTCTGAGGGCTGTGTCTTTTAATCCCTCAGCTGTGAAATATGGGTTAGAGACCTACCTATCCCTTTGCAACTAGATAAAGAATTCCAAGACACACACGGTAAAAGCCCTCCGGAACCTTAGAATATGGTGAGAAATTCTAGGGCCTTTAAAGAGCACAGAACCTGGTGGGCCTCACCTGGAGACAGGCAAACATTTGGTCTCCTCAGCCATGTCCAAGGTCACGAAGGATGCTGCGCAGCCCTTGGAGGCAGAGGAGCCAAGCATGGCGCGGGCTGTGGTCCGCAGCACAGGGGGCTTTATCCTGGGTTTGTCCCTGGCCACAGCCTACGGGCTGCTGGAGCTGCTGGTGGAAGGGCACAGCCCCTGGGGCTGCCTGTTGGGCAC
This sequence comes from Budorcas taxicolor, assembly GCF_023091745.1. NCBI lineage: Eukaryota > Metazoa > Chordata > Mammalia > Artiodactyla > Bovidae > Budorcas > Budorcas taxicolor. Next base: position 15,991,808 of record NC_068912.1, read on the forward strand.
CCTCACTCTGGCCGCCTTCCTTAGTCTGGGCATGGGATTCTCCCGCCAGGTCCGGGTCACTGTCCTTTTGCTGCTGCCCCAGGCCTTCTCCAGTGAGTTTGGCGCCCAGCGCAGGGGGTGGGCCCAGTGGAGGGGCTGGAGCAGGAGGGATCTTGCAGGAGAGGGCAGTCAAAGGAAGCCCTGCTGCCTTCCATATGGCATTTGTATGTGCTGCCATGGGCAAGGCTGCTGGCTTGGTTCCCATGGTGTTCTCTCCCCAGAGCAGGGCCGGACACTGCTGTTGGTGGCTGCCTTTGGGTTGGTGTTGCAAGGGCCTTGTGCCAACACCCTGCGCAACTTCACCCAGGCCAGCGAGGCTGTGGCCTGTGGGGCAGAACTGGCCCTGAACCAGACCGCCAAAGTGCTGGAGAGGGCCAAGCAGCCCCTCATCAGTAAGGCCACCCACCTCCACGGGCCCCCGAGCTCCCCTCAGCCTGCGCGTTCACAGCCCTCTGGCTCCATTCCTCTCTGTGGTCCTGGGCCTTAATCTCTAAGCCTCCAGCGGGACCCCCTGACCCTCGCTCTCTGGCCCGCTCCACTGCCCGATGGACTGTCTCCCAGACCCCAGCGTCTGGGCAGCTCCCCTGCTCCACTCCCTACTCCAGGGCAATGGTTAGAGCTAGCCTCTAGAGGAGGAGACCCGACCGGAGCCCTGCCCCTGCCTCTCAGGTGCTCTGAACAAGATTAAAGCCGTTGCCCAGAGAGCCAAGCAGGTGGCTGACCGGGTCCGAAAGTTCTTCCGGTCAATCATGGATGGCGTGAAGCACGTAGGTCAGCACGTTAGTATGTCTGTTTTGGGGGGCCAGGATTTACCTAGCCTCCTCACCCTCACCCCCGTCCAGGACTTCTTGGGCCCTGCCAGAGTGCTAAATAGACCCCACTGGATAAAGCAGAGCCCGGCCCCTGACCACGGGCCTTTCCGGGTCCGGGTGCTGCCCTGGTGTTCCCCTCAACCCCCCTGAGAAGATGCTGCAGGACTCCTGGGTACCAGCCCCGCAGCCATTCCCAGCCAGGGCCCTGCGGAACGTGTGGTATTGGCTCCTGCACATTGGCGATGTGTGCAACTCGGAGCTGGGCAACCCCTACCTGAAGTGTGCTCGGGTCTTTGATGACGCCAAGGACAGCTGCATGAAGGTCATACCGCAGGCCTACCACCTGTGCTTCGTGCTCATGCCCTTCAAGCTGATGCTCTGTGGACTTGCCAGTGGTGAGAGAACATGGACTTACTGGTAGGAATGGGGGCCCGGGAAACATAGGGACCAGCTGGGTGAGTGGGCCCGGGTGACCAGTGGTGTAGCAGTAGCGTGTGTGTGCTTAGTCGTGTCTGACTCTTCGTGAGTCCAAGGACTGCAGCCTGCCAGGCTCCTTGGTCCATGGGATTTCCCAGGCAAGAGTACTGGAGTGGGTTGCCATTTCCTTCTCCAGGGGATCTTCCTGACCCAGGGATCAAACCCACGTCTCCTGCTTTGGCAGGCAAATTCTTTACCATTGGGCCACCTGGGAAGCCCCCTTCCGGGGACTAATGAGGGGCAATAAATATGGGACCAACAAGGATGCTGGGCTCCATGCAGGATTAGGGAGCAGGTAGGGGGAAAACCAATGTGGAGGGTGGGGTAGGAGAAGCCAAAAGGTTTTGAGCTGATGTGGAGGCCAGCAGGAACAGTGAAAAGTCGGGAGGCCCTGTGAGAGCAAGGTCTCTGGAGATTGGAGAGACAAGCTGCGTCTCTTTGCCCCTCCTGACACTCCGTCTTGGCTATCAGTGGCCCAGGTGTTCTGCATCATTCCTGGCTATATCCAGACCTTCCTGCGAGAGACCATGAGCACCCGTGAGTGGTCCCCGCCTAGCCCTACTCATGCGGTGCTCCTCGGAGGCCTCCCTCCCTCATCGCGGCATGTGCCAACCCAGGAGCGCTCCCTGTCCACAGATGAGAATTCAGGAAAAGACCTCCGGAGGTTACCCAGGCCAATGTCCACGCCATACAGATTAGGAAATTGGGGCCCAGTGAAGAGAGGGTGCTTCATCAAAGCCTGACTTGAGAGGAGGAGCTGGGGAGAGAAGCAGGGACCCCAGCAGCCAAGGCAGGTTGTGGAGATGCTCCCTGTGAAGGCAGAAGCCTGGTGCTAAGCGTGCATCGGCCATGGCATAGACTGTGGAGGCTCTGTCCCCTCCTCAGTCCACTGTAGGTCCCAACACTCGGGGTTTCTAGCTGACCTGGAAGCCATGGGGCCCCTGGGCTGGCCAGGCCCCTCCAGGGTGCAGCCCTGCCCCCTTGTAACTCTCCTTGCTTGCATCTCCCCTGGACACGGGGCCTCAGCTGTGAGGAATTTGATTAACCGAGTGCGTCAAGAGTTTGAGTTCAACATGACAGCCACCCATTACTTCTTTGTGGATCTCAACGCCTCTCGGAGCCTGTCCCAGGTAGCTCTGGACCTCCATGAAGCCATCAGCGTGAAGCTGTACCACGTCCGAGAGGCCTTGGCTCTGATGGGCTACACCACACCTCTGCTGCTCCTGCTTCTTTACCTCCAGTGAGGCGCTGGAGGGCCCCGCCAATGCAGGGGTGGGGGCTAGGGCTGTTGGGGGCCAGCTTGTCCCCATGGCATCCTGGGAGGCTGGAGCTCGTGGGCAGGGGTGAGAGTGGGGAGTGTGGTGCCCTGGGATGTCTGGTTGGGGCTGCTGAGGGGCCTCACGTGTGTCCCACCAGAGCCCTGTATTACCGATACGGTTACCTGAACTGGGACAATTTCGACAACATCTACATCACCAGCCAATTCCTGCGTGTGGAGGCTGTCCGCTCCAGGGCAGGATTGCCCACGGTGCTGCCGCTCACTGCCCATGAAGCCAGACACTACATCCAGCCAGGCAAGGGCCCCGACGACCCGGAGATAGGGTCCCTGAGTGGGGCCAAGGCTCCCTCCAACCCCACTGCTCTGCCCAGAAGTGCTGGGCACAGGCCTGGCTCAGGGCAGGGCCAGAGATGGGGGGTGACACAGAAAAAGGAAATTTCAGGCTCGGGAGGTGGGGGAGACACAATCCTGTCCTTGGGAAGCCTCAGCCTAAAAGGGGGGTTGTCTCAGAGCATGGAGACAAAGAGAAGAGTGGCAGGTGATGCTTCTGGGAGCACCCTGGATGTCAAGACAGAGGGGTGGAGAGTGGATGTGGAGCAAGGGAAGTGAAGCTGGGAGGCTTTTGGAGGTGGTGAGCAAGAATGTCCATGCACACTGATACGGAGGTGATGCAGCCAGCGGGAGGTGGGGAGCAGTGCTGTCTCTGAAGTGGGAAGCGGGGAACCACACCAGGGTATCAGGGATGCCTTAGAAGAGGGGATTCCTGGAGAGTGAAAACTGGCCACCAGGTCAAGGTGGAGATACTAGGTGTGTATCTCGAGCCACGGAGGCCCTGCCCAGGAAGAGTGCTTCCTTCCCACTCTTGCACAGGGGTCCTCACAGCTTCCGCATCTTCCAGGTGAGCAGACAGGACCCAGTCTGATGAGGGGCAGGAGCTGCCTCCAGGAGGGAGGTCTCTCTAGGGGCGAGGGTCTGGTGGGAAGGAGAATTGCGGAGAGTCCTCCTGACCAGCCCTCCCCGATGCAGGCTCCATCTTCTTGTCCCGGTGGGAACAGATTTTTTGCATCCTGGCGATCTTCCACCTTGCCCAGCACCTCCTCCTCGTGTTGTTCCTGGTCTTCCTGGACTATGCCGTCTTCTGGGTCCTGGACCTGGCTCGGTACCACCTGCAGGGGGAGGTTGTGGCCCGAAGTGAGTGCCCAAACTTCCCTAGCTTCCTCAGTCCTGTGGGATGGCCTGAATGTCACTGCTACTTACCAGCCCCTGACATTGCCCTCCTCCAACCCCATCCTCTGCCTGGTAATCCCTGTGCCCAGTTCAATATTACACCATAACACAGTAGAGGAAAACACAAGCTCTAAAGTCAGACTGGCCTGGGGTCAAATCTCAGCAGTGTCCTTTACCAGATGGTGACCTTGAGCAGTTTGCTCAACCTCCCAGACCTTCAGCTGTCTCATCTGAACCGTGGGACAGTGATGGTAGCAGCTTCTCTGGGTGGCTGTACATAGATGAGACCACATGCGTGAGTGCCTGGTGGACCTTGGATTGACGGTGTGCCACAAACCACAGAATAGAGTTAATCTAATCCTTTATACCAGAGGCCCAACAGAAAAAGTAACAAAAAACAAAACTCGAAACAATCGATAAAGCCCTTAGTTCAATACCTGATACACAGTCAGTGCTTAACAAATGCTTTATTTTTGAAAAAATTTTAAAAATTTGATTGAAGTACAGTTGACTTACAATGTTTTAATTTCTGCTGTACAGCAAAGAGATTCAGTTATATGTATATATATATATTCCTTTTTATATTCTTTTCTATTATGATTTATCACACGATATTGACTATAGTTCCCTGTGCCACACAGTAGGACCTTGTTTATCCATCCTATATATAATAGCTTGCATCTGCTAATCCCACACTCCCAAACCTTCCCTCCCCTCCCCTCAACAAATGCTTTAAAATAAATGTTTCTGGGTAGTCATGGAGTCTGGGCATGGACCCACAGGCTATCAAGGTCATTTCAGATCTGGTGGCCTGAGAAGGCAGACCACATAGGTACCAGTGCCAGCCAGCTCTGGACCACGGAGCCAGGCCTAGTTTCCAGGAGCTGATGCCGGGGCCTGGAGCACCACAAGGGTGTCTGGGGCCTCCAGGGGGGTCTGGGGGCCATCTCTATCCTTTGCACCATCCACCTGCCACCTTCCAGAAGGTGTGGTCTTTTGTGCATGGTGGAGTGGGCAGCTTCCAAGAACAGCTCTCACACAGGGTCTTGGCGCCCAGGCCCCGTGTTCGTATCCATAACCGTGGAAGGCACTGGCTCCACGGGGAAGATTTACCGCGACCTGGTGTCTGCATTCGATGTCCTCCAGCAAGGCAACATCACCGTCCTGTCCCGACGCTGCCGTCTGCATCCCTCAGAGCCCGACTCCACTGGTTACATAGTCATCGGTATCCACACCTCTGAGGGCGCTGGGGGGACAGACACAGTTCAGGGCATGAGGGGCACAGTCTGCTGAGGGTGAGTGTGGCTGGCACCTGGTGCCCCCCAGCAGCAGCTTACTGGGTCTGCTGTGCCCCCAGGCGTCATGTATGGCCTTTGCTTCTTTGTCACTTTGTTCGGCAACTATGTCAGTCGGCTGCGGCGGCTCATCTGTGCCTCCTACTACCCATCTCGGGAGCAGGTGAGGGGGCTAAGCTCCTGGCTGTCTGTCTTGGACTGGGGGAGTTCAGAAGCCTTCTGCAGCCCCGCTCTCTCCCTCTGGTTGAACTGCTGAACCCCAAAGCAAATGACCTGGACCACAGAAGGGAGAAATGGTGCCTCTTGAGATAAAGCTTGCTTCCAAAGATTTGTTAAAACCCTGGGGAAGGGGACTTCCCTGGTGGTCCAGTGGCTCAGACTCCATGTTCCCAATTCAGGGGGCCCAGGTTTGATTCCTGGTCAGGGAACTGGACCCTACATGCCAAAACTAAGGATCTGATGCAGCCAAATAAATAAATTAAAAACAAAACAAACAAACAAACAAAAACCCTTGGGGGCAGGAGCCATGCTGGTGTTGAGGTGGGAATGAAAACCCTGCCATTTGTTTACTTACTCATGACTCATTGAGCACCTACTGTATGCCAGTCACCATGCTGGCGGCTTCAGGGATGCGGAGATGAACCAGACACAGTCTCGAGGCAGGTTTTAACAAGACTGTTACAATGAAAAAAGTATTTTTAGGAAATTCCCTGGCCATCCGGTGATTAAGACTCCGAGCTCCCACTGCAGGGGGCGAGAGGGTGAGGGGGCAAGAGGGTGAGGGTACCATCCCTGGTTGGAGAATTAAGACCCCACAAACCTCAGAGCACAGCCAAAAAAAAGAGAAAGAAAAAAGTGTTTTTATTAAGGAATAAATAAGTGCTAAGGAAACCCAGAGGAGGGGATGGGTGCGTCCACCTAGGGAAGCCCTGAAGTCTTCCCCCAGGAACGGGCATTGAGCCAAGCCTACAAGGAGTCATAGGAAATGGAGAGAAGGTAAAGGTAAGGGTAGGGGTGAGTGCAGAGGGCATTCCAGGCAGACAGGATCAAGGGGACCCCATCCTTGACTTCCCCTCCACCAGGAGAGGATCTCCTACCTCTACAATGTACTTCTGAGCCGCCGAACAAAGCTGCTGGCTGCCTTGTACCGATCAGTGAGGAGACGGGCAGCTGACCACGGCCACATGAGCGTGCTCCAGGTGCTGGCTGGACGGTAAGCCCATAGTCTTTCCTTATAGGAAGTGGAGTGAGAGGGAGTAGAAAAAGAGCCAGAGGTGAGAATGGATCCCTGTCTCTCCTAGGTGTCCAGAGATTTGGTTGAAGAGGGTGCTCATTCATGAATGGATTGGGGATGACACTCTGTAGGGGTGGGGAGTCAAAGGAGGAGGAGGACAGGAAGAAGGGAGGTTCTTGCTCTAGTCAGAGGGATGGAGGTTAGACTGTAGGGAGACCTACCTTTGATTTGGAGGGTGATACTGGAGAGGATGAGGGTTAGTTAGGCGGGCTGGCCTGGCCTGCTTTTTAAAAAATTAATTTAAAAAGTGTAATACAGCTGATTTACAATTATGTGTTAATTTCTGCTGTGTTATAGCAAAGTGATTCAGCCATCCACACATATACACTCTTTATAAAAAAAATATTCTTTTTTGTTATGGTTTATCACAGAATCTAGAATAAGTTTCCCTGTGTTATACAGTAGGACTTTGTTATTTACCATTCTATATCTACTAGTTTGCATCTGCTGACCCCAAACGCCCACTCCATCTCTCCCTTCCCCCTCCCCTTGCAACCACAAGGCTGTTCCTCCACGTCTGTGAGTCTGTTTCCACATGTCTGTGAGTCTGTTCTCCATGTCTGTGAGTCCGTTCCTCCATGTCTGTGAGTCTGTTTATCCACGTCTGTGAGTCTGTTCTCCACGTCTGTGAGTCTGTTTATCCACGTCTGTGAGTCTGTTTATCCACGTCTGTGAGTCTGTTCTCTGCGTCTGTGAGTCTGTTCTCCACGTCTGTGAGTCTGTTCTCCACGTCTGTGAGTCTGTTCTCCATGTCTGTGAGTCTGTTCTCTGCGTCTGTGAGTCTGTTCTCCATGTCTGTGAGTCTGTTCTCCATGTCTGTGAGTCTGTTCTCCATGTCTGTGAGTCTGTTCATGTCTGTGAGTCTGTTCTCCATGTCTGTGAGTCTCTTCCTCCATGTCTGTGAGTCCGTTTCCACATGTCTGTGAGTCCGTTCCCATGTCTGTGAGTCTGTTCTCCATGTCTGTGAGTCCGTTATCCATGTCTGTGAGTCCGTTTCCACATGTCTGTGAGTCTGTTCTCCATGTCTGTGAGTCTGTTATCCATGTCTGTGAGTTCGTTCCCAAATGTCTGTGAGTCTGTTCTCCACGTCTGTGAGTCTGTTTATCCACGTCCGTGAGTCTGTTCTCCACGTCTGTGAGTCTGTTCTCCACGTCTGTGAGCCTGTTCTCCATGTCTGTGAGTCTGTTCTCTGCGTCTGTGAGTCTGTTCTCCATGTCTGTGAGTCTGTTCTCTGCGTCTGTGAGTCTGTTCTCCATGTCTGTGAGTCTGTTCTCCATGTCTGTGAGTCCGTTCCTCCATGTCTGTGAGTCTGTTCATGTCTGTGAGTCTGTTCTCCATGTCTGTGAGTCTCTTCCTCCATGTCTGTGAGTCTCTTCCTCCATGTCTGTGAGTCCGTTTCCACATGTCTGTGAGTCCGTTTCCACATGTCTGTGAGTCTGTTCTCCATGTCTGTGAGTCTGTTATCCATGTCTGGGAGTCCGTTTCCACATGTCTGGGAGTCCGTTTCCACATGTCTGTGAGTCTGTTCTCCATGTCTGTGAGTCTGTTATCCATGTCTGGGAGTCCGTTCCCACATGTCTGTGAGTCCATTTCTCCATGTCTGTGAGTCTGTTTCATAAAAGTTCCTGTGTCATATTTTAGATTCCACAAATAAGCGTTATCGTATAGTACTTGTCTTTCTGTTTCCGACTTCATTCGGTATGAGAGTGCCCCGGTGCACCCACGTCGCTGCAGACGGCACTATCTCGCCCTTTTCCTGGCTGAGCAGTACTCCACAGGATATATGCGCCACATCTTCTCTATCTCTCCATCTGTCCATACACAGTGAGGTGGCTTCCACGTCTTGGCTATTGTGAATAGTGCTGCTTTGAGGATAGGGGTGCATGTACCTTTTTGAATTATTTTTTGTCCAGATATATTGAGATGACCTACTTAGTGTCTGGGACCCCTCTCCTCAGGTGTTCCTGCCTGGTTCCATTCATCAGCCACTTCAGCCAGCATCAGACCTACTGCCTGGGCTGTGGGCAGCCGCAGGATGAGGGGGACACAGAGAATTCGGTGGCTTGCAGTACCCCAGGCTGCAGAGGTGAGAGTTCTGAGGAAGATGCCTCTCTGCTGGGACTCTCACCATTTGTATATGACAATCAGCTTTTATGGACTTCTGTACCTCACCTTTTGTACTCCTCCCTTCGTTATGACGCATGTCCTCTTTTACACAGAACCCTCAGGTAGCTCATTTTCTCTGTGTGCCTTAATCCTCCAGTGCAAGTAGAATTCCTATGCAAGTGGTATTGCAGCAGTTCCCCAGAGTGCATGGTTTGATGAGTGGTCTCCCCCTTGGGTGGAGCTGGGGAGGCAAGGGCTGAAAGCTTGGGAGCACAGTGCCGGGGTGGGGGTGGGGGAACAAGTTCAATTCCGTCCCTCCTGGCCTCCTCCAGGTCTCTTCTGTCTCACCTGCTTCCGTCTCCTGGGCAACACCTGCTCCGTGTGTGCGTCTCCCCTCTCCTGCCAGGAGGAGCTGGATCTAGAGCTGTGAGTCTCAGGCAACATGGGGTGGCTGGAGACTGTGGGGGCAGTAGGAGCGGCCACCCCTCTGCAGGACCTCTGTGGGCTACTGAGATGGGAGGCTTCTCCAGGGACTCCAGTGATGAGGAGGGCCCCTGCCTATGGCTGGCTGCCGCCCACCGAAAGGGTCCTGAGCAGGAGGCGCTACTGCGGCAGCAGCTCCAGGAAGCGCTCGGCAGGACCCTCTCATCGGATTCCATGTCGGAATCCAGGTGAGTGGAAGACTTCAGGCGTGGGGACTGGGAGGCCTAAGCATGTTCGGTCACATTTATCAAGGGTTTCTTGGCTGCCTGGCCTTCTGCTAGAGCTGGAGAGATAAAAGGGGTAGTGGGGAGGGGGGTTTGTCCCATGCCTGCTGTGTCAGCACCCCTGCCCTGGGGTGAGTGGGGGAGAGTGACATCAAGTAGATAAGTGACAATGTAGAGAGCACCCCAAATGAGGAGTGAAACAGGCTCTGGGAAGCACAGAGGACAGAACACCCAGTTTGGGATGGAGGTATATTAATGAAAGCTTCACGAAAGAAGTCAAAAAAATAGGTGGGCTTGATTTTCACTCACAGAGAGCCAAGTATATCAAATGCTGTGAGATTATCAAGTAGGATGAAGCCTGGAAGCCAGAGGGTTTGTTAGGCTAAGGAGTGCAAGAGGACATTCCAGGGGGAGGCTTGTGTGAGTCTAGAGAATATGGGACACTTAGAGGTGAGGGGAGGGTCAGGGAGGGGTGTATTTGTGGCTGGGTGGAGACAGCAGAGCATACTGGGAGATGAGGTTGCCCATCAAGGCAGGGAGAGGTGGGAGAGGGCCTCAGTTTACCATCTGAAGATCCTCAGTCAGAAAGTGATGTATTTGTCTTTTGGGACAATAAGCTAAGAAGGCAGAGTGGAGGCAGGGTGGGAGCAGGGAGACCAGAGAGGAGGCTGTCTTAGCTCAGGAAAAGTTGGTGAGGTCAGGATGCCTCAGGATGGAGGTGCTGAGAATGACAGGGAGCTTGTGTTTGGAACTGGGTGGTGTTAGGGCAAGAGGAGAAACAGGTTCTGCAGAAACAATGGCCCAGTTCTAGACCTTTCTGGTATCTGTAGGGAATCCACTGGGAATGCCCAGGGGACAGTTAGAAAAGGGCAGGGCTCTGGGCCAGAGGTATCTTTTGGGGGGTTGTTGACTTGGAGACTGTGAGAGAAATGAGCTGGATCACCCTGGTGGAGGGCAGGGCAGCAGAGGAGGAGGCAGGGACATGACCCTGAGGGGCTCCATCACAAACCAAGGAGGGGAGAGACTCAAGAACAGAGAGCCAAGCAGATCCAATGTTGTGAGATGATCAAGTAGGATGAAGCCTAAAGACTGGTCATTGAATTTGGTGGTCGAGAGATCCTTGGAGTGGCTTGTGGGACTATTTCTCATGGTGTGGGGAAGGCCAAAACCAGTCCTCGTGGGTTGAGGGGGTGACTGGTAGAGAAGACTCAGAAATGGGGTACATGGCTCTGTCACTGTTGCAAGTTTGGAAATTATTATTATTATTTTTAACGTCACTGCTGTAGTTTCTAAAAGGAAGCTTGATGGTAAAGAGGAGAGAGCTTCATAGAACAAGAGAGTAGCTTGAAGGGAACCTAAAAGATTTTTCTTTATCCAAGAAAAAGCTTTTTCTTTACCCAAGTATGGGGAGATTTGAGGATTTCAGAGATGAAAAAAGTGTTGAAGAGTGAGAGATGCCGGAGAGATGGGATCTAGGGCCAGGTGAACAGGGTGGCCTCAAATAGGACCGGGCTCGCCCGAGGCAGGAGGGGAGAGGGCATGTTCCTCCCAGCAGAGCTGAGCCTGCTCCAGTCTGATGGCCTTGCTTTTCTCAGGGTGAGGGGGTGGGGTTGGGGACTGGGGGTGGGGATAGGAGGCATGCACACCTGCTGAAACAGTAAAGAATGGGGTTGGGAGTGGAATAAAGGTTTCAAGGAGTGGGTGGTGGAGGTTGAAATGCCTGCCTTGGGGAGTGTGCAAAGGAGCCAACTGGGGAGGTTAAGAGATTTCCAGGGAGCGTTAAAGGCTCAGATGAAGTTGAAAATCATCACGTGTAATGACAGACTCCAGCGTGCTTGGTTATGTGGTTTTCTCAAGCAGATGTGGTAGCCATGAATGGGCTTCCAGGGTTGAAGGCTTTTTCTGGGCAGGTCAGGAGATGATGGGGTGAGAATTGGGGTGCTTTAGTCAGAGTATCTAAGATGACTGGGGAAGAGAAAGGGGTTAAGACCCCAGGGGGCAGTCCAAGGTCTATGTGTTGCTGGGGTGTTAAAGCAGAGGCCAGGAGGGATGCAGACAATGGGCCAGGCCCAGGAAGAATCCGGGGGATAAATCCAGAGAGTAGCCAAGATTGAGGGTGATGTCCGAGTAGGAGCAGAGGAAGGTCATTATGGCCAAGGAGGCTGAGGATTGGAAGGCCAGTGTGTTGGAAGAGCCTGCCCACCAGCAAGAAGGCAGCTGGGCCACAAGAGCAGCTCAAGTCTGGTACCAGCACCCTGGATGGGTATGGCAGGATGTTGGCAGGGCCTGGGGAGATAGGCACAGCCCAGGAGTGTAGCTTCCATGGGAGCCAGGGGCTTTGCAATACGCCACAGGCATGCCAAGTCTGAGAAAGACAAGCAACCTCCACTTGGGAGGACTGAAGAGAAAACTGTCCAGTGGTCACATTCCAGTGTGAATGGGGCACCAGAAGTTAGTAATGAATTCAGAGGTTGAAGGGGAAGGAAAGTTTTATTTTGAGTGGTTCCAGAGGGCTCAAGGAAGTTAAAAGCTGGGCAGCCAGGGAGGTACCCTACAGCCTTGAGTGAGTATTATTTCCGAGGTCACTACTGGTTCTGCCCTTGCAAAGCACATGACCTTGGGCACATCATTGCCCACTCATCTCTCAGCCTAAAGTCAGAAGATATCTACAGACACACTCTGGCTTGCCTTGGAGGGGCCTGTGAGAGCCGCAGTGGCTGGAAGACAACAGCAGCCAAATCTGAATAGACAGGGCAGGTGCAGGAGGAAGGAAGTCACCTGTGAAAACAGAATCCTGGTGACTGGGCCACCCTCTTCCTCTCCTCACTAGTGACCTGGATGAAGAAAAGGGGCCTCGGGAGAGAAGGCACAGGTAGCCACCACCACCTGAGGCCCTGTCTGTCAGCAGCCCCCTCAGCCCCTCTGACTGCCTCAGAAATCCTCTGCCCTCAAAGCAGTCCCATCTCTCATTTCCCCTCTCCTCCCCATCCCGCCCACCTACCTCCAAAATAAAGAAATCAAAGTTGGACACAAGCGTGAATCTTAAATTATTATTATTTCTTCCTGTCGCTTACACCCGAGGTGGGGGGCAAGGGAAGGGGAGGGCACAGGAGAGGGGGGACCGCCTCCCCCCTTAAGGCACTGAGTGGAGAAGCCGCAAGGGGGGGGGAGGCCACACTGTCCTCACTCCCCGGGGCTGGGCCCCCCATCACCTGAAATGCAAAGAGGAGGCCCAGAGCAACCTGGCCTCCCTCTACCCCAATATATTACATCATCACTTTTTAAATAGAGACAAGGACTGGTCCCGCTACCCCCTCCCTGTGACCCCCCCCCCCACTATTGGGGGTACCTGGGCAGCTGTGCAAATGGGCATGGGGGTGCATGGGAGGGAGGGAGAGCACCGGGCCCCTGAACCTGCCCCTTTTAAGGAGGGGGGGGGGCCGCCAGGCCAGGGAGGGGAAATAGTGCAAGGCAGAGCCCAGGCCCGAGCGGGGTCCAGCACCCAGCGAGGAGGCGGGGGAGATACCCCCACCCCCAGCAGAATTGGGTAGTTAAAAATCTGAAACTAGATTTCAACAAGACCAACAGAAAAGGCTATGTACAGAACGGGGGTGGATTCAATCCTAAGGGAAGAGTGAGGGAATTACTCTCCCCACCCCAACAGGGAGCCCTGGCAGGCAAGGGTCTGAGGGTAGGACTCCTTTCCCACAGGGCCGCAGCCCACTTTCCCTGGGGGCGGGCGAGCAGTTCCGCGCCCCGGCCTTGGCAAGGGGGCGCGGCTCACCCGCTGGGGTGGTGGAGGTGGAGAAGGCGGCTCCCTGGCAGTGGCCGCCAGGGGCGCTCGCCCGCGCAGGGCACAGCCGCCAGATGGCGCCGGCCAGCCCGTTCTCCGCCAGGCTCCCCGCCAGCCCCTCACCCGGTCCCACACCCAGCACCGCGCCAGCCCGGGGGCGGCGTGAGTCAGGGGCGGCAGCAGTGGTGGTGGCGGCTCGCACCTGGGCGGGGAGGAGGTGGGGAGGAGGAGAAGAGGGTAGGACACCGCCCGGCCCGCCCTGCCCTCTGGCCCCGGGGAGGGAGCGGCGGGAACAAGACATTCCCTGCCCGGGGACGCGGGAGGGGAGGGCCGGGGAGGAGAACCGGCAGCAGGCTCCCCTGGCTGGGCGGGGCTCTCCCGCTGCCCCCAGGGGCGGGCGAGCCAATCAGGCCACCCCGCCCCCTTCTCCAGGACCCCATGACTCAGCGCTGGGAGAAGGGCGGAGGGGGACTGGGATGGCTCCTTCCTTACAGGCCCAGTCCCCGTCCTCCAAGCTTTTACCTTGCTTTCCCCCACCTACCCATCCTTTGCCGCCCCCCTTTGCGTAATTCACTGCCAGGAAAAGGGAACAGAAACCAGGAAGGAGGGGTCTCGAAAGGGAGGGGCAGTCCTTCACCCCCTAACACAGCCAAAACCCCAAGGGGCATGGGGGTGGGGCAAGGCTTTGGTCCCAAGCCCCCCACCCCCTAGAAACCCGCATAGCCGAAGAGGGACCCCACAAATCAGAAATACATTATTGCTTCTACTCCCCAGGAGCAGCTGGGGACAGGGACCCCACCTTTACAATGGAGCTGTAAATATATACATAATATCATATGTATCACTCCGTGGGAGAGCACCCCAATCTGGGGAGACTCTGCCCCAAAACCTTCTCGGCTTGGAACTGGAATGAGGGCTCTGAGGGAAGGAGCCTATTTCCGATGCCAGGGAGACTCAGGGCCTGACCCCCAGCGCCGTCTCTGCTGTGTACACTCCCACTGCTTGGCATGGGCCTCCCCGGTCCCCGTGCTGCTCCAGCTCGGCCACTCGCCCCTCTTTAAGAGGTGTCCATGGCACCTTCAGCCTGAGGTGTGGCGGGTGCCCCCTCCTCCTCCTCGTCATCAGGGGGCCCTGGGGTGGAGTCTGGGGGCCCGGTAGGGGCGGACGTCTCCCAGAATCGAGCCAGAGACAGGCGGAAGGTGTCCAAGTGACCGTTGGAGAGGTCGAGACCAGCAGGGGACGAGGCGGCGGCGGAGGGCGGGGGGTAGTGAGGGGGCGCATCGTCCTTGCGGCGCCGCCGGGTGCGCACCTCCAGGCAGTTCTGGCCCTTGAGGTGGCGCTGCAGGTGGTCCTCCTTGGCGAAAGCCTTGTGGCACAGGTGGCACTCGTAGGGCCGGTCCCCTGTGTGCAGGTGCATGTGGTTCTTGAGGTCGTAGCTGTGCAGGAAGCGGGCTGGGCAGTGTGAGCACGAGTAGGGGCGCTCTCCGGTGTGCTTCCGCATGTGGATCTTCAGCTTGTCATTCCTGGCGCGGCAGGGAGAGGGCGAAGGGAGCCGTCACAGGGGGTCCCTGGCAGTCCCGCCCCCTAGCACTCGGTCCCCTATTTCTGCTCAGGGAGACCCTTGCTGACTTAGCCCCAGGTTAACCACCTGCCTCCAGCACAGTCAGATCTTTAAGGCCCCAGACCCACCTTCCTTGACTTTCTTTCTCCTGGTCTCTTGCCTCAGCCTGGGGACCACCCCACAGTCCCTCCAGGATCCTCTCCCTCCACACCCCCACATGGAAAGGGTCTCACAATCCCTTTCTCCCTTGCGCCACCCCCCACCCCCCACATGGCCCCTGCTGGGCCTCTTCCCCGCCCTGGTGCTCACCGGGTGAAACGGACACCGCAGACTTCACAGGCGAAGGGCTTCTCACCCGTATGGGTCCTCATGTGGCGTGGCAGTTTGCCCGCCCCGTGGATGATCTTGTGGCAGACTGGGCACTCCTGGGGCATCTGGGAGCGGCGTTTGCGCACTAGCTTGTCCTGGCTGTCCAGGCCTGGAGGCAGGGTGTCCTGGTGCAAGGAGCTGAGGTAGGCCATCAGGTCGGGATCGATGGCATCCTCGTCTGAGCCCAGCTCCTCTGGGGACAGCGGGGGCCCACTGCCCTGTGCCAGCCCGTAGGGCGGGGGGTACACCAGCTCCTCCTCTTCTTCTTCACCCTCGCAGGCCTCGTAGCTCAGGGGCCCCTCGGGGGGTGAGGCAGCCCCTGTGGGAGGGCTGTAGCTGTCTCCCAGCCCGCTGCCCACTCTGCTCGCCTCCTCCTCCTCCTCATAGGTGAAGGGATGGGTGGGCACCGTGGGCACCTCGGGCACCAGGTGGTTGGCCCGGGCCCCCTTGGTCTGCAGGAAAGCTTTGCGGGGCTTGCGGCTGCGGCGGGCAACAGGCCGAGGAGGCGGTGGTGGCGGCGGTGGGAGGGGTGCCTGTGGAGGGCTGTCGTCACCGTTGGGGACTCCCGAAGCTGAGGCGCTGGCTGTACAGGCGAAGGCTTCCAGGTACTGCCGCGCGCGCTCACAGTCGTCCTCGTCCGGGCTGGGCGCCTCTAGTCCGCTGCCCTGCAGAATCTCCATGCAGGCCGCGATGACACAGGGGATCTCCAGCAGCCGCGCGGCCTGCAGTACGGCTGGCATGTTGGCGCTGCTGGTGGTCAGGGTGGCTGTGTAGGCAAACTCGAGCAGGGCACCCAGTGCCTCCGGCCCCACGAAGTCCAACTCGCACACGCCGGCCCCTGCACCCCCAGCAGCTGTCCCACCGCCCCCAGCACCCGAGAGCGCACCGCCACCACCCTCGGTGAAGAGCTTCTTGAAGTAGTGGCTGCAGGCAGCCAGCACAGCCCGGTGGGTGCGGTACTCCAGGCCCTGCGTCCGGATGGTGAGGTCACAGAGGTGGCCCAGCTGGCGCTGCTCATTGAGGCAGCTCAGGAGCTCACTGCTGTGGTCTGGGAATGGAATCCCGATCAGGTCATCCTCAGGGCTCCCCATCTTCTCCTGCGGAGTGAAGGAGAAGGGGAGGTTAGGAGTGCTCAGCCCTGCCAGGGCGCCCAGAGACGGAACACCAGCCCTGGCCATGAGCACAGGCCCTTCAAGTGCTTTACACCCATTTCATCTTCCATGACCTTCTAAAGTAACAATTATCCATCCACAGGCAGGAACCTGAGGCGCAGACATGTGAAGTGACTTTCTATGCTAAGTGCGGAACAGGTTCAAAGCCAGGCTGCGGCCGAGCCCTGTTCCTAACCACTGTGCAACGTTCTGCCTCAGTGAGTGCAAGAGCTCTGCCTTTCTGGCCTTTCCTAGAGACCCATCTGCTTCACCTGCCCCATTCCCATCCCTTTGGAAGAAGCACTGATCTGGGAGAAAGGATGCCTGTGTTCTGGTTCAGGCTTCATGAAGAACTGGCTGAAGGACTCTGGGTGCCTCTTGCAGCCAGCCTCAGGCATCTGAAAAGTGGGGTGGCAGTCTCTGTGATGGAACCTCCTCTCACCCCAGAGAGAGGCCAATGAGAGAGTTCAGATTCACTTTGGGCCAAGGTCTGTTCACGGCAAGGTCAGGTGCTTTAGCTCACATTATCTCTCTAAAGCGTTTGGTGCACTATAAAACACTGCAAACCTGGGAGGTGGCTCCCCAGGACCCCACCTTCTTTCCCACCCACTAAAAGTTCATCTCCCCTTCTAGGTCTCCCCCTTGTAGAGGCCAAAAGGGAAACACAGCTCCCAGCATACCTCCCCCCACATCCTCCCCTCCCCCATGGGGCCAAGGAGCAGCCACCCTTTGCTGGGGTGTCGCTGGCGCTGGCGCGGGTGCTTCCTGCCCCGCACCGATAAGCATCGTCCCCACCCCTCCCCCCTGCCAATAGGCCAAGTTCCAGCCCTACCCCTCCTCCACCGGGCTGCCACTGCCAGGTCTCCCTCTCCATTCCTGGCCAGTCAGGAGAGCCCCCCTCTCCGGAAGACCTTCTTCCACCCTCTGTGCTAGCCTTTCCAAGGCACAGCCACAGAAGGCACAGCACTTCGGCAGTCCCAAGGCTGGTGGAGGGAGGCAGCTAGCAGAGTGAGTCTGGCCTGGAAGTGAGGAGACCAGCTTCTAATCCTGGCTCTGCTACTATCTTGCCGAATGACCTTGGGCAAGTCATTTCTCTCTGTGCTTCTGTCTCCTCATGGTACACAAGGAGCGGGTGGGGATGAAAGCCGCTCAGCCCTTCCACCCTGACGTTTGGTGGTCTGGAGCAACTGGAGACAGAGTTGAGGCCTGGAAAGAGCTGGGCTCTGGAGTCATCCAGGCTTGAGTTTGAATCCTCACTCTGCGGCTGATTAGCTCTGTGATCCTTAAACAAGTTGTTTAATCTCTGAACCTTCTTTTCTATAAACATCCCATGTCTATAACATGGGATAACTCCACCTGATTCCTAGGGCTGTGGTGAAGGTTAAATGAGCCCGTGGGTGGCACAACGCCTAACACATAGTAGGGGCTCAATAAAAGTTCTGGCCTTGGGAGAGAGAAACCAAGCCTCACCCGGAGGCAGACTGCGCTATACAGATGGTCTCTGCTGGGAGAAAGGTCTGTCTCCCTCCGTCAAATCACCCAGGGGGAGTCTGGTTACTACTAGCTACATGACCCTGAACCAGTCACTTTCTTTCCCATTTCCTCATCTGCAAAATTAAAGGCTGACCGGATGATCCGTAGGGCAAGTCTCACTGACAGTTTGCCAGTCTTCTCTGCCACTCCCACCAACTGCTGAGTCTCGGCCACTGATGGGGAAGGGTTTTGAGGGGGCTGGAGGAGTCGGGGGCTACAGGTTTCCTTTTGAGGACACAAGAACTGCATTGTCTCTGCCTGCCTCCCCGTCTTCCCTATAGCATCCGGATGCCTGTGTGGAAGCCTTGAGTGAGCAGCACCCATGTGCTGGCTCATAAGCCACAGTCAGGCACCCTCAGATAGCCCACCCCTTCCCACCTTAAGTCCACAAATCACTTCTCTCCCTGAGGGCCAAGCAGTCTGGGAGCACTCCCAGTTTCCTTGGGTTTTCCCACCTGTACTTTACAAATAGTACAAGTGGCAAATGGCCCCAGGACTTAGGAACAAACAAAACCAGGTGGGCAGCAGCAGTGGCCATTCAAGTAGCAGTGGGCACCCTCCTGAGCCCAAAGTGAATCCTGTCCCTCCTGAGGGGGATGGGTGGGGTTGTCCTCCCTGTCCATTGGCCCGGAGCTGTGCACCCGCAGGCACGTGGCTCACCCTGTCCCTCTCCCTTCTTCCCTCCCACCCCACCCATTCCCGCTGCTTAAGCCCGCCTCCCTTCTCCCACCCCAGGGCCATCTCTGTGGCAACTTGGTGTGGCGGGGTTCCTGATTGGCTGACCCTGCTGTCAGGTCACAGGCTCAGGCTGGTTCACGATGCAGATCACACGGGGCTTGGGCAAGGGTAGGTGTTTAAGCCCTAGGGCCTAACTCCAAAGCCCACGGCCACGCGGTAGCAATGAAGGGAGAGAGAGGCAGAGGACCCATCTGGGAAGGGGAGGTGTTCCTATGGGTCTCTAGCTTCTGGGAAACTCCCCTAGCCCTTTCCCATGGCTCTGGCACCCATGCTGACTTAGGTGCCACCTGGAGCTAGGCTGGTGCCAACCAGGCCAAGGGGGCACTTCAGGCCCCATCATCTGGGAGGGATTGATGGGGAGGAACTCGCCCCTTCTTTCTGCCAGGGTGGGGCACTGATGCCAGGGTGCCCACCCCAACTTGGGCACCCTTCCCACCTCTATATCCCAGAGGGCCCAGCCCCCAGACGCCCATGAGGACGGCCCATCCCCACCCAGCCTGGCATGCCCCCTCTTGCTAAGACCTTGTGGGCATGGGCGTGTGTGGTGGTTGGTGGGGGGGCAGCTGTGCCAGGGAGCCAGGCAAGGTCTGTTTGCCTGGTAGGGGGAAGAACTGGGGGCCCCGCCCCATCTCTCCCCCCTTTCCCGTCACCCCCCCAGGCTCCCCTCACTGTCAGGCCTGCTAGACCGGCCAAGCCGGTGGGCAGCTCTCTTGAAACTGGGCCCTGAGTCAAGCTTGCCCCATCTTTGGTGGGGGGAAGACTTTGGGGATAGAACAGTATGGGAGGGGGCAAAGGTGAGAGCCCCTATCACCTACCCCTCAGTGCCCAAAGGCACCTCCCAAGGTGTGTCCACCACCAAGAAACCAAAAGGTAGAGGGCACTGGCCCTGGCACGGGAAGGAAAAGGAGGCTGAAAGTCTTTCCAGGTGCTGACCTCAGGCAGTGTCCAGTGAAGGGCTGGGGGAATACCAGGGCCAACACTGCCGGCCTGAGCCAGCTGAAGAGCTGGGATACGAGGCCCTGAATGGGGCAGCTGAGTAAAGCTGGCCCCCCTTCCCCACACCCTGGGGATTAGGGGAGTGAGGCTTAGTGTGGGGGGCAGCAGGCGGAAACAGGATTAGTGGCGGAGAAAATAGATATGGGCCTGAGACTCAGGCACACAGAGCACCCCCTCCTTAGGCTCAGAGGCCCCCACCTCCGGGCTCTGCCAGAGAGCCCGAGAGGGACCTGGCCAGCTTCTCCAGGTGTAGCAGCTTGGGGTGAGGATGAGGGCCAGGCTGTGATGCCTCCTGCCAGGGTGATGGAGAGGCCTGACGCTCTTTCCACCTTGGCTGGCCACCCTTCCCCCTTACTTCTTTCTCCTTTCTCCCCCCCAACCCCCACCCCAACTCCAGCCTCAGGTTCTCTTCCTGTTTTTTTGGAACGAAGTTTGCACGAAGCCAGGGCTTTGGCCTGTGGCTGGACCAAGGGCGGGGGTGGGGAAATAGGACAGCCAGTCCAAAGTCCTCAGGGACCCAGGAATCCTAGCTCCCCAGCTTCTTCCACCCTTTCTTAGGGCCTCTGGGGCCCAGGGCTGAAGCCATCTGGACTGCCCAGTTGGAAAGGCGGGGTGAGAGGTGGAGGTGAATCCCCTGGAGGACTGGAAGGGCTTTGAAGGAGAGGCCCTCAGCCCAGGATGCCCCAGACATGCATGGAGCCTTTTGCTCCCCACCCAGCCCCTCCAAGCTAGTACATGCCTTCCCCATCCCCCATATGTCGCTTCCCCCTCCTAACCTCACCACCCCAGCACTCACACTTCCTGGGGGCCGAGGCGGGGAAGAGAGACCGCAAGCCACGAAGGGGGAAGGAGGCAAGGGGAGTTGGCTGCTTCCCGGTGCTGTGGGGGTTAAGCCTCTCCTCCCTCAAAATCCCCAATTCCTGGTGCTTCAGCGTTTGACAGGAGGGAGACCTCAGTGTTCCCCCACACTTTCTTTCCATGGCACCAGCCCTAGTCCACAGCCTCTGAGATCGCATCAGGGGAAATCTGAGGGAGATAAAAGATGGCGGGGAAAGGAATGGGGCAACTCCGTCTTCCCTAGTCTTCCCCTCTTTTCCTTTGGGGACGCCTGCCCTCAGCCCCTCTCCACTCTTGGCCCCTTGCCTTGGCCTCTTTCTGTCTCCTTCCTGCCTTCTCGGACCCTTGTCTCCTCTCTCCGTGGCTCATCCTTTGCTTTCCTCCCTTCAGCCCTTGCAAGGCTCCTGCTTCCTCTCTCTCTACTGAGTCCTTAAGTCCCTAGGTCTCCAAGGAACCATCCCTACCTCTCCTTTCTTTTGGCTTTTGGTTCTCTCGCTCAGGCCTCTCTCACTTCCTCCATTTCACCCTACTCCAAGCATCTCTTCTCTTCTCCCCAGGCCGATGGTTGGATGCGGGTGGAGAGGGGCAGAGGAATTAAATTAAGAAATCGGGCCTGCCCTCCAAGGCCTGGTCTTGCCATGAGATGGTTGCATTTAGGCACCCACGACCCCATTCTGGATGAAGCACAGGACCAAAATCGGGGGGAACAGTTGGCGAAGATGGGTGGGGGGGTGTACAGTGAGAGCGGATGTGGGGTAGAGTTGGGGGACAGCCTAGGCCTCTCTGCCCGTCAGAGTTTCCAGCCCTGGAGCAGCTGGAGTTTCCCCAGAGGCTGCCCACCCAAGGCCAGGCAACCATGCGCCTGGACAGACCCTGGCCATCAGCGCTCCCAGCAGGGGTCCGCCGGAGCAGCGCCAGATCCCCTGAGGGCCTGAGGAGACCTACAAGGTGCCAGGGTCTGCCCTGTGCCCACCCCCTCCCCCCTAGCCTAGCGTCCCCGGCTGCGTAACCGAGCTGGCTGGTAACCCCACACCCGCCAAGCCGCCGGCAGAAACCTGAGCCCCCCAGCCCCAGAGGACACCCCAGCCCAATCCCCGGAGCCCGGCTCCCTGCCAGCCTGTCCAACCTCCTGTCCTGGCCCAGCAGCCCCTCGGCTCCCGTAGGCCCCTTCTTCTGCTCTCCTGCCCTCCTACGTCCCTCGGACACAGAGGCTCCCCCACACTCCAGCCCCTCAGCCCCTCAGTTCCCTAAACCACCCCCTGTGAAAATTTGGACACCCTCTTCCTAGCCTGTTTTTCAGTCCCTCTCTGACCCTTGGCCAATTCTAGGCCTCCGAGCCTCCCCTGGGGCCTGATCTCCCAAGCCAGAGCGGGGCCTACTCACCTGAACGCTGAGGGGCCTTGCCGGCAACTCCTCCTGGCCCCTGGGGGGAACAGGTTGGGAGGGGTGGGGGAGGGCCTGGCTGGGGGGCAGGCAGGGTGGCTGTTCCCCGCTCCAGCTCCCTCCTTCAAAGGGGCCGCCCACGACTTGGCCCAGCCCCTCCCCCCTACAGCCTTAACCCTCTGGGTGCTGTCCCCCCTCCCCCCAGATGGAGGGAGGGGTTACCAGAGGCCTGGCAGCGTGGGAGAGGGCCTAGAGTTTCTGCCTGTGGTGCCCGAAGCCCCAGCTATACCCACCCCCGCCTGTCCTGACTCAGTCCTAAAAGGGGAAAAAGGTGAGTGGTAGGAAAGGTAGGAGCTGGGACAGTCCAGGAGGACAGAGGTGAGGAGGAGCAATGGGAGAGGCTGCTGGAGGTGGGACCAGGAGAAGGAAGAAGGGAGGGGAGGGGACAGGAGGCAGCAGTGGCCAGAGAGGGAGGAGGGGAAGCCTGGACAGTCAGTGCCAGGGGTGACAGGTGCCCAGGTCCCAGCCCCTCAGGGCATGTGGACTAACAGGGGACCACAGGGAGGCCCTTCAGACCCCCAGTGGGGCCCTCAGCACCCTTGGGAGCTGGCCGAATTTTCCCCACCCCGTACTGGGCTGGGGCCCTCAGGGGCTGGGCAAGGCAGCACCCCGCCCTCCCCATGCCTCACCCCAAACCCACTCACATACCACAGTTCCTTGCCCGGGCGCCAGCCCCTGCCAACCAGGCCAGGGGGCAGCACTTGTGCCAGCCCCCAGTGGCCAGGGGGATCAGGGGGCTAGAGGTGGCCTGAGGTGGGGTGGACAAGATGGGGGGAGCTGTGGGCACCGAAAGAGGAAGGAGCCGAGAGGGGGCATCTGCTGGGAAGCGCCTAGCCCCACCCCTTGCGTAAGCTGCTGCCACCCTGGCCGGTTGGGTGGGACCCGCCTGGGCCTGAGGGGCAACTCAGGAGGGCTCTGAGCCCAGAGGAGGGTGGACCACAAAGTTCCACTTAAACAACTCTGGGGGTCTCTTATTCCTGTAACGAGGCGGGCCCTAGGTCCCCCAGCCACTAGGCCATCCCATGTCCTGCTGGGCTGGGAGGGGGCACCACAGAAATGCCCCCTAAAATATCCCCTCCCCTTTCCCCCCCAACAGCTGCTGGCTCAATGCCGCTGGCCTGCTGCCCCTCACCAGCTCCCGGCCCGGTTGGCACCTACCCACCAGGATGCTGGCAGTCCTGCCCTCCTCTCCCTCCTACCCCCCTGGCTCCCAGCGCCCCATGCCAACTGTGGGCCTGGGGTGGGGGAGGGTCACCCCTGTGCCTTCGTGCCAGCTAGGCGGGCCCAGGCCCCTAGGTCCTACAGATAAGGCCCAAGACCCTGTTCTCAAGCCATCTCCTCAAGAGGCAGTACACAGTTTAGGGCCTATACAAAGAGAGTCCAAGGGGGCTATGGACAGCTTGATGAACAGTTATTGAAGGTTCTACTCCCCAAGATGGGGGCCAGTGTCTCTCTGCTGCCAGGTGCTGGCCTCCTGGCAACCCCCTGCCCAAGCATTTGCTTGGGCACCAGAGTCCCTGCAATTCCTGATCACCCTAGTGCCCGCAGCCTGCCAGGGAGTGGGGTGGGGCTGCTCTCTGCCCTTTGATCCCTGTAAAGGGAGGGAACCAGCCTAGAGGGCACGGGGCAGGGAGGGAGTTCATGGGGCCCCTCCATTCCACCCCTGCCAGGGGCAGCAGGGCAGGGTGTGGGCATCTCTTGGGTGGAGCCCTAAGGTGAGAATGGGTAGCATGTCTCAGCTGGGGGTGGGGGGTGGGGTGGATGACAATCATGGATACATGGTGTCCTGGGGGAACAAGGTGATGAGGACAAGCTGGGGGGATCCAGCGGGTCCCCAAGTTCCAAGTCATCCCAGTCCACTTTTAGTCCCATCCAGAAAAATTCCAACTTAACCAAACTGAGAGATCAAGGAGGACTACAACTCCCAGTATGCACCACAATTGCTTTGCATGTACCTTGGGAGTTGTAGTTCCCTTGAGAAGCCCTGTGCTCTTGCCTTCCCCAGAGCCTCACTGCTGATGGGGTGGGGAAAGCAGAGCAGGGGATGGGAGGTGGTCATGAATCTCCAGGGGGACTGTGTTTAGAAGAGGTAAAAGGCAGGAGGTCTATGGTTGGGGGAGAGGACCCCTGCTCCCAGGCAAAGCGGGAGGAAAGGAGGAAGGAAGGAGGAGAGGATGTCTGTTGAAAGGGGCATATGGGTGGGGAGGAGCTGGGGGGGGGGGCGGTGGAAACAGGAAGGAAACTGAAGCCAGAGACATGAGGTCGAAAGCAAGGGCCTGGTGGAGCCCCACTCCGAGGCCGGCAGGGACTAGGAAGGCATTTCCCCCTGCTGGGCCTCGGGACCATTCTGGTGGCCTAGGGAGGACTAAGAGGAATTAGTGATGTCAAGTAAAAAGTCAGTTGGCATGTTTGTGGGGGGTCACTGGCTCCATTTACCTGCCACCAGCCCTCTTTTGTCTGGGGCACCATCAGCCCCTGGATCTGGCACGAGCATTTCTGGCTGGAGAGCTCTGAAAGCTGACTCGGCTCTGTGATGCTAGCAAGCAGAGGAAGGGGTTGGGGAAGATTAGGGCCAGGCCTGATGAGTAGTATGGTGGAGAGAGATATATATAGGGTTAGACCCAGGGGTGAGGTCAAGAAATTCTGCTGGTAAATGTGGATTCCACCCTCTAGGGCTGAGGCCATGGCAACTGGGAGGCCTCAGTGAAGAGAGGGCTAAGATGCCAAGGAAGGCCACTAACCTCCCACCCACTCCAGGCTGTGGGACAGAATGAAGAGGGAACCATTTTCTGGTGTCCCTGTGGAATTTGCTAAAGGTAGCTTTCCCCCTTGTGTCCCATAGCCTGTGAACATTAAAGGTGGCAACTCAGGGGACCAGAGGGTAGCTGGGTGCCTTTACTTAGTGGGGGTGGAAGTCAGAAGTGGGCAGAGGCTCTGCTTCCAGGCCACTTTCTGTAGGCTCCCCAAGGTTCTGGGACAGATGTTTATAGGTCCCAGCCAAGACCTGGGTCTGCCTGGGTGGGGGATCATTTCTGCCTCTCCAGGATCCGTGATGGTGGACAACAGTAGCTCTAACCCTTTCCCCCTAGTCCCCCAGGCCAGCCTTGGCGCCTGGCCGCCTGTGTGTTGGCAGGACCGGTGGTGGTGGGGGGGCGGCGAGGCAACTTCAAACTGTCCGGGCAAAACGTCAAGTTTACTCACGAGTTTACTCAGCAGAAGGAGGGGGAAGAGGCCAGGGCGGGCACACCCCATGCCAGGGTCCTATCCCTCTGCCTGTCCCCACCTTCCTCCCCCACCCTCCTCTTCAGCCCTAGGCCAAAACAGGCATAGGCCCTAAGGCCTGGTAGCAGGGCAGTCTTAACTCTCTGAAGGTCAGGGAGCCAAGCAGGCTGGAGGCAGGAAGCCCCAAAGCAGTCCCAGAGGCTTCTATCAGAGGGCAGTGCCCTGCCTGGAGCCCAGTCACTACCCGTCTTGGGACCTCGGCTTTGGGCCAGAACTGGGTCTCTTAGCCACCAAGAAGGAGGCAGTACAGGCCAGGCCTCCTCTATCTGAGCAGTCCCCTGGGCAGTGACTTCTGACCCCAAATGCCCAGTCCTAGGCTGTGCCCCAGGCAGCATGATGCCATCTGGGCAGCCATAGGATCAGGGGCTGGTTCTCTCTGCCCTGGCTTGGGATGGGGGGCCAGCACCCTAGCTGACCTACTTCCCTTTCCTCCCCACCTGCTTTCATTCTCTGCTTCTCTCCCCCAGCCTTCACTGTCCCCACCCCAGAGGCGCTCCGCCCCCCATGCCCTCTGGGCCCCCCTCCCCCACCCTTCCCCAGGGTGCCAAGTGCAAGCACACAAAGGGCCCGATGGTGCATTGTTAGCCCAGCCCCCGCTGCCCGCCGCGCCCTCCCAGGGCAGGCACTAGGCCAAGGAGGAGCTGGGGGCCCTGGGTGCCAGGGGGCACCATGGGGAAGGGGAAAGAGGTCAGCACCTGTCTCCCAGTCACTGGGGTCCATGTCAGCCAGAGCTGAGCAGGGATGAGAGTGCCCCAGTGGAGCAGGCCTCCTTGACACCTGAGCCTAGTGGGCACTGCCTGCTTTCTTCCCCAGAGCCCCTTTTGGATGGTATTAACCCCTTCCTGACCCCTGTACTAAGGTTGAGGGGTGTGGTACCCAAGGGAGGGGACAGTGTCTGGGGGTGCCAGCAGGCTGCGTCATGCCCACAGCAACCATGTAACAGAGGCACGCTGGGGGAGCCGGGGTCCCGGGGGCCAGGGACAGGCAGCACTGACAGAGATTTCTTCTTGTTTCATCAGCTGCTCCAGGGGGAGCCCCCTGCCCTTCTCCCCAGTCACCACCAAGGAGGAATACTAACTGCTACCCAAACTCAGTCACAAATATGTCCCTCTCCAGCCAGCACAATACTCCATATGCCCACTCTCTCTGCCCAACCTGATGCCCACTCCATGCCAGCTCTCCCAGCAGTGCCAGACGGGTACAGGGGTGACCAAACCAGTTGGTGTGTGGGGGGGGGAGCAGGAGGCAACCCCATAATCCTCCAGTCCTCACCCCCCCTAC
This sequence comes from Budorcas taxicolor, assembly GCF_023091745.1. Taxonomy (NCBI): domain Eukaryota; kingdom Metazoa; phylum Chordata; class Mammalia; order Artiodactyla; family Bovidae; genus Budorcas; species Budorcas taxicolor. The sequence continues at coordinate 16,018,028 of NC_068912.1, forward strand.
ACACATGCACCTTCAGGGAAGAGAGAGTTCCTATCCCAGTTTAACCCCTCACTGCCCAATCTGGCTCCCCCAGAGCCTTGATAAACTGTCTCCCTCCTCCAGGAATAAGTTGAGGGAAGCGGGAATAGCTGCGCTGACTCATTCTCATTCTCAGCTGCAGCTCGGGGTCTTCACTGCTTTCGGGTGGGGGTCAATTCAAGAACGCCTTCCACCTGGCCCGGAAGCCAGGACAGCCTGCTGGTCTCCCCCTCTCCCCAGCACCCACTTCCGGTGTCCCAAACTAGGTCAGCAGCGCTCGTTTCCTGTGGGTCAGCTAGCACCCGCGCCTCTGCCCCTCCCCTGCTCCGGACCCAGGCTCCCTGCCCCCCCCCCCAGGGCGCCCCGAGGTCTCACCACGTCTCAGCCGCCCTTTGATACGTGGGGGTTGTGCGGGGCGGGGGGCAGGGGACCCGCCCTCTCTCCAAACACCAGCAGGGCCGGGGCGCCTGGGCAGGCACGTGTCCGGGCACAACCCGCTGCCCACGCCGCCCCCCCACTCCCGGCCCCCCCTCGCTCTGGCCGGGACACGTCGCTCTCTTACTTCGGGTGGGGTGGGAGGAGAGAGAGAAAACTGGAAATTGAAAGCAGCGCCCCCCACCCCTTTGAATGGCAGCCCTCTGCCAGCCGCGCTCAGACTAGGTCCTACAACAACACAGTAGCGACCCCCACTCCGGGTAGGGGCAGGTGCGCCAGCGCCGGTGGGGGACGGACGATAGGTAGGATTCTTCCCAGTCGCCCACACTCGCTCTTGGGTTCTGGGGGCAGGAGCTGGCTTTGAAAAGGTGGCGGCGGTACTGGAGCCCGAACGAAGAGAGTGGGATTGAGGGGCGGCGGAGAGAGGGGTCGTTCTGTATCGCTCGGAGGTCGTCGCTGAGCCCCACTACCGGCGAGAGAGCGCGGCTGTGGAAGCGCAAGAAACCAAATAGTCCAGCCGGTAACTTTCCCCCAAGCCGCGGCTCCTCCTGTGCTCCCCCCACCCCCCATGCAACTGGCCCGAGTCCAACCCACCGCGCCAGGGGGCGCGGAGGAGGTGGGGGGAGCGTTGTCCTAGTTAGAGTCCGTCAGCGTTTCCATTCCCTCAACTCGGTCGGGTCGGGGGTCTACCTCTAAAGTCACGAAGGAGACTAGGGGAGCGCTGGGCGCCGCCTCGCCCTCTCTCCATCCCGGAGCCGCCAGTCTGTCTGATCCCAGAAGTGCACAGAAAGTTTCTGGGGACCCTCCGCCCTGGGTTGGGGGAGGCTGTAGTTCCATCTCTACCTTTCCTCCCCGTTAAAATCAATTCCCAAGACCCGGAGTGTTGGGAAGGCACAGGAAAGGGGAGTGGTGGGAATCTGGTCTGCATGCGCGCGTGTGTGGGGGGGTCCCACTTACAGGACAGACGAAGGACACTGCAGTAATCTCGAGTATGGGGGACCCCTAGCCAGGAGGCAAAAGTGGGGTACACTCACCTCTCCGCCTTTGGGTCCGCTGGCTGGAGCTGCTGAGGCTCCGGGTGTGGGGAGAAGCGCGTCCCCCGCCAGGCCCGGGGGCTTGGGGCCCTGCTCCGGTCCTGGTCAGAAGGCCGCGGTCAGTGGCTCGCCGCTCTCTGCTGGGGGGCTCCTCCTCCGCAGCCCTCTGCCTCCTCCTGCCGCCCGCCCCCCCTCGGCCGCCGAGAACCGTACATTCACCTGGCTCCCACCCGCCCCCCCCCTCAGGGCCCGCCTCACCTGTCCTGCTGTCTCACCTGTCCTCCTGCTTGCTTTCCCCCCATCCCTCCCCTCCCTCCCCCCGCCCCCTGCCACCCCCCAAACTCCCCCTCCCAACCCTTAGCAACACCCTCTGTCACTTCCTGGTTTTTCACCCGCCCCCCCAGGCCCCCCTCCCTCCGCCCAATAAGGACATAAACTTCAACCCCTTGGTCCAGCCAGTCTCTGCAGGGCGCAGATGGATCCCTCCCTCCTTTTTCGCTCTTTTCTTCCAAGCTCTTACTTTGCACTCTGAGCTTTTCCCACCCTCCTCTTTTCCCTCCTTTCCTTGTCTCTCTCTTTCTCCCTTCACCTGCCGCGGTCCCGTTCCCCCTCCCTCTCCTCTTTCTCTCTCTCTTTCTAGCCCCTATCTCTCCCAGTCCACCTTAACTCGAGCTCCGCCCTCGACCCCCATCCAGCCCTCCGCCGCAACTCCGCCCCGCCCCCTGCACTCCACCGCCCTGTCCGCCCATTGGCCTGAACACCCGCCCATCCCAAGTGGGTCCCGCCTTGCGTTGGGCCAGGGAGGGGGCGGAGCCGAGGGGGCTGGCCTGAAACCTGGAGGAGGGGAAGAGGAGGGGGCAGTGTCCGCAGCGGCCGGGGAACCGAGCACCGCCCCCGCCCCCCCGAAGGGCTCTCACTTCTCTAAGAGGGTCTTCTGTAGGGTCAGCACCTCCGGAGGGAAGGGTATGAGGAGGTCGAAAAATAGGCTAGGTGGGGGTGAGGCAGGGACTTAGGGGGTTGAGGGAGGGGGTCCCGTGAGGGGCTATAATCAGGTCAGGGCCCCTGGAGGTAGGGGGAGGGGAGCCACCCGGCGGTCAACTCCACTTCTACGCCCCACCCCCAACCCCCTTAGAAGGAGCGGGGGAGATGAGGCTGCAGGCACCCTGCCTCCCTCCCCACGCGTGACGGCGCCCCGCGGGGAGGGAACGGCGCCCTGGGCAAGCAGCCTCTGCGCTCCAGCCGGTGCCCGCTGCGGCCTTGGCATTGTCGAAGGGGAGGGGCCAGGTCCGTGAGGGGGGAGGGGGAGGAACGCTCAAGCTCCTGCTCCCCGCCTCCATCCCGCTGTGCCATAAGTGGAGAAACTGAGTCTCCGCCGAGAGACATCTGGACTTGGATTCGCTCAGAGACCCAAAAGGCGAGGGGGACCTGAATGTTTTACGATGTATATGTAGGTTTAGGGGGATCGAGATATGTGCTTCAGTGCCCCTCAACTGAGGAAGGTAGCCCGTTTGGGTCGCTTCCAACTGGGCCTGCGGCGCTACGTACCCCAAAGAGTCCCTCCCACTAGTGTAAAACTGATTCAAATCCGGCTATCGCGGGCCAGGTTCCGCTCCTCGCGGCCTGCCGGGCCGAACCGGGTCGAGCTCGCTTTCTCCAACCCCAGCCCCCTCCGCAGGGGGCCTCCCTCCCTTTTCAGCAGGTGGCTCCGCGGGACACCAGCTCAACCTGTTGGACCACAATAGGCGGCGCCAGGGGGGCCCTGGCCCTCACCCGGGCTGACCCGGGATCCCCGCGCAGGGGGAGGGGCGGAGTGCTGGTCCCTCCCTCCCTCTCCCTCCGGCCGTGACTCAGCCTCGGGGCCGCTGCCCTGCTCCCCAGCCAGGGGCGGAAAGTGTGAGGCGCCCCTGAGGGCCTAGGCCAAACCAAACAGCCCCCCACCCCAGACATTATCTCACTGTAGAATTGGGGGGGCTCTAGGAAGGAGGGGGTAGCAGCAGCAGGAACGGGGCGCTCCCGATAGGTAATCCGCTCCGGGTTTTCTTATCGTCCCTGTCCCCTATGGGTCCCGAGGCTGGTCACTGCTCCGGGTTTTCTTCTCGGCCCCGCCGGACAGATTCTTGTTCGTCAGGGCCCGGAGCCGGTGGCGTCCAGGCCAGGGTTTTCCCCTCCCTCCTCCAACTCGGGGTCGCGCTAGACTGGAGAAGGGCTGTGCCAGGGTAAGGCGACAGTGCCAGAAGCACAAGTGAAATGGAGAGGGGGCTGCTTCGGGCTGGAGAGGGCATGGAAAGTGGCTCGGGGAGGGCAGGGCCAGAGCCTCTAGAAGCAACAGAAAGGAAGGCGCCTTGGCATCAGCCCTTAGGTATAGAAAAATGAACAGCGGCCTCGCCATGTCCCCCGTTCCTGGGGGTCGCGCCAGGCGTCTTGTTGGACCCTACCTGGATCTTTTAGCAGCCAGAATGCACTTCCCACTTGAGTCTGGACAGTCCTGGAACCCCTTGTTAGTTTTTTAGTGACCACCTCTTCCCCCTCCCCCCCCCCCGCCCCGCTCCGCCCCCAACACACACATTCTCGGCTCCCTTCCTCGCTCAAAGGGTGGAACCCCCAACTTGAAATTCCTGCCGAACCCCCAACTCCAAGCCTTACCTCGCCAAACAACTGCGGCTATTTCAGCCAATAAAAGCTGACTGGGGCCCCCGCCCCCTCCCACGAAACCCCCGAGGCCTGCGACCACCCCTGCCCAGCTACTAGGCCTGTACTGGAACTGGGAACTGGAGGGCAAGTGTGGGATCTCCAAGGGGCTTCCTGGGGATCTGGGCACTTCCAAAATCCACACTTTCAGACATATATTTTCAGGCAACCAACTAGACCTAAATTTGGGGGGCAAATTAGCAGGAGGTCTGTAAATACCCCGAGGATGAAGTGGTTGACCAAAGAGAAGGATGAATGTCCAGGTCTGCCCGGAGTTAACCCCCTTTTTAAGGGGAACTGCACACCTGGGGTTGGGGCCACGTGCGCCAAGGAGCAGCTGCAAGGGACCTGGATACTTGCAGAGCCCGAAGAAGAGAGTACTTCTGACGGGAAGAAAGGCAAAACTGGGCCTGGGCGGCGTACTGAGAGAGTGGGTCTAAGGGCCTGTTTTGGAATGTGGAGGGGCTGAGCTGGAAGCGGAGCTTCAGCCTGCGCCGGGCGCCCACCTCTTCCCCACTCTCCGCCTTCCCCAGGCTGCCTCCGCTTCCCTCGAAAAACCCGCCGCCCAGGAAACCGCTGGGGGCGCTCAGACCGCAGCCCCGGCGCCCCCACCGTGACCGCCCAACCCACCTGAAGGGACCGTGGCTGCCAGGGTTGCCCCCCTCCCGCCGACTCCCCCCACACCTGCGGGCTGCTCTATTTATAACTCGGCGCCTATTCCGGGCCTCTGGGCGGGAGCGCGCTGCCGCGCAGCGCTAATCGTCGCCGGGATCTCTGCGCCCCCCAGGGCAGGGGGAGATAAATTTAGCCTCAGGAAGTTCGGGGGAACATTTTCCAAAACTCCACGTCCCAGAGAAGGCGAAACAGAACCGCATTGCCCTCAGTTTCCTCCCTCCAGCCGCCAGGCGGCGCAGGTCCCCCGGCTTCTCGAGCCGGGTCGCTGCCTTGAAGCTGGGGTAGGCAAAGGATTGAGAGCGAACGACCTAAGAGCACGAAGGGGCGCCCGTCAGAGGAGACAGAGAATGGCCAGAAAAATGGATATGCCCCTAAGGTTGGCAAAGACGGGAGTAGACAGCTTCAGCTGGGAGTAACTAGAAAGGACTTCTGCCTTTTGAAGGGGAAATAACTCATGTGCAAAAGAGATGCAAATAGGGATGCAAATAAGAGCCGATGCCCTTGGAGGTCGGCGCTCCGGCGCCAGTGAAACAACTGCCACACTGCCTTCTGCCCGGCTTTCAGTGTTGCTGGGAAAACGAGGGACTCTCCCAAGAGCATCACTATAATATCTAGTTAATTGCGCACGGCTCCTCAGACCACTTTTCTCGATCCCTCTCCACCTACTTTCTGCACACCATTGAGGGTCATGCCCGAGGTAATCAGCTGGGAATCCTGGTTATGAATAAGGCCGCTTTTCCTCCGTATGCTGTCGTATTTGGGGAGTCACTTCCAGTTCTGCCAGTTCAGTTCTTCGAGTTCCGACGAGGAAACTGAGATAGAGTGAGGAAAACTGACCTCACCCGAAGCACCAGTGCAGGTACAAAGCCGGTACTGGTAAAACGCTTCCTAGGTGACGCAGTGATAAAGAACCCGCCTACCAACGCAGAAGCCAGAGACGTGGGTTCCATCCCTGGGTCGGGAAGATCCTCTGGAGTAGGGAATGGCAACCCACTCCAGTATTCTTGCCCGGAAGATTCCATGGACAGAGGAGCCTGGCGGGTTACAGTCCATAGTTTCTCAAAGAATCAGACAGGACTGGACACAGCGGCTTTACCTTTTACCCCTTCAGTTCTGCCTGACTTTCCTCACTTTACCGGCCTAGTCCTCTACCCCTTGTTGCCACTAGGGGGTCCCGGGGGTGGGGGACGGTGGGTAGAAGAGCTCTTACCCATTCCTCCCTGTCTTGGTCTTCCCTATCTATCTTCCTTTATCCCTCCCCTCATCCCCCTCCAGTGAGTTCTGGAGAGAGTGGTTTGGACATGCAAAACTTATTCTAAATGGGAAGAGAACACTACAGGGAAACTGCCACTCACTTTTCCTTCTAGACCAGTAGGGAGTCTCCTGGCTCTGTGGCTGACATGGAAAGGGCATAGCTGGGCCTCCCAAATGCCCCCAGTAGGAAATGAAGAACGAGGGGAGCTTAGGGTTGAGGTCAAGCGGGAGATCACGGAGTGGGTGTAGAATAGAGTTGATTGTCCCCTCCACCCTTTTGCTTTCCTGGCCCTGCCTCCCAGGCCACTTAGACCACCATCCCAAGCATGGGTTCAGGAGAGGAAGGCAGGCTAATTGAGAGAGGCTCTGAATTTGAGATGAAAAAAATCTGGGTTCACCAAATGACTACCCTACTGCAGAGTGCTGTTGGTGCGACTTTGGCGGGGTCACCTCAGCTCTCCGGGCTTGTTCCTTCATGTAAAGATATGATAATTACTCTTGTCCTACCTACCTCTGAAGTGGACTTTTGGAAGGCTCAGAGCACTCTAGCTGAACCGGGCTTTTGGAATGGTGTATGAGGGTTTTGTCATCCTCCCCATCTCTCTCTCCAGTCTTTCCCCTTTCAGAGCTCTGACACTCTTTCCAGCTCTGACACTCTCCCTGGGCTACTGGCAGTCACTACTTGTCTCCCTCCTTCAGCTCCTACCACAGGCCACAGCCCTGGGCCCTGCCTTCCTCTACCTACCACTTCCCCAGGGGCCCTTGCCAGACATCCCCTCCTCTGGCAAAGTCAGAAGCCTCAGACTTTAGGATCCACCGCCAGCACTGCTGCAACTTGGTGGGAGTGAGGTCTAAGAGAGGAAAAGGAGGCAGACTTCTCCAGCTCAAGTGAGGCCATGGCTGGAGCCTGCCAAGCAGGGTGCAGACTTCAGTGGGGAAAGGGAACTCCAAATTCAGAGGCGAAGGCGAATTCTTTATCCACCTCTACCACTAACCTCTCTCTGGGTGGATTCAGGACCTTCCCACTGCTGGGCCCTGGGGCCCTGGAGACACCAGGGAAGAACACTGACCATTTTGTGGATGTGGGGCTGCCAGGGATAGGAAATAACCTTGATTTGGAGTACTATAGAGTACCACGCTACCATAAAAAAGAATGGACAGGCCGTAAGTATACTGGTATGAAATCCTTTACAAGGTATGTGAAGCAAAAACAGCACGGTGCCGAGCAGGGTGTAGAGTATGTTATTAACTAGAAGGACAAATATATGCAGAATGCAGCCACTTCTCTCCACTGCTATGGCTGTAAGCCTGCTATAAGCCACCAACACATCTGGCTCCAACTGTGCCCATTACCTCCTAAGAGGTCTCTACTGTTCTACCCTTGGTCCTCTAAAGGCTATTCTCAACCCAGCGCCAGTGTGAACCTTTTAAATAAAAAAAATCAGTTCATGCTCAGCTGCCTGCAACAGTTCCTTATTTCACTCAGCATACAATCTCAAATTGTTACCATGGTCTACTAGGCTTGCTCCAACCCCCATCCCTATCTCAACTTTCTCTTTTTCCATAGCACCTATCACCTAATAACATCAATGTGCTTGTTTTTATATTTTCTGTCTCTACCCACCAGCACCTAAGCTCTGTAAGTACAGGGATCTGTTTTGTTCTCTGCTGTATTCAAAGCAGCCAGAATGGCATATAGCAGATGCTCAATAATATATGTTAAATGAATGAATGAATCTTTTGCCATTTGCAACAGCATGGTTGAATCTGGAGGGTATTATGCTCCAGAAATGAAATAAGTCAGAGAGAGAAAGACAAACATGGTATGTTATCACTCACATGTGGAATCTAAAAAACAAAATGAATGAATATAAGATATAGAGAACAAACTAGTGGTTACTAGTGGAGAGGGAAGGGGGAGAGACAAGTTAGATCTAGGGGATTAAGAGGTACAAACTACTAGGTATAAAACAAATACGCTACAAATGTATTTTGTACAGCACAGGGAATATAGCCAATATTTTATAATAACTTTAAATGGAGTATAATCTATAAAAATTTTGAATCACTGTGCTATACACCTGAAACTAATATAATATTGTAAGTCAACTATACATCAATTTAAAGAATTTAAAAAAAAATGCTGTCCAAGAAACAGGTCACCATGGTTACCTCTGGGGAGGAAAGCTAGGGGATAAAGAATTATCAAAGTTCTTTACTCTAGGCATATGTTACTTTGACAAACAAAGAAAAAGAAAACAAGCCCAGGGGAAAAGGAATTAACTAAGAAGTCTGAGGAAGAGCTGGTCCCTGGCAGCTGGAAAGGGTCACATATACCACCTCCAGGCCAGTGTCCCAGGATAGAATGGGGGAAAGGCATAACTGGGCCCCAGAGAAGGCTGGCTGGAGATCCGAGGGACACTTTGGCTGGCTCTGAGGTTGTGGGGGTCTGAGTGGGCATGTCAGTAGGCAGGTGCAAGATGATGTAAATAACTGGTGTGTACTGATCCCAGGGAGTGATTTAGGGAGAGCATGTGTTGGTGGCTGCCAAGGGGAAGCAAAGAGTCAATTCTGCTCATTCTGGCTGTGTCCTGTGCATTGTCATAAGCCTGCAGGACAGCTTTCTCTTGCAGCTTTGTGTGTGAGCTAGAGGAGCAGGGCCTGATCTCTGTAAGCTGGGAACTAGTACCAGCTCAGCGCTTTCCCCAAGATCTTCAGGGGCAGGGAGGTGGCTAGATCAGGTCTTCTATTTAGGTTCCCAGCCTTACATGGAGGGCCTCATAAAGACCCCACCCAAGCTAGACTCCTCCTTTTCTACACGTTGGGAGGAACCTGGCCTTTCCACCCAACACCCTCCCCACCCAGGCACCAGTGAGTCAGGAAACCTGGCTTTCAGTCTTTCTATCCAGGACAACCTCCTTTCCTCCCTGGGTCCCAAACTGTTGCGGTGCTGACTTTTTCTGATTCCCCTGTAGACATTTAGAACTTTTGGTCTCAAGGCCTATTTATTATACATATAGTTCAGTGATTCTCAACCAAAGAGACTGGGGGCAGGCCATTCCTGGTATTGGGAGGGTATGGTAAGATCAGCCATCTGGGCCAGTAGGCTCCCCGAGCCAGACTTGGAGGAGCGCCAGGTCCTGCTGCAGTCTGACTGGGGTCCTAGCCAGCAGGCCAAGCTCCTGTGTACCAGAGGTGTGCTGGAGGTGGGGGCTGGGAACGGAGGCCCAGAGATGAGGCAGGTCTGACAGATGGCACAAACTGGAACCAGGATAGCACTTCACTCGCTGTTTGTGGCCCATCCTTGGTCAAGCACAGCTGGCTCCGGGAGTCTTCATGGATGCTGGACTGGGTGCTAAAAAAAGAAGAATGGGAAGCTGAGAGGCAGGCTCTGCCACAGAAGTTGCAACCATGCCTCCTGTCTGCCCTACCCTGCCCACCTGAGTGATGCCAGCCATGGTGCCTGTGGAGTGAAGGCAGGTCTCGGCCACCATTAATCCAGCAGCTCCTTGATACACCAGCAGCAGAGGAGGAGGTAGGCCATTTCCTTCAGGGTCCGCTGCAGGCCCTCCCACCCTGTGCCCATCTTCATAATGGGAACCCGAAGTCCAGTGTCTCGCAGGACCCCTCCGAGGGAGAAGGGCAGGGCCTGGGCTAGGGGCTGTGTCCGGGGCTGCATGTAGGCTGCAGCTGAGGAAGGGTGTGGTAGCTGTGTCTGGTGCCTTTTATCATCATTGTCCCCACCCCCTTCAGACCTCATGACTGTGGGCACAAGGGCCCCAGGGTCTAGCACAGGGAAGGTTCTGGGCCCGAGAATGGGCTGAGTCAGCCCTTGTGCCCAGGGATGCTGGGATGGGGTTAGTAGTAGAGCCTGGCCACTCCATCTTTCATCCTCCATGGCCAGGCCAGCTCAGCTTCCCTTCTTCCAGCCTGGGTCTTGAAACCCTGGGTCTACTGCCTGGTTGTCCCTACCCCCACCCCCCAGGGTTGGCACTGCTCCCTGCTTCTGCCCTCTATTGGGCTCCTGCTGAGGCTGGCACTGAAAATCATCAGTGAGAGCTCCTTTCCAGCCTGCTCTGCCCCCCCATCCCCCTTACAGTGAGCACTGGGGGCTCCAAGCTGCCAGGGCCTGGCTTCCTTTTGCTTCTCCCGTTCCCTAAAGCAGGAAGACAAAGGCACAGCCAGAGCAACAGGCACAGGAGAAGTGGTTTATTGACAGGTTAGACCCCAGGGTGGCCTCCTTCCTTCCCTCCTTGGAAAGGGCAGGAGTGGGCCGTCATGTGCGGGAGTTCCGCTCCTCATCTTCGTTCTCAAGCAGGTAGGCCGGTCGGTAGGTGGGCTGTCCTCCTGGGCTCAGGCACTTCAGGGCCGGGTTCCGTACTGTGTTCTCCCGGCTCCCCAGTGACGTGTAGCTGGGTGGGGGGTGGGGGGTATGGTGGGTTTGCGGTGGGCTTGGTGTTCCCAGTCCCAGCACCCTCATGTCTTCCACATACCCATCCTGTTCCCCCAACCTTACCCTCGGTCATACAGGATACAGTAGGGGACAAACAGTTGGCGCAGAAAGTCCCAGATGTCTCTGTAGGTCCAGTCCTGGGAGGCCAGCGTCAGAGCAGAGTCACAAATACTCCCCCTCCCACATCTACCCTCATCTACCTGGGAAAGGGCCTATCCCGGTTCTTTTGCTCCCCTAGCCTCTGAGGGAGGGCCTGCTACTGAACTCTCTGGTACATCTTGCTCTGTATACACCAATCAATGAGAGAAACCATCCCTCCCCTCCCCATTTTCAGTCTACCCTCCACTGGCATGTAATTTCCAGGAGGAAAGGGAGAGGCTGTTCAAGGCTATTTGTGTAAGCCTGTGCTGTCCATTAGAACTTTCTGCAATGATGGAAATGGTCTGTATCTATGCTGTCTAACATGGTAGTTATTGGGCATAAGGCTAGTACAACATACAACTAAGGAACTGAAGTTTGAATTGTATTTAATTTACAAATTGAGATATAATTCATAAGCCATGATATTCATCTTTTTAAAGTATACAATTCAACTTTTTAAAGCAATTTATATTTCATTTCAGTTAATTACAATTCAAGTGTAAATAAATGGCTCACGGCTACCATATTGGACAGCACAGGTCTAAGACACTGTTTGGTCCACAATGCTTGCTGTTGAATTAGTGCTCAATAAAACCTGATCAAAAGGCTGAACGAACAAATACCACTGCTGCCCTTGGCTGATGGGGCCATTTCATCCAAGCCCAAGGGTCTAACCCTCCCACCCCAGGAAGCCAGGGTGCAATGACTGACAGGGGACAGGAGACTGAAGGTGATAAACCCCCTTCCCCATACCAGGAGTGGGTTGATGCGCATGAATGCAGGCCAGCCTGGGTCGGTGGGGCTGAAGGGGCAGAGGCTGCGGGAGTAGGGGTCAGTGCGGCGGGTGCCCATCAGCACAGCCTCCAGCTGGGGGTGCCGTGACTGCAGCTCACTCAGGGCCTGCTTCATGTCTCCCTCAGCCTCCAGCACCTGCAGATTGTACCTGAGGAAGAGTGCCGGGAGTCAGGAGTGGGCCCTCCCAAGTCTCTCTGGGATCCCAAATCTTCAAGGCCCCTAGTACCTCTTGATGGTGTCCTGTAGAAACTGCTCCAGCTCAGGAAAAGGGGAGATGCTGCGGATATACAGGATCTGGAGGGGCTCCTGAGCATCAGGGCACTTCCTGGGGAGGGGGCAGGATCCATTGGCTTGCCAGGTTGGGCAGGGAAACACTCCCCAGAGAGCTTGCTCTGTTCCCTTTGGCCACTGGAACAGACACCCCCTCCTCCCTTTTCCTCGTCCTTCTCATCCGAAGGGAAGAATCCATTTCCTCTGGCAAGCCCACTCTGGTTTCTCAAATCTGGAGCCCACACCCGTTTCTAGTATGTAGGCCTTACCTCCCAGACAGGACTGTGACCTCCCTGTGGTTGGGGAAGGTGGCTCGCACATCCATACTCAGGACCAGGCAGGTGGCAGATGCTCAATAAATATGGGGAGGATCGGAACTGAGAGGTAACTGTGGCTATCACCCTGCCAAGCCCCACCCAGACACCCCCCTTCCTTCCTGCTTCTTAGGATGGGGAACTAGCGAATGGGGCAGCTCTATCTCTGGGGTCTCCCCCAAGGGGGGTGAGCTCACCTCTGCACTGCGGCGTGGAAGAGGTGCAGGAGGGCAGTGCAGTCCTTGCCTCCATTGAACCCCACGCAGAGCTGGGTGAGGCTGTACTGAGCCAGGGCAGTCTCAATGGTCTGGAGGGCGCCTGCCACCTTCTCCCCCAGAGAAGACCCTGCCAGGCAGGCAGGGAAGAGGGCATCAGTTAGATACATAGGGCTGTCAGAGGGCAGTGGGGGCCAAGCTGCCCTTGCTTAAGCCCCTCTCTATCTTCCCAGCGTTCAGTTCCTTCATCTGCCACCTGCCCCATTTAGCCACACCTTCACCTCAGTGTATTCCCTCGGGGGTCCTGGTTTCTTTTCATTCTCCTAAAGCTCATGCTGCTTCCTTCCCTCTTTCACAGCTTCCTTTTGCCCATCTCCTGGTCTAACCAAATTCTTGCGTGTGTGCGTGCTAAGTCGCTTCACTTGTGTCTCTTTATGAACCCTATGGACCGCATCCCGCCAGGCTCCTCTGTCCACAGGATTCTCCAGGCATGAATACTGGACTGGATTGCTATGTTCTCCTCCAGGGGATCTTCCTGACCTAGGGATCAAACTTGCGTCTCTTAAGTCTTCTGCATGGGCAAGGGGGTTCTTTACCACTAGCGCCACATGAAAATCCTCATCACTCAGCTTATGTGTCACTCACCCAGGGAAGCCTTCTCCGACCCCAGATCAAGGCTGATCTCCCTGCTGTGGAACCCCCCTCATCACTGATCCCTCATGCACGATTACCTTTTTAACATTCCCCTCTCCTGTTAAAACTCCTTGTCCAGAGCAGGGGTACCTCTGTCCTGTTGAGCTAAACCCCCAACACCCAGCACAATGTTGCTGAAAGGAGGTACTCAAGGAGGACCTTGACCTCCTCTCTGCTTATGGATTCAAATATCAACTGATATTTACTGGAAGAATGAATGGATCTGCTGTAGCTATCTTCTACCCTCTCTTGGATCTGCGGCAAGCCTTCAACAGCCCACTGCTTCTAAGACCCAGGGTGGCACCGGTGGTCTGCTGCCTTCTGCCCCTTCCCCAGGAGGCCCCTACCTGACTCAGTGAGTTTGTACACGGCCTCACCGGCCTGCTCCACGGCATTGGGCACGTAGGGGACCACTGATCCTTGGGGCAGACGGGCAGTCAGGTAGGCCAGGCACTCCTCCAGGGGCCCTTCTTCCTCCGAGTCCAGTGTCAGCTTCACCTGATAGTAGTTGCTGCCCCAGTCAGGGTAGGAACCCAGGCCAAGCCTGCGCCCAAAATGGGCCTGGGCCTCAGCCAGGATGGGGGCGATAGAGGCCTCGTTAGCTGCCACATACATTTCCCGCAAGTGGAACTGAACAGCTGTGTTTCGGAACAGCCCCTTCAGCCCTTCCAGCACCCGACGAAGCAGCTCCGGAATTCCCGGGAAGAGGTAGACATTTCGGACGGAGACTAGTGGGAATCGGAAGGGGTGGCCAGTGCGAGGATCTGTGCCATAATGCAGGCGGGCAGAGGTGGGCACTCGCGACAGTTTCTCCCAGCCTGCCCCTCCTAGGGCCTTGATGGCCGCTTCCAGCTCAGGATGTGGTTTGAGCTCGTCCCCAAAGGCCTGGGCCACTGCCTCAAAGGTCACATCATCATGTGTGGGGCCGATGCCCCCTGCTGTGAGGACGTGGGTGAAGCGGCTGGAGAAAGCTGTGACCTCAGCTGCGATGGTGGCTACCTCGTCGGGTACCACAGAGACTCGGCACACCTGGACCCCCAGGGAACGCAGTGTCCGGCACAGAAAGTAGGTGTTGGTGTCTTGAGTGTGTCCCTGGGAGATTGGGGATGGGGAAGATGAGTGTGTCAGTGCTGTGGGGATGCAGGGCAAAGCAGGAAGGATCAAGCTGCAACTGCCTGCTGACGGAGCACTCTGCTCTTTGGGGGACACCCACCTCCGGCAGCCCACAAGCCCACACTGGGCCCAAGAGTGGGAAAATCCATGTGAAAGGAGTCAGGGGTAATGTGATCCACCTTGGGCTTCCATCTCTGCGCTTGGACCTCGACCCCCTCTCTGCTTATAGATTCAATTATCAGTTTTATGTGGACCACTCATCCACCTCCTCATCAGCCCTGACAGTTTCAGTCCCCTGGCCCCAAGTGCTTAAGGGCATCTTCAGATTCCTGGCCGTTGTCATTTTGGTCAGTGGCACCCTCAGACACTGTCTGCAGCCTGTCAGGCCCTTCATGCTGTCAATGCTACTTCTGAAATGTCTCTCCATCTGCTCTCTTCTTTGTTCCTACTGCCACCAAACAGGTCCTTGGCACTTTTCACCTGGATGGTGGCAACAGACCCCTGGCCAGGCTCCCAGTGTCCTGCCACAGCACTCTGCCCTAGGCCTCCGCAGCAACCTTCCTAACATGTCACTGTGATTGTGTCACTCTTGGCTCAAAAGTCACTTGTTATTTCCAACCATATACAGAATAAAGTTCAAATTCCTTTGCACAATATTTGAGGCTGTGTGTCTGTGGTGTGTACGCACTCTTCTTTTCCAGCCCCATCTCCTTCTACTTCTCTACAGAGTTTAGTGGTTAAGGTTGGCTCTGGAGTAAATGCAAATCAAGCTGGAATCCCACCTACCACTTACTAGCTGTTCAGGGAAAGCTTCTCAACGTTTCTGAGCCTCAGTCTTATTATTTATTCATTTAGATTTGTAATAAAAGTACCCACATCACAGGGTTGTTGTAAGGATTAGGAAAATCACATATGTGATGTAATACAAGCACACTGCCAGGCCCTAGTAAGCAGGTTTGTATTACTATTACAAACCTGATGCCCATCATGACCTCTAGTGAGACTTCCCTAATCATTCAGAAGAGACTTCCCCCTTCTAGTACTTTCCTTATATCTCTCCTGAATGCTTTGGATCATTTTTCCAAATAGGCTGGACATAACTCTGAAATAATACATGCACCTGCACCTCCTATACACGCTGGACTCCTTGTCATTTCTGTAAAGGTCCTCCTCCCCCTACCTGCTGCTGCTGCTAAGTCGCTTCAGCCATGTCCGACTCTGTGCGACTCCATAGACGGCAGCCCACCAGGCTCCCCCGTCCCTGGGATTCTCCAGGCAAGAACACTGGAGTGGGGTGCCATTGCCTTCTCCATACTGCTTGGCAATTTGTAGGGACTTTGCCACAAGTTTTTCAACAGAGTAATCGAAAGAATAAGGGTCACTTTTCCGCCAATATCTTGGACTCACTCCAGGGCCCTACTGCAGCAAGAGGGCTCCCACCCTGGTTCACCCTCCCTCAACAGAACGTGGAGCAAGCTCCCAAGGACCGGAGAATTCTGCCCCTCCCCCCTCCCGTCCCAGACACACCTTGAGGATCTCATCTCCAACAATGATGATGCCCGCCGTCACGCTGCGCCCTGGCGGAGGTTCAGAGGCCCTAGACGCCATGGTCCCGCTTTCTCTGCCCCTCTGGAAGGCCCTCCAGTAGCCACCCAGACCCCCAAATAGGGGTCGCAAGCACTGGGGGCCAGCCAGGTCTACAGGGCACTGAGGGTCACAGCCTGGGAGGAGGGATTCCGGGGTGGAGGGAACCTGGAGGAGCCAGAAAGGACAATGGGGAAGAGGAGGAGTGCACAGTTTTCCTCACCAGGCCCTTGACAATCGACTCCTTTATCCCTGTCCATTTAATAAACGTGTTCTTAAACTCTAGCCCATACCTCTTTTAATGTCTTCTATGCTCCGTCCTAGTCTCCTTAAAATGTCCTTCTCTTCCGAACCTACCACTTAAAAATGTCTTCTGTCTGCAGAGCTCGGCTTCTCTAGGGTCGACTCTATCCAGGGCATCTGTGCTTTTATATTTATATGTCTCTTCTCTTCGGGGCACCTGTCCCTTTAAATGTCTACCTTATCCTGGGCCTTGGCCCCTTTAAATGCGTTCCCTCCTTCCACCACCGACCAGAACTCAGCAGCCTTCTTCTGCAGGCTTCCACACCCTTTCTAGCCCAGAATCCTGTCTTTTCCCGCCACGCTTCAGATTGCTGAGCTCTTCCAGCTTCTCACCTGCCTCTTACCCCTTCACCGGGTCTTTCCCTCTCTCCGTCCCTCCTGTCTCGGGGCAGCTTCCGTACTCAGAGTCCCGCCTCAGACTCACCTCATATTAATTGGCTATTTAGGCCGTCGCTCAGACTACTTCTATGGGTCCATTGGTGTAGTCCACCATCGCTCGCGAGCTTTAGCCAGAGGGCGGGAGTGGTGCTGGGTTGTTATTGGCGACAACCACGTGGCCACCCTCACCCGGAAGCGAGGGGGCTGGGCCTTAGCCGGGGGGCGGGGCTTTTCTCTCAGGAAAGAACCTGAGGAGTGGAAGGAGCCGAGGGGGCTGGAGGGGTTCTAAGGTGTTTGTGATGCTCCCCGCTGGTGCTGGAAGTAAAGAGACGCTTGACTCTAACCTCCGCTCAGTGTTCGAATTCTTGCGTGCACATACTATCTGTTACTCGTGATCCCTGACTCATTCTGAGGGGTCAGGGGCTGGCACTGGTGTCAAAGGGGATTTTACACTGTAGCAAGGGGAAGTTGGACGGACACCAAGAAAAATTGTCAAGATTGCCTGTGCGCTAATGAGATCCTGGTGGTGAGCTTTTATTGTGTGGAACTTTCGTTTGTCTCTGTTATAAACGATAAAGCTAATTACTTCAACTTTTTTGACAATGAAGTCTTGCCCCACCTTGTTCCAGATGGTGCTTTAAATATAACCCCTCCCAGTTAATCGTTCTTGTAGGTACAAGTGAGGGCAGCGACAAAGGGAGGACCACATGTCCACTTTGGATTCTCAGCTTCCACTTGTTTTACTCGTCTCTGGTCTAAAAGTACTTAATACTCCTGCCAATCGTCTGGGGTTCTTTTTAATATGCTGATTAAATCTACAGGATTCTGGCCGTTTGGGTGGGGCCAGAGATCTGCATTTAACAAACCCTCCTGTCATGCTGATGCCATTGCTTTTTGTAGTAAAGGTCTAAAATTTCACGTGGAGAACTACTGAGCCACACCTGCCTGATTTTACTCTCCTAAAACCCCTCTGAGAGAGATATGCCCATTTTACAGATGGGCAACAGGCTCAAAAAGGTGAAGAGATGTTACACAGAAACCACAAAAACACTACAGTCAATGACAGAGCCAGGCTTCTAGAACCTTCAAGTAATAAGCCCGGTTTTGTTTTTCCAATTAAGGGAGTCTTGGCTCTAAAAAAACAAACCTGGGCTGTCCTAATGGCATAAGCCATATGCTACAGTATCTTTCTTAATAATCATGGTGATATTTGACAAGCCCCTCCCTGAAATGCCTCCTCCCTACCCCTCAACATCAGCTCCGAGTCTTTTAGTGGGTTCTCAAACATAAGTGTGCACCAGAATCACCTAAAGAGCTTGTTAAAATGTCACTGTGTCCAACCCTCAGAGTTTGATTCAGTAGGTCTAGCAGCAGCAGCAGGGTGGAGTCCAAGAATGAGCACTTCTAAGGAGTTTCCAGGTGATACTGATGCTTCCGGACCAGGGACCACACCTGAACTACTGCTGACTACTGCTCTCGGAATGAGTGAAAGATTAAGAGAAAGTGGGAAGATTAATCTCACTTACTTAGCACTACTATTAAAAGTAGAAGGTAAGCTATTACTTGGCAAAATGTCTCTTAAATATCCAGTTTACAACAATATCCAGTTTTCCTCAAAGCTCAGTGCAGTAACTTATCCAGGCCATACCCTAGACCAATTAAGTCAACTTCCCTGGGAATGACTTAGGCATCAGCACTTTAAAGCTACTCAGGTGATTCCAATGTTTGGCCAAAGTGAGAACCACTGAAAACATCCCCAAACCACTCTGGAGTGAACAGGCCATAGGTATGCAGGAGCCTTAGGCTGGTCAAGAAGTGGAGTATACTAGCAGCCTCACTTTACCCTTGTTAAGTGTAAAGTCTCTTTGTGACCCTATGGACTATAGCCTGCCAGGCTCTTCTGTCCATGGAATTCTCCAGGCAAGAATAGAATACTGGAGTGGGGTAGCCATTCCCTTCTCCAGAGGATCTTCCCAACCCAGGGATCGAATCTGGGTTTCCTGCATTGCAGGAAGATTCTTTACCGTCTGCGCCACCAGGGAAGCCCCAAGAACCCTTGAGTGCCCTTCAGAAAAAATCAGACTATGTTAACGGCAGTACCCGACCATAGAAAACAACTGATTTGTTTTGATGAGATGATGTTGTCCTATATAACCTCTCTTAGGCCTGTAGTTAAGAGTGAAATGTATTTCAGTAGATATTTGACAGCAAAGTCTACTTAAAGTAGGTTACAAACCAGTTACTTCAATGTTGAAACAAACCTCAATGTTAACAAAGAGCTGAGCTTCATTATCTTACTGGAGGGCATATAATTAGAACCATGATAGTGAGGGTGATGCCCTGAGAGGAGGGGGGAAAAAAAACTTTAACAATTAGAGAATTAGATTATAAAAATTTCCTCTTTAATCAAGGCTTTTAACATGGAACAGATTTCTTGGAATAAAATGGAAGTTTCCAATATACTGAAACATAAATCAACATACACACAACACCTGGCAGGAAAAAACCCAAAACAGCCAAGTTTACACAATCCCTGTAATAGCCGTGGTCGTATTCTCAGATGCTTTCTCCATCTGTCAAGCGTGTGCTGCTGGATTCAGAGCTCACGTAGGTTTTGGGGGTCACACTTAGCTGAGGCTGCAACCCAGAGAGCACTCACTCATCCAGCTGGGCTGTGGTCCTTCCTGTCAGTTCTGCTCAAGAAGCAAAGCAGTCACCAGCACATTCAGTGTATTGAAAATCCTTTAAATATCAAAGTGAGAAACAAGAAGGCAACACAATTATGTCATCAGGAAGATGTTAGCAAGTGAGGACAGCTGTGTAAAGCTTGAGGCTGAAAAGTGGCTCCCCAGCTTCATTTCTTTGGTTTCTTGGGCAGTGGCCGCCGGAACAGCAAGATGTGAGGTTCTGAAAGAGTGAGAGCTAAAGAGTAAGTGAAATCACACCATCCCATGCACAACCTATAGTGTGTCCCACTCCCACTTCCCAGCTATCACCACTTAGATCTTTGTAACTAAATGAAGAGTTAAGCATATGGCCTTAGAAAGCAGACCCAGAAGCCTGGCTTGTGTGCCAAGCACAGAATTGTTAATATCAGTTTTCTTGCTTTTTCTATAGCCCCGGGGTGTCCTTTATTAGTTTTGCCTGGTAGTTTGGTGTCTGGTGCCTTATCAAGAAATATACTTTCCTTGGTTTATTTGGAACACATCTCAGAATTCACTTTCTGATAGAGAATGAAGAAGAGGCCATAATCTCTACATCAAGATATATGTGCCCTTTAAATATATGTATATTCTGATTAAATTAGAGATTAAAGGAGTTTTTTTTTTTTTCCCCCTCCAGTGACAGGTTGCATCTGAACCTCCCAGATACTTTATTTCTTATTTTTGGTCACTCCTGTTTTTCTAGATGGCTGGTGAGTTAAGAAACCCATAAATCATCCCCACCTATCATTCCTTCATTTCCTTGGTCCTACATGGTTGCTTTCAGCCATTGCACTGACCTGGTTCATGGATCATATAATGGACCCATCCCTGACTCTGCTGAACACCAAGATTCCTCCATTCAGATTCAGACATCAAATGAGTTTTAGGGACCAGCTTGGCTATGTCCTTGGGCAACATGACATGCCTGTAATAGAAACATGGGAAGGTGGGAAATTTGTATCAGAACTGGGTACAATCTCTCAGATGAGGGGGCTAGCAGGTAAAGCCAAGACAGACAAGAAAAGAGAAACCAGTTTGTAATGGCAGGGAGTTTATAAAATCTTATTGTAGTGCAAAGGCAGCTAGAAATAAAGCCCAAGTTACAGGCCAAGTTACGTAAATTCTCACGAAAGTATATTAGACAGTACATATTAATGAATAACACCCGTGAATGAGTGCCAAAATTATAGCCACTTACAGTCCTCTAGTTGATTACTCTTAAACAATATAATGGGAGCCCCAGAACACACACACAGACTGTTAATAATTAGGGGTGGTTCTGAACAGGGTTGTAAGGAAGGGAGAGAAGTGATTTCAGAGAGGAAAGGCCTATCAGGCAGTGCTGTGTGGAAGAGCCAGAACATAAAATCAAATATATGGAGAAGGAAATGGCAACCCACTCCAGTATTCTTTCGTGGGGAATTCCATGGACAGAGGAGCCTAGCGGGCTATAATCCATGCGGTCGCAGAGAGCTGGACATGACTTAGCGACTAAACAACAACAAAGATATCTATTTATACATTTATACTTATATAAATGTCTATGGCCTATGTATAAAATGTCCACAATCCCCTCCCTTTTTAAGTTTTACAATTTACAATTTTACAAACACCTGAAGGCAAACATTTTTCTCATAATCCATTTGGTTACTAAATCTGAGATGACCTGAATTTATCTGCTGGTGAAATAAAGACTTTTTTACCCGCCCCGTCACCAAGAATGAAATAGAAAAATCTTATCTTTTAAAATCTATCCTCATAAGTTACATTTTTCAACTCTGAAAGGATGTGCCAGGAGACTTCTTTGGGGGAGACTCCATGCTTTCCTAACCAAGGATAAGTCTCCTTTTATAGCAAAGAAATTACTACTTGAATTGGGGTGACCCAGACTTGATTATGTTCAGTGAAACTGCACTGAATGCTCTCTCTGTGCTAAGTAAAAGGGATTCCACCCGCCCTCCCCCCCACCTGTAAGTCAATTCTGGTTTAAATGTCTGAAAACAGCTTACATCCTAATAAAGACTGGCATAAAGACTGGCTTCCAGGACTATTTAGACCAAAACAAAACAAACCTTTCCTTAAATCAAATATCACTGCCAAGACTTACATCCTCCAGAGGATGAAACTAGTGATGTCTCCCTAGCCCTGCAAAGACATTTTAAGCACACAATTTTAGTTAGCCTAGTTCAGATGTAGAGAACAGCTGAGGAAAAGAAAGTTAATTGGGTTCAAACAGGGCTGGAGTGTTTTTTTTCTTTTGGTCGGGATTGTAGTTGCAGTGTGTGGGACCTACTTCCCTGACCAGGGATTAAACCCAGGTCCCCTGCATTGGGTGTTTGCCATCTTAGCCACTGGACCACCAGTGAAATCCCAGGGCTGGGGATCTTTTCCCAAGGATTTGACATAAAAACAATGCAAACAGTGTTATTTGACAGCATACACCAAGTTCTCCAGAAGGCTCAGAGCCCTGCACTAGGCTCAAGAAACACACAAAAACCAAGCTTCCAGTTGTTTTAACTATTAACGCTTACTACAGATTAGTGGAATGCCAACATTTGTAAAATTCTTTGTGTTGCTTTATTTTCTAATCTAGAATTATGGACTTAAGAGTTTATCAAATGCAAACTCTGTATGGAGTCCTTTCTTTATCATGTTTGGTAAATCCTACATGCTCCCACCACAATCTACCGGTACATAGCTCTATTATACCAATTATCATCTTCTTTCTGAAGCCTGTCAGTATTTCCACATACTTTTTAGGTCTGTTGAAAGCAGGGACCATGGCTTATCCGTGTACTTTAGCAGAACACCTGAAACCTATAAACACTCCATAATTGCTTCCCAAGTAGATGCCCTTCAAACATTTGACGGTAATCTATTAGGGCCATATCAAGTCTTTCCTCAGTGGTCCTGGTCAGTTTTACTCCACTCCAGTTCCTCGAAGCCCCCCTTCCTAAAACAAATCAGACAACCACGCCCCTTTCCCATGGATTAATAAGCAACACTCAGGCTCTCTCAGAACTCTCCTCACTTTGAAGACTCGAAGAAAATTCAAGCTTCGCCTTTGCCACCTTCTCCCAGAAGGCTCTACGGTGTGGCTGTAATACAAGCAGTCTCAAGAAGGCAAGTTCAGTTTACTCAACTGAGGTGAGAGAATGGTCCAGAAACCCGCAAAGCTGAGGGTGGTCAGTATTCTAACATTCGAACACTCTAACCACGACCATCCACGCCTCCTTCCAAATTCGCTATCACTCTAGGGGTTTTTTTGATTGCCCCCTACCTTTCGCGCATGCGCCTCACACTCGCAACGCACCCATTCCCGTTAACCTCCCGCGCATGCGCCAACTCTACCGTTTCAGTCCCCGTTACCAACTTCTCGTGCCCTCAGTTGTCAAAACTCACGACCTTGATATTGCCCCCGCGCCGGCACTAACCGGTACTCGAACTCCTCGTCGTCGTATTTGTCCGAATAGTAAATTTGTTTGTGCGACATGATCACTCTGCCTGAGGACCTTCAGCCCCGCGCCGCCAACCTCCGAACAACTCCCAGCAGCACGCGCTCCCACCCTCTTTGGCCTCGCTTTCAAACACGCCGCCTGCGCTTTCTATTGGTCCCTCTGGCGGAAGGCGGGACAACCCCACCTTCAAGCCTCCGATTGGCTTAGGTTTGCTTCTACTCAAGTCCTCATTGGAATGAACATTGCTCAAGAATTGCCGTAAGTAAAAAATAGGCGTTTTATTGGCTATCACTGCTACTGTGCGCGTCCGCGCACTGCCATTGGCTGATTCGGGAAAGAGGGACGGGTGAAGGAGGGACAGTGAGGTACAGGGTCAGGGGTTAGTGAGGCCGGAAGTGAGTGCAATAAAGTTTCTCCAGGGAGGCTGGGCCCGGGGAGAAAGTTGGAGCGGCAACCTGAGGAGACAGTGGCGTGATCCGGAACCAAATCGCCCCGCAGTGCGGTGCGGAGACTCCATGAAGTCCTGGTGAGTTGGGACATTTTTCTTCTTAGGTGACCCACTCCTCTACCCCGGAACCCCTCTCCCGGGACCCTACTTCCGGTCTTCATTTACAAGTCCCGCCCTCTGCGACCCCCTCCCCGGAAGTCCCACCTCCCAACTTCAGGGGGCTCTCCGAACCCCGATTTATATTCCATTTACTGTCCCCAATCCTACCCTGTCGTCCAGCTTTCCTGGAAGTCCCACCCCCAGACATGCTTCCAAACCCCTGCATTAGTCCTTCCGATTCCCCGAAACCCCGCCTTCTCGAGACGATTCTCCGCTAACCCCTATCAAAAGCCTAGCTCCCAAAAGGGCAGAACCCTGCTACTCAAAGAACTATTCGAATTCGTGAGGCCACGCCTCCCTAAGGGTTCCGCCCCTTTAGAAGCCTCGCCCCTTCCTTAATCCACGTCGGATCGTCCAGAAGCCTCGCCTCCTGGGAGTCTCTGGTGCACGCGTCTTGAGGGGCCACGCCCCTTCAGGAGCGTTATCCCGGTTGGACCCTTGTCATCGCCTCAGGAGCTTTGTCTTCAATCCCAGAAACTTCACCTGCTTGCGCTTCCTCGTTCCTTTTCTCTTTGGGGCCCTTGGCTCAGTTTTCCTGAGTTCTTAGGCTCCACTGGATAGGGTCAAAAGTTCACATCTCTGACTCTGAGGAGTAAGAGATTAGAGGCAGCCCTTTCCCTCTCCCTTAGCCCCTTCCAAGGGTGGACCTACTTGAAGGGGGCTGGACTTGGGGTTTGGCACGAGAGTGGGAGGGAGACTTGCTCACAGATTCCCTGCCCCACTCCCTGAGTTTCCCTTCCCAGGACCGACTCCACCCCAGAAACAGCTGTTTGTCTCATACCTGTACGACGGGAGCTGGGTAGGGCCGTGGATTTGTCGATGTGTGACATGTGGGTGTGACAGAAGAGAAAGTTTTCTACCACCTGAAGACGGTGGCTTGGAATGGGTGTAGGTAACAGTGTCCTTTTTGATGTTTGATTTTTTTTTTTTTTAAGGGACTCTTCAGGCCCCACCACTTCTCTGGCTCTTCCCCTCCCCCAGACAGAGTTCTAGTCTGGGCATTTCTCCTGGTCCTGCTTGCCCAGCCTTCCCTGCTGGAAACATTCCTGAGGCTTTCGCCATTTCCTGCTACTTTCCGCCTCTCTTGCCTCCTCCTCCCTGCTGGGCTGAGAAGCCACATGCAACTTCTTCCCCACACCCAGTCGTTCAGATTCCCAGTAGCAATCTCCTTTCTTCCTTCAGATTGCCAATAGCAATCTCCTTTCTTCCTCTGTAAATTTAAAGAGCCCTGCTTCCTCTTTCTTTTCTAAACATGCCCACACCTGTAGGTCATTCCTTGTCTCTGGATTCTGCAGGCACCCACAGAATGCTCACCTCTAAAGATAGGATATCCTGGTGTGTGTTTGTGTGTGTGTGGGGGTGGGGGGCGGTGAGGCTTTGGCAGAATACTTTCCTCATTCTCTGTTTCTGAGTGCTGAGGCCTTAGGAAACAGAGTGATAGATTTTCTTCTCAGGAGTGGTGCATGGAGTGGTAAAGCTCTCCTGGGTTGAGGACTACGGGGGCGGTGGTAAGCACAGTATCTAACATGTTTTCATTGTCAGGATTGTTAATCACTGTAATCACAATAATTTGCATTTTTTTAATATTCTGAAGTAAATTTAAAGATAGGTAATTCTGAGGTGAGCCTGGTGAGGGTATATGTATCTTTTACTACTACTTCTATTTGGTTGCTTTCCAACTTCCCCTGTGGCCTCCTGGAGCAGAGTTGTGGCAGGATGCTGTGGGTGGGAGGAATGAGTTTGGGACTGTTCCCTGTGTCCAGCCTCAATCCTCTTCTGGCACCCCTTTCTCATGAGCACAGATTTGACTTCTGCGCCTCTGTCCCTTCCTGGCCACTTCTCTTGGACAACCGTCGCACTGCCCCATCTCCTCTGGCCAGACTCTTTCCTTGGTATGAGGGGTATCATGCTCCTTGGTGGATACCTGCCCTCTCTCTGGTCACTACTAAAAAGGAGGGGTATGTGTTCACCTGGAGGTCTAGGGATCTGACCTTAGTGTCAATGCCCTGGCCACCTCTCACCCCTTCTGCCCTTGACAGCTTACTTTCCTGTGGAAGAGGGGGACAGAAGAGTATTTGGCTTGGGCCTCTGCTCCTTGGCATGGTAGGCGCCATGCATGGAGAACAAGCCTCCACCAAACTGTCCTCTGCTCCAGCTCCTGCCCAGTGGCTCCCTGATGTGCCACCCAGGTTGGACTTTATTCCTCTTACTTTAACAGCTTTGCCTTTCCTCTTGGCCCCTCCCTGCATCCACTGGGACCATGTCCTTCTTTTTCCCATTTCTTTAGCTCCCTCCACAGCTGTGATAGCCAAGGAGGCTAATGGCCCAGGCTCCCTAGGGCCACCACCCCTCTGTGGGGCATTGCGGGGGGGGGGGGGGGCGGTTGCTGGGGCTAGAGGCTGAGGGAATTTGAGTGTTCAACCAGGACAGGAAGGGAATTGCTGAGCTCAGGAATCCCCTCCCTTTCCCACCCCCAGCTGCCTCTGTTTCCTCCCTTAACCTCCTCCTCACACCGCCCCCCCCACCTCCCCGTCATCCCTCAGCTTCCTGCTCCCTTTGGCCTGCCCTTGTCCGGTCTGGATTGATCCAGACCTCCTCTTATCGCCCTCCTTTCCTTCTCACTCCTCCATCCCCCCCCCCACTTTATTCCTCCCCCAGTTACTTGTTTGTATGGTAGGATGGGGGGACCAGGCAGGGGGACATGGATCCCTCTGCCCTGCGAGAGTTCTGGGTTGGGGCAGTGTTGGGGGCTCAGCCCCTCAGAGCCTGTGAGTCAGCACTGTCCTTGGGATTGGTCTCTCCCCTTAGCTCCCCGCCCCTGGGGAGGAGCTAGGCAGCTCTAGGTCCAGCCTGTTCTCTTCTCAGCCTGAGAAGAGGCTCCAGGCTGGGCGGGGATGGGGCCTGAAACTGTCTGGGTCTGAGCTGGGGAAGCCAGAGCTACTTGTCCCTCTCCCTCTCCAGGACCCTTGAGATCCCTGGGCCATAGAGGTCCGATCAGGCTAAGGGCCTGGGATGCCCCCTGCCTGGCCCCCTTGCCCTGACTGGCAGGGGGGCCAGGCTGGGCAGCAGCCTTCCTCTCACCCCAGCCATGGATCTCCTGCCCCCCAAGCCCAAGTACAACCCACTTCGGAATGAGTCTCTGTCGTCGCTGGAGGAGGGGGCCTCAGGGTCCACCCCACCGGAGGAGCTGCCGTCCCCATCAGCCTCGTCCCTGGGGCCCGTGCTGCCACCTGTGCCTGGGGACGATAGCCCCACCACCCTGTGCTCCTTCTTCCCCCGGATGAGCAGCTTGAAGCTGGCCAGCCCAGCTGGGGGGCGCCCAGGCCCGAAAGGGGAGCCAGGAAGGGCAAACGAGGACGGGGAGGGGGTCGCAGGGGCAGTCACGCTGGACTCAGGCCCCCTGCCCCTCCTCCAGGACATGAACAAGCTGAGTGGAGGCGGCGGGCGCAGGACTCGGGTGGAAGGGGGCCAGCTGGGGGGCGAGGAGTGGACTCGCCACGGGAGCTTTGTCAATAAGCCCACGCGGGGCTGGCTGCATCCCAACGACAAAGTCATGGGACCCGGGGTTTCCTACTTGGTTCGGGTGAGTGAACATCCTCTCCCTCCCACTCCCTCCCGGACCCCTCCAGTTCCTCTGCTTAC
This sequence comes from Budorcas taxicolor, assembly GCF_023091745.1. NCBI lineage: Eukaryota > Metazoa > Chordata > Mammalia > Artiodactyla > Bovidae > Budorcas > Budorcas taxicolor. The sequence continues at coordinate 16,044,803 of NC_068912.1, forward strand.
TAATCTCTTTCTCCCTCCCTGCTCTTCCCCAGCAACTCGCTTGGTTTTGGTGTCCTGTGTCTTAAACCTTTCTTGCCCCTTCTCCAGTTCTCTCACCTCTTCCCTTCCAGCTCTGTCTGGGGCCCCTTCCTTCTGGTGACTCCCCTACCCCCACCCCGCCATGCTTAGCACAAAGCCCAGCACAAGCCCTTAGTAAGTGTTGGAATGAGTGACTCTTGACTATCCCCTCCAGTCTCCTCCCCGCTTTCTGGAGATGTCACTCCATCCCACCCGATGCCCGTCACGCCTTCCCATAGGCATGAGGTCCGCCTAGCTTGCCCTTCTCTCTTTGCCCCTCTTGTCCTGCATGTTGTGGGGTATATCCGTGGGCAGTGGCAGAACTTCTTCATCCTGACTTCCTTGAGGGACCAAGGAAGGAGAAGTCCCAGGGCCGTTTGTGAAGAGGTGGGGGGAGGTGGCTCACCGGTGTCCCCTGTCCCTCCCCTCAGTACATGGGCTGTGTGGAGGTCCTGCAGTCTATGCGCGCCCTTGACTTCAACACCCGGACTCAGGTCACCAGGTCAGTGGGGCTTGGGGGAGGAGCAGTCCCAGGATTCATGAGAGGTGGGGAGAATGGGCCACTTGGTGGTGCTAGTGATGGTTTATCTTTAGGTGGTAAAGGGGGTTGAGAGAAAGTTAGGGAAGTGAGTCTAAGTCTTAATGTAAAGGGGCAACTCTGACCTGGCTCCTTATTATCCAGCCCAGGGAATTGTGGGGGAGGTGGCAGAGGCAGCTAGCAGCTAGAGCTGGAGTGGAAAACGGGGGTAGCTGGAAGGTTGCTGCTGCCTTTGGGAAGGGGATGGGACATTTGGTAGCTAGAAGGGGGTGGGGCCAGACCCATTGAGGCCCTAACCCAATCAGCCAGGAAGCGGCCTCTCAGTGTCATCAAATATTAAAGGCCCTTAATTCAATCCACCACGACAAAGAGCCTGGAGTGCCCCTGGAGTCTGGCCTGGCCTTCCCCTCCCCCAGCCCTGTGGCGGCCCCAGCCGAGAGGGAGGCAGGCTCTGGGTCTGAGTATTCCTCTTTCCCCAGGGAGGCCATCAGTCTGGTGTGTGAGGCTGTGCCGGGTGCTAAGGGGGCAACAAGGAGGAGAAAGGTACCCGGGGTCTGTGGGGCTAGGGATGCTGGGAGATGTGGAGGAGCAGGGGGAAGGCTAGTGTGGGGCAGGTGGGGAGAAGTCCAGAAGGCAGGAGTGTGGGGGTTTCCTGGTGTGGGGGACCCCCCAGCTTCTGAGACCCTTGGGCCCTTCCCTAGCCCTGTAGCCGTCCACTCAGCTCCATTCTGGGGAGGAGTAACCTGAAATTTGCTGGAATGCCAATCACTCTGACCGTCTCCACCAGCAGCCTCAACCTCATGGCCGCAGACTGCAAACAGGTTGGTGGGGTGAGGCGGCGGGGGTGGGGTGGGCAGAAACATCGATGGGAGGGCTAAACGGGAACTTAGTTATGAGGGTAAGACACTGGGAGAGAAGGCTTGGGAGCAGTGGAACAGTAGGGAAGGAGGAGATTAAGAGAACATGCGTTGAGAAGCCAAAAGGATGGGACTGGGATGCCAGGGTCTTGGGCCAGTGGTGGGCGGTGCCCAGTAGACTCTGAGGCTGCCTGATGCCCATCGTTCCCTTCCTTCTCCACCCTCTGCCCTAACCCTCAGATCATTGCCAACCACCACATGCAGTCCATCTCGTTTGCATCCGGCGGGGACCCGGTGAGTTGGGCAATGGAGCTTAGGTGGTGGGAGGAGAGTAGGGGCCTAGGGATTGGGAGGACACTGGCAAGAGAAGTGAGCCTGCTAGGATTGAGGCAGTGTCTGAGAAGGGCTTGAAGGGGTCAGGAGTGGGGTGGGGCTGTACAGTTTAGCTAACTGGCCTCTTCTGCCTCTGTCCACCCCAGGACACAGCCGAGTATGTTGCCTATGTTGCCAAAGACCCAGTGAATCAGAGAGGTGAGGTGTGGATGGGGAGCACTGGGTGGGGCTGGCTGTCCAAGGGGCAGGTGAGCAGGACCCAGGGGCTCCTCCTGCCGAGGGCCCCATCTGCGCTTCCTCCCAGCCCCACGGTCCCCTCGCCGCCCAGCTCCCTAACAGCCTCTGCTGCACCCCCAGCCTGCCACATCCTGGAGTGTCCCGAAGGGCTCGCTCAGGACGTCATCAGCACCATCGGCCAGGCCTTCGAGCTGCGCTTCAAACAGTACCTCAGGAACCCACCCAGGCTTGTCACCCCCCACGACAGGTGCACGGGCGAGGCAGGTGGGGGGCGGGGGGCAGCCCACACCCGGGGGCCCCAGACCAGAACTGGAAAAGGAGGCCTGTTCTTCCACAGTCCAGCTCAGAAAAGGGCAGGGAAGGAAATAACCTGCGTGCCCCTGCTTCCTGCTATTCTTAAGTTTCCTGTGGCCGGCAGGAAGGTGCTCCGTGGCCCTGCCCGCTGCAGGGCCAGCTCTTCCCGTCGGGCGCCCGTGGCGGGGCTGCAGTGCAGGACGTCCAGCTTGTCCCTGGCTGGGCGGGCTTCTCTTTTCCCAGCTGTCTCGTTTCTGGTCTGTCTTTTTGTGCTTCTGTCTGTACGTAGTTTAGTTCTTCACGTTCTTGCCTCTAGAAGCCATCAAGAATTTGGGCAAGGGAGGATGGCTCTTTCCTGAGATGGTCACGTTTCCCACCTCAGACCAGTAGGATTGAGGTGTTGGGATATTCTAGGGTACCCCCTCCCTGGTTACTTGGTGCCTCCCCTCCCTCTTGGGAGACCGCGTGACGATCAAGGGCATGACATTAAGGCAAACTCTGAACTGACACTCGGCTCCACCAGTAGTGGTGGTGGTTCAGTCGCTAAGTCGTGTCCAGCTCTTTGCGACCCCATGGACTGCAGCACGCCAGGCCTCCCTGTCCTCCACTATCTCCCAAAGTTTGTTCAAACTCATATCCATTGAGTCGGTGATGCCATCTGACCATTTCTTAGTTGTGTGACCAAAGTCTTTTTATCCCTGATCATCATTTTCCTCACCTAAAAAACTGGAGAAGGAAACAGTATCTGCTTTATTGGTTGCCCAGAGAGTGAAATGATTATACGTGAAACACCCATCCTCAGGCCTACCCCTCAGGGAATGCCCAATATGTGACCACTGTTCCGTTCTCCCTCCGTCCTCCCATCCACACTCCTTTCTCCCTCCTGTCTCTCTCAGGATGGCTGGCTTTGATGGCTCAGCTTGGGATGAGGAGGAGGAAGAGCCCCCTGACCATCAATACTATAATGACTTCCCGGGGAAGGAACCACCTCTCGGGGGTGTGGTGGACATGAGGCTTCGGGAAGGAGCCCTCCCAGGGGCTGCTCGACCCACTCCACCCAGTGCTCAGACCCCCAGCCACCTGGGAGCCACGCTGGTATGTTGCTTGGATGGAGGCGGGTGGGGCTTGGATGGGAGCAGCTGGTTAGGGCCTCTGGTTTCACTCTGTCTTGGTCCCTGCAGCCTGTGGGGCAGCCTGCTGGGGGAGACCCAGAAGCCCGCAGACAGATGCCGCCCCCGCCACCCTGCTCAGGTATGAAGGAGACTGAGGGGCAGAGGGGGAGTGAGAAGCAGGGCGGGGCCCCTCTAAAGCCTCCATTTCCTCAGCAGGCAGAGAGCTCTTTGATGACCCCTCCTATGTCAATGTCCAGAACCTAGACAAGGCCCGGCAAGCAGGGGCTGGGGCCGGGCCCCCCAATCCTGCCATCAATGGTAGTGCACCCCGAGACCTCTTTGACATGAGTAAGTGTGCCTCTCGCCTTTCTGTGTCTCCATCTTCTCACTTGATTCCTCCTCTTTTCCTGCCTCTCTGCTTTTTGCTTCCTGGCCTCCCCTCCCTAAAGGTCTGGGTCCTGAGCGTAGGGTTGTGTCAGCTGCCTCGCCTAGCCCTCTCTCTGTATCCCCAGAGCCCTTTGAAGATGCCTTGCGAATGCCTCCACCTCCCCAGTCAACAGCCATGGCTGAGCAGCTCCGAGGGGAGCCCTGGTTCCACGGGAAGCTGAGCCGGCGAGAGGCCGAGGCACTGCTACAAGTCAACGGGGACTTCCTGGTGCGGGAAAGCACGACCACGCCGGGCCAGTACGTGCTCACCGGCCTGCAGAGTGGGCAGCCCAAGCACCTGCTCCTGGTGGACCCTGAGGGAGTGGTGAGTGTGGCAGGGGTGTAGGTGGGCACGGCAGAAAGGAAGGTGCAGTATCCTACCTGTGGCTCTGCTCCTGCCTCACTGCTTCCTAGACTTTGTCTGCTGGGCACCTCTGTCTGGGCCTCCCCTGTTCCCAGGTGTCTGGCACCTCCCTCGTCTAGTGGTCTAGAGTTCCTTCCCTTCTCACATCTCTCACCTGAGCTGTATTCCCTTCAGTCCTTGCCAGTCCCCAAACGTTGTGCCCTCGAGAGCTAGAAAGTGGTCATCTCACTAGTCCCTCATTTGACAAATAAGGAAACCATCCGCCAGAAGTTGTAGTGCTCTATGTCAGATGTCTAGAGGCGAAATATCCTGAAACTTTTCACAAGAGGAGCCAGGGGCCTCCCCAGCTCCTGCAGACTCAGGAGTCAGACCAGAGCCCTGTCTCCTGTCTGCGCCGCCCGCTGCCCCTCATGACTTCGCTCTTGTTTCTGCAGCAGTCTCAGCCTCCTTTGCATGTCTTTTTCTGTCCTGTGTATCCTCTTCTTAGACATACTGCCCTCCTCCGGGTCAAGGAAGGAGTAGCTAGCCTTCAGTTTCACGACTTCTGGGCTCATGTCTGTTCTGCCTTTTCCCAGTTCATTGACTTGCCCATTCCCACATCTGTCTCCAGCTTCTCTTCCCAGAGAAGCCTCAGTGATCAGAACTGAGAGCCCTCCCTCTCCTGCCATCTTTTTCTCCTGCCTCAACCCTCTTGACTATCCCAGCTTCCTCGGCCTTGGAGACTGAGATTTTATCTGACTCTTCACCTGAATCTACTTTCTCCCTTCCTACTCCCCAGGTTCGGACAAAGGATCACCGCTTTGAGAGTGTCAGTCACCTCATCAGCTACCACATGGACAATCACTTGCCCATCATCTCTGCGGGCAGCGAACTGTGTCTCCAGCAGCCTGTGGAGCGGAAACTGTGACCTGTTCCAGTGCTCTCTCTCAGAAGACGCCCTGCGGTCTTATTCCCTGACTCTTCCAACCTATTCCCTGACTCTTAGGACCTCACTTGGGAGTGTTCGTGGGCTTGGCCTTGTGTAGGACTGGGGATACTGTGGACACTGGGTTCAGCATGCAGCTGAGTGAGAGGGTTTGAGTCAGGAACCAGGGGTAGAGTCCTGCTTCTCCCCAAACCTCACCAAAGTATTAATGTACGGAGTGGCCCCCTTCCCTGGGCCTTTCCTGTGCCAACTTGATACCCTTTTCCCCAAGGTGGGTGCTGGAGGCCTGGGCAGGATGCTTCCTGGTAATGGAAGATGTTCTGTGGTGATAGGCCCAGTGGAGTAATCACCCTTTCAGGGAAGGGGAACTGAATCATACCTTTAGTCTACCCCTGGGCTCAGGGTACCCCAGACTCCTCAACAACCCTCCCTCCCAGCATTCAAATTTTGTGCCTTTGACCATCTCCTAGGTCTGAAGATATTTTATGCAAAGAGTTCTTGGGCCCCTGAAGTCAAGGATGGGGGTGCTGACAGCTTCTTGGCTTCTGGGACCCCGTCCTCTCCTCGCTCAGCACCTCCTCCAGTTTAGGTTGGGCCAGCAGAGGCAGGAGTAGCAGCTGTCCCCTCTCCCTGGGACGTGCAGCCCTTAGAGACTGCCGCGGCGCCCTGCTCTCAGCCAGTGGGGAGATGGACCCCTCCCTTGCTCAGTGCCTCCTGGCCGGGGCCCCTCACCCAGGGCTCTGTATATACATTTCGTAAGCCACCCCCCCACCCCACCATGTTGCATGCATGTTATACTCTACAGCCAAAGTACAGCCCTTCTTCCTGGCCTCTGCCCTGCCTCCCCCTGCAGGGGTGGTGAGGGGGGTGACGGAGCTGCCATCCCAGCTGGATTTGGTCGAGGTGGGAACAGGGGCATTGAGACTTTAAAGCAGTAGACAATCCCCAGATACCATCGGTAGGTTTGGAACTGCGTTTTTTATTTTATATGCATATATTTTAGGGCTGTAGATTTACTTTCCTAATTTGTTTTCCATGGCTTATTCCTGAGCACAAAATGATGATAATCGATGACATTTATACATCACCTCTTTGACTTTTTCAAAGCCGTTTTACGACTATTGGCATTTTCCTCACCCCGGCCTGTGGGGCAGTTGGAACCGGTAGCATTATCTTTTCTACCAGAGAGACCCAGAGAAGTGGTGTGAGCTAGGACTAGAGAAACTTGGCCCTCCCACTGCGAGGCGGGGAGCCAGAGGTTTGGCTGTTAGTTTCACACGAGGCGGGGTCACGGTTATTTAATCCCTTCTCCAGGCCTCGCCCTGCAGCAGCAACAGAGGAGCCGGTCCTGCTCTGTCTTCAGGCTTTGTAGATAAGGGAGAGTGGACTATCTAAATCCTCGCCTCCCTTTTGTTCTTTTCTTTTTGTTTGGATGTTTTCACGGGTCTCACTTATACCAAAGGGAAAGAATCTTCATTAAAGTCCATATTTCTTCTACCTCGGCCTCTAGGTCTCTGTCTCAGCTTATTGTTGGCTCTGGGCGCCCCCCACGGCAGGAGGAGAGGCCGGAGGCCAGACTCGGCCTCACCTGGACTCGCTTGGGTCGCGCTCGAGTGAGAGTGAGAACTTAGGGATTCTCGTAGGAGGGTGCGGCGGGGTGGGGCGTGCGGGGCCACCACGCCAGGGGATGTTCGAGTCTGCAGCGGGGACCGAGGCGGGGTGGGATCGCGGACAGCCCGACCCCAGGCGGCTCGGGCCAGCGTGCACCCCTGCGGCGGCCCCTCGGCGCGGGATGGTACGGCCCAGCCGCAGGGCCGACGGCTGCCGTCTTCCCTAGCGAGCCGGCACGCCGCGCTCCCGGGCTGGAGACGGCCTCCCCCAGGCTTGCGCCTTGGTACGGCCCTGCCCGCCCAGCGCTAGGGGGAGGGTCTGGCCCGGGCCTTGCTCCCCCTCCTCGCCGAGCGCAGTGGTGGCTGCCACGCCGAATTCCGCTTCCTGTGGCTGCGGTCGCTGGCGGGCGGTGAGGCAGGGTGTGCGTGCAGTTGGCGCCGCGGCTCGGCACCCCCGCCTCGCCGCACCTCGGGCTTGCTGCCGCGCGGGGGCCTGCGCCGCCCCTGCCTTCTCTTCCGGGCCATGGTGCAACCCGAGGGCGCGTCCGTCCCCCGCCGCTGCTGACCCGGGTCCCCCACTCCATGGCCGCCTCGGCGCCGCCCCCACCGGACAAGCTGGAGGGAGGTGGCGGCCCCGCACCGCCCCCCGCGCCGCCCAGCACCGGGAGAAAGCAGGGCAAGGCCGGTGAGACGCTGAGGGGGCTGGGGCTGGCGAGGCTCGGAACTCTCGGACCTTGGAGGGAGGGCTGGTGGGCCGGGGAGGTGGCGGCTCTCAGGCTGAGGGCCCTGAAGAGACGGGAGGCTCAGTGGAAAGGATAGGTGGGTGAAGCCCTCCAGGGGTTGGGGACGAGGGGTCACTGACTGCCAGTCCTAGAGTTTGGGGCACCTGGAATGAAGGAGCCACTTGGGAGTCTGAGGCTATCAAGAGATGGGGACGTCTCATTTAAAGGGAGAGGCAGCTGAGAGTGTGGCATCCCATTTATTCTTCATAGTGTATCTTCGTTAGTATCTAACAAAGTAGATACTAAGTAAATAAACAAGAATATATTGAAATTAGAAGAATCTCCTAGATCGTGCTTGGGAGAGAGGATGTTGGGGAAACCTCAGGGAAACTTGTTTGTGTCTGCCTTTTACTGCCTTTCCAGGTTTGCAAATGAAGAGTCCAGAAAAGAAGCGAAGGAAGTCAAATACTCAGGTGAATGGTGGTTGGTTGTGGGGGTAATTTCTGGTAGCCCGTTTGGGTTCTCTGTTCTCCCACCCCAATGTCTTCATCTTGCATCAGCTACAGGGAGAAGAGAAAGTTGTCTTTCTTACTTTTTCTGGTCCTTTCCTTCAGTTTTATATTTTGGGAGTAGGGTAGGGATGAGACGATTTGACCAGAGATTTTATCAGTGGGGATTAGAATCGTCCTCTCCCCTTTGTGTCCTGTTCCAGTTCCCCCATGATGATAACAACTATCACTTGCTGAACCTTTTCTAAGTATCAGGGATTGTGCTAAAATGCTTCAATGGCTTTGGGAGGTAGGCATTGTCACAGTTTTACAGATGAGAAACCTGAAGCTTAAACATGTTCAATGCCTGCTCCAGGGCTTTGAGGTTACTCAGTGTCAAAACTGGGATTCCAGTGTAGTTCTGCCTGTTTTCAAAACAGTTACGCACTATGTTGGTTGTGCTCTCCACTGTGTTTCTTTGTTGCAGTCTAAGGTCCGTCTGAACTGGCCCGTACCAGCCTCTAAAACTGTGTACTGTGTTTCCGATGCTCTCTTGGTTTAGCTCTGGGTCTCTCTCCATGATCCTCTTTCCCTTATCTTTTTCCCCAGGGCCCTGCGTACTCTCACCTGACGGAGTTTGCACCACCCCCAACTCCCATGGTGGATCACCTGGTTGCATCCAACCCTTTTGAGGATGACTTTGGAGCCCCTAAGGTGGGGGGCACAGCCCCTCCATTCCTTGGCAGTCCCGTCCCCTTTGGGGGCTTCCGTGTCCAGGGGGGCATGGCAGGCCAGGTACCCCCAGGCTATGGCACTGGGGGTGGAGGAGGTCCTCAGCCTCTTCGTCGACAGCCACCCCCTTTCCCTCCCAGCCCCATGGGCCCTGCTTTCAACATGCCCCCCCAGGGCCCTGGCTATCCACCCCCAGGTAACATGAATTTTCCCAGCCAACCCTTCAACCAGCCTCTGGGTCAGAACTTTAGCCCACCTGGTGGGCAGATGATGCCAGGCCCGGTGGGGGGATTTGGCCCCATGATCTCACCCACCATGGGACAACCTCCCAGAGGGGAGCTGGGCCCCCCTTCTCTCCCCCAACGCTTTGCCCAGCCAGGGGCACCTTTTGGCCCTTCTCCTCTCCAGAGACCTGTTCAGGGGCTCCCCAGCCTGCCTCCCAACACAAGTCCCTTCCCTGGTCCGGACCCTGGCTTTTCTGGCCCTGGTGGTGAGGATGGGGGGAAGCCCTTAAATCCCGCTGCGCCCACTGCTTTTCCCCAGGAGCCCCACTCGGGCTCCCCAGCTGCTGCTGTTAATGGGAATCAGCCCAGTTTTCCTCCAAACAGCAGTGGGCGGGGTGGGGGCACTCCAGATGCCAATAGCCTGGCACCCCCTGGAAAGGCAGGTGGGGGCTCAGGACCCCAGCCTCCCCCAGGCCTGGTGTATCCATGTGGTGCCTGTCGGAGCGAGGTGAATGACGACCAAGATGCCATTCTGTGTGAGGCCTCCTGCCAGAAGTGGTTCCACCGTGAGTGCACGGGCATGACTGAGAGCGCCTATGGGCTGCTGACCACCGAGGCCTCTGCTGTCTGGGCCTGCGATCTCTGCCTCAAGACCAAGGAGATTCAGTCTGTCTACATCCGCGAGGGCATGGGGCAGCTGGTGGCCGCTAACGATGGGTGATGCTGGCGAGGGGCCCAGGGAAGTGCACATGTTCCTCCTTGCTCTTCCAGGGTGATTGCCTTCTTGTCTGGCTCTTGGTCCTGGTTTCCATCGGCTTCGCATCCCCATGGGGCAGAAAGCCAGTGGCTCCTGGGGGCAGAAAAAGGAACTGAGGTGGCCAGGCAGAAGAGCCTGTATCTCTCACTCTTGTGGAAACTTACGTATTGAGATCTACAGAGGTTCAGGAAACCAAAGCCCTGCCAAGCAGAGCCATTTTTGGTGGCTATCTCTGGAAACCCAGGGGTATGGCTGCAAGAGGAAAGAGGCTGGAGGAAGATCCGAAGGGCAGGGGTGTCCCCTCTACAGATGATGGATGCCCCCAACACCTGTGCCTAACATGCCTCTCTAGCTCCACAGCTCCAGCCTTAGTGTTTGGAGTCCAGGATTAAAGGTTTCTGGCCAGAGGAGTTGGGGTCTCTTCCCATCTCTGCGGTAGCCCTTTCATGGGCGCTGGGAGATAGCTTTAGGGAATAAATGGAGATTTTCCCCTTTTCCTACCTTCCCCTTGTCTCCTTCACCTGTCCAACTCGTCCCCCTTCAGAAACCAAATAGCTTGAAGAAGCAGGAGAGTACGTGGCTATGGCAGTTCTTGGTGATCTGGGGCTTGGAGACAGTAGGTAAGATGCTGTCAGGACATATCTCCCTCATACCAAAGTCATTGGTCCTTTCTCAGCCTCTCTTGTGCTTTTTCCCTGATGATCATGTTTTTGCCAAAAAGTGGGATGTGTGGTCTGACAGACCAGAATATTTGACATTCAGACTGTCCTGGAAGCCCAGATTCTGTGGTTGTACACCTCTCTTCCCGCTCCGCTCCCCCAAGCGCTGGTCTTCAGCTTCGGCGCCTTGAGTTCCCTGCCTTGATGGAAGGAAAGCTTGAAAAGGCACAGAGCCCTTATACCTCATTTTCCCTCCTGATAAAAGGATCCGTGCCACAGCCTGCGGGTTGGGGAGTCTGCAGGACCCTCGTTGCTGTGGTACTAGAATGCAGTCCAGAGCCTGGATGCTTTTGCTCCCCTCTCTCCCTGCTGTTCTATCTTCTCTGGCCTGGTAATCGAGCTGTTCTCATCCTTCTCAGATAAAATCCGTGCCAGGGCTTTATTTTTTATGTTTTAAGCACTGCCTGCCAGAGATGGGCCTCCCATGAGGAGCCCCTCACAGCTGCATGCTGTTCCCTACAGCTCCTACACACATTCCTCAAGTGGGGTAGGGAAGGCAGGCTAGGGGTCTGGCCCTGAGAGGAGCTGGTGGTCCCCTGCCCCCACTTCTCCTGGGACCTTATACATGTGAAGAGGAGACAGGTATACTGCAGAACTCTTGTCTTCCCTGGGTGGAGCATGCAGCCTTCGAGGGTGTGCGAAGGAAGGGAGGGGCCTCTGGGCTTCTCTTTTCCAGTGTTCCCTGCCATCTAGGCGCAGAGATGGCAACCCCTTCACTGCTCAACTTCGTGTTGTGTTTGTGGTTCTGTTTGCCCCTCTTTTTATCTGTTGATGTTTTTGTGGTCTCCGCCCCGCTCCCCCACCCCTGCATTTTGTAAGATGGCTCCTGGCCAGGGATGGGGGCAGTGTCTGGTCAATCCCTCTCTCCCTCTCATGCCACTGCTTTTTGGAAGAAAGTGGGGGTGGCAGAGATGTGGTGGGGAAAGTTTTGTATGGTTGGATTAATAAAATGACTTGGAAGATCCACACCCGGACTCCTTGGTGTTGGTGTGCACAAGGTGGGAATGAGTCAGTCACTGCTGGTGAGGATGGTTGGGGGGTGAGGACAGGGACCCCCCCCAGGGTCCCTGGAAGTGGGGATAGCAGGAAGAGTCAGCCCCCTGAGCTGACCTAATACAAGCTGTGGAGCCTGGGGAGGCATCTTTGCCCCAGCTCTCCCTGCGTCCCTGCTGTGAGAAACAAGTTTCCTTTCTGAGCACATTCCTGAGCCAGGCCTAGAGCCAAGCAGGATCTTCGGCTCCAAGGCTTCAGGGAGACAATTGCCATTAGTGCTTCTTGGTGTAGTGCCCCACTCCCACTCCTGAGTTAGGAGGTCAGTGTAGCTCCAGGGGTGGGGGAAGGGGCTGCCCTGGTCTAGCAAATTGCATTTTAGGATGCTTTTCAGTACCCCCTGCCCCCGCCTCCTTTAAAAAAGAATAGTGGCATCCTTAAACAATCGGCGCCAGGGTGAGCATAGGGACAACCCACACTTTGCCACTCTCCTCCCCCATCCTGCAGCTGTCTCTTGTCTATCCTGGGACCAACCTGGCTCCTTGTCCTGGACATGCCACCTGCTTGCCTTTCAGTTCTGAGTCTTCCCTTCAGAAGTTGTTTAGCCACTGGAAAAGGAGGGGAGGTGACCCCCAGTTGAGTTTGCTGGAACCCCAGTGTCCCACCGGGAGGTAAGTCCAGGTTTAGGGGCTCTGCAGGCGGCCTCCCCGCCCCGCCTCCGCCGCACCCCCGCGGCTCTCAAGTGTAGCTATTATTGGCCAAAAGTTTCCGCCCCTCTCAGGGAAGTTGACTCTCCATTGGTCAGTTCTCAGTCACGTGACCTTCCTTTCTTGTGCCTGTGAAGTCGGAGAGGCCTCAACAAGTTCAGCTGAAGACTGAAGCAAGAGCTGGGTCAGGTAATGCCCTAGCGGGGCAGGGGCAACAGAGATCCCCAGGAGAGGAAGGATAGAGGAGAGGAAGGGTAGAACGTTGAAGGGTTGAGTTCCACCCAGGATCTATAGAGCTGTTTGTCACTTCTGGGCCGGGAGGGAGGGGGATCATGGGCGGCCGTTTCCAAAACAGGAACTTGCTGTGGGTCTCCCAGACAAGTTTTTGTAGCCCTGGGTGCTTTATTTTAAAGGTTTGGGGGAGCAGCTCTTAGAGGGGTTGAAATTAGCTGGACAAAACTTCCCAGCTGTGAACAGAGTGGCAGAGCTCCCCCTTTAGCTGTCTTTTGGAAATAGCACAAGTCCCTGACAATCCTTACAGGATGTTTTTGTTGAATCTTGCCTGAAAAAAGGAGAGGGAGTAGTGAGGAGGGGGTGGAGGTGGGTGTTCTTCCAAGAGGTTGATGAGAAGAAAGAGATCTGAAAGCAGCAGGGAAGGGTGGGAATTAGACAGCAAAAAGAACTTCCTAATAAGGCAGTGAGATGCTGGCCTGGGGGGAACAGGGAGAACTTATGGGATCTTCAGTGAATCCAACCAAGAGAGAGGTACCAGCCAGGGTTTGGAACCCTGAGTGCAGAGGTTCCGGACTGTATTCTGTTTGGGTCTCAGAAGTGTTTGTCTTGTTGACCCAAATACCGTTTCTGGTTTCCATGGAGACAGTGGGTCTGACATCACCCTGGTTGCCATAGTGCCTGCTTCTGGAGGACCTGAGCAGGCTGTACACAGCCAGGGGTAAACAGGGACTTCAGCCCAAGCTGCTGCCACTTCCTTCCTGCTGCCACCTGTTAAAAAGTCACACGCAGCAACTGGGGATGGGGAGATGATGACAGAGTGGCGGGGGTGGGGCCTGAGACCAGAAGGCCGCACAGTGATGGTTCTCTGGATGCCTGTAGAAGCCGGCCAGGGGTGTCCTGCTGGACTGCGGTGTGGGAAAGTCGCTGCAGCCATTCTCTCTCCTTGTGGGATGGGTGCCTGTCTCTGGGAGGCACTGTGTAGGGCTCCCACGGTGTGTCCTACTGAAGGGGGAAGTGTAGTGGTTTCCCATAGTAGAGCTGCCACGCTTCTACTCCAGCCTTACTTCCTCTCCCCAGGACTTCCTTTCAGGATCCTTTTCCACTTATCATCCTTCTAGCCCCTCAGCAAGCCGTCATGTAGCCTCTAAAGGATCAGAGTCCAAGACCAGGGGCTCAGCTAATCTGCCCCTCAGCTTTATGCCAGGGCCCAGTTGCCAGCCTGGGGCCATAGTGTTGGTCACGGAGGGAGGGGTAGGTCCTTCTCTTCTTGTCCTGCTTTGTGTCAGGCTTTTGAAGCTGGAGTGATTTCCCACCCTTACCCCACCATGTCAGAGCAGATTAGCAGGAATAGGGCCACAACCCTGGTTATTGTCCATGCTTTGCAAATGGTACAGTGCTTTCTGTATACATGATAGTTGCCACAAATCCCTTTTTAGTCACCTTCAAGTTTCCTCAGATGGAACGCTGGAGTTACTAAGAAGGGAAACAACCTAGAATGGAGAGTAACAAGGTAACTTACTAAAGGTACATTCAGATGGATGTAAGCTGTGCCATTGCTCTCGGCCCTGGCTGCACGTGAGAATCATTTGGGAGATTTTTCGGAGCCTGGTCCTTGGACTCAGTTATATCAGAATCTTAGGTGATTGATTCCATTGTGTAGCCAGTGAACAGCACCCCAAACTAGACCATACAAAGGACTTAACCGGTGGGTGATGGGTTGGTGGGAGACTTGTGGCTAACGAAGGCCATCGGCTCTTCTCTTCCAGGCCCTGGGGGAGGGGGTGGGATTGTGAGGGAGCTTGGGGAGGGGAAGGGAGGGCCAGATTGTTCCTCACTCTTCTCACTTGCTGTTCATCACTGGCAAGTCAAGTCAGCCAGTTTTGGGGCCTTTGTTTTCCCTGACTATAACATGAGAGAGTTGGCCTGGATTTTTCCCAGAGCTTTTCCAGCCCTGTGCTTCTCTGACCTTTCAAGGTCAGTTCCATTTCCCAGTTTCCCAAGGGCTCTTTTGGTCCCTGGGAAAGGCAAATTTCACTGCAGCTGTTGGTAGGTTCTGATTTGCAAGGCAAATGCTGCCTAGAATTCGGATTTGAGGGTCAGAAGGACTGGAACCAGGCTGGTTCTGGAAGTGACTGCCCAGCCCTCACACTTGGAACCCAGCTGAGGCTGCTGTCTGCATCCGACCTCCCCAAGGGAGCTGGAGTCCCTAAGAGAGCCTTTCTCTGCAGGTGGCAGCCTCAGCAGCTGCGGGGACCTCAGCAGTGATGGCCTCCTGCCCAGACTCGGACAATAGCTGGGTGCTTGCCGGCTCAGAGGTAGGAAGAGCAGGCCTGGGAACCATATGGAATGGGAGTTCTGGCCTGGCTGGGCTGCTTTTGGGGTCTGTCCCCCTTCCTTGCTCCTGGTGATCACACGTGTCACCTCCTGCTGGTTGTGAGAGGAACTCCAGGGGCAGGGAGAATACCATCAGGCCCCAGGAGTCAGGAGTTGGGACTTGGACCATGGCTTGAAAGAAGGGAATTGTCGGGGTAAGCTATGAGAAGCAGGGGAGAAATTCTGGTGGGGAGACCAGCATTAGCAAAGGTCCTGAAGCAGCAATAGATGAGCTGTGCTGGGGGAGACTGAGGAGGTCCGTTGGAGGAAGTGGAGACGTGGGCCAGACGGTGTTGAAGTGAGGTTGGATCAGAGCCTGTGAGCCTCCGGAGGAGGCCTATAGGGTCTGGCTCAGGCATTCAGGCCGCTCCTTGATGGAAAATAGCGGGCAGGCTCTGAGCTGGAGGGGGTCAGGACCATCACTGCTGTGGGCAGAGGGTGCAGCCACTATGTGGGCTGTGTGGGAACAGGGGGAGAGCGTTTTGAAGGTCCTGCAGTCCAGGTTGTAGTTGGCGGGACGAGAACCCAGTGGGCTCCTGTGACCCAAAGCCACTGAGAAGGGGGCTGGCAGGATGGGGAATGGAGTGGCTGGAGAGTTTGTCAAGGACTTGGTATGTTCATCTCCCAGGGAGGGAGGTAGCTGGGAAGTTTGAGTTAGAGACTTCGGGTTTGAGTGGCCTTGAAGAAATTTATGGGGAGTGAGGGAGCTGCCCTCAGTGTGATGCTGGAGCAGGACCCACAGGCTGGGGCTGGCTGGCAGAGCAGACAACTCCGCGCTCCCAGCCAGAGCCCTGGCTGCCTTTGCAGACAGCAGGGGGACCTCGGACCAGCTGTTTCGCCTCGCTGTCCTCCCTTTAACAAGGAGGAGTCGTGTTTCCTTTAATTTAGGAGGGACTGGGAGAAAAAGGTGACTTGAAATTGTAAAGAGGGACTTCCCTGGCGGTCCAGTGGTTAAGACTTTGCCTTCCAACTCAGGGGGTGCGGGTTAGATCCCTGTTCCAGAAGCTGAGATTCCCACATGCCTTGGGGCCAAAAAACCCAAACATAAAACAAAAGCCATATTGTAACAGATTCAATAAATACTTTTAAAATGGTACACATTAAAAAAAATCTTTTTTTAAAAAAGAGTCTTGTAAGGAAACATATTAAGGTCAAGAATTATTCTTGGAAGTTTAGTGGGAGCCATGGATAGGATGAGCAGGCGGTGGGCCTGCTGAGGGGCCGTTTGCAGAAAAAGGAGAGGCTGAGGCTGTAGATGGCTGGGCTGAGAGCACCCTGGGAGACAGGCTGGCGGTGGCTGGGGTGAGGTGGGCTTCCGTCAGCTCCTGGGAGACGGGTGTGCAGGGAGCCGGAAAGGCCGGAAAAGTTTGGCAGATGGAGCAGGTGGCTCGTTGTGAGAACTGGGGGGAAACCTGTGGGGGGATGGGACTCTGACCCTTAGGCTCCAGGGGACTTTGTTCTCTTGCCATCCTGAGTTGGTCACTTGTGGGGAGGGAGGCCCAGGCTGTAGCTGGCTTCTCTGGGGAGGTGGTGGTGAGTGTCAGGTTTGTATCGTGGTCCAGTGCCTTGGACCAGTGGTCCTTTTTTTTTTTTTTAATTAGTTTAATGTCTGATTGAATAACTTAATTCTTTTTTTTTTTTTTTTTTCAACTCCATGTCCTCCCCATTCACCATACAGACCAGGCAAAGTGCCTGCCTAGGCTGTTTGTAGGGTGGGTTTCCTCTGACTCCTCTTTCTATGCTGTCAGTGTAAGAACACAGTCTGTAGTAAGCACTACAAGCTCAAGTTAATTCCTGTAAATATAGGATTCCTTTAAAAATAACATTTACTTGTTTTTTTTTTTTGGCTGTGCTGGGTCTTCGTTGTGGGGTGCAGGATCTAGTTTCCTGACCAGGGATCAAACCCCGGCCCCTGGCATTGGGAACGCTGAGTCTTAGCCACTGGACCACCAAGAGAGTCCCTAGTGGTGCGTCTTCATTTCACAGAAACTTGGCCTCCAAAAGTTCCTCAGAGCAGCAAGTGAAGTGAGGGAATGGCCGAACACTGTGTCGAGCGGAGAGGTCACAGTGCCAGCCGCCCCCTGCCCCTTGCCCGCTTTGGAGCAGCCACTGCTGGGTGTGTTATGTATGTGTACAGTGCGGGCTGGGAACCCTGAGCACAGGCTGGTCTCGGGCACCCAGGAGAGCACCCCGTGCTCTCGGTTTCGTCCTGCCGTCCTCCCTCTAAAGCAGCCCTTCTGCTGTACCCCTGCCCCCAGAGCCTGCCTGTGGAGACCTTGGGCCCTGAATCTGGGAGGGACCCAGAATCCGAGAGAGCTCCTCAGGCCCCTCAGAGCCCCTCCAAGGCAGCTGCTGAGGAATTGGCTGGGACCTTGGATGGAGGAGGTAACAGGGCCCTGTTGAGGGGGGCGGTGCAGCCACCTGTCCTCCATGTTCTGGGGTTTCCCAGTTTCCTCAGGGAGAGGGAGGCCAGTTGGTCTTATTCCCAGCATTGGTCTCAGTTTAAAACCCTCCCTTATCCCATCCTGGCTTTCTCCTGTCCCTTCCTACCTGGTCGCGGCCTGTGGGAGCCAGGGGGGCCGTGGTGTTTTTCCTGAGTCTTTTCTCCTGCCACAGAGACAGTATCCCAGAGTGAGAGCTCCCAATCTGGGTCCATCCTGTCAGAGGAGGCTGAGGCCAAGGTGAGGACCTTCCCTGGGGGAAGGGCGGAAAGTGGGGAGGGCCAGGGAAGTGGGAAGTGCTCACGGCTGTGTCTGCAGCAGGGTGTCCTGGAAGGTGATGACCCTGGAGTGGAGCCCCCCGGCCCAGGAGACACAGAGGCCCAGGGAGACTTGGAGGAGCCCCCTGAGGTGGTGGGCCTGGAACCGGACTCACAGGACCTGGAGGATCAGAGCCCCTCCCGCAGCCTGCCTTCATCCCCCAAAACAGGTGAGAGTCCTGCTTGTTTCGCCTGTCACTATCCTTCTAGAAGGTGTTGGAGTGGGAATAGATAGACATCACTGCCGAGCACAGCTCTGGTCTAGGCCCTAGGACTTGGCAGCTTGGAGCCTTCCTTAAGCTGTGTCAGTGAACCCTCACCACCGTCACCCCTGGGAACGCTCAGGCTTAACTCACGCAGCTGATAAGTGGCAGGGCCTAGGTCTGGTCAACTCTTTCTTCTCTGCTGTGGGGCCTCCTCCTTACTTGCGTCTAGATTTAGCTCTCATTCCCTGAGTCCCCTCCACGAGTCAGCTCTGGGAAAGCAGCTTGGCTTCACGGCCTGTGTAGGAGGTGGACTAGACTGAGGCAAGGTGCAAGTCGGACTTGTGAGGGCGCAAAGGCAGTGTGATTAAGGTGCCCCCACGGGAAGGGCGGAGGGTGGGTTAGTCAGGGGACAGGTCGAGGGGGAGGGGGAGGCAGGGACAGCTGGGGAAAAGGTTCATACCGGAGGGGACATTGGAGTGGAACCTTGAGCAGAGTGGACTTTTGGGAGGTAGGGTAGGAGGAAGACAACGTTGCAGGCCAGGGCTGCAGCATCCACAAAGGGCTGGGTTCCCCGGTCCTGCACCGAGGAGGCTGCGTCCCAGGCTGGCGGCAGGAGGAGTGTGTGAATCCATCTCTGTTGAGGGGTGACAGGGTGGAGGGGGAGGCGGGGTCCGGGGCCATTTGGGGGCAGCTGCAGTCCGACGAAGCTGAGGAAGACCTGGACTAAGGCAGATACAAGGCATGTGCCACTGAGATCTTTAGGGGCCATGTTGTCGATCTGTGCATGGGAGGCAAAGAGGGAGGGCTGAGGTTGGCTCGTGGAGCCCTGGCGTCTTGCCCTGCATCGGGGAGTGCCAGGAGAGAACCAGGAGAGAACCAGGTTGGAGGGCAGCGTGTGGAGTGTTTGGTTCCCAGGGACAGCCAGGTGGAAGAGACCAGGAGGTGGTCAGACATGCAGGCCTGGAGCTCTAGGGAGGCCAGTCGGGAGTTACAGATGAGGGACTCAGTCTGCTCTGGGGGGAGCTGGCGGGGTGGGTGAGACTGGGCGATTGTGCATGCAGTGAGAAGAGCAGAAATGGTGCCAGGGAGACCTCAGCCTCTAGGACCAGGAGCAGCCAGGCGCTGAGAGGAGACGCTGAGAGGGCGTGGCCAGGTTTCCGACAGAACCAGGGCAGGGGGCACAGGTGGGAGCAGGAGGACGCTTTTAGGATGAAAGTCGCTCTTGTATCTTGTCTGTAGTAGAGAGGACTGGTCTTCAGCCTCCAGACTGGGCAGGGGTAGTCACTGATGCCCAGGCACATGTGGGAGGGTCTCCATGCGCTCCCTCTGTGATCAGGACTGGGGGTCTCCTGTGTTTTCCTCTGGTTCTGGTCTGTCTGTCCGTCCCGTCTCTCCAGTTGCCTTACTGCCCTGTCCCCCTCCCTCCCCCAGCTTGGATCAGGGAGGAGGCCCACCACTCCAGCAGCGAGGAGGACACCGATGTGGATGTGGCGGGTCTGCGGAGACGGCGGGGCCGGGAGCCCGGCACTCCTCAGCCCGCAGCCCCCCTGGGTGTGGAGGACCAGGTCCAGGGCGAGGGTGCGGGCGGGGAGCTGGGCATCTCCCTCAACATGTGTCTCCTCGGGTCCCTGGTCCTGCTGGGCCTGGGGATCCTCCTCTTCGGTGAGTGGTCCCCACCCCCCGCCGGCACCTTGAGCCTCTGCTGTGGCCCCTCTTGCAGCACTCCTACCCCATTCTCCCCCTGCCCCTGCGGGCCTGACCAGACTCCTCTGTCTCCATTTCAGGTGGTCTCTCAGAGTCTGAGAGTGGTGAGTGAGGATGGGGCCTGACCCGTTTGTGTCTGTCCCCTTCCAGCCCTGAGGGAGGCTGATGGGGGCAGTTCTCTGGGTCAGGAGTAGGGATCCTGGGGGCTATACATTTTTTGCTCAGTTATAGGCCTTATGTCAGCTATTTGGAGTGACCCTTGACCTTTTACCTTGCTGGACCCCTCAGCCATAGGGCGAGGTCCAGGGCAGGACAGTGACTGTGCGTGTTGGCAGGGTGGGGTGTTGGCAGGACTGGGGAGGGGGGCGGGGGGTGTTGCAGGAGGGGGAGGAGGAGAGGGCTCTGTGTGCCTTGAGGCCAGCTTCAGGATTCCACTTTCCCACAGGGCCTCTGGAGGAAGTGGACCTGCAGGTCTTGCCAGATATGGAGTCTGATACTGAGATGCTGGAGGCTGTGGGGGATGGGCAGGCATGTGTGACTGTCTCCATCTGTGTGAGGGGCCCGGTGGGGGCTGTCGGAGTTGTGGGGCTCGGCTGGGGTGACTGGCTCCTTTGCCCGTGTGTGTGTGTGTCTCTGTGTGTGTGTGTCTCTGTGTGTGTGTGTCTCTGTGTGTGTGTGTGTGTGTCTGTGTGTGTGTGTCTGTGTCTCTGTGTGTGTGTGTCTGCAGGCAGATTCTTTACTGACTGAGCTACCTTTGCCCTTAGGATGGACTACAGCAGCTACAGACCTCAGAGCTCCTGGACAGTGTCCCCAGCCTGCAGAACATGGCCCTTCTGCTGGATAAGCTGGCCAAGGAGAACCAGGACATCCGACTACTGCAGGCCCAGCTGCAGGTGGGCACAATCAGGATGGGGTGGGCTAGACACCCTCCCTAGGCCGCGTGTCTATCTGTCCAGTTTCTTCCACCCAAAGAAGTTTCCTGTGTTCACCCACATATGCTGACCCTCTCCCTTTCCCACTAGAGTCCAGTCATCTTCCATGTTTTGTTCCCGTCCTGCATGCTAAGGGTTAGGCCAGGACTGGCATACCTGCTTCACGTGGCATGCCACCTCTGCTTGATTGGCATGGTCTACCTGGAGCCTTGTGTGGAGAAGGATTTGAAGAACAGGCCAAGACTCAGTGGGAAAGAAGTGCTGTGATTAGTTAATAATATCTGTTCTGGGTATAGGAGGTTGAAATAGGGCAATGAAAGTCCTACCTTGGCTCTCTTTAGGTGAATTAAAGACATTGTGGGCTTATAAACAGACAAAGCTAAGACCTGTGGTAGAATTTGGGGATCCCAGGGTCAGGTGAAGGGTGTGGATGGGGTGGGAGATGAGAACCAAATCCTCTGAGTCTCTCAGGCCATAAAGGCTGTAATGGAATGGAATTCGGGTAGCAGGCACTGGACCCATCCTTGACGACTCCCTGGACCCTCTATTACTCCCATTCCAGGCCCAGAAGGAAGAGCTTCAGAGCCTGATGCGTCAGCCCAAAGGGCTAGAAGAGGAGAATGCCCGGCTCCGAGGGGCCCTCCAGCAGGGCGAAGCCTCCCAGCGGGCCCTGGAGTCAGAGCTGCAGCAGCTGCGGGCCCAGCTTCAGGGACTGGAGGCTGACTGCGTCCAGGGTGCAGATGGAGAGTGTCTCCAGTGGGGCAGAGGCCCACAAGCTGGCAAGGTCACCAAGGAGCAAGGCCCTACAGGGCAGGAGCCAAGCCCTGGTTTCCTGGAGCAAAAGAAACAGCTAGAGGCTGAGGCCCAGGCATTAAGGCAAGAGTTGGAGCAGCAGCGGCGGCTGCTGGGGTCTGTGCAGCAGGACCTGGAACGGAGCTTGAGGAAGGCAGGCCGAGGGGATCCAGCCCGGGCTGGCCTGGCTGAGTTGGGTCACAGGCTGGCCCAGAAGCTGCAGGGCCTGGAGGACCAGCGCCCTGGGATCCCTGCCAATGTCTCAGAGGCCTGGCATCAGAAGCCTCACTTCCAGAATTCCAGGGAGCGGAGTGGGAAGGAAAAGTGGTGGTATAGGCAAGGGGATTGGAAGGCCGAGGCCTGGAAACATAAGATGGAGGCATCTGGCCGGGAGAAGAGCTGGCGGGGTGAGGAGGACAGGGAGCTGGCGGGGAGGCGGAAGGAGGGTAAGCCAAGGGTGGAGGAGTGGGCCGGCAAGAAGGATGGCAAGCGGCAGCGTGCCAAGGAGCCCCCCAGGAAAAGTGGGCGCCCCCACCCCTCCGGAGAAAGGCAGAAACACCCTCGGTGGAAGGAAGGGGCTAAAGATGGGCATGACCCCCTGCCACTCTGGGCAGAGCTGTCTAGGCACAAGTACCAGGCACCGCAGGGCTGCTCAGGTGTGCACGAGTGTGCCCGGCAGGAGGGCCTGGCCTTCTTTGGCATAGAGCTAGCCCCCGTGCGGCAACAGGAGCTGGCCTCTCTGCTGAGGACGTACCTGGCGCGACTGCCCTGGGCCAGGCCGCTGACCGAGGAGCTGCCCCTCTCTCCCGCTTACTTCGGTGAGGATGGTATCTTCCGCCACGACCGCCTCCGCTTCCACGACTTTGTAGACGCCTTGGAGGACCGGCTGGAGGAGGTGGCGGTGAGAGAAACAGGTGATGACGACGCGGTGGACGACTTTGAGGATTTCATCTTCAGCCATTTCTTTGGAGACAAAGCACTGAAGAAGAGGTGGGCGGCTGTGGGGGAGCTGGGTCAGTGGGACAGAGCAGGGGGCGGGAGGTGATGGTGGGCCGAGGTGTCTGTGTGTATGTGTGGAGCCAGGGCCCTGAGTTGGGGGTGTTCAGTTTGAGGTTTTGTCTCTTGAGGGCAGAGAGCTGAGCCTGTGCTCAGCCCAGAGTGGTCCTGGGGAGTCCCCTTTGGGGCTAGAGTGTTTTTCCTCCCAAGTTGCCCTGTGCTGACCATACCTGTGTGGTCTGGGGGGTAAGAGAGATTGCTTCCTGTCTCCTCAGCTGGGGCCTTGTCCTGGGACACCAGGTCTGGCCACACTCCCCTCCCGCCAGTCTGATGGATGGTGGCTGCCGTGTCCCTTGCCTTAGGGGGAACGGGGTCCCCTCTCAGGGGCCCCCCTTCTCATCACATGACATTGTTCTCTAAAGGCCTCCTCCTGCCTCCACTCCCTGCCCCCCCCCAACAGGTCTGGGAAGAAGGACAAACATTTGCAGAACTCCAGAGTTGTGGGGCCCAGGGAGGAGCACAGCCCCCACCGCCGGGGCTGAGGGCCCGCGTTATCTGTCCCCTGGGAACCGTTAAGCTGCCGCCTCCCTCGGCTCGGTTGATGTCATTAGGTGTCCTTCACAGAGCAGCGTGGAGATCACCCAGCCCAAAAGGCCTTAGCTGGAGCTGCTGTGCTGTCTATGCAAATGAATGCAAATTCTTAGGGCCGTGACCCTTGCAGCGGATTGTGAAGGGGGGATGGGAGAGAAGCCTGTTGGGGTAAGAGGTATGGGGCAATTCAGATTCTAAAGCCAGAGTGCTTGTGTGTGTGGTGTGTGTGTCTGTGTTTGTAGGGTGGGATATGAGGTATGGGGGCAATTCAGATTCTAAAGTCAGAGAACTTGTGTGTGTGTCTGTCTGTCTGTCTGTCTGTCTGTCTGTAGGGGGTCCCAGAGTGGGCCCCTCGGCTGCACACAATGACCCATGCACCCTGGGATTCGATTCACCCCGCTGGCTCCCGGCTGGCTGGAGGCCCAGCATGAAGGCTTTCCCTGGGGTTTTGTTAGATTTGGAACGAGCTATCCCTAGGGAATCGAATCCCCCCTTTTAGCCCTGCTCCTCACATGGCCTCACCTCTGCTTGTGAACTGTAGACTCAGATTCCAATAAAATTCTGTAGGAGCTGTGACATTGGGTGGGGGCTCTGTCGCTTAGGGCTGTTTCTAAGCTCAGGGGAAGCCCACACCCACCACCTCATACTGGTACTCACCTTCTCCTTTCCCCGTCACCTCACCCTCCCCGCAAACCTCAGGCCTTCTGGGCTGGAACTCCCCATTTTGCTCACAGCTGTCTTGGCTGCATCCCTGGGAGATGTAGAAATATGCAAGTGGGTTTTGGGCTCAAATCCAGGTTGAGTGATTTTGAGCAAATTAATCCCTGGGAACCTTGGGTTTCAAATCCCCAAAAAGGGAAATTGAAGGGCTGGGGACTCTTTCAGCAGGATTGTAAATAAATCAATGTAAACAAAATATGTGTCCAGTATTTGGCGCTCAGAAGTGATTTCACTCCCTTTAGAGTGTGGAGGAGGGTGGAGGAGGGGCTCCCCACCCCCACCTCACAGCACTGGCTTCTGCGTTGGGGGAGGTGAGGGAACCACTAGGTGGCGCCCTGGCTCCACATTTGCTCCAGACCTCACCTACCTCACTACTTGGTGCCCCAAATCTTGGACCCCTGGAAATCCCCCTGGGGGGACAGAATGAATGTGTGGCTTCAGGCCAGGTCCAAGGAGTGTGTTGGTAAAGCTGAGGTGTATTAGTCCCTCAGTCACGTCCAGCTCTTTGTGACCCCATAGACTGTGACCCTCCAGGCTCCTCTTGTCCATGGGATTTTCCAGGCAAGAATACTAGAGTGGGTTGCCATTTCCTTCTCCAGGGGATCTTCTTGACCCAGGGTTCCAACCCGGGTATCTCACATTGCAAGCAGACTCTTTACTGTCTGAGCCACCAGGGAAGCCCAGGGGTCTGCCCGAAAGGGGACTGTAATTGATAACAAGTGCTTTTGTAACACTACAACTGATGGGTTGCTCACTGTTAAAGGACTTTAAGGGTACTAGCTTAATTCGTGTATGGATGTGAGAGTTGGACTATTCAGAAAGCTGAGCACCGAAGAATTGATGCTTTTGAACTATGGTGTTGGAAAAGACTCTTGAGAGTCGCTTGGACTGCGAGGAGATCCACCACCCAATCCTAAAGGAGATCAGTCCTGAATACTCACTGGAAGGACTGATGCTGAAGCTGAAACTCCAATACTTTGACCACCTGATGCGAAGAACCGACTCATTGGAAAAGACCCTGATGCTGGGAAAGATTGAAGGCGGGAGGAAAAGGGGACCACAGAGGATGAGATGGTTGGATGGCATCACTGACTCGATGGACATGAGTTTGGGCTCCCAGAGTTAGTGATGGACAGGGCAGCCTGGAGTGCAGCAGTCCATGGGGTCGCAAAGAGTCAGACATGACTGAGCAACTGAACTGAACTGAATTCTAATAGGATGGGGTGAGGCAGGGTGGGGATGGAACAAGGTTCACTCATTCAGCAAACATTTACACTCTATTGTGTACCAGAGGCAGTGTGGTACTGAGAATACGGAGGCGTGTTAAGGAGTTTATAATCCAGTGGAGCCCCCTTTCTGAAGCACGAGGGATTGCAGTTAGACCTAAGGAAGAACTTCCTCAGAGAGTCGATGAAAAGGGGCTTTAGGAAAGGAGTCTTCCAGAGTGTGTGTCGGGAGGAGTAAGTACAGTCTAGCCTGGGGACCAGGGTCTGGATTTGGCATCCTGGCTCTGTGGACCATCATCCACCTGAAGAAGCCTGGTTCACATTGCTTGCCTTCTGCAGGTGTTCAGAACTTACACTTCTTGGAGAGGGAGGCAGGCTAGGTAGGAGGTATGATTCCATGTCCCAGGAGGGAGAATGTGTTTAGGGAGGGGACACAAACTGGCCCCCTGGGTTCCCAGAGGGTGTGGGCTGCCTGGGGCTTCTCAGTTTCGTTTCTAGGGCCCATTTCCTTCGTTTGCATAACGAACTCTCAAGGAGGCTAGGAAGTTCCCCCAAGCCCCCTCCTCTTTCTGAGCCACTCAGGAAGTGATATGCTGAGCTGGAGGTTTCTGAAACTGCTGAATCAGGAAGAAAAGACCACAAACCCAGGGGGTAGGTTGGGGAGGGGCCGGGACACCAAGGACATTGGCCATTCTGATTACCCTCTCTCTGCTGTCCCCCGTCAGCGATCCTCCTGCCCATTGTAGGTCACTGCCACTCTGTCACACCCATGCCCCTACAGCAGCGCTGGTAAGGGGGGGCACCCCGAGTCTCAGATGATAGGATGCTCGCTGGTCATAGACACAGCATGTGGAGACGAGCCAAGGGAGGCTGGAGCTGTGGGGACAGAGCTCCCTCCTTCCCACAGGGCTGGGGACATCTTTGACCACGCAGGAGGGTAGACCCACTGGACTCTGCCACACGACCTTGCTTGGCCCCCAGGGTCTGGCCTGAGCCCTTCCAGTTTAAGCATTTGGTATTTTAAGCACTTGGCTTTTCTGCCCTTTCCTCTGGGAACTCCCGCAGCTAAGTGCTCAGCTCCGGGGTGTCTTGGGGGAATCACTAGAATCAGGGGTGGCCCTCCTTGGCTTTCCCCTCTCAAGTGGAAAAATTCTGCTTCCTTTGACCATCCCCCAACTGTATTTCCCTGCGGTCCCCCAACCTGCCATTCCTCCCTCCCACCCCTGCCCCTCACTCTTCAGCCTCACCTCCTTTCCTGCCCTCAGCGCCACCTTCTTTCATCATGCCCCCTCCAGCCCTAACCTCCTCCAGGATCCTCCCCATCTCTTCCTGCTTCCCTGGGTCCTCCAGGCCCCAGTTTCACCCCTGCCTTTTACTCCCACCCACGCTGGGGAGTGGGGGGATGGGGTGGTGGTCACCTTCAACCTGCCCCACCCTATAAGTTCCTTGAAGGCCAGAGGCCTGTGTTCCTTTGGAGGACCACTTCCAGCCCCCTCTGCTGGGCCCCTGGACAGATACTGGATTGGCAGGCTGTTGCCATGGGAACTTCAATCTCCTCCTCTCATCTGTTCTGGGTCATAGGTACTCCTGGTCCCTCCACACTTCACCTGCTCACAGAGGGTCTGGCAGGAATCTGCAGGTAGAGGGGTGTGTGTGGGTTATTGGTCTAAACCCAGACCATATCAGATTCCTTTCACCAGCCAGTGGTCAGAGCCACAGAAACCCCTTAGTACTAATTCTCGGGGGTTGTCCGAGTTCCCTGTCCCTCCCCTGTGGGCCTTCCCTCAAGGTTGCTGCCCATCCCTTGGCTTCTGGAATAGGCCCCTTCCCCGCTCACCTGGTCTCTATCCGGGGCCAGGTGGAGACCCAGCCCGGGTCTCTTCTAACTGGACCGGTGGCCTGGGCAAACTTTCCGTCTCCGGTCTCCACAACTGCCTGCCTGCGGGCCTTCTTGCTTCAGGGCTCGGCTTTCTCATCACTGAAGTGAGCCTGTACATCCCCCTCATGGGTAGTTGTGATGATGGAATGAGCCATCCAAAGACAAAGGAAAAGGCTTTTCAAACTATAGAGTGCTGTCAAAAGTTTTAGTTACTTAGCCTCTAAGGGGGAAGTTGAGGCCGCTGTGAACTACTGATATGGGAGCAGAGGGTGTTGGTTCCCAGACCATGTAGTAGGAGCTGACAGGGAAAAGATGCCAGCCAGCACTCAAGACCCAACACTGTGCTACGTGCTGGGGCGACCACAGTCTTTGCCCCTGAGGCTAACCAAATTAGTTTAATACCAAGCAGAGAGGTTTTTTTTTTAAAATTATAGTTTATTTTTTAAAATTGTAATAAAAAATATTTATTGTAATTGATTGATGACTGCTTTACAATATTGGTTTGATATGTCATACATCAACATGGATTAACCATAGGTGTACCTATGTCCCCTCCCTCTTGAACCTCCCTCCCACCTCCCATCCCTCTAGATTATTATGGAGCCCCAGTTGGAGTTCCCTGAGTCATACAGCAAATTCCCATTGACTATCTATTTACGTATGTGAGTGTAATGCCAAGCAGAGTTTTAAAAGTACTCTCTTACCAGTGGCAGAAAGGCGAAGAGGAAGGAGGGGGTGGTGTTTTTTTTGGAGGGTGCTGTGCTATGTGACATGTGGGATCCTAGTTCCCTGACCAGGAATTGAACCGGCATTCCCTGCAGTGGACGCATGGAGTCTTAACCACTGGACCACCAGGGAAGTCCCAGGAAGGGGTGGCCTTTGAGCTGGACCTTGAAGATAATAAGGATGGATGATGGGGAGGGGATCTCAGACTAGGCAGAAGTGAGGCCTTAGGGGAGGGTGGAACAGCCCTGTGGTCAGACGGTGTTAAGTTCACGGTCCTGCAAGGGAGCAAGTTCTCCCATAGGCCTGCTTGCAAGTGTATAGTGATAGGAAATGGAGAGAGGTGTGAGGGGCAGGGGGCATGAAAAAGGAAGACACACTGGAGTGCAAGGCAGCTGGCAGGTGGAAGGGTGGAATAGAAAGAGATGAAATCAGAGGTAGTTAGGAGGTGTCAGCCAGCAACTCAGGAGAGAGATGATGCAGGCCTGATTTAGAGCAGGGAATTAGAATGGCCTGGCCTTGGATGGGACAAGGGCAAGGGAGAGGGAGGGGCCAAGGACGCACTGAGCTTCCCAGCCTCGTGACAGCTGGATGACTGCATCCTCACCTGATACCAGGAAAGAAGGAGGAAAGGCTGGAACTGGTTTTGCAGGGGGTGGGGTGGGGTGAGGTGTGTGCAGTGGGGATGGAGGGGGCTGGGGATGGGGGAGGGGGAGCTGGTGGGCTTGATTGTTTACGGTGTGGGACAGGGATACAGCCAGTCTTCCAGCAGGTCGCTCTTGTGCTCCACCAAGCTGTATGCGCCTGCCTCCCAGTCCTTGCGTC
This sequence comes from Budorcas taxicolor, assembly GCF_023091745.1. NCBI lineage: Eukaryota > Metazoa > Chordata > Mammalia > Artiodactyla > Bovidae > Budorcas > Budorcas taxicolor. The sequence goes on from NC_068912.1 coordinate 16,072,854, forward strand.
CCTCCTACCCCCTGCCCACCCCCGAATTCCTTTCCAGGGCAGGGCCCCTTTGGAGAACTTCTTACCAGTCAGTACACTTACCTTTACTGGGCCTGAGAGGAGGCACCCAGCAGAGGCGAGTGCGTCCACTGAGGTCATCACTGAGCCCTTCTCTGCAGTCAAAGTGAAAGGTCATCATGCAGGGCCCACGGGCAGAAACCTGAAGCCGTGCACTGTGGAGAGGGAGGGAGGTGTTAGACTGCCCCCTTGGGAAGCTCAACCACCTGTGGGCCAAACAGACCTGCCAGAAATGCTTGCTTATCTGGAATGCAGCCTTGGGCCCTTGGGGAGGCAGCTTTCTTTGTAGGGATGGTCCAGTGCAAGAATCTTGGCCTGAGAAACAGGCCGCCCCTCTCATCTCCATGGGCCATGGACTTTCAGAGCCCTTCTCTGCCTTTTATCTCACTGAGAAGTAGATCTTAAAGAAGGTGAGACCATGAGTCTCTTTTTTATACAGACGAAGAACTGAGAGGGAGGCAGGAGTTGACTTGCCTAAGGTCCTATGATAGCTGGACAGTGGCAGTGGAGGAAGACTGGCCCCCAAGAAGCCCTTCGGATGCCAGTAGAAATTTGAAATGTCTGGTACCACTGCTTTCCACGCCCCTCCCCCAGAGCTGACCCAGGGGTTGCAAGAAATAGCTGAGCTCCCATCTGTGGGTCCCTTTTGGGCTTCCCCAGTGGCTCAGTGGTAAAGAATCTATCTGCAACTCAGTCCTTGAGTTGGGAAAATCCCTTGGAGATCCCCATGGCCACACACTCCAGTATTCTTGCCTGGAGAATCCCATGGACAGAGGAGCACCTGGTGGGCTGCAGTCCACAGGGCTGCAAAGTGTTGGACACAGCTGAAGTGACTGAGCATGCCTGCACGCACTCTGGGTCCCTTTAGCTGACTCCTCCTCCCTGGGCCTGTGTGCCCCCGACTTCAGCTACCTGGTCCTGGAGGCATTTCCTCTCTGGCTCCCAGCTGCTACCTGATTGGCCTCAGCACGTGGGTAGGAGTAGGCCAATCCTGGAAGGACCGTCATGAGCACTGGTCCCACCTTTTTTGTTCAGAGGTGGAAACTGAGGCCCAGAGAGGGAAGTGACTTGTCCAAGGTCGCAAAGCTTGCTAAGGATAGAAGGGAGACCACAGCTGCTGACTCCTAAGAGTCCCCTGTTCCTCCTACCTCCACTCCTCTCTCTGGTTCTTCACCCTTGGAATTTAGGCTCTGAGGTGAGGTCTGGAGGAGCGGCTTGCTGCAAGACAAATCTTCCTCTGCTGCCGCTGAGCAGTGACTTCACACCTGGCTCCTTCTGCAGCGATGCCTGCAGCGGTGGCCACAGGGGGGCAGCAGTGGGAGAGACAGGCTGGCTAAGGACGGGCTGGGAGGGAGAGAGGGGACCCCTGGAGTTGCCCTGGAACCAGAACAACTGAATGTGGGGTTATGAGGTCTCAGCCTTGAGGATACCCACAAATGGCCTTCCAGCCTCAAGAGTAAATCCAGGCTCCCCAACTCTTTGCGTAAGAGCTCCCATTAATATGCTCATTCATTTATTCATCAGTCACTTATGGAGCACTCATACCCTGGGCCTGGCCCTGGGCTGTTACTTGATATTCTTTCCAAGAGCCTGGTGAGTGTTCAATCTCCTTTTGAAAAGAAATATCAAACTTAAACATTGTTAAATAACAGTCCCCAAAGGGGAAAGGTAGAGGGGGGAGGGATAAATTAGAAGTTTGGGAGTAACATATACACACCACTATATATAAAATAGGTAACCAAAAGAACCCACTGTATAGTTAGGGAACTCTACTCAATATTCCATAATAACTTATACAGGAAAAAGAATCTGAAAAAGAATAGATACATACACATGTATAACTGAATAACTTGGCTGTACACCTGAAACAACACAACATTGTAAATTAACTACAATATATAATTAAAAAAAGAAAATAACCATTGGCCTTTATCACTAAGATTGTTAAATGACAGATGAAATCTATAAATCACTAATCATTTGGCCTGCCCCATGCGGCTTGTGGGATCTCAGTTCCTCAGCCAGGGATTGAACCTGGGCCACTGCAGTGAAAGCCTGGAATTCTAACCACTAGGCAAGCAGAAACTCCCCTCAACTGCTCTTTTGGAGTCTGTCCCTCAGCTTCAAGGTTTACAGTCACCACCAAATAATCTAATGGAAAAACAAAATCATGCCTCAATCATGAATCTTTGTTTAAAAAAAAAACAAAACTCAGACTTCCGTAGTGGTCTAGTGGTTAGGAACCCAACCTGGCAATGCAGGGGACGTGGGTTCGATCTCTGGTCTGGGAAGATTCCACGCGCTACGGAGCAACTGAGCCTGTGTGCCACAGCTACCAAACCCACGTTCCAGAGCCTTCGAGCCACAACAAGAGAAGCCACTTCAAGGAGAAACCCATGCGCTGCAAGTGGAGAGTAGGCCTTGCTCGTGGTAACTAGAGGAAGCCTGAGCACAGCAACGAAGCCTCAGAGCAACAAGAACAAAAAAGACCCCAAACAAACGACCCCCGCAGAAACCAAAACAAAACTCTGTTCTCCTATTGTGTTCAATATTTCGGTGCAGCCACCATCCTTGAGTACATTAGTTAAATTTTTGGAGACTATTTCTTTTGAAAATGGGAGGATCCTTGCTTTGCCTACATTATTATTTTAATTTTTAACATGTATCAGAATTTTATTCTTTTTTCCCCAAGCCAACTATTGTTCTTTATTTCATAGATTTCATGATCTTTTGAAAGCTTAAAAAAACTGGAGTATAACTGCTTCACAATATTGCGTTAGTTTCTGCTGCACAACGAAGTGAATCAGCTATATGTAAGCGTGTATCCCCTCCCTCTTGAACCTCATATCCCACCCCTGTCCCACCCCTCTAGGTCATCACGGAGCAGCAACCCGAGCTCCCTGTGTTACACAGCAGCTTCCCCCGAGCGATCTATGTTGCATACTGTAGTGCATACATCGGAGGAGGCAATGGCAACCCACTCCAGTGTTCTTGCCTGGAGAATCCCAGGGATGGGGGAGCCTGGTGGGCTGCCGTCTATGGGGTCGCACAGAGTCGGACACAACTGAAGCGACTCAGCAGCAGCAGCAGTGTATACATGTCAGTTCTACTCCTGTGATTCGTCTCATCCTCCCCTTCCCTCCTTAGAATTTTATCCTTTGTAAAGGCTGAATAATATTCCATTGTAAGTATATATCACATTTAGTTTATTCATTCATCTGTTTGGGTTTTTTTTGTTGTTGTTATTGTTTGTTTGTTTTTTGGCTTCTCCAAGAGGGGTATAGGATTTTAACTCCTTGACCAGGGATCGAACCTGGGCCCCAGCTGTGAGAGTGCCAATTCCTAACCACTGGACCACCAGGGAATTGGTTCATTTACTCATTCGTTGATGGACATTTGAATTGTTTTCAGCTTTTGATGACTGCGACTAGCGCTAGTAGGAATGTGAATTTTACATCTGTTTGAGACCTATGTTCAAATCTGTTGGATACATAACCCAAAAGTGGAATCGCTCATCATATGGTCATTCTGCCTTTCATTTACTTTTTACATAGTGCTTTGCCTACATTACAGATATGGTAAGAATATGAAGTTTAAAAGTATTTACAGTCTATAGTAGATGCTCTTTGAATGCTAGAAGCATGTCTTTTTATATATTAATATACAGATTGCTCAGATTTTATCTTGGCTGTACAATATTCATTGAATTGTGCCTCAGTTTTCTCAGCCATAAAACTGAAGGTAAAATCTCTTCCTTATAGTGATGGAAATAATTTGTGGACCAGCAACTGAACAGGAGGCTCCAACTCTCCATTGGTCTGCTGGAGGGGGTGCTCTGTCCGGTGGAGGGTTGGATGACCCTCTGGGAATTCCTTAGGCGAGCAAACTCTCACCTCCAGGGACAACTTTGGCCTGTGGCATTTCTTACAGCTAGAGAACCTACGAAGTCAGAGCTGGGTTCATCCTCACTGGGTTCTTAAAAATTTGAGGGGAGGGGGTTCACGGGAGGAGTGGGACCCTAAGTGTCAGATTCTTCAGTTGTTTGTTTTTTGCTTTTTTTAGACTTTTCCTTTTTACAATTGTATTTATTTATTTATTTTGGCTGCACTGGGTCTTTGTCATGGTGCTCTGGCTTTCTCTAGGTGCAGTGCCCAGGGGCTTCTCTTGTGGCACGTAGGCTCAGTAGGGCATGCTTAGTTGCCCCATGGCATGTGAGATCTGGATTTCCCTGACCAGCGATCAGACCTGAGTTGCTTGCACTGCAAAGCAGATTCTTAACCCCTGGACCAACAGGGAAGTCCCTCCAGTTGTTTTTAAGTTGTTTTGCCCCTTCTCTCTGGTGTGGGATCCCAGGGTGTGGGGCAATGTATGATAATCTTTTTGGTAAATGAGCAAATGGGCAAATCTCTTAGTTATAATGAGCCTTGGGTGTCTCTTTTTCAGTCAGGATAGTATCGTTTACATCACATGATTGAGGTCTGACACATAGTAAACACTCAATTGTTGTTGTCAGTCACTCAGTCGTGTCCAACTCTGTGACCTCATGGACTGCGGCACGCCAGGCTTCCCTGTCCTTCACTATTTCCTGGAGTTTGCTCAAACCCATGTCTGTTGAGTTTATGATGCCATCCAACCCTCTCATCCTCTGTTGCCTCCTTCTCCTGCTCTCAATCTTTCCCAGCATCAGGGTCTTTTCCAATGAGTCAGCTCTTTGCATCAGATGCTCAATCAGTTCAGTTCAGTTCAGTCGCTTAGTTGTGTCCGACTCTCTGTGACCCCATGAATCACGGCCCGCCAGGCCTCCCTGTCCATCACCAACTCCTGGAGTTCACTCAAATTCACATCCATCGAGTCGGTGATGCCATCCAGCCATCTCATCCTCTGTCGTCCCCTTCTCCTCCTGCCCCCAATCCCTCCCAGCATCAGGGTTTTTTCCAATGAGTTAACTTTTCCCATGAGGTGGCCAAAGTACTGGAGTTTCAGCTTTAACATCATTCCTTCCAAAGAACACCCAGGACTGATCTCCTTTAGAATGGACTGGTTGGATCTCCTTGCAGTCCAAGGGACTCTCAAGAGTCTTCTCCAACACCACAGTTCAAAAGCATCAATTCTTCGGTGCTCAGCTTTCTTCACAGTCCAACTCTCACATCCATACATGACTACTGGAAAAATCATAGCCTTGACTAGATGGACCTTTGTTGGCAAAGTAATGTCTCTGTTTTTGAATATGCTATCTAGGTTGGTCATAACTTTCCTTCCAAGGAGTAAGCGTCTTTTAATTTCATGGCTGCAGTCACCATCTGCAGTGATTTTGGAGCCCCCCAAAATAAAGTCTGACACTGTTTCCACTGTTTCCTCATCTATTTCCCATGAAGTGATGGAACCAGATGCCATGATCTTCATTTTCTGAATGTTGAGCTTTAAGCCAACTTTTTCACTCTCCTCTTTCACCTTCATCAAGAGGCTTTTGAGTTCCTCTTCACTTTCTGCCATAAGGGTGGTGTGATCTGCATATCTGAGGTTATTGATATTTCTCCCGGCAATCTTGATTCCAGCTTGTGCTTCTTCCAACCCAGTATTTCTCATGATGTACTCTCTCAACAGATATTAATTATTAGCTATCTGAGGGGAGAGAAGTGAGTACATTGACAGTTATGGTGTAGTGTAAGCTGCTATGTAGGGGAGCTATGCTGTGCTTAGTTGCTCAGTTGTGTCTGACTCTTTGTGACCCCATGGACTGTGGCCCGCCAGGCTCCTCTGTCCATAGGGATTCTCCAGGCAAGAATACTGGAGTGGGTTGCCATGCCCTCCCCCACAGGATCTTCCCAACCCGGGGAGCGAACCCAGGTCTCCCGAACTACAGGTGGATTCTTTACCGTCTGAGCCACGAGCACAGGGTATATCAGGAGCACAGAAAACAGATGCATGTAAGTCAGATGGGCTAGGGGGTCAGGGACGGCTCATTGGAAGAGGCAAGACAAGCTAAGTGTTGAAGTCCAAGTCGGAGTCTGTTTCATGACAAAAAAATGGGAAGCGTGTTTCAGGCAGAGGGAATAACATTTACTAATACAAGGATGCACAGAGACATTTCCAGGTTGTATCAGAGCATCCTGCAAGTGCTAATTTATATAAATCTTCCCTCTCCAGTTTTGGGATGAAGGCTCTCACACTCCATTTTTAAGCTGTCTTGAAATTGCCTGTCTCCCATGAGAATAAATGCTGTTTGAGAAAAGCCTCTGTTTGGTTTACTGTTGTGTCTCTAGCAGTTCCTGGCATGTTTTAGAACTTTAATACACGTTGACTGAATGCATAGATGTCTCTCCCAATAGCTTCGCATAGACTCAGACTTCCCCTCCTTTCTTTCCCTGTTGAACTATTTTCTTACAACCCCAGGGGACTTCCCTAGTGGTCCAGTAGCTAAGACTCCATGCTCCGAACACAGTGGGTGCAAGTTCGATCTCTGCTCAGGGAACTAGATCCCACATGCTGTAACTAAGACCTGGTGGAGCAAAATAAATAAATGAATAAGGATTGAAAAAAAAAATCCAAACAAACCAAAGAAGCCCATCCCATTCTGTCCTGCATCTGCTAGGCTCCATTGCCCCTGAAGTGGTGGTCACCCAACACACGAGGACTAATTCACAAGTCACATCTACACTCACCACACCAGCAGAGGGGAGTGCTTGGGTCAGCTGGACAATGGCCATGGGAGAGCAAACTGGAACCAGAGCACGGAGCTGAAGCAAGGGTAACTCGTGGTATTGCTGAGCCGGGATGGTATCTGGTTCCACTGTGGGACAGGCTCGCCCTGGAGGAGCAGACCTCGGTACCCCCTGCTCAGGGCCCCCCTCTGCCTGGGCAAGGTTGGAGGGGTACTGACAAGCCCAGCTCTTCCCTCTTCTAGGCTCTGCAGAGCTGTAAGAGCCACTCTGCTGCAGGAGAGTTATCCTGTTTCTGAGTGTGTTAAAACAGTGAGCAGGTGACCTTCAAACAGGCCTTCCTCCTAAGCTTTGGGTCAGTGAGGTAAACTTCTCTTTGTTTATTATTATTAAAAAAATTATTTTTTATTTGGCTGCACTGGGTTTTAGCTGTTGTTGTGGAGTCGATCAGTCGTGTCTGACTCTTTGCAACCCCACAGACTAATAGCCCACCAGGCTCCTCTGGGTTGGGAAGATCCCCTGGAGAAGGGAATGGCAACCCACTCCAGTCTTGTAGCCTGGAGAATCCCACGGACAGAGGGCAGTCCCAAACCTCTTTTTAAAGCGTCCACTCCTTTAGCGAGAGGTGACTCTGAGAGGTTCCTGGGTTCTGGGAATACTCTTCTGAGGCCAGCACTGGCTTCCTCAGGCATCACCTCTGGAACCCTCATCAGGAGGCAGTGTCACCTAGAGGCTCTGGCTCCCAATCTCAGTCCCCAGGAACTCTGGCCACTCCCTTCTGGTCTCTGCTCCTGTCAGACACTCCTACTCCTTTGCCCTTTCCTGCCTCACCCTTGGCAGCAGCCTGGCCTTTAGCCCAGCCTGTTCTATCCTAAAAATAGTGCAGTCCTGTGCAGATTAGGAAAGCTTTCTACACGTATTCACATATTCCATGTTCCCTTTGGTTGTTGAAGAAAGGAGGAGCAGATGTTCCATAACGTGAAGAGTTTCATGGGCTCTGGGAGGGAAGCACTCCTTTGGGGAGCATATGGGCAAGTGACCTTGGAGGGTAGGGTGGATGGGTGTGGGAATTTGCAGGTTGAATGGTTTCCGGTGATGACAAGGCCCAGGGTGTGCCCCTGAGAGCTGGTATCCTGAAGAGGAGAGGAAGAAAAAGCCTTTGGATGCCTGAGGCCAAGGCTTTAAGCTGTAGGGGCGTTGGATGGGCTGACCAACAGTGACGTCACCAAGAATGGTGATGGGAAGCCAGTGGAAAAGAAGACAGGGAGCCAATGGCTGAGACTCAGGATGTGAGAATGATCACCAGCATTGGTGGTTGTCAACAATGAGGAAGGGAAGAGGCAGCTCAGGCAGGTGGCATGAGTCTTAGAGGAGCCACAGGTTTCTAAGAAGCAGGGGAGGAATGGCCCGGAAGCTGAAATGGAGTGGGAGGAAGGCCACGGATACCAAGTGTACGGATGCTTAGCTCTGAGGCTGCCCCTGGGAGGGTAATAGGGGACAGCGAGGTTCCACCAAGGCAGGGAGCAGGAGGGAACTATTGAGAAGAGACTGGGGTGTGGGGGATATTTTCTAATCACTGGGCCTTCCAGGGAGCTTCATTCTAGGAAGGGCTGGGGGGAAGGGGCATCGGTGTGGTTGGGTCAGGTGAGGGAGGAGTCTCTGGGAGAAGATCTGATTTCTCAGCGGTGACTCCGGGCGGCAGGAGCATGAGTGCAGTTAATCCTGTTTAGTCTCTGCTGGCAGAGGTGGGCTTGGTGCTTTCGGTGAACTCCCAAAGAAACTTGTTGAAGGTGACCTGGGAAATCTGATCCTGCATTGGATTGTAAACTCTGAAATCGAGACCTCCCTGGTGGTCCAGAGACTAAGACTCAGCTGCCAGTGCAGAGGGCCCAGGTTCAATCCCTGGTCAGGGAACTATACCCCACATGCCACAATAAAGACCCAGGGCAGCCAGATAAGTAAACAAACATTAAAAAGAAAAATGAAGTCTTGAAATCATACATGGCTCAGAATAAATAACAACTCCGTACTTGAAATCTTTCTTATTTATTTTTGGCTGCTCTGGGTCATTGCTGTGCCAGGGCTTTCACTAGGTGCAGCAAGCAGGGCAGGCCACTCTGTTGCCGTGCACAGGCTCCTCATTGTGGCAGTTTCTCTTGTTGCAGAGCACAGGGTCTAGGTGCGAGGGCTTCTGTAGCTGCAGCACTCTGCCTCAGTAGCTGTGGAGTGCCGGCTCTAGGGCTTTTCATGGTTGTGGCACACAAGCTCAGTAGTTGTGGCGTGTAGGCACAAGAGCCTAGTTGCTGTGTGGCACGTGGAATCTTCCCGGACCAGGGATTGAACCTATGTCCCCAGAACTGGCAGGCAGATTCTTATGCACTGCACCACCAGGGAAGTCCAACGATTCCATATTTAGATTGTTGTTCAGTTGCTCAGTTGTGTCTGACTGTGACCCCATGGACTGTAGCATACCAGGCTTCCCTGTCCTTCACCATCTCCTGAAGCTTGCTCAAACTCACGTCCATCCAACCATCTCTTCCTCTGTCATCCTCTTCTCCTCCTGACTTTCTCAGCATCAGGGTCTTTTCCAATGAGTTGGCTCTTCGCGTCTGGCACTTAATAATAAATGAAGCATATTTATTGTATTTTATCATATATTTTCCTCATTTCCTTCTTAATACAACCCTGTGAGATGGGAACTCAAGAGTGACTTGCTGAAGGTCACATTCCTGCCAAGTGCTGGGATGCCAAAGCTGGGATTACAATTCCACTGTAGGCTTCCTTCGAAGTACATGCAAATGTGCAGTGCTTTCAGAGTTGCTTACAAGGAAAAAGAGACCTTCCCAAAGTCCATTCTTTTTGTATCTGACCACTGATCATTCTATTTTCCTTGGCTGCTTCTGTGCCATCTTTTCCATGTTGGGAGAATTAACGGTTTCTCCCAAAGGAGATCTTCACACCTCACTTCTCTTTACATGATAGCATGTAAAACAGAAGCAGTAATGGGTTGCAGGCTGTTTTGACAAATTCAGAGAGATACAGGGCAGCGGGCCATAGCTAAAGACAACTCCACTTCCATAACTGGGGCTGGCTGGCAGCTGCTGTGGGCAGAGTCAGAGCTGGGAATTCAGGATAGAGACAAATCACTGCCCCTTATTTTGCCCCTCGAACTCTCGGTTGAGAGCTGGACTCCAGGTGAAACTAGATAAGCTAGCCCAGGAGTGGCTTCAAAGAGCCTTTTAAACTTATTTTATTCCAAGCTCTCTGCCTTCAAAAAACTTTTGGAGAGGAAGCCGTGGCTATAAAACCGACGTGATTTTTCTTTCCTGGCTTAAAGTGTCGAACTGCAGTAGCCTCGCTGACTTTAATAAATCCCATTTAACAATAAAATAAAGCGAGTTTGACTAACCCCGCCCCTGAATGACGTCACAAGACACGCCCCTCGAGTCCTCGCCTTATTTCACATCCAGAAACACCTATTTTCACTGTGGGGGGCATATACGGATTTGCTTTAGCACATGCATTAAAATGAACAGATAAACAGGTAGTTCTGAAAGCTTTCGCAATATGAACAAGTTTATTCTTTTTTTGGTGTGTTTGTAGGATTATGTGGAAAGCAGTGTAAGGTTCACTTAGGAAATTTTAAGACGTCACCACCCCGGGAAGAGAATAGTTGCGTCCAACTCCCGCCTCCCCACGTGTCACGCGTGTCAGCTAAGAAGGCGTGGCCGTGACGTCAGGTTGTGGGCGGGTTGGGCGATTCCAAATGAGTTCTGGTAGGGGAGCTTCTTTAAGGAAGAAGGCTGCCCTAGGAATTAACATTCTTTCTCTCCATATTCCACTTGCGCAGGCTTTAATTTAAAGTCACGGAAGCACGTGTGCTGGCCGACTGTCGTCTCCACGGCCATGAAGAAGACGGGGGCGGGGGCGGAACCCCTCCTTCTCGCCGCTCCACCGAGTGGCCGCGTCCATTCTGTGCCGGTGGTCGGATTTAAGGGGTAGGGAAAAGTTAGCTTTAGGGATCGCAAAGCGTGGTGACCCCATGGCCCCGCTGGGAGGCGTCCCGGGGCTGGTGCTGCTGTTCAGCGGGAAGAGGAAATCCGGGAAGGACTTCGTGACCGAGGCGCTTCAGAGCAGGTGTCCGTGGGGTGGGGAAGGAGGAGGACCGGGAGACCCCGAATCACGTGACACGAGGGGGTGTGTTGGGGTGTGATGGAGTGAGCCTTGGAGTTGGGGTCCTCAGGTTGCAGGGCAGAAGGACCACTGGCTGGCCAGAAGTGGAGGATTGTCACCGTCAGGAAAAACAGCAGTTTACACACGCCCCCCTCAAAGAACCAGGCGGGCTATAGATCTTTCGAGAAGTATTAGTAACAGTTGCTACCAAGGCGCTTTTTATACACCATTCCTAATCCCCCAGACAGTATTTCGAGGTAATGTACGGAAGAAGAAACTGAGTCACAAATAAAGGATTTGCCTCAGACCACACCCCAATTGTATCTGACTCCACGGACAAATCCTTAGCTAGTACTCCACCTAGCTGATGGGATTTATTGAGCTTTTATTGTATGCCAGATACTGTTGTTAGGTACTGGGTGTTATTTTTAGTCAGTATCTTCATTTTGCACATGCAAAAAAGGAGACTCTGAAAAGTTCAAAAGACAAACGACACCCAAACCTGCCAGGAACACAAAGTTGGTAGATCCAGGACTCAAATTCAGCTTTCTTCTAGCTCTAAGGAATGGGTTCTTTTTGCTTTTCCCTATTGCTTCTTTCATACTTTTTTGTTTAAGTGTCTTTTTTTTTTTTTGGCCTCTGCCTGCTCGCTTTTGAGACTTAGTTTCCCAATCAGGGATCGTGTCCCAGACCTTAGCAGTGAAAGTGTGGAGTCTTAACCCCTGGGCCACCAGGGAATTTCAGCAGGTTTTCTCCCAAAGGAAGATGTTCTGTGTGGGAGCATTTTTTCTGGCTAAGGAGAGCACAGAAGCCAGAGAAGGTGGAATGGGGCTTCTCTCCTTTTGAAGGCCAGTGTGTTGAGGGTGCTAGGAGGCTGCTTTTGGGCACCATGGGGAGTCTAAGAGGTTGTAGAAAATCCAAGGCAGAATTTGCCACCTGAATCTTTCACCACTAAGTATCTGTCACCTTTTCCCAAGTTACATTTCTCAACCCAGCACACCAATCAATTTGCGGTCAGAAGCACAGACTCAGGAATTAAGACTGCTGGGATTCAAATCCTGACTCATCAGTTTATTCGAGTATGATCTTGTCCAAGTTTCTTATGCATTCTGTTCCTCAGTTTTGTCATCCATGAGTTGGAGATAATAGGGTGATTGTAAGGATTAAATGAGATAATGTGCACAACTCTTAGCACCTAGTTACAGGCATAGCTTCCCAGGTGGCTCAGTGATAAAGAATCCGTCTGCCAATTCAGGAGACACAGGACACGTTGGGCTTTGATCCCTGGGTCTGGAAGATCCCTGGAGTAGAAAATGGCAACCCACTCCAGTATTCTTGCCTGGAAAATGCCAAAGACAGAGGAGCCTGTTGGGCTACAGTATTTGGGGTCACAAAGAATCAGACATGACTTAGCAACTGAACACACCTGCACAGGCACTGGGACTAAATGTTGGCTTTTATTTTCATTTTTCCAATGTGTGTGTGCTCAGTCGTCTCCGACTCTCCAGCACTCTGAACTGTAGCCTGACAGGCTCCTCTGTCCATGGAATTTTCTAGGCAAGAATACTGGAGTGGGTTGCCATTTCCTACTCTAGGGGATCTTCCTGATCCAGGGATTGAACCCATGTCTCCTGCGTTGGCAGGTGGATTCTTTACCACTGCGCCACCTAGGATGCATTTTATAATATTGGCTTTGTTACTAGTACTTGACTTGCAGTGGTCCTTTGGGTGAATCAGTTTTCCTCCCTCAACCTCAGTTTCCTCACCTGAAACATGGAAATAAGAACACCCACCTCACCATGTCAGTGTTTGGGCAGAAGTCATGTATCTTTTTTTTTTTTTTTTGCCATGTGGCAGGTAGGATCTTAGTTCCCTGGCCAGAAATTGAACCCGTGCCCCCTGCAGTGGAAGCATGGAGTCTTAAGCACTGGACCAATAGTGAAGCCCCAGAAATCGCATAGCTTATTCGCATTTGTATCACCTGGATCCAAATACAGTACCCAACAGATAGTTGGTTGAGTAAGTTGAGCAAGTGCACGAATGAGTTATTTATGTGTGCAGACCAAACCCTTGAAGACTGAGATACCCCTGGCTATGAGAGAACAAGTTCAGGAACCCAGCAGTAACCAAATCCAGCCTGAATATTCCTGGGATCTTCACACCGTAATTATACTTTTATTTGTCTTACTTGTTAAGCGTTTCAGGGCTTTTTCACATTTGAGTTTCATGTTAATCCTCTGGGAGACAGAACAGACATTGTTACCCCATTTTACAGATGAGATCAGGGAAGTTGAGACCTGACAAGGTTATATAGGTACTGACAGCTGAAATGGGGCTTCACTCTTCTGGGGCCTGGAAGCCTCAGGTTAATGGGGTTCGGCTCTCCCTGTCTCACAGGCTAGGGGCTGACGTGTGTGCTATCCTCCGGCTCTCCGGTCCACTCAAGGAGCAGTATGCTCAGGTAGGTGGCAGCTCTGTGGCACCTGGTGGGTTGGAAGGAGTCAGCTCCCAAGCTTTGGTTGCTGTGCTTTTGCTTGAGTCAGTAGCAGGGTCCCTATGACCCCCTGCTGGCAGGGTGACACACAGCTCTCTGCTTTCTATAGGTGGACCTATAGGGTGGCATTTTCCATTTAAGTTTCTTTCCCATTGGCCTTACTCACTTTAGGCCACCTTCCCTAGAGGATGGTCAGGAAAATGCGTCCAGAAAAGGCTGTAGATGTGAGTTGGCAGCTCTGATGCTGTGTTATTGGTAACAGTCTGTACCCTTATTCAAAAAATATGACACAGATCACCTCCCCCTGCTCCCTCTAAAGTTGGCCCGCCACAACCCATGGAATTCTCCCCTTAGAAATTTAATGAGTTATCAAGTTACATTGTTAAGTGAAAAAAAGCAAGATGTAGAACAGTGTTTAGAGAACACTGCTGTTGCTAATTTGCTTCAGTCGTGTCCAACTCTTTGTGGCCCAATGGACTGTAGCCCGCCAGGCTCCCCTCTCAATGGGATTTTCCAGGCCAGGATGCTGGAGTGGATTGCCATGCCCTCCTTCAGGGGATCTTCTAGACCCAGGAATGGAACCTACATCTCTTACGTCTCCTGCACTGACAGACAAGTTCTTTATCACTATGCCATGTGGGAATACCATAGAGAATGCTGCATTTATATAAAAATGGGGAAAATTGTAAACATATTTGCCCATATATTCAGCCATTCAACAGACACATATGGAGCACATTCAGCACCATTCTGGATGCTTGGGTTGTATAAAAGCCTGGGCAGGATACATAAGAGACTGGACCTCTGGCTGCCTCCAAGAGGGGAGCTATGTGGCTGGGGAACAGAGAACGGAGATGTTTCACTGTAAACTATTTTTTGAGTTTTGAACCATGTAGATTAAAAAAAAAAATAGGACTGTAAAAAAATAAACAGGAATCTCAGAACCTTAGATTTTAAAGAGGGAGCCTGGAAGTTGGGATCAGCTCCCCACACCATGAAGAGCCTGCTCTTCGCTTGCATTTCTGTCCTTGACCTCTAGGTGTGTCCTTCTTGTACTTAAGGTTCCTTGGCCAGCTGGCCCGTGTCTGGACCGCTGAGTCCACACAAAATGGATCTGTTCGCTGTGCCATTGGTCTTCTCCCACCAGCACAACAGACCCATTTGTAGGGTGGCAGCCTGGGGGGGCCTGGGGATAACAAGAGTCTGTGGTTTTCAAAATCTTCCTCGTGGGAACCTTTCCCAAATGAAATTGGATGCGGAGATTCTTTGTATCCAGTAGACAGACTGGGAGCAATTTTGAGTGAGGGGAGGCACTCAGCTTTCCCCAGTGGGGCTTGACATTTCCAAACCCCAGGGCTCAGAGGAACAGTTTAAATACCATTGGTCTGCTTTCAGACTTCCCAAATGAGGCCCTAGTCCAGACTGCTGAGCCAGGCTGGAGGGTGGGGTAGGGTCGGTGGGCAGGAGCTGGCATTTCTAAAACCCCAATAGGAGACTGATAGGCCAGCCTGCCCCTGCTGTTTTTAAGTCCAGCACCACTTCATCCCTTACACCCATTACAAAACACACGCACAATGAAATGTTAACGCATTGATTTCTTCAGTTGCAGTGGGGAATATAATTGACAGGCCAACCATAACGCCCCTGGGAGCTAACCTCCTCCCAAGGTAGAGTACGTGGGAAGCTAGTTTATGAATGGGAGATGGCTGTTGGCCTCACCTTGGAACAAGGTGGTAGCAGGTGATTTGACTGGCTGGGCCACGGCCCCCTCAGTTTGCCCATGAAGAGGCTGAGTCTTTGGGGAGAGGGTCTTGCTGCATTGAATGCCAGGGGAATCTGAACCCTCCCATTCTGGGGCCCTCTGATGGACCCTGTTGCTTGCAGTGTCCCTGGAGAAAGGGAGGCCCGCCTGGAAGCAGCTTCCTAGGGCGTCAGCGCTGCCCCTCCTGCCTCAGGGTTCCAGGAGTGCCCAGAGCCAAACATAATGAGGCTGACTCAGCAAAGGTGCCCGGAATTGGGAGTGAGGAAGGAGATGGGGGCAGGGGAGAGAGACAGGGAAGCCAGGTCTCCTGGGCTTTGGGAGGAGGACAGGCAATGCCAGAAGGGGTAGTGGAAGGATCCGGAGTGCAGTGTTTTGAGACTGCCCACTTCTGGGTGAAGGCTGAGACTGTGTGTCCAAGGGAGGCAGACTAATTTCAGGACTAGTTTAAGCCAGAAATAATTGGGAAGGCAAAACTGTTGCAGAACAGAAAACTACATCACACATTTAAAGGCAAGCCAAAACAATTTCTGGATGCCCTCAAGACTTTTCTTCCATCTATCTGCCACTGCTTGGGATTTCTCAGTTTCTAGGCCCCTTTCCCTTGCAGGCCTCTGTCCTGGCAACAACCTCATGAGTCCTTGCAGCAGCCCTCAGGGAGGGCGGTTCAAGGTGGAGGTGGCGGGGCACCCTCTTTCTGTTTTAGGGGAGACCAGTGAGGTTGAGAGGCTGGTGGCATAAACAGAATGTGCTTTGGGCAGGAGCACGGCTTGGACTTCCATAGACTCCTGGATGCCAGCACCTACAAGGAGGCCTATCGGAGGGACATGATCCGCTGGGGCGAGGAGAAGCGCCAGGCTGACCCAGGCTTCTTCTGCAGGAAGATTGTGGAGGGTGTCTGCCAGCCTGTCTGGGTGAGTGGGCTCTATGGTGGTACTGAGAAAATCTGTTTCCCCAGCCCTCCATCCCTCCCCAGATATGTCCATTTCTCTCTCCATGGCCACTTCCCTGGCCGAAGGCCCCGCTGTCTCTCACCCAGACAGTTGGAGTAGCCCCCACACTGGTCCCTGCTTCAGCTCTTGTCCCTTGTGATCCATTCATCACACAGCAGCCAGAGTGACCTTTTAAAAACACAAACCAAGTCAAGTTTGGAACCCTTTGTCCTGCCGTTCTGATGGACGAATTGAAATCCTTAACATGAACTTCTGGGCCTTGACTGATCGGCTCCTGCTGCCCTTCTAGCTTCCTTGTTCCTTCAGCTGCAGCAACATTGGCTTTCTCTCTGTTCCTCAAGTAAATCAACCTCCTTCTGGAATCAGGGCCTCCACCCGTGTCCTTCTACCTGCCTGGAGCGCTCTTCCTTTCCCTCTTCACCTGGTTCTGTCCAGCTCTGCGTCCATGGCGCCTCCATCGGGAAGCCTTCCCAGATACCCAGGTCCTAACTGATGCTCCCTCTCAGGTGCTCCTGTAGCTCCTTACCCTTTTCCTTCTTCATTCTTTCTGGCAGCCAGTGGTACCTTCTTGTACCAGGACTGGTTCCAGGTGATGGTGGGGCTACATCATGCGAAAGTCTGAAGTCCCTACTCTCAGGATACAAACATTGTCCCTGGGGGTAGAGGGAGTTAGGCCCTAAATAAATGTAGAGTATGTGGAGATAGCTACTAAGGGGAAAAGAAAGCAGGCCACAGCTATGAGGAGGCCCTGGTTGCTGCTTTGTTAAGGGTATCAGGGAAGGCCTCACTAACGTGATGACATTTGAGCAGGACCTGCAGGAAGTAAGGGGTGACCTAGATGGATTTTTGCAGGTGAGAGTTGAGTGGCAGGAGGTGAGGTCAAGTCATGCAGGTTCTCTGGAAGAGCCTGGAGTTTGCTCTGAGTGAGATGGGGACTCACTGGAGTGTTTTGAGCAGAGGAGAGGCATAATCTGATCTTAAGTTTTAAAAAATTTTATTTTATTTAAGACCTGCCTCTTGAGAAACCTATATGCAGGTCAGGAAGCAACAGTTAGAACTGGACATGGAACAACAGACTGGTTCCAAATAGGAAAAGGAGTATGTCAAGGCTGTATATTGTCACCCCGCTTATTTAACTTCTGTGCAGAGTACATCATGAGAAATGCTGGGCTGGAAGAAGCACAAGGTGGAATCAAGATTTCTGGGAGAAATATCAATAACCTCAGATATGCAGATGACACCACCCTTATGGCAGAAAGTGAAGAGGAACTCAAAAGCCTCTTGATGAAAGTGAAAGAGGAGAGTGAAATAGTTGGCTTAAAGCTCAACATTCAGAAAACGAAGATCATAGCATCTGGTCCCATCACTTCATGGGAAATAGATGGGGAAATAGTGGAAACAGTGTCAGACTTTATTTTTTGGGGCTCCAAAATCACTGCAGATGGTGATTGCAGCCATGAAATTAAAAGATGCTTACTCCTTGGAAATGGCAACCTACTCCAGTATTCTTGCCTGGAAAATTCCATGGACAGAGAAGCCTAGTAGTCTACAGTCCATGGGGTCGCAAAGAGTCAGACATGACTGAGCAACTTCACTTCACTTTACTCCTTGGAAGGAAAGTTGCAGCCAATGTAGACAGCATATTCAAAAGCAGAGACATCACTTTGCCAACAAAGGTCCGTCTAGTCAAGGCTATGGTTTTTCCAGTGGTCATGTATGGATGTGAGAGTTGGACTGTGAAGAAAGCTGAGTGCCGAAGAATTGATGCTTTTGAACTGTGGTGTTGGAGAAGACTCTTGAGAGTCCCTTGGACTGCAAGGAGATCCAACCAGTCCATTCTAAAGGAGATCAGTCCTGGGTGTTCTTTGGAAGGAATGATGCTAAAGCTGAAACTCCAATACTTTGGCCACCTCATGCGAAGAGTTGATTAATTGGAAAAGACCCTGATGCTGGAGGGATTGGGGGCAGGTGGAGAAGGGGACAACAGAGGATGAGATGGCTGGATGGCATCACTGACTCAATGGACTTGAGTTTGAGTGAACTCCGGGAGTTGGTGATGGACAGGGCGGCCTGGCGTGCTGCAGTTCATGGGGTCTCCAAGAGTCGGACACGACTGAGCGACTGAACTGAACTGAACTGACTGAAGATTTAAGAGGCTCTTCCTGGCTGTTGGGAGGTGGGCAAGAGTGGAAGCAGAGAGGCCAGGCCGAGGATCTTTCCACAGGACAGCAAAGTGGCCATGGCTTGACTTGGAGTGGTGGAGGAGTGGCGAGAGGGCTAAATTCTGCACAGGTTTTGAACATAGAACCAGTAGGATTTCCTGATATGATGGCTGACTTCCCTTGTGGCTCAGACGGTAAAGGGTCTGTCTACAATGCGGGAGACCCGGGTTCGATCCCTGGATTGGGAAGATCCCCTGGAGAAGGAAATGGCAATCCACTCCAGGACTATTGCCTGGAAAATCCCATGGGCAGAGGAGCCTGGTAGGCTACAGTCCATGGGGTCGCAAAGAGTCGGACACGACTGAGCGACTTCACTTCAGGGTGGAAGGACAGGAGACAAGTCCAAGGATTTTGTTCTGAGCAGTTGGACAGCTGGAGTTGTCATTTTCTGAGACAGGGATGATGTGGCAGAACAAGTTTGGGAAGAAAACCAGGAGTTTGGTTTCCCAGTGTTAAGGTCCAGATGCAAGTTGATAAGCGCTGTAGGTTGCACAGTAATTAGTGAAGCTGCTGGTTTAGAGTGTCTCTCCCACTAGACTGTGAGCTCCCTGAGGGCAAGTACCCAGTCTGCTTACAACTCTACTCCAAGAGTCTAACACAGTGCCAGGCACACAGTAGGTGTTTGACAGGTGTGTGTTAGTTGCTCAGTCGTGTCTGACTCTTTGCAACCCCAAGTACTGTAGCCTGCTAGGCTCCTCTGTCTATGGGTTTCTTCAGGCAAGAATGCTGGCGTGAGTATTCTTCCCTTCGTAGTATTTGTTTAATAACTGGCTGAGTGAACGTGCCGGCTTGGACAAGAACATCTGGCCTCTTTATTCACTGATTCATTCATTCATTGACCATGTAAGGTATAGTTTCGGCTGAGGCAGAAAGAGGAAAGATGACCTCAACAGAAGTAGGTTACCTTTATTCAGGCAAGGAGGGGCGACAGTCAGCCTAATGACCAGGCTGAGTGCGGAGAGGGATCAGGGAGGCTTCGTATTTATAGGGAGGCTTGTGGAAGCGATAGGGAAACATTAATCAGGCGGGATGTTTTGGGTATTCTTTAGTTGAGATGGCATTTGTAGTTGGGCAGGGGGTGGTAAGTCTTCTGTGCAAGTGTAGGGGGTGGAAGGTTTCTGGACAGGGGGTGATAAGTCCCAGATAGATGCAACCGACCTGGAGCATCAGGGCGGGACCTAAAGTTCTGTTTTGTTTTCTCTGAAGTTAGATGATTCAGCAAGGGCCTTTGAAACTGTTGTTTTCTTTTCTAGGCCCAAAAGACTCCTTCAGACCGTGTGCTCCTGAACGCTCCCTGTGTGTCAGGCAGTGCTGTGGGCCAGGGACGGAGTAGTGAATGAGACACAGTCCTTCCCCTCATGGAGCTACGCTACAGAGCAGGGATCAGACAGTCAACACAAAGAGAGAATGATGGTTTCATGAATACTTAGTGGCCAGAGAATAAACAGCATATCAAAATTGAGAGGGACAGGGAGGGAGCCAGGGTGGTAGGGTCAGCCTGTCCCAGGAGGTGACATTTGAGCAGAAACCTCTCTGAAGTGAAGGAGCCAGGCAGAAGGAGAAGGAAGTGCAAAGGCCCTGAGGAGGAGACCTGGTTGGGATGTTTAAGAAAGGGCAAGGTTGTCAGCTGGACGCAGCAGAATGAATGAAGGGAACGTGACAGGAAATAGGTGTCAGATCTTAAAGGGCCTTGTAAGCTGGGGTGAGAGCTTTGGATTTTATTAAAATGGTGGGAAGTCTTGGAGGGACTTAGGGCAGGGGACTGACGAGATCACATTTCCATTTTAAAAGGTATTAGGGGCAGGGACTGATGAAGGTGTCTTTGTTTCTGGCCTGGGTTTGTTCATCTGTAAAATGACTGGCTGATCTGATTTCAGAGCCTGAGGCCTCTTCCGCTCACCATAGCCCACAGCGTGGGAAGAGCAGGCCTCAGGCTGCATTGATCAGGGAGGGATGCCTGAAGGGAGGAGCGGATGTCCCTTCCAGCTGGTTGGGTGATCGTAGGGAGTGGGGCTACACTTGTCTGGGCTCTGTAGTCTGGGCTCCTGCTTACTGGGCATGGGGCCAGGTCTCCCTCTCTCCCCTGTAGCTCCAGTGTCTGGCCCTGCTGCTTCCTGCACCATGTCCTGTTGGTCACTGGTTTATGTTCTTTTCCTGTAGCTGGTGAGTGATACACGGAGGGTGTCTGACATCCAGTGGTTTCAGGAGTCCTATGGGGCGGTGACACAGACGGTCCGTGTGGTGGCCACGGAGGAGAGCCGGCAGCAGCGGGGCTGGGTGTTCACACCAGGTGAGCTGCTCACAACCTCTGCCCCAGGGCTCAGCATGCGGGCCAGCTGGCCCACCGTAGACCGGGCTACCCCCTCCCACGTTCTCGGTCTTCCGCTGTCTCCCTGGCAGGCTGGGGGTGTGAGCAGGGAGTTATAAAAAGGAGTCTGAGGTCTGGGGCTTGGGAGTGCCTCCAGATTAATAAGTGGAGTTGAGTAGAGGATGGTGTCCTTGGGGTAAAGGTTTTCCTGTGAACTTGGCCTGGTTCCCTTACCTGGGTTGTCTTTTCTAGGCCAGTGGGCTTCTGGACGTCTGTCTGGGACGCTCTGCTGCCCCTGGTCCTTCACCTTTGTGTTCCAGCCTGGAGGGGCCACTGACAGTGGGTCAGAGGGCAGGCCTGACAAACTTCATTCCTGTTTGATTAACACAGTGGGGGACGGGGAGAGGAAGCTTTCCTAGATGGCCCTAGTAGTGCCAGCCCAGGACCTGCTCTCTGGCAGTTCAGGGGCATAGCTCAGATGTCTTCCCTGCCCCGGGTCACTGTGACTTGGATCAGTGAGTCTGACTCTTCCTAAATGAGGTGAATAGCTTCCTAATGGCAACCCACTCTAGCATTCTTGCCTGGAGAATCCCATGGACAGAGAAGCCTGATGGGCTACAGTCCATGGGGTCGCACAGAGTCATGACTGAGTGTCTAAGCACACTCATCTCCTGGGCACTCGCTCTGGCTTGGGCTAAGCGCTTCGAACACATTATCTCACTTTATAGTCACAGTGGACCCACCAGGTGGATGCCCTTGTTACCAGCCTCACTGAGAATGGCGCATGCTGCCTCCCAAGGGGCCTGAGTCGGAGATGTCGGGATCGAAACTGACACGACCGGCTTTACATAAAATGAAAACAAAATTACCGTTTGGATTGTCTGTGGTTTGAGATGGCAGTGACAAGTGAAGACGTCAGTGGGCCCCTCTGCGGGGCTCAGGTGGCTGTGGACCGGTGGATCTGATGTCCCAGTGTTTCAGGGGTGCGGGAGCGCCCTCTGGGGTGCGTGGTGGTTAGCTCTGAGGGGCTGAGGAGTATTCAAGAGAGGGTGGCTTCTCGTGGGGCCCGCAGGCCTCGATGCCCTGTGTTTGCTGGGAGGGACGGGCCTGACCTTGCCATACCTCTCCGCAGGGGTGGACGATGCTGAGTCAGAGTGTGGCCTGGACAACTTCGGGACCTTCGATTGGGTCATTGAGAACCACGGGGATGAGCAGCGCCTGGAGGAGCAGTTGGAGCACTTAATAGAATTTGTCCACTCCAGACTTTAGCCGGCAGCTTCTAGGAGCAGGCCGGGGGCCGCTGGGCTGAGGGTGGGCTGACTGTGTTGGACATGCGGTTGCTGACGCTGGCCAAGGTTGGGGAGCAGACAGAGGGCCTGGGTCAAGCTTTCTGGGGGCTGATAGGTGTCAGACAAGAAACCGCCAGGGACCTCATTTCGTCATGAAAAGGACAGCCCTGCCTCTTTGCGAGGAGACTTAAAGGGCAGAGGGGAGGGAGTTGGCTGTGTTTGAAGCAGAGTGTCACCATCTCCACAGGTGCCAGGCCCGTAAGCCTGGGGTGGCCGTGATTCCCTGACTGGATGTTCTCAACCCCTTGTTCTGAGCAGGAGCCTGGGGTTCCCCACTGTGGATATCATAAACCTCTCTGGAGCACCTGCTCAGAACTGGACATCTCTCTTTTCCCAGATGACAGCTCAGCTTGCGTGGGCCTCCATAGTGTCTGGGTTGACCTGGTGGCTCTGGGTTCCTGCTCTGTCTCCCCCCTGGGCTGCAGCGTATCCTGCAGAGGCTGACCTTGATCTGGGCCACTCGGGTAACAGGCCTGTGCATGTCTGAGGCAGGATTGGAGTCTGAGGGTCTCGTCTGCTGGGATGGCCCCAAGAGAGGCTCCGTGCTCCACAGAAAGTGCCACCAGCAGGCACCCAGAAGGGCTGCGGTGTCATAGAAAGCCAGAGGCACCAGAGCTGGATGGCCCTTGGTAACCACTGAGAGGCCCTGGGCAAGTCATGTAACCTCAGCTTTCCCATAGGAGTCCTTGGACTTGACCCCGCTTATTTATAGAGCCTTATGTGTGTGTGCCAAGTCACTTGTTATGTCCAACTCTTTGTGACCCCTTGGACTGTGACCTGCCAGGCTGCTCTCTCCATGGGATTCTCTAGGCAAGAATACTGGAGTGGGTTGCCATGCCCTCCTCTAGGGGATCTTCCCACCCAGGGATCAAACCCACATCTCTTATGCCTCCTCCATTGGCAGGCAGGTTCTTTACCACTGGTGCCACCTGGGAAGCCCGTAGAGCCTTCTGCTGCTGCTGCTGCTGCTAAGTCGCTTCAGTCGTGTCCAACTCCGTGCGACCCCATAGATGGCAGCCCACCGGGCTCCCCCGTCCCTGGGGTTCTCCAGGCAAGAACACTGGAGTGGGTTGCCATTGCCTTCTCCAGTAGAGCCTTATACAATATCTAAATTTCTTCCAGATTCTTCACAGCTACTCTGTGAAATATTCAAGGAGGACATTTTCATCTGCATTTAGCAGGTGCCAAGGACTCAAGAGAAGTAAACAACCTGTCCAGGGTAGAGGATTAGTAAATGTTGGCACTCTGGCCAGAGCACAGGCCGCCTGACTCCTGACTCCCCTTGGCCAACGTACCTTTGGGGTTTGGTGCAAAGCCGCATGGCCATCCTGGCCATCCTACTGCGTAGCCTGGGCCCACCACCTCTCTGGCACTAACTTTGTTCTCCTTCTATAAAATCTGATGGTTCACACTGAGAAGGGGACAACCAAGGAAATTCCTTTGGTTTCACTGTGACCCTTAGTGAATTCTACACATCCCTGCCCACATCTCCTCCCTAGATTACCTCTTCCTGAGACTAGTCCCCTGTCTCTCCCGCAGGCCTGAAAGCCGTGGACTCGTCTGTGTCCCCAACCCCCGGCTGATTGGTCCCCAGGTTATGTTAATCTGCCTTGCCTGTGTCCATTCCTGAATGCCAGGCTGTGTGCCTGACACACAATGAGGCCAGACAAGACCAAAATGTCAGAGTTTAGAGCAGAGAGAGGTTCACTGCAGGGCCACGCAAGGAGATGGGTGGCTTCTACCTTAAAAGACCCCCAACTCCCTGAAAGCTTTCAGCAAAGCTCTTTTATAGGAAAGGGTGGCGTGGTTAGTTGTTGCAAGCTTCTTGGCGTCAGATCCTTTGTTCTTAAGGTCAGGTCGTGGTCCGGTCACAATGTTGCTGGAAGCCTCCACCAAAACAAATGTTATTCTCTGTTCTGACAAAGAAGGGCAAAGTCCTAAGGCTCAACTTTTGCCCTCCGAGGCCCAGGCTAAGAGGAGGAGTCTCTGGGCCGGCCGGTTTCTCTGCCCGGGAGCACTGGTCCAGCACCCAGTCTGTGTTCTTCTATGAGTGCCCAGGCCCTGCTGAAGAGGCAGAGCTCAGCTGGTGGCACACTCAGGGGCGGGTCCCCAGAGCCTGCCCAGCTGTCATCACTGAGGGAGCCAGGCGCCCAGCACCCAGCCAGCCCTTGGGCTTTTCATTTAAACTGGAGCGAATCATTTGGGTGGGATCAGTAGGGATACATGTTGTGGCAAATGCCCATCAGGTTAGTTCCCAGCTCATAGCAGTTGCCATTCTTTGAGAACAGCTCCACCCATAAAGATAGACCTGAAGTCATGATGGGCAGTGTCTTTGCAACTTAACCCTGACCTCTGGCCACCTCTCAGTGGGTAGACAGCTGATCTCAGCTATATCAATTTTTGAAATGTGAACGGAGACACTGAAGCTGGTTGAAGCTGTGACCTTAATGGCAGTGTCCATGCACTCCAGATGCTGAGGGAGGCCTCTGTGGATGGTGACCCATGGAGGCTGGCACCACCATTAGACGGCAGAGGGGGGATGGAGGAGAGGGCGCAGCTGCTTTGAGGCCTGGGCCTGGCCAGCAAGTGGCTGTGTCGAGGGCTCTGAAGCTCTGTGAGACACAGCTCTCCGCCTGTCCCTGGGCCCCCCAGCTCACCCACCAGCTCTGAGGCTAGAGAGCCTGGATAGCCCCGGGAAGAAGGCCAAGATCACCTCTCACCTTCTGTGCCTTGAGGACCACTGCCCGGCTG
Source organism: Budorcas taxicolor (assembly GCF_023091745.1). Taxonomy (NCBI): domain Eukaryota; kingdom Metazoa; phylum Chordata; class Mammalia; order Artiodactyla; family Bovidae; genus Budorcas; species Budorcas taxicolor. Next base: position 16,097,579 of record NC_068912.1, read on the forward strand.
TTGGTGGAGTGGCACCTCTAACCACAGCGCTAAGGGTCTGGAACTCACCCCTGGGCACCTGCCCTGCCCCATCACGTGTCTTCCCTCTGGGATTCTCACTGGAAGGGGAACTCCCTGATGGTAGGGCCATGTCCATCTCGTAGTTGTAGTCCTGTCTCCTAGAGCTGGGGGTCAACAGTGGGCTTCAGAAAACGGATGTGATTGGAGGCAGGGCGAGCTGGGGCTGTAGGAGTCACACGGTGGAATCCTGTGGGTGGTCGTTTCATGCATCGGATGTTTCCTCACCTCCCAGCAGAGGCTCTGATCCAGCCCCCCTACCACCCACTCTGGGCCTGGAACCTCTGCTTCCTGCTGGTATTGAGGCTGCTGGGGTCCTTTCCAAGGCAGAGACTCTGGCTCTTTGGGCCCCTCTTTTTGAGGCCTTCCCTGATAGCTCACTTAGTAAAGAATCTGCCTGCAATGCAGAAGACCCTGGTTTGATTCCTAGGTAGGGAAGATCTGCTGTAGGAAGGATAGACTACCCACTTCAGTATTCTTGGGCTTCCCTTGTGGCTCAGCTGGTAAAGAATCTGCCTGTAATACGGGAGACCTGGGATTGATCCCTGGGTTGGGAACATCCTCTGGAAAAGGGAAGGGCTACCCACTTTAGTATTCTGGCCTGGAGAATTCCATGGACTATATACAGCTGCAAAGAGTCAGACATGACTGAGCAACTTTCACTTCACTTGTGAGGTCACTTCCCCCTCAGCGTTGTACCAGACTGAGAGATGACTGATTTGTTTTTCTTTCTTCCTAGCTTTAGTGAGCTGTAATTGACGTATAATATTTATAAATTTAAGACCTACACATGATGTTTTGATACATATTATCTATTATGAAATAATTACCACAAAATTGGTGAGGAGCCGACTCACCGGAAAAGATCTTGCTGCTGGGAACGATTGCAGGCAGGAAGAAAATGGGGGCAGGGGATGAGATGGTTGGATGTCAGTGGACATGAGTTTGAGCACACTCCCGGAGATAGTGAAGGACAGGGAAGCCTGGCATGCTGTAGTCCATGGGATCACAAAGAGTCTGACATGACTGAACACCACCACCTCTGTCACCTCACATAACAGTCATTTGTTTTGGGTGATGGTGAGGACATGTAGCAACTTCCAAGTATATAATACAGTATTGCTAAGTACAGTGACTGTGTGGTACCTTAGATCTCCAGAACTTGCTCATCTCGTAACTGAAAGTTTGCAACCTCTAACCAACATCTCTGCATTTCTCCAACTCCCAGCCCCTGACAGCCAGCATTTTACTCTTGTTTCTGAGTTCAGTTTTTTTAGATCCTACATGTAAGTAAGATCATGCAGTATTTATCTTTCTTTGTCTGACTCTTTCACTTAGCGTAATGCCCTCAAAGTTCATCCATGTTGCTGCCAAAGGTGGGTTTCCCTCTTTTTTTTCTTTTTGGTTGAAAATATTCCATTCTCTGTAAACCTAGCACATTTTCTTAATCCATTCACTCACTGATGGACAGTTAGGGTGTTTCCATGTCTTGGCTAGTGTGAATAATGCTACAATAAACATGGGGGTGCGGATATCTCTGAAATAGTTGTTTTCTTTCCTTCAGATGTCTGCCAAGCAGTGGAATTGCCCTGTGATCACTGATTGTTGTTAATTAAGTTTAAATTCCCAGGAGTCAGGGATGAAGCAGAGAAGGGAACGTAGGGTGGTTGGTGGTTCTCATATGTCCCTTGTAGGGGTGCTGACCTGGTTCCTGGCTCGGAGTGTTTGGAAGAGTCACAGGATGTGACTTGGGAAGCCAGCGAGTCTGCTCCCCATCCTTCGACAGGTTGGCACTGATGCCTCTTAACGTGGGAGGACCCAGTGGCTAACTAGAGTCACTTCTGCTGGACTTGAAGATTCTCCGCACTTTTAAAAAAACCCTGAAATTTCTCTGAATACCAAAATCAATAATAACCCTGAGTTTTGATGCCCTATCTTACGATGAGAGTTTTAACTCCTTTTGTTTGAAGACATTCTCCCCACCCTCCTAATCTTTGTTAATTTTGTATATGGTTATGATCTCAGAGTATTGCTCTTAAGTTATTTTTAATATTATATGTATGTTCTTAATAATAATGATTTGTATCACTAACATTCTCTCAAAATTTTATTACTCTGCTTTTAAACTGCTAAATGGAGGTGTAATTGGCATATAATAACTGCACATATTTGAAGTAGACGATTTGGCAAGGTTTGATATTTGTATATGCGCGTGGTCACAGTTAGGATGGTCATATCCAGGACTTCTCTGGTGGTCCAGGGGCTAAGACTCCGAGCTCCCAATGCAGGGGGCTTGGGTTTGATCCCTGGTCAGGGAACTAGATCCCATATACCACAGCTGAGAGTTCTCATGCTGCAGCTAAAGATCCCAGATGCTGTAACGGAGATCTGGGATCCTGTGTGCAACTAACGACCGGTGCAGCCAAATATATAAATATTTTAAAAAAAAAATGGACGTACCCATCATCCTCAAAAACTTCACCGTGTCTACCCTCCCTCTCCCAACCCTTGTTCCCAGGCAACTACTGATTTGCTTTCTGTCTCTGTTGTCGTTTTCAATAACTTTGTCTAAATGAGCTGTACATTATACAGTCTTTTTTGGTCTGGTTTCCTTCACTCAGAGTAAGTTTTGAGATCCATCTAGATCACTGCAGGTTCCTGCGGATAGTTGGCTTGTTTTTATTGCTGTTGTGTGGTATGAATATACCACCATTGTCTGTTCATTCACCTGTTGAACATTTGGGTTCTTTCCAGTGTTTGGATATAACAAATAAAGAAGCTATGAACATTCAGGTAACATTTTTGTGTGTGGATATGTATTTTCATTTCTTTTGGATACATTCTTAACTTTTTAAGAAGCCATCGCATTGTTTTCCAAAGTGGTGGTACAACATGCTCCCCAGTACTGAATGAGAATTCCAGTTGCTTCAGATCCTCACCAATACTCGGTATGGTCAGTCTTTTTAATTTTACCTATTCTAATAGGTAGATAGTGGAATCTCATGAACATTTTATTTGCATTTCTATAAGATTAATTTGATACAAATCCTATGTTCAATTTTGATAAAAATCTCTCAGCAAACTGGGAATAAAATGGAGCATCCTCTGCCTGAAAAAGAACATCTACAAAAGCCCTATAGCTAACAGCAAACTTCACAGTGAAATACCAAATGCTTTCACTCTAAGACTGGGAAATGAGGCAGGGTTGTCTACTCTTATTATCTGTTAAACATCATATTGAAGAGTCTAGTCTGTAATAAGAAAAAGAAGTAAAAGGCATCTGGATTGGTGGGGGGAGTGTAAAAATGTCTTTATTCACATATGACATGATCATTTATATAGAAAATTTGATGGCGTCTCCAAAAAAACTACTAGAATTGATAAGTGAGTTCAAGATTTCAAGATATAAGATCAATGGATAAAAATAAATTGTATTGCTATTTATAAGCACGAAGCAAAAATTAAAATAGGGCTTCGCTGGTCCAGTGGTTAACAATCTGTCTACCAATTCAGGAGACAGAGATTCAATCCCTGGCTCAGGAAGATTCTACATGCCTCGGGGCAGCTAAATGTATGTGCCACAGCTACTGAGCCTGAGCTCTAGAGCTTATCTGTGCTCTGCAACAAGCGAAGCTACTGCAGTGTGAGGTCCTCACACCACAATGAAGAGGAACGCCTGATCTCTGCAACTAGAAAAAGCCCACTAAGCAGCGAAGACCCAGTGCAGCCGAAAACTAAATAAAAAATAAAAAATCTTAAAAAGTTTAAATGATGCAAATTAACTATAGCATAAAAAACATGGAATAGAGGTAAATCTGATAAAAGATATGCACAATCTGTACAGCATCTGTGCAGATCTATAGGTGTATACAAATCTGTAAAGCATTGCTGAGAGAAATTAAAGATGACCGAAAAAGCAGAGATTACACCATATTCATAGATTGTAAGAGTCAAGGTATTCATTTTTATTGAGACATCATTACATACAGTGAAATGTACTGACTTTAAGTGTACAATTCAAGTTTTGACAAATGTGCATACCTGTGTAATAAAAGTTGTTCGTAAAATAGAGATGTTTTCTTCACTCTAGGCTTCTTTTTAATCCTTCCTAGGAAGTCAACCCCTGTCCCCCCAGAAACAACTGTTGTTTTAATTTCTTTCACCATATATTAATTTTGCCTGTCCTGGAATTTCATATAAATGGCTAACATCTAGTGTTAAAACATGTTTGCAACAATTACTATTTTTAAAATTAATTTTTATTGGAGTATATTTGCTTTACAATGTTGTGTTAGTTTCTGCTGTACAGCAAAGTGAATCAGCTACATATATATCCATGTATCCTCTCTTTTTTGGATTTCTTTCCCATTTAGTTTTCTCATTAGTTATCTATGTTGTACATGATATCAATAGTGTATATATGTTGATCCTAATATTTATTGTGTATTGGCCATGCCATGCAGCTTGTGGGATCTTAGTTCCCTGACCAGGGATTGAACCTGGGCCCTGGCAGTGAAAGTGGAGTCCTAACCACTGGACTGCCAGGGAAATTCCCCAACAATAATTTATTTTTTAGACTTAACTGGTTTACTGCACACTTCCTAGTTTTTCCATGTAACCTCAACTTCCCCATTTTTGAATTTTGTATTTTAGTTCCTCTCCAGATGGTTACTTGCCTTCAAATATTTTTTCAAAAAGGGCATGAGGGTGGCATAATTTTCTGAACCCCTGTGAATGAGAGAATGGCATTCTGTTGCCTCTACGCGTGGACACTGCCTTGGCTGGCTTAGGATTCATGACCTGGTTCCCCTGTTGGCTGGTGTTTAATGTTGAGGAGTCTGAGGTCACCTTGAGTTTTGTTCCTTTGAAGGTAACCTCCTTTTGCTGTCTGGATGCTTTTTTTTTTCTCCCTTGGCCTTCACTTTTGAAATTCAAATTCTGGCATTCTCCAAGGCAGAACGTGGACATGTTTCAAGAGAAAAAAGTTGGTGCACATTGTTCCCTGTAAAGCATTATGGAGAAATGAGATGGAAATTTAAACTGTCTCATATATCCAAGAGCCAGCCTGAAGGATCGCCCTCAACAGAGAGGTTGTCTCTGTCAGTGTTTTTACTTTGAGTGGCTGGACTCCACAATGGCAAATTCTCATCCCTTCAAAGTGGATTTCGGTTTTGGAAACAGCCAAAGGAAATTTGGTGCTAAATTCTGCTGAGAGGAGTGAGGTGAGAGATACACTTTTTGGCTAGAATAAATAATGCCTATAGTTCAGTTCAGTCACTCATATCTGACTCTTTATGACCCCATGGACTGCAGCATGCCAGGCCTCCCTGTCCATCACCAACTCCCGGAGTTTACTCAAACTCTTGTCCATTGAGTCGGTGATGCCATCCAACCATCTCATCCTCTGTTATCCCCTTCTCCTCCCGCCTTCAATCTTTCCCAGCATCAGGATCTTTTCAAACGAGTCAGTTCTTCACATCAGACGGCCAAAGTGTTGGAGTTTCAGCTTCAGCATCAGTCCTTCCAGTGAATATTCAGGACTGATTTCCTTCAGAATGGACTGGTTGGATTTCCTTGCAGTCCAAGGGACTCTCAAGAGTCTTCTCCAACACCACAGTTCAAAAGCATCAATTCTTCAGCGCTCAGCTTTCTGCATAGTTCAACTCTCACATGATACATGACTATTAGAAAAACCATAGCTTTGACTAGAGAGACCTTTGTTGGCTCTGCTTTTTAATAAATAAATAAAATATCTCTGCTTTTTAACATGCTGTCTAGGTTGATCATAACTTTTCTTCCAAGTAGTAAGCGTCTTTTAATTTCATGGCTGCAATCACCATCTGCAGTGATTTTGAAGCCCCCCAAAATAAAGTCTGTCACTGTTTCCACTGTTTCCCCATCTATTTGCCATGAAGTGATGGTACCAGATGCCATGATCTTAGTTTTCTGAATGTGAGTTTTAAGTCAACTTTTTCACTCTTCTCTTTCACTTTCATCAATAGGCTTTTGAGTTCTTAGCTTTCTGTCATAAGGGTGGTGTCATCTGCATATCTGAGATTATTGCTATTTCTCCCAGCAATCTTGATTCCAGCTTGTGCTTCCTCCAGCCCAGCGTTTCTCAAGATGTACTCTGCATAGAAGTTAAATAAGCAGGGTGACAATATACAGCCTTGACGTACTCCTTTTCCTATTTGGCACCAGTCTGTTGTTCCATGTCCAGTTCTAACTGTTTCTTCCTGACCTGCGTATAGGTTTCTCAAGAGGCAGGTCAGGTGGTCTGGTATTCCCATCTCTTTCAGAATTTTCTACAGTTTATTGTGGTCCACACAGTCACAGGCTTTGGCATAGTCAATAAAGCAGAAATAGATGTTTTTCTGGAACTCTCTTGCTTTTTCAATGATCCAGTGGATGTTGGCAATTTAATCTCTGGTTCCTCTGCCTTTTCGAAAACCAGCTTGAACATCTGGAAGTTCATGGTTCACATATTGCTGAAGCCTGGCTTGGAGAATTTTGAGCATTACTTTACTAGCATGTGAGATGAGTGCAATTGTGTGGTAGTTTGAGCATTCTTTGGCATTGCCTTTCTTTGGGATTGGAATGAAAACTGACCTTTTCCAGTCCTGTGGCCACTGCTGAGTTTTCCAAATTTGGTGGCATGTTGAGTGCAGCACTTTCACAGCATCATCTTCCAGGATTTGAAATAGCTCAACTGGAATTCCATCACCTCCACTAGCTTTGTTCGTAGTGATGCTTTCTAAGGCCCACTTGACTTCACATTCCAGGATGTCTGGCTCTAGGTGAGTGATCACGCCATTGTGATTATCTGGGTCGTGAAGATCTTTTTTGTACAGTTCTTCTGTATATTCTTGCCACCTCTTCTTAATATCTTCTGCTTCTGTCAGGTCCGTACCATTTCTGTCCTTTATCGAGCCCATCTTTGGATGAAATGTTCCCATGGTATCTCTAATTTTCTTGAAGAGATCTTTAGTCTTTTCCGTTGTATTGTTTTTGTCTATTTTTTTGCATTGATCACTGAGGAAGGCTTTCTTCTCTCTCCTTGCTATTCTTTGGAACTCTGCATTCAAATGGGTATATCTTTCCTTTTCTCCTTTGCTTTTCACTTCTCTTCTTTTCACAGCTATTAGTAAGGCCTCCCCAGACAGCCATTTTGCTTTTTTGCATTCCTTTTTCATGGGGATGGTCTTGATCCCTGTCTCCTGTACAATGTCACAAACCTCCATCCATAGTTCTTCAGGCATTCTGTCTATTAGATCTAATCCCTTTAATCTATTTCTCACTTCCACTGTATAATTGTAAGGGATTTGATTTAGGTCATACCTGAATCGTCTAGTGGTTTTCTCTACTTTCTTCAGTTTAAGTCTGAATTTGGCAATAAGGAGTTCATTATCTGAGCCACAGTCAGCTCCTGGTCTTGTTTTTGCTGACTGTATAGAGCTTCTCCATCTTTGGCTGCAAAGAGTATAGTCAGTCTGATTTCGGTGTTGACCATCTGGTGATGTTCATGTGTAAAGTCTTCTCTTGTGTTGTTGGAAAACGGTGTTTACTATGACCAGTGCATTCTCTTGACAAAACTATTAGCTTTTGCCCTGCCTGCTGCTGCTGCTGCTGCTGCTGCTAAGTCGCTTCAGTCGTGTCCGACTCTGCGACCCCATAGACGGCAGCCCACCAAACTCCCCCATCCCTGGGATTCTCCAGGCAACAACACTGGAGTGGGTTGCCATTTCCTTCTCCAGTGCATGAAAGTGAAAAGTGAAAGTGAAGTCGCTCAGTCGTGTCCGACTCTTCACGACCCCATGGACTGCAGCCTACCAGGCTTCTCCATCCATGGGATTTTCCAGGCAAGAGGACTGGAGTGGGGTGCCATTGCCTTCTCTGTTACCCTGCCTATAGTAGATCAACTTTAAAACTTCCTCAGAGCGTATTCTAGAGAGAAACTTTAACAAATTGTCTTATCCCCCATCCCTCTGTGCCTCTGCAAATGCCGTTCCCTCTGCCTACAGTGCCCTTCCCTGTGGCTTGCAACTAGCATTCATGCCGCTCCGCTCCCGGACTGTCCTGTGATATGTGCTGCCTCACTCCTCTACCACCCTGTGAGCAACTCAGGAGAGGTTTTGTTTGATTTTGTTTTTGAATTTTTGGTGCCTGACATGTAGTAGATCTCAATACATGTTTGTGGAAATGGATTTTTTTTTTTTTTTTTTGCCACACCATGTGTCATACAGGATCTTCCCTGACCAGGGAATTGAACTTGTGCCCTTCTACATTGGAAGCGCAGAGTCTTAACCACTAGACAGCCAAGGAAGTCCTGGAAATGTTTTATAAGTGTTAGGAAAGAATATAACCTCCCAAGCTTACTGTCTTGAATTGGTCAACAGTCATTTGGATGTATAAAGTTATGGTGCATGTGTCTGAAGCAATAGCACGCTGACTTCTTTTTATAAATAAGAGCATTGCTCTTATTTATAAACAGTGGTGTGCTGGTAAATATTGAACACGTGGCTCTCTGAGGGGGAAAAAAAAGCCCTCTTTGATGGGCTTTTACATTTCTGAGATGTAAATACTCCTGCTATAGCTGATTTCAAGCTGCTGCTGCTGCTGCTAAGTCGCGTCAGTCGTGTCTGATTCGGTGCTACCCCATAGACGGCAGCAGGATTATGGGAGCAGCAGTCCCTGGGATTCTCCAGGCAAGAATACTGGAGTGGGTTGCCATTTCCTTCTCCAGTGATTTCAAGCTACTAAACACAATATTAATTGGCTAGCGAAATTCCTGAATATTTAAAAATGAGCTCTTGCAAGCTCACTCCAGTACACGGTACATCATGAAAATTCTACACCGCTTTTGTGTTTTCACCATTACCCAGTTTGTTTGGGTGACTTTTTTGCTGTTTATACAGCACATGTCTCTGTATTGTATATTTTATCTCTTGCATCAATCCAATTATTACTCTTATCCTCAGAGACTAAGAGACTTCTCCAAGGTGGCAAAGCTTTCCTGTCTATTCCTGGGTTTGGGCTTTCTGTCTGGAGCTTGCTGCCAGCACCACGAGGGGCTGGAGAGATGTGTGCTTTGCCCAGTGTTCTGTTTGCTGGTGTTGCGGTGAGCTGCGGGAAGGACCCAGGGATCTGTTCTTGGCTCAGGATATACCTGTCAGTAACCAGACTGTGATGAAAGCTGGCCTTTGTTATGTTCCCTTGTGACCTGATGAACAAGTGACAAGGAGGCAAATTTATTATATTTTGGATGAACAGCTGTCACTTTAATGACCTAATTCAGGATCTGGATGGTGCCTCATTGCCTGACAGGCGAATGAAGTGATGAGCTCCCCTTTACAGTTTAGAGTTTCTTCTAGGTGGGTTCAGGGAGAGTGCTGCCCGAAGTTGTGTTCCTCGGGAGCCTCAGCTGAGGGCGGTGAGGGCTCCCCCAGGAGGTGAGAGGTGGACCTGCCGCCTATTCTTGCTTGGCTTCCCGGTGGCTCAGATGGTAAAGAATCTACCTGCAATGCAGGAGACCTGCCTTCGATCCCTGAGTTGGGAAGATCCCCTGGAGGAGGGCATGGCAACCCACTCCAGTATTCTTGCCTGGAGAATTCTGTGGACAGAGGAGCCCGGGCTGCAGTCCATGGGGTTGCAAAGAGTCAGACATGACTGAGTGAGTAACAATTTCTGACTCAAATGACGTCCAGTTTCAGGGCCTGTGAAGCGTCTGTGTTGGGGACTGTATGAGGCTTTCTGAGGGTGACCACGATATGTGATGGATAGAAAGCAAGTGTTATAATGGGCCTCAGTGATCTAGTTTCAGACCCTTCGCTTACAGATGAAGAGACTGAGGACCAGCAAGAGGAAGTGCTTTGCTCAAGGTCATACAGTAATCCTGGCAATGCCAGCCCCAGGCCCCAGGGCTCCTGACTCCCCACCCAGGGCTTGTCCCCTGCCCTTTGTGTCCCTGAGGGTGTGTGAACCTTGTGCCCTTTATCAGAGGCTGGCAGAGGAAGCCCAGCTTGAGCTCTTGGGAGCTCGGCCTGCTTCCTGGGTTTTTCCAGACTTCCCTGAGGAGGCTGGGCCACCTGTCTACACCACCTGGCATGTTCTGTTTAGATGAATCAAGCTGTACCAGGACGAGGAGGCCACAGAGGCCGCTTCCCAGGAGGGAACGCTCGTGGCGTGCGAGGGACAAGGAGGGGAGAGATGGGTGTAGACCCGGACCTGCCTTCCTCAGAGGCTGGGGCTGGAGTTCTGAAGGCAGAGGGCCCTGCCCGGCACCACGGCTGCTTTCCACCTGGGCGTAGACAGTGTCTCCCAGGTGGAGACCTTCCCAGCAATGTCCCTGGGTCGTGACGGCTCTGGTGAATTTCCAGGCACACCCAGTCCTGAGCCAGCAGTACTCTTGGCACATCAGGTCTCCAGCTGCCGTGGCTGGCTGGTCCTACAAGATGGTTTGGAGGCTCCAGGACAGCTGGCCAGGGCTGGACATCCTTGTTCTAGCAGATCTGCAGTGTTCCAGGAACTGTGATAAATCCTGTTGAGTATTGGCCAAGCAAGCCAGGAGGGGCAGGGAGTCCAGACCTTGGCTCGGTTTGGCAGAGTCATTCTCAACACCTGCCCTCTGTGAGGTGGGGAGCGGGGAGCACCAGGGAGGGGAGCGGCTCAGATCGTGCCCCAGCAGGGGGAGGGGGCATGGGGAGGACAGTAACAGGGGCATCAGGCTTTACAGTTTACCATGTGTGTTTTCGCGTATTATTTCATTCCATTCTCGCGGTCGCTTTCTTACTGTTTCCATTTTAAAACGAAAAAAACAGGGACACAGAAAGGTGAGTGACTTTGCTCAGCACGGCCCGGCCTGTCATCAGGTTTGAACCCCATCTGTCATTATCCAGCTGTGGAACCTTGAGCTGGTTGGGTCACTTTCTGAGCTTTGATCCCAGCTTTGCTACTCACTGCGGAGGCTGTGCAGGTAGCACTGTGCTTGGGTTACCCCCTGGGAGCCCAGTTCCTGAGACTTCTTCTTCCTTTCCCCCCTCCCGCAAACCACACAGCCAGCAGCCAGTGAGTTGGGCCTGGAATTGAGCTTCTATTCCATTTTTAGTTTTTTTTTTTCTCCCCTCTACCTTTCCCTTTGGTATGTGTAAGCTAAACTTTCCTTTTTTGGAAAGGGAATGCCTACTAACAAATAAAGGAAAACACAGGACTTCCCCGGGTGGGGGAGACGCCACACTCCCAATGCAGGGGCCCAGGTTCAGTCCCTGGTTGGGGAACTAGATCCTGCCCGCGGCAACTAAGAGCCTGCATGTGGCCACAAGGATGGGCCCAGACCAAAAAAAAAGAAAAGAGAGAAAGAGAAAAATATCAGGCTGGCTTGCCTGGGGCTCACCACACCTGCCTCTGGTCCCTCTCTCCCTTCCCTCCCTCCCTTCCTTTGTTTCCTCCGCAAGTGCGGACCCAGACTTGCAAGGGCCCCCTGGCAGGTTCTCCAGGGTTCTTAGACCTTCCCAGAAGCTTCTCCCACCTGCACTGGGACTGGGCCCTCAGGGTGGGCTCACTAGTGGATGGTCTGAGCCCACCTTGAACCTCGAGGGAGTGCTCAAACTCGAATCAGCCCTGGAGAAGGGTCAGCTGTGCTCTTTGGTGTCTCTGGGGCCCTGAGCAGCTTCTCAGCACACCCCAGGATGCCGACCCCTTCTCCCTCTGGCTCGGAAACTATAGAGGTTTTTCAATTGATAACCCACACATTTGGGAGGACCACACTCAAGATGGTACAAGCAGAAGTCAGGTGCAGTTCGGGGCTTGTTCAAACCACATTTCCCTCTGTCAATCCTTCTTCAGAGGCCTTGCTTTCATGACATCGATGGGACTAAACCTGATCAGCTAAAAAAAAAAAAAGTCAGTTATTTTCAGCTTCCATTAAGCCAAGCTGGTACAGGCTCTCTCCTTCCTTCTTCCCTTCCTCTCTCCGTCCCTCCGTCCCTCCCTTTCTTTCACATTTCTGATAGTCACTGATTTAATCACTGCAGCAATTCCCTCCCTCCCCGCCACCCGCTGGCAAGGGTTATGGATTTTATTCAGCACACAATGTACACAGTTGTTTTGGTCCCAGGATATAGTGACCTGTGGAGGCTGTACTTGTAATCAGGTAATTATTTTATTTGATTCCGTTTTTTTTCTTTTGCTAAATATCTCAGGCAAGCCCTGTTCCTGTGGCTTCAGCCCCATCCCTTGAATGACTGCTCCATGCTCCGCTCTCAGCCACCCTGACCTTTCGGATCCCGGTTCTTGGCATCCCCGGGTCTTGCTCCTTCTGTGTCTTTGAGCACTCTGTACTCTCTGCCTGGAACACCACTGCCCTTGCTGTTCTCTTGGCTCCTTCCTCCTCCGGCCTTGGTTCTTAGCCTATGTGTTGCTTTCTCCCCGACGTGCTTCCTCCCTAAGGTGAGATGTCCCTGCTCTGGAATTCCACACCCCCTTCTGTCTAGCCTTACCACACTGTGTGAAGGTCTGCTTCATCTTGCTCCCTGCTGCTCTCTGAGCGTTGTGAGGGCAGGCCCGGGTCCCTCTGATTTTTGTAACTCCCAGCATTCAGTGAAGTACCCATCACAGAGTAGGGGATGGTGAACAAAGTGAGTGTTGCTTGTGTCTGACTTTGTGTGACGCTATAGACTGTAGCCCGCCAGGCTCCTCTGTCCACGGAGTTCTCCAGGCAAGAATACTGGTGTGGGTAGCCATTCCCTTCTCCAGGGAATCTTCCCGACCCAGGGATCGAACCTGGGTCTCCTGCATTGCAGGCAGATTCTTCACAGTCTGAGCTACCAGGGAAGCCCAGTATTGTCAAATAAGTGAATGAGAGCGTGAACCATGGTTGGTCAGGAGGTATTTATTATGGCCATGGAAGTGCCTGGGCTCTTGGGCATATGGGTCCTTTAGCTCAGATGCCAGACCCACAGTGGTGGCTCGGCCGTGCTGACCTTGGTTTCCCAGGCTAAGGAGGTGGCAGCAGCCACAGTGGCTGAGCCCCAACCTGTGTCCCCTCCCCCCTCAACTCCATCCTTCTCCTTCTGTCCCTCCTGCCTCGGGGGTGGAGGGCCTGCCCCTGGTTCTCTGCAGTGTTTCACTCCCCACTAGTGAAACACTCCCCTCCATCCCTCTATCGAGGCCTTGGCTGCCTCAGTTAACTCCTTTCTGTTGGATTTCCCAGTTTTCTCCACCTTCGCCTGTCCTAAAACAGCTTCCGTTCCGTCTGCTGACCCCTCAGTCACCATCTCAGTCTTCTCTTCCTTTTACTCCTTCACACCCTGCAATTGGACCTCCCCTCCCATGTCTTCTGAAACAGCCTCTCACAGGTCACCCACCGCGGACACGTCTTCAGTTCTCACTCCTGGCCCGCCTGCATCTGCGGGAAGACCACCCACTCCCTCTCTCTCGAATTCACTTTTCTTGGTTCTCCTGCCTCTCTGCTCCTGCCTTTTCTATTTCTGACTCCTCCTCCCTTCTTGTCCTAGAAATACAGGTGTTCTTCAGGCCCTCGCCTTCTGTTCTCTCTCTTCCCCTCTTCCCTTGGTGAGCTCATCTTGATGTGGATGACTCCCAAATTTTCTTGCTTCGCTGCACATGCCACTAGTTATACTCAAGCCAGCCTTGTCACAACCCCTCCAAGTCTGCTCCTTCCCTTCTGTGTTCCGTTGCTCAAACTCGAGCAGGGTGCTCAGGCTGAGATGGATCTCTCAGACTTTTGAAACCTTGATGAAAAGCTCTCTGGAAAGGTCACAAGAAGTTTTGGTCTTCAGAAGTGATGACTTCAATTCTTTTTGGAGCAGGCAGTTCCTTTGTTTCAGAAAAAATTGCCCAAAGCAGTCCCTTCATTATATGTGTGTAAAGTAAGCATTTACCCATTGTTCTCAGGGAGAGGTGAAGTCATGGGGTCCTTGAGTGCGTTCCCAGCTGTCCAGTCATTCTGTTTGGTAATAGCAACTTTTGCATATAGTTGAGTCAGAGCTCTGCCTCTGAGACTTTCTTACTTTCAGAGGTGGTGGTTGGGGTGGGTGGTGGTTGGGGTGGGTGGTGGTTGGGGTGGGTGGTGGTTGGGGTGGGTGGTGGTTGGGGTGGGTGGTGGTTGGGGTGGGTGGTGGTTGGGGTGGGTGGCGGGCAGTTGCAGGGAGAAGTGTTTCTTGAATCTTTGTGAATATGGGGGACCCTGAGCAGCAGACTGCTGTTTGTTCTTCAGTGTTGAGTGTTCTTGTTGGGCCAGTAGTCCGTGGGGCATCCAGAGCCGAGTGAAGACCGGCTGGCAGGATGCATGGTCCCCACACCTCTCCGGGAGGGGAGACTGAAGCCAGAGCAGTCTGGCCCTGGTGCATCCCACCTGGATTGGACGGGCTGCAGGTCCTCTAGGCGTGTGACCGTGGTGTCCCTCACTAGGCTGAAGGCAGCATGAGGGCGGGGACTCTGCGTCTGTCCGATGAGGTAATGAATGGGGAAACAGTGTGTTCTGCTGTCTCTGGGGTCATAGAGCAGGAGCACCCTCTCTTGGTAGGCTGGGGTTTCTCCCAAGGGCCCATCACCCCAGGAAGCAGATGCTCCTGGCTAAGGAAGGCAGATATCTGGCTGGCTATGGGGGAGTCATCTTTTTTCCCTCTGCAGGTGGGCTGGGAGTGTGTTATGGAGGGCCTGTGGGCCCTGGGAGTGGCCCCTTCTCTGGTAGCTGGGGTTGTTTATCCTCTGTATGCTTGTCTTCCATCACCCTCAGAGTCTGAAGGCACAGCCAGTGGGCCTGCCCATCGGGTTTGTGGGGCTGGGGTGAGAGGCCTGCATAATATTACATGGCCAAATATTTAAAAGTTATAAGGAACACAAACTGTTTTCTTTATAAACAATAAAATACCTTCTAACCTTCTACTTTGGCAAATATAACTTTATAACAACAAAACTAGGAAATATGTAGCTCCAAGTTGGCAACATAATCAAAACTGATTGAATTTAATTTTGTGCCTGTCCGGGTGTTTTGTTAATGGGCCAGAGATGACTGGATAAGTAATAAAGACAAATACCATTCATAAATTATTATATAATTTCCATGGAACTGATTTTCCTTGTCTTTATTTTAATAAAATCACTAATTGTATCGATTTGGTCAAGATTTTCCCTAGTTTGTGTGCTGTTGATAGCAATGAACTAAAGAATAAAAGCACAAAGAACACTTTCCAAAAAGTACAGACCTTGAATTGTTTCATCAATTCAACGTAAATTGAAGCAAATGTAAAACACTATCAAGTGAAAATTAATTACCATATATTTTCAAAGAAATCCCCTTTCTTCCAAAAATCATCTATTAAAATGCACACTACTAATTCAAATAGAAAAATATAAAAATGTAAAGCAAATATTTTGAATAAAGCTGATGACTTAAATTTTTATTTTATGAAAATTCAGTTAAATCTTTTTTTTATTTTGGCTACACCTTGACTTGTGGGATCTTAGTGCCCTGACCTGGGATTGAACCCAGGCCACACAGTGAAAGCTTGAAATCCTAACCACTAGGCCATCAGTTGAATCTTATTACATGCTTTTATAAGCATAAAACTATTTCCAGCTCTAGTATTCAGCATTCTTCTGGTGGCCAAGGTAAACAATCAGTACCAAGCTGTATGCATTTCCATCTAGACCTCCACATTTACAAATTGAGGAGTAATACGAATGATTTGATATTGAAAATATTTCTCAAAAATCACATGCAAGAGTTGCGAATACTCCGCTCATTCCTGAATACTTTATGATTGAAACAGGAAGAGAAGCAAGAACATCAATACCCCCTTCCTGGGAAAGGATGTATTGTTACATGATTTAAAAGGAAGGATCCAGCAAATGGATTGCTTTTTCTTTTCATTTGCTGAAGACTTCCTCAGGACTCTGCCTTGCCTTCTAAAGCAGGTCCATCTCTAGCCCTGGCTGCACCATGGCCACACCTTGTCCTGACCCTTGGCTTAGGTGTCTTTGACAGGAAGCCATGGGGCCAGAGACATGGAAGAACACGGGTCACAACAGAGAATGTTTAGGGTTGCACACTGCACTGTGTGTGCCCTGAGCTACGCTTCTGAGAGAGGGAGGTGTCTGTGTGTGTCTGTGTGTATGTTTATTATTAACAGCTGTGTTCTAACAGTATTTACATACCATACCACTCGCCCATTTCAATGAATAGGTCAGTGGTTTTTAGTATGTTCACACAGTTGTGCAACCATTAGCACCAATTTCAGTGTCTTTTTCTCTTTTTATCAACTACTAAAGACATGCTGCACCCATGAGCTGTCGCCTCTCCTTCTCCCCTCTCCCAAGTCCCTGGCAACTACTAGTCTACTTCCTTCTGTATGAGTTTGCCTATTTTGTACATTACATATAAACAGAATCATAAGATGTGCCTTTTTGTGGCTGACTTTTTTTACTTAGCATAATGTTTTCAAGGCTTGTCCAAGCTGAAGCACGTATCAGCACGTCATTTCTTTCTGTGACTGAATGAGATTCCAGTGTTTGGAGAGACCACATTTTGTTTACCCAGTTTCCTGTTGATGGACATTTGGACTGTTTCCACTTCTTGTGGCTATTGTGAACCATGCTGCAGTGAACATCCATGTACAAGCTTTTGTGTGGATGTATGTTTCTGTTCTTTTGGAGATGCACTTAAGAGGGAATGGAATTGCTGAGTCACTCGTGTTCTTTAACAATATTTCTGTGTATGCGTGTGTGTTTGGGTATATGCGTGTGTGTGTGCACGCGTGCAGGAGGTCCCAGGACAGGGCTCCTTGGCCTAGGTCTAAGAATGGTGCTGGCAGCCTAGTTTCTGCAGCGCAGTGGGGAATGAAAGCAAAGGCTTTTGTCACAATGGTGCTGGGCGGCTAGAAAGGCATGTAGGACCAGAATGGCAGCAGCCAGTCAGTTGCAGTTTGGGTCATTTACAGGAGATGTGGTCGACCTCATTTTGCAGTCCTCGTGTGGTGAGGTGTTACCCTCCTGGTTTAGGGCCCTTGCTCTCCTCATCACCTAGGCTTAAAATCTGCAGCACAGCTTCTTGTCTCATCAATAGCTCTCCTGCCTGCCCTCTTCTCTGTACTCCCTCTGCAGCTGTCCTAGCTCAACTGCCTGCCATTTATTACCTCTTGTTTGCCTTCAGTATTTTCTGGTCCCTGGTTTCCCTGGTGGCCCAGTGGTAAAGAATCTGGCTGCCAATGCAGGCAGATGTAAGAGACGCGGGTTCAATCCCTGGGTCAGGAAGATCCCCTGGAGGAGGGCACGGTATTGCTGGGAGAATCCCCATGGACAGAGGAGCCTGGCGGCTTGCAGTCCATAGGGTCGCACGGAGCTGGACACGACTGAAGCGGCTTAGCACGCATAGACGTATGCCAATGCAGGAGACACGGGTTTGATCCCTGGTCTGGGAAGATCCCGCAGGCTGCGGAGCAACTAAGCCCGTGCACCACAACTACTGAGCCTGTGCTTTAGAGTCTGTGAGCTGCAACCTCTGAGCCCAGGCGCCCTAGAGCCGTATACTGAAACTGCTGAGCCCGAGTGCGGCAACCACTGAAGCCTGCATTTCTGGAGCCTGTGCTCAGCAACGAGAGAAGCCACAGCAATGAGGTGCCTGTGCACCACAACTAGAGTATCCTGAGCAGCAGTGAAGATCCAGCACAGCCAGAAATAAGAAGCAAATAAATTAGAAAATTTCTGGTCACAGAAATAATGTATGGATATACAAACCCAACACATTGCAGAAATATGAAATCTAAAACATTGCATCTCCCTGCATACAGAATCCCCTCAAAATAACTGTCACAAACAGTTTAGTATATTCTCTTCCAACATTTTTATACACATATTAACATATTTTATTTCTTTTTAAAAACAAAAATAGGATAGTATTGTGTATAAGGCTCGATCCACAACTTGCTTTTCTCTCCATTGGACTATATTAGATGTCTTTTCTAGAAAATACATATAAGTCTGCCTCATTCTTTTAAGTCTATTGTGCAGCTATACAATAGTTTATGTAACCAGTCCCCAGTTTATGGACATTTCAGTTATGGCCAAGTTTCTGCCATGATAAACAGTGCTGCAATGTTTTTGTATACATTTCTCTTTATGCATTTGTGAGAGTTTGTCTGCAGGATAAACACCCAGAAGTGAAAATATTGGGTCAGAGAACACAGACATTTAATATTTCAAATAGATACTACCCAAGTTGCCTCCAGAAGCATTTGTTGTTCAGTCACTCAGTCGTGTCCGACTCTTTGCGACCCCATGGACTGCAGCATGCCAGGGTTCCCTGTCCTTCATGATCTCCCAGAGTTTGCTCAAACTCATGTCCATTGAGTCGGTGATGCCATCCAACCATCTCATTGTGTTGCTCCCTTCTCCTCCTGCCCTCAATCTTTCCCAAATCAGGGTCTTTTCTAATGAATCGGCTTTTCACATCAGGTGGCCAAAGTCCTGGGGCTTCACCTTCAGCATCAGTCCTTCCAATGAATATTCAGGGTTGACTTCCTTTAGGATTGACAGGTTTGACCTCCTTGCTGTCCAAGGGACTCTCAAAAGTCTTTTCCAGCACCACAATCGAAAGGCATCAATTCTTTGGTGCTCAGCCTTTTTTTATTGTCCAACTCTAATATCCATACATGACTACTGGGAAAACCATAGCTTTCACTATATGGACCTTTGTAGGCAAAGTAATGTCTCCGCTTTTTAATACACTGTCTAGGTTTGTCATAGCTTTCTATTCAAAGAGCTAGTGTCTTTTAATTTCATGGCTCCAGTCACCATCCACAGTGATTTTGAAATCCAAGAAAATAAAGTCTGTCACTGTTTCCATTCTTTCCCCATCTATTTGCCATGAAGTGATGGGACCGGATGCCATGATCTTTGTCTTTTGAGGCATTGCATAGTTTATGGTGTCATTATCAGTTCACGAGAATGCTGGTTTCCCTGCCCCTGCCAGCCCTGGATATCTTTGACCGTTGCCTTTGATCAGTCTTGGCAGCATGTCCTCTTGCCTCCCCTGTGGCATCAGCTTCCTAAAGCCCCTTCTACTCCCAGCTTCTCTCCATTTGCATGTCAATCTTCCATTACCTAGTTTTAATAATGACCTTGACAACTTAAAAAACCCCTCTAAAAAATTGAAATAGGCTTGTCCGGGACACCTTTATTCAGCCAATCAACATGTAGTCATTGCCTATTGATCAGGTGCCAGGCACTGTCTAAGTGCAGTGCTGAATGAGAATGATAAGGCCTCTGCTGTTGCGGAGTTTAATTCTTGTAGTGGGGGATGGATCACAAAGGAAGAAGCAGAAAATGATGGAGCAGGTAGTCTGCGTGTGAGGTCACTTCAACCTTATGGACTGTAGCCCGCCAGGCTCCTCTGTCCATGGGATTCTCCAGGCAAGAATGCTGGAGTGGGTAGACGTTCCCTTCTTCAAGGGATCTTCCCGACCCAGGGATCGAACTCGTGTCTCTTATGCCTCTTGCATCAGCAGGTGGATTCTTTACCACTAGCACCACCTGGGAAGCCCAACAGTCAGTTTACTTACTAGACAGTTAAGTGTTATCCTGAGAATTAATACAGGGAGACGTGATGGTTGCTAGGAGGTTGGTTGAGGTTGAATGGTTAAGAAAAGAACTTCTGAGGAAAAAAGCACATAAACCGAGCTCTGAAGGACAAGAGCAAAGATTGGGGAGCAGCATGTGCAAAGGCCGGAAAGTAAGAAGGAGCTTGGCTTCTTAGTGGGGGACGTTGAGAGAGAACGATGGACGAGTGGGTGGAGTGTGGGCTGCTGCCACTGCCCGACGGTTTTGCCGTGGAGGGGGAGGAAAGCTTGGGGCGAGCCCCTGGAAGGGGACATGAGACTGTGGGAAGATGTGTACGGACACGAGATGCCGAAGCATGCTTACGTGCTGATGGGTGGCTTTGGGAGAAGAGAAGCTCGTGATGCAGGTCTGAGGGCCTGGGCAGGAGCTGTGTCCTTGGGGAGCGGGGGAGCGTGGAATCAAGGCACCTGGATGGACCTAGGACATTATTCCTCCTCACAGGAGGGAAGCGGACAGGCGGTCTTGATGTGAGTAGGCCCGTGGTTTGTGGTAAGGAGAGGAGGGGGTTCCTGTCAGATTGCACCAGGTTTTTCCCCAGGAAGTAGAAAGCGAGGGCATTGGCGTGGTGGTGGTATGAAGTGGCAGGGGTGGGAGGAGAATGTGGGAGGTGTGAAGGGTGAGAGGAGGAGAGTGTATATCACTTTGGAGTCTGGGGAAATGTCATTCTGAGGAGGCAGACGGGGCTCACTGAGCATGCGGGTGCTCACTGGAAATGAAAAAAAAAATTATTTGGCTGCTCTGGGTCTTTTGTTGCAGCATGGGGAATCTTCCAGTCGCAGCAAGCGAACTCTTAGTTGCCACATGTGGATGTGGAGTCCAGTTCCCTGATCGGGGATCGAATCTGGGCCCCCTGTCTTGGGAGTGTGGAGTCCTAGCCACTGGACCACCAGGCAAGCCCGTCATCTGAGCCTGACTTACAGCTGTGCCCAGCTGTCGAGTCGGAGGGAAGCCTTCTGTTCTTCCAGGCCCAGCAGTCGCACTCCTCGCTTCGCTCGCTCACTGCCTTCGTTGGGAGCACGAGGTGGGAGCCCAGGTGAATTCTGCACCTGAGAGCTGGCAGGAGGAGGCAGGCGAGGAGGGAGGGAGAGCAGTGGAAGAGAACCAAGCAGGCCCATGTCCCCAGCTCAGGAAGTCAGTGACCCTGGGCAGCGGCAGGAGGCCTGGCAGGGCTGGAGGCTAATTTTAGAAGGCCTCCAGGTTCCATTGTTCCGGGTGAAGCTGGGCAATGGAGGCGGTGGCTTGGGGCGGTGATACCAGTGTGGGAAAGGAAGCGAGGCTTCGTGTGAGAAGGATGGAAACTCTGAGAGTGGTGTGCAGGTTTCGGCCCTTGGGGACGCTCTGCCCCGGTTCCCACGGGGCAGGTAGGAAGCCACCCCTCCCCTGACTCCTTTCTTCCATCGTCCTGCTGAGCACGTGGTTGGCTGGAACCCTCAGCACCCACGCCCACTCCAGCACTGTTGACCGCAGCCAGCTCTCAGGCCGGTGGAGGGTAAATGCCAGTCCATCAGAGGAGCACAGTGGCCCTGTGCGACTGTCCCCACTGCTGGTGAGGCAGCTAGGTCCACTTTACGTGGAGGGATTTGAGGCCCAGATGCAACCAGTGACTGCCCAGGGTCTCACTTTGGCAGCTGCGCCCTGTCAAGATGTACCGGCTGCTGGTTTAGTCGCTGTTGTGTCCGACTCTCACGACCCCATGGACTGTAGCCCGCCAGGCTCCTCTGTCCATGGGATTCTCCAAGCAAGAATACTGGAGTGGGTTGCCATTTCTTTCTCCAGGGGATCTTCCTGACCCAGGAATTGAACCTGGGTCTCCTGCACTGCAGGCATGTTCTTTACTGACTAAGCTATGAGGGAAGGCATGATCTACCGGGGATTCCTAGATTTATGGGAGGACAGAACACTGTTGTTGCCCTGGTGAGGTTGGCTGCTGTTCGCATAGCAGACTGTAGGCACAGTGGAGATGCTTTTCTGAGAATTCATGTAAGAAGAGAGGCAGTGCAGGAATCCAGGAATGGGCCCCCACCAGGTGCTAGCTGCGTGACCTTGAGCAAGCCATTTAACCTCTGGGAGACCCCAGGTCCTCATCTGCTATGTGGGCCCCAGAATCCCTGGCTGGTTCTCAGCTTGGATGAGATAATGTGCTGGAAAGCACTGCCCAAGAAGGAACTCTAATCAACATGAAGCTCTGAGGCCACATCAAAGGCTGGATTTTTATCTCAGCCCAAGGGGAAAAGGCTCGCTTCTCAAAAGGAGAAAGGATTCTTTGTAATTATGTCAGGGTTTCATGGCTAAGTGGATCTTGTTGTTAAAGTCTCATGACTGAAGGGCACACAGGGGAGAGGGATGAGGCGTGCCCAGGCTAGGAAAATTCCAGACCCCGTTGGTCTCCAAGGTCCTCTCGAGGTGGAGAGCTCTTACAGGCAGGGAAAGCCATTCAAGAAGGCCACTTGCATGATTTAGAATTCTGAAGATGACTTGATAGCTGGGTATGTTCTTTGTTGCTTAATAGGTTTTTTCCAGTTAATTCTCCTGGGTTCTTTCCATTTCCTGGGCAGAAGGAGTCAGCTTTAATATATCCCCACTGGCAATAAGCTGCTGCCTGGTAAACGGAGGTGAGAAGGTGAAGATTCAAGGGGAATAGAGGACTTAGGGAAAGGATCTCAGCTCCAGGGTTGGAGGGAAGTCAGGCTGTCCTCAAGGTAACATAGTCAGCTGATCATTCTTACTTCTCTTATTAGCTGGCGAAAGCCTACTTAGCCTATAAATCAAAGGTCCAATAATGTCCCCTCTGGGAAGACTTCTCCAGTATTATCAGACAAAATTAATGAGCTGTCTTCTATGCTCCTATATCAATAAGGATGCTTTCAGATGCAACTAAGAGGAAATTCCATTCAAATGGACTTAAATAATAAAGAGAATTTATTATCTCAGATGCCTAAGAATTTCAGAAGGAACAGCTTCAGGCATGGTTTGATCAGGACGCCGGCTCTTTTCGTCATTCGTCCTCTAGATTCTAGCCTCTTCAGACTTGTTGGCTTTGTTTTCAGACTGACTTCTCTCAAGGAGTCAAGATGGGTGCCAGCAGCGATAAAGACTGCATTCATCCTTCTTGACTTAAGGGCAGAAAGAGAGAATGTGTTCTTCCCCAGCCATAGAGCAAAAGCCTTAAACCCCACTGTGGTTAGACTGACATAAAGTGGATAAGAGAATCCACGCACCAGTTCATATTAGAGCTTCTCTTCCCGAATCAGTCAGTGTGTGGTACAAGCAATGAAATTATGCCAGGCAGATCACCTTGGAACTGGAGTGAGAGCAATCTCATCTAAGCACGTGGCTCCTACAAAGTAGGAGTGGGGTGGTTCCCAGAGGGAGCGTTTTTAGGACAGAGTTGAGGGCACTTATTGCCGGGAATGTAACCAACTAATGCCCACTATCCTCCCACGGCACTTGGCAGCCTGTACTAAAATCGGGTGCATTTTGTTAGGCTCTCCAAGTCCCCTTAATTGTGTTGAAGTTCAGTTTATCGTTTTTTCTTTTACTATTGTATCTGTTGATCTATAGCTTCAATACAATCCCAATCAAAACCCCAGTCTGACCCAAGGTCACAAAGATTTTCTCCTATGTTCTCTTCTAAAAGTTTTATAAATTTAGGTTTTACATTTAAGCCTATGATCCATTTTAATTTGATTTCTGTATGTAGTGTGAGGTATAGATTGTTAGATTTTTTTTTTTTTTGCATATAAATATCCAGTTGTTCTGGCATGATTTATTGAAAAGACTATCTTTTCTCTACTGAATTGCCTTTCCACACTTGTTGAAAATCAGTAGTATACATATGAGTGTGTGCTAAGTCACTTCAGTCGAGTCCGACTCTGTGAGACCGTGTGGATTGTAGCCCACTGGGCTCCTCTGTCCATAGGGATCTTCCCCAGCCAGGGATTGAACCGGAGTCTCTTAAGTCTCCTGCATTGGCAGGCAGGTTCTTTAACCACTAATACCGCTGGGGAAGCCCTGTGTACACATATGTCTAGGCCTGTTTCTGCACTCTCTATTCCTTTCTGTTGATCTATTTGTCTACTTTTTAAAAACTCCACACTGTCTTAATTATTTTAGCTAGATAATTAGTCTTCAAACCAGGTAGTATAAATCCTCCAACTTTGTTTTTCAAGGTTTTTCAGCTCCTCAAGGTCCTTTGCGTTTCCACATTCATAAACTTTAGAACAAGCTCGTAAATATCTATTAAAAAGCTGGCTGGGGTTCTGATTGGGATTGCATTGAATCCCATAGACACTTTGGAAGAACTGGCATTTTAACATCCCTGATCCATGACTGTGGTATATATCTGTCCACTTATTTAGTTCTTCTCAGCCAGGTTTTGTAATTTTTAGTGCACAGATGTTGCATGTCTTTGATCAGATCTACCCCTACGTCGTAGTTTTAAAACTACTGTAATTGTCATTTATTTTGTTGTCATTACTTATTTATTGGTAATAAGTAGAAATACAATTGAGTTTTGTATATTGATCTTGTATCCTGCAACTTTGAATTCACTTATCATTTCCAGTAGCTCTTTTAGAGAACTTCATCAAATTTTCTCCATCGATGATTATGTCATCTCTGAATAGAGACAGTGGTTTTTCTGTTTTTTGCTTTGTTTTGTTTAGTCGCTAAGCCATGTCTGACTGTTTTGAGACCCTCTGGACCATAGCCTGCCAGGCTCTTTTGTCCGTGGGATTTTTTCCCAGGAAAGAATGGTGGAACGTGTTGCCATTTCCTTTTCCAGGGGATCTTCCTGACCCAGGGGTAGAACCCATGTCTCCTATGTCTCCTGCACTGCAGGTGGATTCTTTATCGCTGAGCCACCACGGAAGCCTAAAGGCAGTTTCACTTCTTTCTAATATGGATGTCTTTTATTTCTTATCTTGTTGCGCTGGCTGGAAACTTTAGTACCATCGTCAGAATAGGTGATGAGTTTGGATGTCACTCATTCCCAGTCTTGGGCAGAAAGCCCTTAGACTTTAACCATTATGTATGCTGTTAACCATAGTTATTTTTGTAGATGTCTTTTATCAGACTGGGGAGGTTTGTTCTATTACTGATTCGCTGAAGGTTTTTAATCAGGAATGTATGTTGGATTTCATCAAATACTTTTGCCACATCTAAAAATACCTCTTTTTCTTTTTACATTTGTTATTAATAACATAGGGAATTATATTGATTGATTTTCAAATGTTAGACCAATTTTGCCTTTGTTGGCTAAATCTCACTTGATCATGGTATTTTATCCTTTATATATATGTATATATATATTCTTTTTATATATAGCAAAATTCAATTTGCTAAATTTTGGTGTAGAATTTTTGTATCCATGTTTGTGAGGAATTTTGGCCTTGTTTTCTTTTCTTGTAATGCCTTTGTCTTGTTTTGGTATCAGAGTAATTCCAGCTTCATAGAATGAGTTAGGGGTACTTCCTCCTCTTCAATTATCTGGAAGAGTTTGTGTAAAATTGGTATTATTTCTTCCTTGAATACTTGGTAGAATTCATCAGTCAAGACATGCAGGGCTGGGGTTTCTTTGTGGGAAGATTTTAAACAAGGAAATTTCCTTAATAAATATAAAAATAAATAGGATTATTCACATTATCTATTTCTTTCTGTATGAACTTTGGTAGTTTGCGTCTTTCAAGCAATTTGTCCATTTAAGTTGTCAAATTTATTGGCATAGAGTTGTTTGCAATATTTCCTCATTATCTTCTTAATACCTAAGAATATGGAGGTTTGTTACTTTCTCAGTCCTGATGTTGATGACTTTTTGTCTTTCCTCTTTTTCCTGATTGATTTGGCTAGAGATTTATCAATTAAAAAAAAAAAGTTACCAGTTTATTTAAGGATATACAGAGATACACGGGGCAAAGTCTGGGAGGGCCCCGAGCACAGGAGTCTCTGTCCCTGTGGAGCTGGGGACCGTTGTTCTACCACGATGAGGATGTGTTCACCAACCTGCAAGCTCCCCGAACCCCGTGCTATTGGGATTTTATGGAGGCTTCCTCGTGTAGGCATGGTCAGTTTTAATTAACTCCATTTCCAGCCTCTCTCCCCTCTCTGGAGGATGAGGAGTAGGACTGAAAACTTCAGGCTTCTAATCACAGCTTGGTATTTCTTGTGACCAGCTGTTATCGTGGAGTCACAGATTCATCAGTTTCATTTATGTTCTCAAAGACGCAGCTTTTGGTTTGATAGATTTTTTTTCTTAATTTTTTAGGTTTTCTATTTCATTGATTTCCACTGATACTCCTTTCTTTCATTTGCTTAGGTTTTAAATTTTCTCTTCTTTCCTTCACTTTTTCTTTTAAAATATGGAATGCGTTCACCAATTTGCCTGTCATCCTTACCCAGGGGCCATGCTAATCTTCCCTGTATTGTTCCTGCGTTGGCAGGCGGATTCTTTTCCACTAGCGCCACCTGGGAAGCCCTGTATGGTTCCAATTTTAGTATATGTGCTGCTGAAACGAGCACCCCAACTTCTTAACATTAAAGCTAAAGTCACTTGTTTGAGATCCTTATTCTTTAAAAAGATTTTTTTTGGCTGTACCCTGTGGGACCTTAGTTCTCTGACCAGGGATTGAGTCCACACACCCTGCAGCGGAAGTACAAAATCTTAATCGCTGAACGATTCTTTATTCTTTTCTAATACAGGTATTTGGTGCTATAATTTTTATGTATTGTTTCGTGGCAAATTATAATCTGTGTGTTTTCTTTTCATCCAAAATACTTTCTGTTGTCCCTTTTGATTTCTTCTTTGACCCATGGATTATTTGGAGGTGTGTTATTTGGTTTCCAAATGGTTGCGGATATTGCCAAGATCTTTCTGTGATTTTTTTTGCGTTTTGTATTTTGGACTGGGGTACAGCCGATTAACAATGTTGTGATAGTTTCAGGTGAACAGCCAAGGGACTCAGCCATACATATACATGTATCCAATATCCGCCAAACCCTGCTCCCATCCAGGCTGCCGCATGACATTGAGCAGAGTTCCATGTGCTATTCAATAAGTCCTTGTTGGTTATCCATTTGAAATACAGCAGTGTGTATATGACCATCCCAAACTCTCTTACTATCCCTACCAGCCCCCATCTCTTGCAACTATAAGTTCATTTTCTAAGTCTGTGAGTTTTTTTTGTTTGTTTTGTAAGTAAGTTCATTTGTATAATTTCTTTTTAGATTCCACACATAAGGGATATCATGTATTTCCCCTTCTCTGTCTGACTTCTGTTATTGATTTCTAAGTTAGTTTCATTATGGCCAGAGGATATTTTTATGTGACTTAAATTCTTTGAGACTTGCTTTATGGCTCTGGATATAGTTTGTTTTGGTAAATGTCCTATGTGCACTCGAAAATAATACGTGTTCTACTATTGTTGCATGGAGGGTTCTGTAAATATCAATTAGGTCAACTTGGTTGATTATACTATTTAAGGCATTTACATCCTAACTGAATTTTCGTTTGTCCTCTTCATTTTTGTCTCTTTCCCCTTTTTTTGGTCTGTTTTTGGATTGAAAGAAAGTGAAAGAAAGTGAAGTTGCTCAGTCGTGTCTGACTCTTTGTGACCCCATGGACTGTAGCCTACCAGGCTCCTCTGTCCATGGGATTTTCCAAGCAAGAATACTGGAGTGGGTTGCCATTTCCTTCTCCAGATCTTCCCAACGCAGGGATTGAACCCTGGTCTCCTGCACTGCAGGCAGATGCTTTACCATCTGAGCCACCAGGGAAGTCTTTAAATCCATTTGCTCTAATTTTTTTGCTTTTTCACATAGTTACCAGTTTTGATGTTCTTCATTCCTTTGTGTAGATATATATATACACACATATATCTACATATATATAATATATATATGTTATATATGTTATCATTTTCCTTCTGTCTGATGGACTTCCTTTAACATATATAACTATAGCTCGGGTCTCCTTTTGATGAAACTTTTTAGGTTTTATATGTCTGAAAATGTCTTTGTTTTATCTTCATTTTGAAGATATTTTCACTGGGAATAGAGTTCATAGTCTACGGTGCTTTTCTTCTTTTAAACAATATTTATCTATTTATTTTTGTTTCCTTTGGCTGTGTTGAGTCTTAGTTGTGGCACGCAGGAGCTGCACTGCGTCACGTGGGATCTTTTGTACACGGATTCGCTAGCTGTGGTGCTCAGCCTCAGTAGTTGCAGCTCGGCTCAGTTGCTCCTCGGCATTGTGGGATCTTAGTTTCCCCACCAGGGACTGGACTTGCATCCCCACCAGGGAAGTCCGACAGTGCTTTTCTTTTCATACTTTAAAGATGTGGCTTAATAGTTCTCTGGCTTGAATTATTTATGACAGGAAGTCTGCTGTTAAACTATCATTTTTCTTCTGGATATAATGTCTGTGGTTGCTTTTAAGATTTTCTGTTTAGTCCTCTCTGATATTGACGTCTCTGAGCATCAACCTTTCTTTCTTTTTTTTTTTAACAATTTATTTATTTGTTTTTGGCTATGCTGGGTCTTCCTTGCTGTCCCCGGGCTTTCTTTCGTGGCATTCTTCAGTTGCAGTGGGCGGGGTCTATTCTTTGTTGCGGTGCTCAGGCTTCTCAGTGCGGTGGCTTCTCTGGTTGGGGAGCACAGGCCCTAGGTGCGTGGGTTTCCGTAGCTGCAGGACACAGGCTCAGTGGCTGTGCTGCACTGGCTTTTCATTGCTCTGTGGCATGAGGAATTGTCCCAGACCACGGATCGAACCTGTGTCTCCCACCTTGGCAGGCGGATTCCTATCCACTGTACCTCCAGGGAAGTCTTCTGAGCATCAACCTTTCATTCTAAGTGCTTGACAGATTGTTTCTGAGCTGCATACCTGCTGGCCTCTCTCTTGAGCTCCGGGCCCATTTACCATGTGCATTTGGTTTGGCTTATCAGTCAGTTCAGTTCAGTTGCTCAGTCGTGTCTGACTCTTTGCGACGCCATGAATCGCAGCACACCAGGCCTCCCTGTCCATCACCAACTCCCGGGGTTTACTCAGACTCACATCCACTGAGTTGGTGATGCCATCCAGCCATCTCATCCTCTGTTGTCCCCTTCTCCTCCTGCCCCTAATCCCTCCCAGCATCAGAGTCTTTTCCAATGAGTCAACTCTTCGCATGAGGTGGCCAAAGTATTGGCGTTTCAGCTTCAACATCAGTCCTTCCAATGGACACCCAGGGTTGATCTCCTTTAGAATGGACTGGTTGGATCTCCTTGCAGTCCAAGGGACTCTCAAGAGTCTTCTCCAACACCACAGTTCAAAAGCATCAATTCTTCGGCCCTCAGCTTTCTTCACAGTCCAACTTTCACATCTATACATGACCACTGGAAAAACCATAGCCTTGACTAGATGGACCTTTGTTGGCAAAGTAATGTCTCTGCTTTTGAATATGCTATCTAGGTTGGTCATAACTTTCCTTCCAAGGAGTAAGCGTCTTTTAATTTCGTGGCTGCAATCACCATCTGCAGTCCCCCAAAAATATTTTGGAGCCCAAGAAAATAAAGTCTGACACTGTTTCCACTGTTTCCCCATCTATTTCCCATGAAGTGATGGGACCAGATGCCATGATCTTAGTTTTCTGAATGTTGAGCTTTAAGCCAACTTTTTCACTCTCCTCTTTCACTTTCATCAATAGGCTTTTGAGTTCTTCTTAGCTTTCTGCCATAAGGGTGGTGTCATCTGCATATCTGAAGTTATTGATATTTCTCCCAGCAATCTTGATTCCAGCTTGTGCTTCCTCCAGCCCAGCGTTTCTCAAGATGTACTCTGCATAGAAGTTAAATAAGCGGGGTGACAATATACAGCCTTGACATACTCCTTTTCCTATTTGGAACCAGTCTGTTGTTCCATGTCCAGTTCTAACTGTTTCTTCCTGACCTGCATATAGGTTTCTCAAGAGGCAGGTCAGGTGTTCTGGTATTTCCATCTCTTTCAGAATTTTCCACAGTTTATTGTGATCCACACAGTCACAGGTTTTGGCATAGTCAATAAAGCAGAAATAGATGTTTCTCTGGAACTCTCTTGCTTTTTCCATGATCCAGTGGATGTTGGCAATTTGATCTCTGATTCCTCTGCCTTTTCGAAAACCAGCTTGAACATCTGGAAGTTCATGGTTCACATATTGCTGAAGCCTGGCTTGGAGAATTTTGAGCATTACTTTACTAGCGTGTGAGATGAGTGCAATTGTGCGGTAGTTTGAGCATTCTTTGGCATTGCCTTTCTTTGGGATTGGAATGAAAACTGACCTTTTCCAGTCCTGTGGCCCCTGCTGAGTTTTCCAAATTTGGTGGCATGTTGAGTGCAGCACTTTCACAGCATCATCTTCCAGGATTTGAAATAGCTAAACTGGAATTCCATCACCTCCACTAGCTTTGTTCATAGTGATGCTTCCTAAGGCCCACTTGACTTCACATTCCAAGATGTCTGGCTCTAGGTGAGTGATCACACCATTGTGATTATCTTGGTCATGAAGATCTTTTTTGTACAGTTCTTCTGTATATTCTTGCCACCTCTTCTTAATACCTTCTGCTTCTGTTAGGGCCATACCATTTCTGTCCTTTCTTGTGCTCATCTTTGCATGAAATGTTCCCATGGTATCTCTAATTTTCTTGAAGAGATCTCTAGTCTTTCCTATTCTGTTGTTTTCCTCTATTTCTTTGCATTGATTGCTGAGGAAGGCTTTCTTCTCTCTCCTTGCTATTCTTTGGAACTCTGCATTCAAATGGGTATATCTTTCCTTTTCTCCTTTGCTTTTTGCTTTTCGCTTCCCTTCTTTTCACAGCTATTTGTAAGGCCTCCTCATATAGCCATTTTGCTTTTTTACATTTCTTTTCCATGGAGATGGTCTTGATCCCTGTCTCCTGTACAATGTCACGAACCTCCATCCATAGTTCATCAGGCACTCTATCTTTCATATCTAGCCTCTTAAATCTATTTCTCAGTTCCACTGTATAGTCATAAGGGATTTGATTTAGGTCATACCTGAATGGTCTAGTGATTTTGCCTACTTTCTTCAATTTAAGTCTGAATTTGGCAATAAGGAGTTCATGATCTGAGCCACAGTCAGCTCCCGGTCTTGTTTTTGCTGACTGTATAGAGCTTCTCCATCTTTGGCTGCAAAGAATATAATCAATCTGATTTTGGCGTTGGTCGTCTGGTGATGTCCATGTCTTCTTTTGTGTTGTTGGAAGAGGGTGTTTACTATGACCAGTGCATTTTCTTGGCAAAACTCTATTAGCCTTTGCCCTGCTTCATTCTGCATTCCAAGGCCAAATTTGCCTGTTACTCCAGGTGTTTCTTGACTTCCTACTTTTGCATTCCAGTCTTCTATTATGAAAAGGACATCTTTTTTGGGTGTTAGTTCTAAAAGGTCTTGTAGGTCTTCATAGAACCATTCAACTTCAGCTTCTTCAGCGTTACTGGTTGGGGCACAGGCTTGGATTACCATGATATTGAATGGTTTGCCTTGGAGACGAACAGAGATCATTCTGTCGTTTTTGAGATTGCATCCAAGTACTGCATTTCAGACTCTTTTGTTGACCATGATGGCTTCTCCATTTCTTCTGAGGGATTCCTGCCCATAGTAGTAGATATAATGGTCATCTGAGTTAAATTCACCCATTCCAGTCCATTTTAGTTCGCTGATTCCTAGAATGTTGACATTCACTCTTGCCATCTCCTGTTTGACCACTTCCAATTTGCCTTGATTCATGGACCTAACATTCCATGTTCCTATGCAATATTGCTCTTTACAGCATCGGACCTTGCTTCTATCACCAGTCACATCCACAACTGGGTATTGTTTTTGCTTTGGCTCCATCCCTTCATTCTTCCTGGAGTTATTTCTCCACTGATCTTCAGTAGCATATTGGGTACCTACCGACCTGGGGAGTTCCTCTTTCAGTATCCTATCATTTTGCCTTTTCATACTGTTCATGAAGAATCTGTGCTTTGCTGGAGCAGCTGTGAAGAGATACCCCATGTCCAAGGTAAGAGAAACCTAGGTAAGATGGTAGGTGTTGTGAGAGGGCATCAGAGGGCAGACACCCTAAACCATAATCACAGAAAACTAGCCAATCTGATCACGGACCACAGCCTTGTCTAACTCAGTGAAACTAAGCCATGCCGTGTGGGGGTCACCCAAGACGGGTGGGCCATGGTGGAGAGGTCTGACAGAATGTGGTCCACTGGAGAAGGGAATGGCAAACCACTTCAGTATTCTTGCCTTGAGAACCCCATGAACAGTATGAACAGTATGAAAAGGTTTGGCTCATAGACACCTGAATTTCAACAAATAACAAATAAGTGATGTATCATCACCTTGCCCTGATCTCTTCTTCATCCTGCATTCCTTATCTTAGAGAGTTTACGTTCACTGAGCTGCTCAAGACAGGAATTTGGGAATGACCCTCTTATCCATCTTAATCTATTTTGTCACCGAAATAGATTACCAAAATTGTCACTTTGTCAATCCTATCTTCAAACACCTCTCTAATTTTCCTCTTTCCCTTCTTTCTCTTCTTACTGCCTCAGCACAGGCCCTTATCAGCTTCCTGGATTACTGCAGCAGCCTCCAAATTGATCTTCTTGCCTCCAACCTTGATACCATGCCGTCCTTTCTCCATACTGGAGCCAAAGTGTACTTTTTTTTTTTTTTTAATAAGGTCACTCTCCTGTTTAAATCCTTTGATGCTCTCCATTCCCTTATCAAACTACCTCTCTTGGTTGTAAAAATCCTTCAATCTATCTCCTGCTTAATTCTTTAGCCATCTCTCAAAGTGTTCTTGCACTCAGGTGAACCCAAGCCATCTGGGATTATTTTCAGTTTCTACAAAACCATCCTCCAAAGCTTATCTCTGCCTAAAGTGAGAATCTCTTCACTCCAGCCCCTGGTTGGCTCACCTTCAGGACTTAAGCTTTACCATTCCTGGGAAATGACCCCAGCCTCACCCATTTTTCAGGGGTTGATCCAGGGGCCTCATCTGTGTCTACTGTCACAGCTCCTAGCTCTATGCTATAATTGTCACTTAATAATTTAAAAAATTAATTAGTTAACTTGACCGTATCGGGTCTTCATTGTGGCTTGTGAGAGTTTTCTTTGTGGCGCGTGTGCTTCTCTCTAGTGGCACACAGGCTCATTAGTTGCGGTGCCTGGGGCTTAGTTGTTCCATGGGACATGGGATCTTAGTTCCCTGACCAGGAAATGAACTCATGTCCCCTGCACTGGAAGGCAGATTCTTAACTCACTGGACCAGCAGGAAAGTCTCTACTTAATTTTTGTAGAATTTCTGTGCTCCAGGCCCTAGGTTACCCGGCACCCACTCTTTGGAGTTTCTGTTTTAGTGGGAGTTGGGGTGGAAGGCTCCAGCACTAAGTACATAGTCTCTGGTTAGAGTTGAGCTAGTGCCAGGGAAGCTGCTGCTGCTGCTGCTAAGTCACTTCAGTCACGTCTGACCCTGTGTGACCCCCCAGACAGCAGCCCATCAGGCTGCCCCCATCCCTGGGACTCTCCAGGCAAGAACACTGGAGTGGGCTGCCATTTCCTTCTCCAGTGCATGAAAGTGAAAAGTAAAAGTGAAGTCGCTCAGTTGTGTCCGACTCTTCATGACCCCATGGACAGCAGCCTACGAGGCTCCTCTGTCCATGGGATTTTCCAGGCAAGAGTACTGGAGTGGGTTGCCATTGCCTTCTCCAGCCAGGGAAGCTAGGACAGGGTATTAATGGAATGAACAACAGAGAACCAGCCTTAGCCTAGGGATCAGGGATGGCTTTCTTGAGGAAGCGATGGCTGCATGGGAACTCTAGGGTTGGGGAGGGGTTGGTGGTCAGGGAAGGAAGATGGTGGGAAGGAGTGTTGGTGGTATTCTAGGCAGAGGAACATCACGGGCACCCTGAGTGGTGAGGTCACCTGGCTCTTTGTGGAGCTGGAGGAAGCCAGTGTGCTGGGTGTGTGGGAGCAGGTGGGGCGAGATGAAGGGTGATGCAAGGGAGGAGAGTGAGGTCGGCCCCCTTGGGCCATGGGGCTGCACTAAAGAGGGCCTTGGCTTTCATCCCAAGGGCCCTGGGAAGCCATTATGGGCTTTTAAGCAGAGGAGCAGGGCTTCCCTGGTGGTTTAGCAGTAAAGAATGCACCTGCAATGCAGGAGCCGTAAGAGATGTGGGTTCGATCCCTGGGTCGAGAAGATCCCCTCGAGGAGGGTGTGGCAACCTACTCCAGTATCCTTGCCTGGAGAATTCCAGGGACAGAGGAGCCTGGTGGGCTACAGTCCATGGGGTCTCAAAGAGTCAGACACGACTGAAGTCAATCAGCGGGCACGCAAGCAGTGGAGCAATGTGGCCAGATTCGCATTTTCAACAGATTTCTCTGCTGCCCTGTGCAGGGTGGGTGTGAAGGTGGAGCAGGGGTGACAGTCGGACCAGTCAGGAGGTGTTGGGGTCATGGCTTGGACTAGAGAGGTGAAGAGGAAAAGAGGACGATGTTGTAAGGCATTTATGAGCCTGGGTCAGCAGGATCAGAAGCAGGAACTGAGGACGGCTCCCAGCATCTGGAGGGGGAGTGTGGGTGGTGGTGATGGGGCTTTCTCTGCCTGAGATGAAGAATACGGGACAAGGGGATGGTTTTGAGTTTGCAAAACAGGAGCCAGTTTGGGACAAAAGGGTGAGTTCCTTAAGGACGGATTCATCTATTATTCACCTTGAATTCTCGGTATTAGGCTCAGCAGGGGCCCGAGGACTGTATGCAGAATGAGCAGCAGGACAGCCGCTCTCAGGCCTGCTGACCTGCTTTGTCGGTTGAACGGCCAGCAGACAAGTGCTGCTCCCTGGATGACAGGGAAAGCCCTGTTATGTTCTTTCTCACCCAGCAGGTTATCTGCCCAAACAGACTGCTCTGGTGGTTACCCCAGATGAGAGCAGAGAGGCTCACGTGGGTAGGAGCGGGTGGGTGTGTGGGTGTGAGAGCACGTGAGGGACACCGGGAGCCGGGGAGCTTTGTACTCAGCATCTCATCACCACTCGTTCCCTCTACTGCTCAGCTGGGGGCAGGGTCCGGCTGCCGCAGGGCAGCACTGCGGACCACAGACTTGGAACACTTCCCTGCTGCTAACACGTACCATTCCCAGATTTCCCCAGAGGCTTGGGGCTCTGTTTTGCAGTCAGGGAGTATAACACACAGGAGGCTGAGATGCTGCCAAGGCATCTAAGCACAGTCATCCACCCCCACCCCCATCTATGCACCATTCATACATTCATTCATTTACCCACTGTGTGCCAGGATCTGGGCTCCAGGCGTATCATGGCAACCTGGCCCCAGCCCCCTAAGCTCATACACTTCACCTGCAACCACACACCAGTGGGTGCCACCATCATCACAGCCACCTTCAGGGCCAGTTAGTGGCTTCTAGAGCACGTTATCCTTGCTTCCATCTAAGCTGGCTGAGATGCAGCACTTCCAGAATCCATAGATGATGCTGTTATTAGAAGCTTTACCTCTAACCACACATACGTACTTGCTGGAGGTTCAGAGCGTGATGCTGATAATGGCCAGAAACTGACAGGTACCCCAAAATAGTGAATGACTGAGCAAACTATAGACATAAGATGGGAGAGGAAGACTGACAAAAACACCAAGTAGGTAGGATTATACTTATTTGTAGTACGATGGAATTTAATGTGTTGGTGAGATTTCCTTTTATGAAATAAACAGAACAGAAAGTCAGATAGAAGGTCAGATACATACTAATTACAACTACTCTAAAACCTATGTACATACACCACGATCTCAATTTTATAAGGAAAACAATCCATCGCAGAAGACTGGAATATGCCAAATATCAACAACGCCTGATTCAGATAAGAGAGTATATACATGATTTTTTGGCTTCTTTATTGTCTTCTATTCTTTCCAAACCTTTCGCGATGAGAAAGCCATTCCTATAAAAATTCAGAAAAGTAAAGAAATGAAAACACTGGAACCTTCCTGTGTCTACACACTGGCATCGATCAATGATCTACCCCCACGGATGTAAGAAGAGCTTGGTGATCCCTAGATTCTGTTGTTCATGTTTGTGATAAAACTGATATTTGAGAGCTGAAGTCAGTGGGTGCTAAGCGCTCTTTTTAGCTCCAATGTTCTGGGATTCAATTTGATTCCACACAAGCTGAGAAACTCACCATCTAGTCAGGGAAGCAGACTTATCTATTTATTCATTCATTAACAACAAATATTTATGGCATTTCTGCTATGTTTGTGGCATTGCCCAGTTGTTGGGGAACATAAATGCATAATTACAATGCCATGTGAGAAGTGCCTTGAGAGAATTCCTTTTCAGAGTGTTAGGGGGCATGTAGCAGGGGATGCAGCTGACCCTTTGGGGGGTGTAAAGGGTCATGGAAGGAGGCTCATCTGAATAGAGTCTTGAGGGGTGAATAAGAGTTCTTTAGGCAGCAACTAGAGGGAAACAGAGCTTTTGCTAAGTTGACAGTTATTCCTGGAGAGAGTATGTGGGAAGATGGAATACACAGATTGTTTATAGACGCTTGTCCTCATCCCATCCACGGAAACCAGGCTAAGAAGTGAGGTCAGATGTCAGAGCTCACAAAGTGAGAATAACTCTTTTGAGTCCTACCTGTTTCTTCTTCCACCTTTAACTAGGAGTCAGGAGTATTCAAGGCCTCTTTGAATAATGACCCCTCGACCCTTTAGTACAGCCTCGTTCAGGAACTGGAAACATCTGGATCCTGCTGGCTGGAAAAACATTGTGTGACCCCCGGATTTCTGTCCTCGTGCAGAAAGCAAAGCCAGCTATAAGAAGATAACCTAGGGCTGGAAATTCCAACCAGTAAACAAGAATCCTTGAAAAAGTGATCATTGGACATCTCCTGTCTGCCTAGTTCTGTGGCTTGTCTTGCCTTCTCTTCCTAGTTTCCTATCTCCTTTTCCTTTCTCTCTCCTTGTCACATCTGCTTTCCTCCCTTCCTCTTTCCCATCTCTCTTTAGCTTCTTGATCTCACTCTCTGCCTCCTGTTTCTCCGAGTGCTTTTGTCTCTCTCGCTTTGCATATTTCCTCTTTCTCTTTTCCCTTATCTCTTGCCTGTCTTCAGGTCAGGGTTTTCTGACCTGAAAGGGGTTTTCTCCATCGAAAGGGGTCCTGGCCTGCCTTTGAGGGGCTTTGGGGAGGGCAGAGTTGGTGGGCTACTCTGAGCTTGTTTGGCCTTCTTAGACAAGCATCTCTTTTTAAGGAGTCTGAATTTAGAGCGTGACCACATAAAGAGCCCTTTCATTCTGGCTCTTTATCCCTACTTGAGCTGAGACATTTCTAGACAGATAATCATCAGGCTTCCTACAGGAAATTAAAGACCTTGGTGCTGCGTAGCTGCTTGCCTCACCTGTGTGGCCTGTTAAGTTTCACAAAAGGCTTCGCTTCCCTGTTATGGGACAGAACACATCTCTGATAAGATTTCTTTTCCAAATCTCTCTAATGAAGGCGGTTGTGTGTGTCTTCTAGATAAGCAAGCTCACAATCAGGCCAGTGGTTCTCGTTTTGGTGCAAGCTGGCGCCTCGCCCCTTTTCATCTGAGTTACAGGGATGCTGAGTTGGTGCATGCCTTCAGGTCCACTCTCAGCGTGAGCATCCTTATAGTATGTTTGGCTAGCTTGCAGGTGCAGTACTTGCCTCGCATCTTTCATGAATCCCCACTTTGTCCACACCCTCTGGCCAGCACCTTCCTTACAGGACAATAGGGCCCAATCTAGGCAGCATGGTAATCCCGCTCCCATGCGATTTGGTCAGTGATTGGCTTAGGTCTGAGCATGCAACCCATTTTTAACCAGTGAGAAGTGAAGGAAAACCTAGGGACTGCTGGGACAGTTTTTCTCATTATTAAAAAGAGATCCAAGGGAGTTTCCTGGTATTCCACTTTCCTAGTGGTCCCTGCTAAAACTCCGGGCTCCTAATGCAGGGGGCTCAGGTTCGATCCCTGGTCAGGAAACTAGATCCTACATGTTGCAACTAAGAATTCGCCTGCTGCGACAAAAGTCAAAGATACTGCATGCTGCAAATAAGACCTGAAGCAGCCAAGGAAATAAATAAATATTAAAAAGAGAGAGAGAGAGATCCAAGGCGAGAGTGCTTCCTTTACTTGTCTCTGCACTCTGAAGTGTAATGGAGGTGCTTCAGCCATCTTGCGACCATGAGGGAGTGGCCAACATGCAGAAGATAGAGCAGAAAGTCAGAGAGAATATGTTCATGGTGACACGTACCAGCGAATTAATGGCCCTTGAAACTGTCCTACCTTTGGAGTTAGTGTATGGGATAATAAATGTCCTTTTTTTTTTTTTTTTGCCATGTGGCTTGTAGGACCTTAGTTCCCCAAGCAGGGACTAAATCTGGGCCATAGCAGTGAAAGCACCAAGTCCTAACCCCTCGGACAACCAGGGAACTCCCTAAATGTCTTTGTTTGTAAACTCTCTGGAGTTAGGGTTTCTTTACTGGCAACTGAAAGTATCTTAGCAAATACAGACAGGGAGGTCCAAGACAGGCCCACTGTGTCTTACGAGGGAAGCGTGAGTTCGCTGAGAGAGGGATGGGGTGGGGAAATGAGCCTTGGAGTGAGCCTTGAGGCCAGTTGGCTCTGTGCTAGAGCACCAGCTTTGTTGCCCCTGCCTGTGACAAGTCACGGGCAAATCACTTAACCTCTCCAAGTTGTAGTTTCCTTGGCTCAGAGTGAGTATTGAGTACCACATGGATGCTCAATACTTGTCGGTTCTCTTCCCACTAGATAGTTTCTCTTCCAGTTATTTTTAAAGGGACCAGGAGGGGCCAGGCACAGAGAGATATTTAATGGCATTTCAGTGCTAGGGGGAGTTTATACAGAGACCGTTCTGAGTCCTTTCCCACAGTTGCTCTAAGTACAAATCACATCTCTAATGCCAGCAAGAGCACTGAGGGGGAGGCAAATACACCCAATTCTCAATTCTCCATGGTGATGAGGGACGTGGATAATTGAAAACAGCAGATAATCCCTGAACCTGCTTTGAGTCACTGACTTCCACCACCTCCCCCACCATCACTTTTTCGGTACAGCTGACAAGCTGCCACAAAGATGCCCATCTCTCCTCTCTTGGTGCCTCACTCGGCGAAGCTGCTTCAGTACAGTCAAGGCCAGGGCGATGGGAGAAGCGAGGGGCCTGACACCTCCCCCGCCCTCCGCCCCAGCCAAGAACAACTCAGAAGCTGCGTGACTAAGCTCGCCTTGGAGTTGGGCTCTGTCCACACTTGGGCTAGTTTGACTTCAGTTTCTCCAAGCTCCTCCAGGTGGAAATGAGCCCCACAGATGCAGGCTCTTCACCTCTGATGGGCCCTATTCAGCCCAGACAGGGCAAAACTACATCTATGCTCAGAGATTCTCCCCTTACGTCATCATTTCTTAGAGCCAAGGGTGACTTTCCCCCTACCGAGCAATGGCGTGAACTAAAATGAATTAGACGCATTGAATTTAGAGCTTTTGGATTTTTGAAGAAAAATTTTGGCTGTGTCGGGTCTTAGCTGTGGCACGTGGGATCTTTCACTGCAGCGCAAGGGCTCTCTAGTTGTGGAGCACAGGCTTAATTGCCCCGAGGTCTTCCCTGGTGGCTCAGATGGTAAAGAATCCGCCTGCAAAGCAGGAGACCCCGGGTTCCATCCCTGGGTCGGGAAGATGCCCTGGAGAAGGGAATACTTCAGTATTCTTGTCTGGAGAATTCCCTAGAGAGAGGCGCCTACAGTTGCAAAGAGTTGGACACAACTGAGCGATAAAGCACGCACATGGGATATGAAGTATTAAGTGCAATTGCAAAGTCATTTATTTCCCATCTTCCACTACATGTGAGATCTTTGTTCCCTGACTAGGGATCGAACCCACATCTCCTGCATTGGAAGGTGGATTCCTAACCACTGGACCACCAAGGAAGTCCCCTAAAGCTTTTGGATTCTTTAGCCAGGTGACAGAACCCTCTTATTTACCAAAGCCTCCTTTCCGTCAGTGAAACACCTTCATATGAAAAGGATGAAAAGTGAGGCAAGAAAGATGAACATTTGAGTACCTATCACATGCTGTCTCTGTGCTAAGCACTTTGCATCTTTTACTTCATGGGAAGACCAGATCTTTCCAGTGAAAACTTGTCTAGCCTGAAGCTGGAGATACTGGCTGCTTGCTTGTCTCTGGTAACCCATTCTGGAAAATTCCTGCTTTGGTACCAATAACACAAAAATAAATCTTCTCCAGTCCTAGACCTGGGGTTCAGGTCTCTCAGGCTCTCTTGCAATCTTGTTCTTTTTCTCCACTCTAAAAAATTGATCGGACGAGATCTGTGGGTCTAAGAGAACTGGGCAAACTGAAATTTCTTGGTTGGGGCAGCAGTGCTAGCCTTCTTGGCCTTTATTGGGAGATACAGAAGTGCCCCATTGGCCAAAATCAAGGCCAGAGCACTGGAAGCAGCTATGATAAGATCTAGGGGGCCTTCAGGGCAGGCTCTCATCCCTCTTTCTCTTCTTTCCCTTCTATGGCCCTTCTGGGTGGTTTAGAAGCTCTCTAATGGAAGTGACAAGAAGTAAGTAGGAAGCCACTGGCCTTTCTCACCCTCTGCGGCTCACATCTGCCAGTTCATGGAGCCACCAGGAGGCTTAATCACTAGGTTTGCAGGAGGAAAAAGCTATTATGCTAAGAAAGACGATTAGTGCTCACCAGGCCTCCCCGGGGCTCCCACCATGGGCCACAGGGATTGCCAGAGACAGTATTTGTCATAAAATCAGTGCTGGGAACATAGTTTCAGAGCAACCAGAGGAGGCTTTTTTCCTAAATTGTGGGAAGAACTCCCCAGTTAGAATAATGGCTTATCTTTGGCACATACTCTTTCTGAGAGGGCTTCCCCAGCGGCTCAGTGGTAAAGAATCCACCTGCAGAGCAGGAGACACAGGAGACAACGGGTCTGATTCCTGGGTCAGGAAGATCCCCTGGAGGAGGAACTGGCAGCCTACTCCAGTACACTTGCCTAGAGAATCCTGTGGACAGAGGACCCTGGTGGGCTACAGTGCCTAGGGTCGCAGAGCCGAACACAGCCGAGGGACCGAGCAGCGGCAGCAGCAGCTTTCTGAGATGCACAGCCCCGTCTCATTTCCTTTCTGTGCGTGCCTTTCAAACACCAGACGGGAAAACAGCCAAGATGAGCGTGCTGGGCCTTTAGAATCTGCAACTCGGTTATTTGATCTTGGGCAGGTCCCCTAGGCCTCTTGTTTCTCTTTGTTTTACAATTTTGTTTGTTTTCTGTTTGGCTGCACCGGGTCTCCCTGGCTGCGTGTGGACTTTCTCTGGTTGCGGCGAGCAGGGGCTCCTCTCTAGCCGCTGTGCTTGGACTTCTCACCGCGGAGGCTTCTCTTGTTGCAGCGCACAGGCCCTAGAGCCTGCGGGCCGGTAGTTGTGGCGCGTGGGCTTTGTTGCCCCAAGGCACGTGGGATTTTAGTTCCTGGAGGGATCAAAACGGTGTCCCCTGCATTGCCAGGCAGATTCTTAACCACTGGGGCACCCTCTTGTTACTCTGTATGATGGGGATGACAGGAACTGCCTAGCGGAGGATCACCAGGTCAGAGAGAAGTTGGTTGCACAATGCCTGGGGCTTGGTGAAAGTGAAAGTGTTTGTTAGTTGCTCAGTCACGTACTTACTCTTCGTGACCCCATGGATTGTAGCCCACCAGGCTCATGGAATTCTCCAGGCAAGAATACTGGAGTGGGTAGCTATTTCTTCTCTAGGGGATCTTCCTCATCCAGGTCTCCCGCATCGCAGGCAGAATCTTTACTGTCTGAGCTACCAGGCTTGGTAGGTGCCTCCAAACTGTTGTTAGAATTGGTTTCTGAACTATGGTTCAGGCCTGGTAGTGTGGCAATGGAAGGAGTATCCTTGTGCAGCCCACATGCCCTTACTCCCCATCCAATGATGGGCAGCCTGGAAATCCAGAAGGAAAATGTTCTTTCTTCTCCTGACCCTCCTGAGAGTCAACCGAGCTCACTATCAGGAAGAGAAGATTTCCAAGGTGGAGGGCAGAGGCCAGGGCTGAAAGGACTAGGCTGGCAGCCCATCTGATCTCATGGAGGTGTCCTATGTGAGGTCTCCCCACTTCTTTGGTGGCTTTCCTTTTATTAGGAAAACCTACCGGAGGCTCTGGAGCAGAAAGCGGAGCCCCAGGCTGGGCTGTGGCTCCTGTCAGCAGTGAATCTGTCACCGTACCAAGTGTCCGGACAGCGGTGGTTGAGCCTCCGCCTGTCCAGCACTGTAGACCCTCGGCATTCCAGCGCCAGCGTCTGTGAGAAGGGTTATCTTTGAGTGACCCTCGCCCAAGGATGGGGGTTATTTGTGGTTCTCCTGAGGTGTCGGATGGAGTTCCACTTGTCATGAAGTCAGCCTTGGAGAGAGTCACTGCTGGTATGTGAGCCCAGCTGGTTGACCTGCCCATTTTCTGGGGTGACCTCGCAGTCTTGTTTTCAAGGTAAGTCTTGGAATTTCCATTACAGGTCTGGGGGAGAAACAGCTTTTCTGTTCTGCTTCATTGTATTTAATGGCTGAAATTGAAAATGAGAGAAATAGTGTAAATCTGGGGATTTGGAAAAGCTTCTGATCCTTCCCTTAATCAATCTTTTTCAAACTTTAAAAAAATATATGTATAGACACATGCATAGACATATTTATGTGTATATGTATGTATGTGTGTAAATCTCTATCTGTGTCATCTGTATCTATCTCAAGGATCTTTGGGGGTAGAGATGGGGCTTCCCTGGTTCATTCACATGCTTCTTCCAGGATATGGGAAGGATTTTTTTTTTTTTTTTTTTTAGTGGTGTTCAGGGCACAGCTTCTTCACTCTCCTCTTTCTGCCATTAGAGTGGTATTATTTGCATATCTGAGGTTGCTGATATTTCTCCTGGCAATCTTGATACCACTCTAATGGCAGAAAGCCAAGAGGAACTAAAGAACCTCTTGATGAGGGTGAAAGAGGAGAGTGAAAAAGCTGGCTTAAAACTCAACGTTCAGAAACTAAGATCATGGCATCCAGTTCCATCACTTCATAGCAAATAGAAGGGGAAAAAGTGAAAGCAGTAACAGATTTTATTTTCTTGGGCTCCAAAATCACTGTGGATGGTGACTGCAGCCATGAAATTAAAAGACACTTGCTCTTTGGAAGGAAAACTATGACAAACCTAGACACTGTATTAAAAAAAAGCAGAGACATCGCTTTGCTGAAAAAGGTCCTTATAGTAAAAACTATGTTTTTTTCCTCCAGTGGTCAAGTTTGGATGTGAGATTTGAACCATAAAGAAGGCTAAGCACTGAAGAATTGATACTTTCAAACTGTGGTGCTGGAGAAGATTCTTGGGAATC
This sequence comes from Budorcas taxicolor, assembly GCF_023091745.1. Classification (NCBI taxonomy): domain Eukaryota; kingdom Metazoa; phylum Chordata; class Mammalia; order Artiodactyla; family Bovidae; genus Budorcas; species Budorcas taxicolor. The sequence goes on from NC_068912.1 coordinate 16,140,721, forward strand.
CCTTGGAGAGCAACACCAAACCAGTCAAGCCTAAAGGAAATCAGTACTGATATTCATCTAAAGGACTGAGGCTGAAGCTGAAGCTCCAATACTTTGGCCACTCAATGGGAAGAAATGACACATTGGGAAAGACCCTAATACTGGAAAAGCTTGAAGGCAGGAGGAAAAGGGGACGACAGAGGATGAGGTGGTTGGATAGCATCACTGACTCAGTGGACATGAGTTTGAGCAAACTCTGGGAAATAGTGAAGGATAGGGAAGCCTGGTGTGCTGCAGTCCATGAGGTCACAGAGTCAGACACAACTTACTGACTGAACAACAATCTTGATTCCAGCTTGTGATTCATTCACCCCAGCATTTTGCATGATGTACTCTGCATGTAAGTTAAATAAGCAAGGTGACAATATACAGCCTTGTCGTACTCCTTTCCCAATCTGGAACCAGTCAGTTGTTCCCTGTCCCATTCTTTAAAGGTTCCTTGTGGCCACTGGGGGCGCTGGAGGAAGAAACTGGCTGCCCTTCCAACCAAAAGCATGTGGCTTTTGGTTGAAAACAGAGAAAGGATGTTCCACTTTGACCTCTCCTGTTCAGTTGGACCTGAGTCCATAGCTGTATGGAATCTCGCTCATGGTCTTGGTGACCTGGTCTGATGTGTAGATGGGCAGTCGTGGGATGGACACAGGTAGTGGTGACAATGTTCTGATTTCATGGTGGAGAGCCCAGTGCTGGAAAAGAGCTCTAGCCTCAGGATGGGGACAATAATAGCAGCGGTTGTATCCCGATCTCTCAGAGGGCATGTTCACAGAGGTGATGTGTTCTGGTTCTCATGGCAGACAGGATTCGAGGTGACAGTTCTCCGTCAGCTGGTGGGGTCCTAATGGCTGGGTGGCAGTGCTCTGTTCCCATGGGGAAACCAGTAGTGTGATGACGCTTTGATCTCCTGGGGAGGATAAATGAAGGGGTTATGTGGCAGGGGGGAGTTGGGATGCCTCTGCCCACAGGGCAGCAGGGGGTCCGGGAACTGAGCTCAGAGAAGCTCCCGGACTCATGTTTGTTCTTATGTAAGAGCAAGAAGGCTGTCAAGGTCTTTCCTGCAGACACTGCTCACGCACACAGCTGTGGGGCCTCGCCTCTCCCGCTCTTCCTTTCAGAATCCTGCTTGAGAGACGCTGGCCACAGTGATTAAGTGTCTGATTTGATGGGGATCCTGTTAAGATACTAATGCTTTTCTAATTCTGGCTAAATCGACATTGGTTTTGTCGATGTACCTACAAAGGTTGAGCTTGTTGCTTGCAATTTCAAGTGATTTCCATCTTGTCACTCTGTCCTTCCCCCTTAGCCTGTCTAATCCCTGGGTTCTTCCAGCTGCCTGGTACCTCCTGTGAGGCTTCCTCCTGCCTCTGAGGCTTGGCAATTAGAAACAGACTCCAGCAGGGAGGGCGGCTACGGGATTATTATTGAGGAGGGAGAGCCTGAGCGCAGTGTCCATAGCAACCCTCCCGTTTTCACCTTTACCAGGAGAGGAGGAAGGCAAGGGAAGGCAGGGAGGCAGCAAGATGCCTGCCCTTTTGCATTATTCATATCAAAGTGCTGGGTGCAGAAGGCCTTGGCTGTTGACTTTGCCCTGCGCAGGTGGTGCGGGCAGAGGGGACTTTTCCCCATCTGGCAGCAGCGACTTGGAGGGGAGCTTGGGTATGGGGTGGAGTCAGTCAGAAAGCAGGCTTCCCAGGTGGCGCTAGTGGTAAAGAACCTGCGTAACAACGCAAGAGACGCAGGTTCGATCTCTGCGGTTCCTTCCAGCCCTCTCAGTGATTTTATGCTGGCTTCCTTGGGAAGATAGTAGTGGTAATATATTATTTTCCGATGATGAAACAGCTCAAGGAACCTACCAAATGGGAGCTACTTCTTCAAAACGTTCACAGAGGTGAATCCTGGCGCCGAAGGTAGTTCCTGGGTCTCCAAGGAAGGAGGCAGAAGGTTAAGGGCGTGGTTCTGTTTGGGGATCTCCCTCCTGGCTTCCCAAGGGGCCTGGAGTGCAGTGCTATGTGTATATACCACCAGCAGAGGTCGCCACACTCCTCACAAACCCGCCACTGGTTTCTGTGCCCCAGGTGGGTGACGGGTGAGCATAGGCTGTGGCCTCAATCTCAAAGCCAGAGCTGGGCTGGGAGCCACCAGGACCTTCCTGCTTGAGCCACCACTGGTCAACTGTAGTCTGGGGAAGGGCTGATGTCATCGGTTGGCTCAGAAGCCTGGGGCCCAAGTCACCAGCCAGCCTCTGGGGACCTGTTCTCCACTCCACCCGAACTGTAGGAGGGCCATTCACCCAAGGCTACAGAGTGCCTGGGGCCCTGGGCTGCCCTGGTTCTTGGCCTTCTCTTTGGCAGCTCAGGTGCCAGTTCTGGGTTTGGGAAACTGTTAGAGGTAATTTTTTTGTTTTCTCCTCTGAGCCTTTTGGGACTGAGACCAGGAAATGGACTTAATCAGTAAATCTTAATTGAGAGCGTGCGCTGTGCTAGGTGCGGGGGATTCAGCAGTGGATAAAATAGACAGAAATTCCACCCGCAGGAAGCTGAATGTCTAGTCGGGGACAGAGAGGAGGATGCCATCACCTACACTGCAGTATGGGGCTGGGAGTGAACACACCTGCCTCTCCACTGACTTAGCCCTGAGTAGACTGGCCTTTGGACCTGCCCTGACTCTAGGGATGAGGCCCAGGTGCTGAACCCTGGCCAAATGGGTCTCCATGGGCTCCACTCCAGCCACCAAGGTCCACCAAGGTCCTTGCACTTTCCCAGTCAACCTATGTTTCACTTTACAGTTTGCAAAGTGTGTGCCCTTATCCTAGCTCCCTGTGAGCCTGGCCAGGCAGCATGGTGACAAGATGCTGGTGCCCTGGAACGCATTATCTCATGTATTCTTTCCAGAGATCGTATCAACACCTTTTATTTGACCTCTGTGCATGATAAGTTGCTTCAGTTGTGTCTGACTCTTTGCAACCCCATGGACTGTAGCCCGCCAGGTTCCTCTGTCCATGGGATTTTCCAGGCAAGTAGACTGGAGGGGGTTGCCATGCCCTCCTCCAGGGGATCTTCCCGATCCAGGGATCAACCCGTGTCTCTTATGTCTCCTGCATTGGCAGATGAGTCCTTTACTGCTAGCACCACCTGGGAAGCCCCAAAAGCGTTTAACTCCTCTAAAAAGCTGAACCGTCCAGACTGACTCATCTGGGCAGCACAGCAAGTTCTCACACCAAAGCCATGAAGAAAGGTTCAGGAGAAGCATTTAAAAATGTGTCTCGATTTTCACAAGATGACTGTGGAGGGAGGCCTGCCTGGGTCCAGCTTTATGGGCTCAGAGTGGTGCCATGTGGTCACCGGCAGGAAGAAGGTGGCTCTAAAGCAGACAGATTGGAGTCCCAGCCTGAGGCTCCTCCGGCTCCGCTGCCTGCCTGCTCACTCTGTCTTCTCTTGACATCCAGAACCAGCCCCGCCGGCCACACGGTTTTTGGAGCAGAATCGTCACCCTTCCTTCACCCTTCTCTGTGAGGCTGCTTTTATGAAACTTCCCCAGGTCCTTTTGTCAGAGGGCGTTTCATGGAGAACCTGGCTAGAAGTGGAGGGCGGGAGGAATTGTCCTCTGGAAGGGGACGAAGCCCAGTGGCAGTGGCTGAGTGGAGAGGCGACCTGCAAGTGGACGGCCCAGTTGGGCTCAAGGCATGACCTCTTGCCTTCTTTGAGAACAAGAGCAAGCCGGTTGCCTTCCCTGGATCTTAACTCAGTTTCCCCGTCTGTAGAATGGGGCTACTAATTCAACCCCACTGGCCTGTGGGGACCACATATGCACAGAGCAGGTTTTCAGTGAACGCACCAGGGCATGAGCTGTTAAGCTGTACATCTCTTTTGTAGCGAGATCCATGCAGAGCACAGAAGTTTCAATTTTTCTTCAGCAAAGCAGGATCCTGGAGGAGATGGTATATGCTGCCGTAGGTGGCTAAGAACGGCTGGTGGGCGCCCTGGAAGCAGGTAGGGGTGTGCTGTGGTCTTGCCTCACTCTTTCTACCATGGCTTGGAGGAGGCTGAGTGGGCTTGAGTTAGGAGAGCCCTCATCCTGGCTCTGGATGTTCAGGGACTCAGAGGAAAGCACGGATGAGGGATCTACACCTACAGATCGGAGCTCACTGTGGCCAGGCGTGCAGGTACGGGGTAAGCACTGTGTCCAGGGTCACAGTGCCCTGGACTCTTACTCAGGCATCACTTCACTCACTCACCTCCCGATTCAACACACAGTCTGGGTGCGAGGTGCGGTGCGGGGTTGTGTGTGTGTTTTACAATTCACACTACAGGCTCCTGTCGCCGAGCTGCTTGTGGGTGTAAATTAAAAACAGGGGAGGAAAGGCATGTATACAGAGGACTCCAATACAAGGCAAGGGGTGAAAAGTATCCCCAGAGAGATACAAATAAAGTGCTAAGGGAATTCAGAAGAGGGAGATGGTGTCAAACTAGGGGGGAGAAGCTGAGGAGGGGCTGTCTGGGAAGGCTTTGGGTGGAGGCAGCACTGTGCTTTCTTCACATTCCAGTGGGATGGGACACGGAGTGGGCTGGAGCGGCCTTCCAGGCAGCACGAACGGGGAAGGTGTAAAAGCATGAGTCTGGGGTCAGAAGTATCCAGGTTCAAATCCATGACTAACTTACGAACTTAAGCGAGTCACTTCAGCCTTTCTACATTTTAGTTTATGGGGGTGAGAATGTAAAGGCTGGAGTGATAGAACCTTCCTGGCCTGCTTTCCAGGGCTGCCAGGAAGTGAAAATGGAGTACTTTATGTGAAAGCAGTTGGAAAACTATAAAGTGCTATGAAAACGCAGGGGCTGCTTTTATTTTTAAAGCATTAATTGATTCAGCAACAAAACTCCCAGGTAAGAACAAAGTAATGACTCAACCTGGATGGGCTAGACAGCAGTTCAGCTCAAAGCTGTCTCTAACGCAATCATCCAGGGTCTGAGGAAGTGTGGTTGATCTTTATACTTTCATTCCTGGAAGGTTAAGGATAGCCCTTAACCACCACAAACTTTCTCAAAAATCCCACTGTTGTCTGTTGTTGTAGGTCATCTGAACTCCATCCATCCACCTATTTGTCTGTTCAGCCAGCCATCCAGCCAGTTTACCAATCTATCCATTCACCCATTCACCTATCCATCCATCCACCCACCCATCCATCCATCCATCCATCCATCCAATAAACCTATAATGAGTACATCCATGGCCAGATACCCTGCTAAGTGTTGGGGATACAGAAAAAATTAGACCCCTTCCCTGTGCTCAAGAACTCAACACTTAGTGGGAAGGACAGCTGTATAAATCATATATCATTACTTTTTTAAAAAGAGTATTCAGTCAGTTCTACATTTTGCGGAGTAACAAATTCCAGAGACCACAGATAATGGGATTTTAAGGCTGAGTGATCTTTGAACTCTCTTTGATCACACTCATTTTACTGATGGGGAAATTGTGATTATTGTTTATTGTGGAAAACAATATGACTTCCTCTTATTTGCCTCCAAATAACCTCTCCAAGCTCGCGAGTTCAGTTCAGTTCAGTGAATCTTTATTAAACATCTATTAGGTGCCAGGCTCTGGGCAGGAGCTGCAGGTGTGGCAGTGAAGATGCCATTCCTGCCCTCAGGGATGCACAGTCTAGGGACAAAGGGACATACAAAGAGAGAATAGCTCTGCTGCTGCTGCTCCAGTGCTTGATAAAGACAGGGAAAGAGGTGGGCACAGGCCCTGAACACACAGGAGACGGGCCCCTGCTTTGAATATGGGGAGCTTGGGAGAGGCTTCCCAGAAGGATGTCCCGTGAGCCATGTCTTGAAGGGCAAAAAGCAATGTGTTAGATGAAGATGTCCTGGAAAGGCATGCTGGGCAGAAGGCACAGCGTGGGCAAAGGCATGGAGGTAGAAATAGCATGGCTTATTGGAGGAACTCCCCTGGAGTAGGAAATGGCATTCCACTCCCATTTTCTTGCCTACAAAATCCCGTGGACAGAGGGGCCTAGCAGACTACAGTCCATAGGGTTGCAGAGAGTTGTACACGACTGAGTGACTGACTATATACTGCAGGAACCATACATGGTGTTGGGACTTAAAGAAAGAGGGAAGTGGTGAGGGATGAATGTGGAGAGGAGGGCAGGGGGAAAATACCAGTCCACCCAAGGTGGAGCTGGTATGGCCAAAGTGCACCTCTGCCTTACTGGGCTTGGTGAGCATGCCCTTGTTTCCTTTCTCTGTCCTTTCTGGGCTAAGAAACTCCAGTACATTCCCTTGGCCTTCCGCTTTACAGTCTTCGTCACTCAGCTGTGCCCAGCTCTTTGTGACCCATTGGATTGTAGCCCACCAGGTTCCTCTGTCCATGGGATTTTTTAGGCAAGAATACCAGAGTGGGTTGCCATTTCCTTCTCCAGGGGATCTTCCTGACCCAGGAATGGAACCAGTGTCTCCTGCACTGCAGGTGGATTCTTTACCTGCTAAGCCATCGGGGAAGCCCCTTGCAGTCTTAAGAGGTCTAATTCGTGTGAAGGATGAGCCTGTCCTTCAAGGTGTGGGTTTGGATATGCAGGAAAAGTCAGCCTTGATTTGCAAGACTTGCCAATTACTATGGTGTAAATATGTCCAACAGCAAGGATTTCAAGCTATCAATGCAACATCACTGGTCATGGAGTTGGGAAGAGAAATACAGTGTTGGGTTTTATAAGCCAGTACCACCCAGCTCCAGCACAGCTTCTGGGCTGCATGTATGTTCTGAAGAGGTAGCCTGCTCCTACTGACTTGCATGATATAGGGACCCTATCACTCCCATTTTATAGACTGGGAAGCTGAGGATCAGAAGGTGGTTGTCCTGCCTGTGATCGCACAGCCACTGCCTGACAGAGAGGGGCAGCCTGGGCAGCCTGACTCCAGAGCCTGAGTTCTAACCATGATATTGTTCTCTTCCCATTCCAACAGGGTGGCTGTATTGATGTGTGTGAGCTGCATCAGTGGCATTAGCCTTCAAGTTCCAGCCCATTTCCAGATGAATCTCCAGTTGACATTAGGCCCTGAATAGTTAGTTCTCCCATCTGCCAGGTGTTTCTCACCCCCATCCATGCTAGAAGGACATACTCAAACAGTCCCCATTGGATCCACCTGGCACAGCCAGGGGACCTGGAAGCAGGAGGGGATCCAGAAAGGTCAACTGAGACAGAGATAGAAGACAGATCATGGTGGTGGAGTGGGCACAGAAATGCCTAGACCTGGAGTCTGTCCCTAAAAATTGGTTTTTCACAGCCCAGATGCTGTGTCTAGCACTGAGAAGCAATAGTAACAGCACATTTCTTCTACTCACGACACAGTAATGGCAATTTGTTATGAAATCATTAAGCCTGAGTATATGATCTGGAGCCTTGAACAAAACAGGTGGCTCTGTTTGTGGATGGAAGGAGGGAAACCAAGAAGACAAACCAAGAAGGAAAGGAGCGGGCAGGCAGGGCATGCTGGAGGGATGGAGGTGTGGGAGAGGTACTGGTGGGCTGGCATGGTTGTGGGAAAATACATAAGACCCCAGGCTTGTGTCTGAGCCCGTGTTGTGACTTGCAGTGGCAGGGGGCGGGGCAGTGTTACCATGTCATCAATTATAATAACACTTATCAAGGTATTGTCTATAGTTTTAATTATGGAGGTTTCAGGGGTTGTGGCTTACACGTAATGCTTAACTGTCAATTATTAGGGCTGATAGGGGATTGGAGAGGTGAGAACTGGCATAGGAAGGGTACTCTGGGCTCTTTTGATGGGAGCTCCGCCCCTTCCTGACCTGGCTACTTGCTGCTCACCATTCAGAACTGCTTTAAAACCTCACTGTGTGTGTGCATGCTTATGGACCACTGAATGCACACCTGTGTATATATGTGCACCTGCATACGTGTATCTGTGTGTGTGTATGTGTGCATGGCTCTCCTACTCTTCCCCCTTTCTACCAGGAAAGCAGCTAGACAGAGGCCAAGGGGTGATGGTGGGACCAAGAGCCAGGTAGGAAGACATCGCCTCCCTAAAACCCCAGGTGTGCCTGGGGAATCCCAGGCCCCTCTTCACTGATCTCTAAGTTGCAGTTAGAAATGGAAATGAATTCAGCAGGGTCCCATTTCTTTGGAACTCCCTTTGCACACAGTGGGAGCTTAATAAATACTTGATGATGGTTCTGAACCTGGGAAGCCAGCAGCTGTTCCCAGCTCTGACTCTCAGAGCTCCATGGAACAGATCAGGTGGGGAGCAACCACAGGGGTCTTCAGTCTTCCCGCCAGACCCTACCGTGACTCCAAGTCCGGCTGCAGCCATAGTCCCTTCCACACATCCTGCTTTGCGGAGGCCAGTTCTCCCCCCACAACTTCTATCTGGCTCTTTCCCACTCGTCATTTGAGCCACATTTATGGAGCCACCACTTTGCACTGAGCGTCATAGTAGAAAGGCATCTTGGGAGATGGTATAGGGGCTGTGGGTTCAGACTGACCTGGGTTCAGATTCTACTACCCTTAATTACAAATGGGGTAACATCTGGCAAGTTACTTATCTGTGCTTGAGTGGTTTTTTTAAACAACGATTTTCATCTGTAGAAGAATAATGACATCATTTTCATAGGGTTGTTGTGAGGCTTAGAAATAACAGATGCTCCTGCACACATATTGCAGGCAGTTCAGTATCTACCTGGGGTCAGGAGGATGTGACCTTTGCTTCTGTGACCTTCAAGTTGTTACTCAATATCTCTGAGCATCAGTTTGTGAAATGGAAACACGATGCCCGCCTCCTTGGGTATTTGCAGGCTGTAGCTGGATAATAGGCGTGAAATAAGCTATCGTAGACCCTGACCATTAATAACTTCCTGTTTCTTGCCACCGCATCGGGGTGCACAGTTCCCCTCCGTACGAGGACCTCTGCTCCTCTTCGCCACCACCCCGCGTGCGCATACATCCCGTATCGCCGTGGGCTGACGGGTTTCTGCCATACCTGTCAGAGGAAAAGAGGGCAGCTGCTCAGCTCCCGGGTGGGAAGCGGAAACTACAGTTCCCAGCCCGCGCTGCGCCGCCGCCGGGGCAGGGAGCGGAGCGCGGCAGGCCCCTCCTCTGGGGAGGAGCCTTTGTGGGGGGCGGAGTTAGGAGGTGGTTGGAGAGTTAAGCCAAGCCAATGAGACCGGCTGCTAATAAGTGGGCTTGGCTTACCCTATAACAGTGGCAGGAGGAGGAGAGCAAAGCTATTGAGCCAGCGAGGAGTGAAGCTGAGCCTGGCCTCACACGCTCCTAGAGGACCACCTCCTGAGACAGAGTTCTTTTTCCCCCTTCTTCTTTCTCCAAGCTCCCCTCCTGCCCTCCCTCCCTGCCCAGTACCATGCATTCTTGAGTGGCAGCGTCTGGACTCCAGGCAGCCCCAGAGAACCGGAGCAAGCCAAAGAGAGAGGACTGGAGCCAAGACACTCTGGTGGGGGAGCTTGGATGCCTGGCTTTCTTTGAGGACATCTTTGGAACGAGGGTGGCTTTGGGGTGGGGGGTTGTGCTGCAGGCAATCCAGCCCGGCCCCAAGATGGACACTTCTGGGCACTTCCATGACTCTGGGGTGGGGGACCTGGATGAAGACCCCAAGTGCCCCTGTCCATCCTCCGGGGATGAGCAGCAGCAGCAGCAGCCGCCGCCACCACCGCCAGCACCACCAGCAGCCCCCCAGCAGCCCCCAGGACCCCCGTTGCAGCCTCAGCCTCCGCAGCTTCAGCAGCAGCAGCAGCAGCAGCCACCGCATCCCCTATCTCAGCTCACCCAACTCCAGAGCCAGCCCGTCCATCCCGGCCTGCTACACTCCTCTCCCACTGCTTTCAGGGGCCCCCCTTCATCCAACTCCACCGCCATCCTCCACCCTTCCTCCAGGCAAGGCAGCCAGCTCAATCTCAATGACCACTTGCTTGGCCACTCTCCAAGTTCCACAGCCACAAGTGGGCCTGGTGGAGGCGGCAGGCACCGGCAGGCCAGCCCCCTGGTGCACCGGCGGGACAGCAACCCCTTCACGGAGATCGCCATGAGTTCCTGCAAGTACAGCGGGGGGGTCATGAAGCCCCTTAGCCGCCTCAGCGCCTCCCGGAGGAACCTCATTGAGGCTGAGCCTGAGGGCCAACCCCTCCAGCTCTTCAGCCCCAGCAACCCCCCGGAGATCATCATCTCCTCCCGGGAGGACAACCATGCCCACCAGACCTTGCTCCATCACCCCAATGCCACCCAAAACCACCAGCATGCCGGTACCACCGCCAGCAGCGCCACCTTCCCCAAAGCCAACAAGCGGAAAAACCAAAACATTGGCTATAAGCTGGGACACAGGAGGGCCCTGTTTGAAAAGAGGAAGCGACTGAGTGACTATGCTCTGATTTTTGGGATGTTTGGAATTGTTGTTATGGTGATAGAGACCGAGCTCTCTTGGGGTTTGTACTCAAAGGTAGGGGCTGCAGTTTCTCTTTATACCTTTGAACAAAAGGAATATGTAGGTAGCAAAAGAGAGAGAGAGTGGGGGAGAGAGAGAGAGATTGGGGGAGAGAGAGAGATGGTGGTGGTGGGGAGAGGCGTTTGCTCAATTATATCGAACACTTAACTTCCCATGGTTTTCCTGCTTAATCCCGGGAGAATTCATTCCTTGCTTCCCTTGGAGGGGGGACATCCCCACACACTGTGTCTAATTTGCGGACTCTGTGTTAGGGAGGATTAAAGAATCCCTTCTGAGAAATCATCTTTCCTCCTGGCTCACTCGTACTAAAGCATAACCCAGCAGCTTAACGCACCAATTAATTACACTCTGCCTTGATGTGCTTGCCAGTTCCTGTGACTTCCCTCCTCTCCTCCCCTCCCTGCTCCACTCCATTTTCCCGAGGATAAAAAAGAAATAAATGTCTGGGTGGGGGCTGGGGATTCCATGCCAGTCCCTTCTCTGTCTTCTCCCTCTCTTCCCAAGTTTCCATTTCCCTCCTCCTCCCTGAGAGACTTAGGGCAAAATAGAGAAGCGCCGGTGATTTGGCGTCTCCTGTGTGTGTGTGGGGAGCGGGGGGGCATGGGGTAAAAATACAGGCGGAGGAAATCAGCGGTCCTTTCCCTCGGGAAAGAGGACTCAGAATAAACCTGCTACTGCCTCGTAAACACCCCCTGATAAAAATGGCTACAGGTGTTACCCGGGCAGAGCAGATGGGCGCCGCCTTGGCATCAGCGGCGGCGGTGGGGGGGAGTGCCTTTCCTTGGGATGGAATGACAGGGTTTCCCGGGCGTCCCCGAGAGCCCGCGCCCCCGGCTCAGTCCCAGTTCTCCCCTCCCACCCCAACTCCTTCTTCTCAGGGATAAATAAGGATGAGTGTGTGCGCGAGTGTGTGAGTGCGCGCCCCAATGGAGAACAGCGGCGGCGGCGGCACGGGCTTTAGCGGGGGAGCTGGCCCCGCTGCTCCAGCCTCTGTCCAGTTCCCAGGAGGAAGAGGGGGCTTCCCTCCCCTAGCGGGCTTGAAGTCGCGTCCTCCAAGGGAGTGGGGCTTGAGGAAGGTGGATTTCTGTCAAAGCTCTGCTTGCTGGGAGCCCTCCTGCTGCGAGCTTGAAGGCTTGGAGACCTGGGGAGTCACTGGGCAAGTGGGTTTTTTTTTCCCCACTCTACCCTTCACCCGCAGTTTACTTGTTGGGGTGTGTGTGTGTGCGCGCATGCATGCTTGCTTGCTTGTTGCTTGGATTTCTCTACTTATTTGTCATTTTGGGCAGGGGGTGGCTAGGCTGGCCAGCGGGTAGCTGGGAGGGGCTCAGCTGTTGGGGGTTTCAAATAGAGCTTGTTTCAGGCTGGGCACAGCTGCTGCGAGACTGTCACATTCCTTGTTGAAATCCAGCCACAAAAACCTGGGAGGTGCTGATCGGATTTCCCCCATTCCCAGCCTCTCGCTCTCTGAGCAGGGGATGGGCAGATCTGCCTGCTCTAGAAAGGGGTGGGGCAGACCTGTCAGACGGCATGAAGAGCCAGAATGAAGACTTCCAGGTGGAAGGTCCTGGCTGCTCAGAGGGCATTGCCCCAGCTCTGGCCAACTCCTGGAAGTCGCCTTCATCTCTGGAGGTGTAGCATTTGAGCCCCTCAGTGAGCTGGAGCGAGCGGGGTTTCCCCTGGAATCGCAGCTCACTTAGTCATTCCCTGTAATGAGCCTCTGAGTCTGCAGGTCTTTCTGCTTGCTGCCTTCTCCTGATGGGTGCTCCAGGAGAGGGGGCCACTGGTCTCGGCAGGCCTGACAGCCACTCTGGGCACAACCCCGGCCCCCTCCAGGTTCCCCCTGGGGACCAGGAGCCCTTGCTGGGGGGAACTGATGCAGGCCCAAGTGCTGGGGGGGTGGGGAGAAGGGGCAAGACCCTCTCTTTTAGTGAACTCTTGAGCTCTTAGGGGAATGGCTGTTCCTTGAGACAGCTCCCAGTGTGGGATCTGTCTGTGCACATTTGTCTTGATGGGGTGGGAGGGTTGCTGCTGGAGCAGGTGGCTCCCTGCTGGAGTATTCAGGGAAAGGGGCTTTCCCAGAGCCCGAGAAAGCAGACTCTGGGGCAAAGGAAAGTTGAGGTGATCCAAGGGGCTGGGCTTTGCCTAATTATAAGTTGATGACCCTCTGGCTGATGGGTGCATGGAGGGCAGCAGCAACCCAGAAAGTCTTGCTTGCCTCAGCTAATGAGGTGGCCACTTCCTGTGCACCTTGGGATTGGTCTTGGTGTGCTGAGCAGGGCTCACTTACACCTGCTCACCAGGCCTCCCATCCTCTATCCACCAGGCACTGAGTCACTACGGAACAAGTATTTTCTGGGTGTCTGTGTCAGGCCCTGTGGGCCTAGGAGGGGGTTAGGGCAGCTATTGTCTCTCCTCTCCTGGAGGCAAATAGGGTTGTTTTAAAGGAGCAGAGCAGAGTCTGAGTCCCAGCTCTGCCATCTCTAGTGTGTGATCCTGGACAATCCATGTAGCTTCTTTGAGCCTGTCTCCCCATCTGTCAAGTGGGGAGAGTGGGGTGCTCCAGGTAGGACCTATTGCTATTGTTATTGATGATAGGAGGAAAAAATATGTATTTTTCCTGTTATCTAGCTCTGGCTTCAGAATTAGTTGGGGCCTTGATAGGCTTGGAACCAAGACTTGTCAGTGGAATGAGAAGTTGTCTTGGAGGGGAGAACTTTGGGGAATGGGCTGGGTCTTCTGATTCACACGCATGCATGTTAAGTTGCTTCAGTCGTGTCTGACTCTTGTGACGCTATGAACTGTAGCCCACCTACGTCCTCTGTCCATGGGATTCTCCAGGCAAGAATACTGGAGTGGGTTGAAGAATACTGGTTCTCTTCCAGGGGATCTTCTTGACTGAGGGATCAAACCCTTGTGTCTTATGTCTCCTGCATTGGCAGACAGGTTCTTTACCACTAGTACAACCTGGGAAGCCTTGAAACCACCTATAACATGGGTCTGTTGCAGGGGAGGTGAACCTTTGTTCCCAGCCTTGCAGAGAAAACAGATTCTGTTGTGACGAGAGGGCTTAGGTCAGAAGGAAGAGTCACCAGCTGGGGGAACTCAGAGACAGTCAGTGACCCTAGGGATGGATGGCTGACAGCCTCTTTTGCTGGAGAACTCTGTCTGGTTGCTTTGGTGACTGGTGTGGAAGCAGGATGATGGACATATTGGATTATTCTGTCCTGATGGTTACAGTTCCCACTTTTGAGTGGGGAGAGGGACACACTTTCTTTTCCCTAGGTGATGACGATTACTAACCTTGTGTTTGAGCTGCCGCTGTCTGTAGTTTTCTGCTCTTTTTCTTGGGGCTGCGGCTTTCCTGTTTGCCTGTCTCTGGCTGCTATCTGTTACTGGGGGAGGAATTCACCACAGAGGCCTGGCTCTCTTAAGAAGAAATGGCGTGACCCCTGAGCATAGTCAGTTCATCCTAAAGGGTGACAGCCCAAGGAAGTAAAAGAAATCAGGATGGGATGGTCCTCAGCCTCCTTCTCACAAGCCACAGGTAATGATGGGAAAGGAAGATGGGCTGAGGTAGCAGGAGAGCCGTTTGTGATCACACCCAGGCCGTGGCACCTGATGGTTATTCCCGAACCGAATGAGGGTGAGGTGTTTTCTTTACGCATGGATTCACCCTTGAGGACTTAGCCCACGGCAGGGCCAGGTCTAGATGTCCTGTTGAGGAAGGAGTCTTAGTCTTAGGATACTGCATTAGTGCTGGTCAGGGTTAAGCAATGAGAATGTGGGGGTCCTTCTTGGCATGCTTTATTTTTCTCCAGAGCCGGTCTGAGCCACACCTGCTCCGGCATCATACACTGACTGCTGTGCTCTTTCAGGGAGAGCTGGGGGCTCGGTGGCTGCCCCCTCCCCACCTTGCCATCCTGCTGGTGCTTCCATCCAGCGGGGAAGTCATCAGTGGCCTTGTGTCTCAGGGACCTCCGGTGTCGGGTGGTAGGGTCAGCTCGGGGGAGGCTGGGAAATGCTGGGGCAGCAGAGAGGCTGTTTTGCACAACCTCAAACCACTTCCCCACCCCCGGCCTCCCAATCCGAGTTTCACCTCACAGGCAGAGCCCATCCCCTGCCCCCTCGTGCCCTGCTTCTGCCCTCCCCAGCTTCCTGCCTCTCTGCTCTTGCGCTCCCCTGGGGGCCTTGTTGCTGCGGTCACCCAGGCCATGAGTGGAGGCGTGGGGACGCCGGGCTTCCCCGGGCTGCCCAATCTACTCCATACGTGGCTTCCTTTCTTCAGGCCGCCTCGTGGGAGGCCAGCCTGAAAAAGGCAGGCTTCTCTGCACATCCCGAGGAGCTTGGTCCCCTGGCTGTTCACCCTTCCAAGAGAGTGGGGTCCTTTAGGGCCCACTGGTAGCTCTTTGGTGACCTCACAGAGGTCTGCCCCCAGCCTCCAGCTGGAATAATTGAGTGGGTTCACTGGTCCCAGCGCTTCTGTTCTCCTGCCCTCCCTGTCATGGAGGGTTTGTTTGCAGACCAGCAGCTGATGCTGGGTTCTGGGTGAATGGTCTACACTTCCTGCCAGACCCAGGAGCTGCTCTGGGATAGGAGGGTGACTGTGGGGCGGTGTCCCGGTGTTTGGGAGCAGATGCCGCAGGGTACTTATGTCTCTGGTTTCTGGCATGTTGGGAAGGTAGGAAAAGGTCAGATTCCTCTCCCTGGAGCCTCCCTATGGGACAGGGAGCAGAAGGCAGGAGATTTTTTAAAAAAAATTTTAATTATTTATTTGGCTGCGCGGGTCTTAGTTGCAGCATGTGGGATCTAGTTCCCTGACCAGGGATTGAACCTGTGCCCTCTCCATTGGCAGCACAGAGTCTTAGTCACTGGACCACCAGGGAAGTCCCAGGAGACTCTTTATAAGCGATTGGCTGGAGGCAGGCGCCCGGGGAGCCAGCCACCCAGGCCCGAGGCATATGTTTTACGATCACAGGTCACACCCAGGGTCTTGGCCCAAGGAGGTCAAGAGAGACTCTGGAGTGTGAAAGCCAGCCTGTTCTCCCACCCAGGGTGGTGGTGACTCTATTTATAACCTTGGTGGACAGTCTGCAAATGAGTCAAACGTTCGTAACCCACAGAAGGGACAGCTAACTTTTATATATGCTTCTCCTTTGCGTGTCATGACACTATTTATAACTGTCCCGGGGGAAAGACTTCATAACACATCCGGACTTCCTTTCCCCACAGGCAGCGCTCCCTGCTGCTCTGGCCCTGGCATCATCACTGGGGCATTTATCGGCTGCATGGGCTCATTATAAGCCTGGTGCGTGGCCTTGTATTTCCCTTACTGAGCTTGCAGGAAGGGGGATTTGTCGGGCCAGGGTCCACAAAGATCTGCTCTAAATCATAGAAGGTAAAGAAAAACAAGATGGAAAGAAATTGGAGTAAATTGTTGAAGCTGAGGCCCTGATAGAGATGTAAAATCAGAACTGAGAGCTTTGGCTTTGTTGCAGTTTTTTGGAAAGCACATTTGGGGGAGAAAATGAGTATGTGAGAGGGAGAGAGAGGGAGCGAGAAGGAGAGAGAAGGGGTGGTGAGGGGCGGCTGTGTACTGATTAAATGCTGCCTTCCTCAGCTCAGTGGCAGGCGGACCAGCACATTCATTCATTCGTAGCTGTTTTTCTTCTCTTTCTTTCAAAACCCCGAAGGGAGAGAGAGAGAAGAAAGCCTCCTAGTCTTTAAATAATGAGGGTGGGGAATTCTAAGACTGCACTGTTCTTAGGAGCTGTGGGGAGGAAAATTCTAGTGCCGTCTTTTCCTGGTGAGGAAAGTCCGGAGGAGGCTGTTGGGTTTTGGGGTGCCCCCTCCCCCTCCCCTGTCATTCCACCCCCAGGAGCTCAGCTGGGATCCGAGAGAGCAAGGATGGAAGGGGGAGCTGGGGGCAGGGACCACCCGGCTTTGTCTCTGGGCCTGGCCCTGCAGGGGCCGTGAATGCTGGGTGACAGGAGTGTGGAGGCAGGGAGCATCTGTACTGGGTAACCTTCCATGGAGAGTCCTGGAGGTAGGGGGTGGTCGCAGCCCCCTTCATAGATGATGTCACGGGGCCAAGCTGACACTGCTGGTGGGTAGCAGCACTGGATTAAGAACCCAGGGCCATTAGGGTCCCAAGTTTAAGCCTTTCTGCTTGCCTGCCTGCTGCTGGAGAAATTGGTTATCATTCTTAAGAGACAAACCAAGGTTTATGGGCCTGAGAGCTGTGATGCAAAATGTGGGAATGGGAGGCTTTACCAAGGGGCGAGAAGGGGCTTGATGGAGGGTGGGTACCAGTGCAGGTACCCAGAGGACACAGTGTGGGCAAGATGGCAAGGGGGCGGGGCCCTGGCGGCAGCCTCAGCCCGGGGTGACACATGGACAGGTCCACGGTCTGTCCTCCGCTGCCTCCTCACTCAGTGGAGGCCTGGTGATACTGTTCTGGGGCGATGCCGGCAAAGCCGAGAGGGCAGAAGGTGTGGGGATTACAGGAAGAACAGGAGTGTACCCTGCAGAGGCCTGGACCAGGTGGGCTCCTGTGGCCTGCAGAGCTCGCCCCCCACCCCCGGAGAGTCAGCAGGACGCTGCCGTGCGAGGCCCCCTGGCCTCCGGGCCCTCCTCTGTGCTCCCCGTCGCCCTCCTTTCCTCTTCTCCAGCTCTGACTCTAGGGCTTCTTGCTGGGATGACCCGTGCGGGCTCAGCATCTTGTGTCTCACAGGTATTTCCATGTTTGTTCCTCAGGATCCCCACCTCAGCCCTGGGAGTCGTTACAGTGTGCAGTAGCTCCCAGATGAGAAAGCTGAGCTGTGGGGGGTTAAGCGGCTAACTCCTGGTGCCCGTGTGAGGAGAGAGGGGTCAAGAATGAAAGCTCAGGTCCCCAGTACCCTACTCATCTCTCTGTTCCAAACCCCACCACAGACCTCTTCTGGGGATTTGAGTGAGGGAAACTTCAAGGGCTTCCCCATCCCTGCTTCTAGAACTTTCTTCTGCCTCCATGAGTCCCAGTTTCCTACTTCTTATTTAGCTCTCGTCAGCAGCAGTTAGTGTTCAAGGAAGGCCTGTCTCTGCTTTAAAGGAGCCCTGCAGAGGTCCCTCCACCTCTTGCTTCTGACATGCTGTGTGGCCTTTGTCAAGTCCCATCACCTCTCTGGGTCTCTGATTTTCCAGCTTAAAAATGAGGGCTGAACTCGGATGCTGAGCTCCTTTCCTGCTCTAAAACTTTCCGATTCCACTGAACATACATTTGTCCCGGCCTTATCACCAAGATGCCAAGCCATAGTCTTCCAGCTCCTGTTCTCAAGGGGTGCTGGGCCTGCACCAGGCACGATCCACCCAGGCTGGGCTATGGTTTCTGCCAGTGGTGTTGGGAGTGCTGAGGAAGGAGGCAGTCATTCAAGATGTTGAGGGGCTCCCTGTAGGAGGTGGGATGGCCCCTCAAGAGTTAGACCAAGATGGCAGGGTCACGGACCGCAGGCCTTTCAGAGAGTGAGAACGTTGGCAGCCAGGGTAGAGGGTACAGAGTGGGAGGGACCCCCATGTGCTGTCCACAGGGCAGGTAGGGAGGAAAGAAAAATCTGGGATTTAGCATCTTGTTGATAACTGCAATTGCCAGGGGCTCGAGTGCTGAAGACCCGCAGCTCTTCTTAGAGGTGATGCCGATTGGCAGAGGTGGCCTGGCATGGCAGTTTCAGCCGTGGGCTCTGGGCTCGCATCTAGACTCGGCAACCCTCTAGTGGTGGGTCCTCAGGGAGTTTCCTGAACCTGGGGCCGGTTTCTCAGACGTTCAGAGAGAACCAGGCCTGCCTATAGCATACATGGAACACAGGTCAGAGCTGGGCATACACTAAGCCCTGACGTCCATCAGGGACTGCTTTTGTGAGAGCGGTGTTTAGAAGATGCTCCTGTTAGCCCAGAGCCCCCACCACCCTGAGAGCCGTGGGGCGGGGGGTAGGGGCGTGGGTGCACATGTCACCCTCCACACAGGTGGCTGTAGAAAGGGGCTCTGGAAGGGGCGAACACATGTGGAAATGCTGCCTTCTCCTGAAATCAAACGGCTTTACCTTGGGTCCTGTTTCTGACTGGGTCCCTGTGGGTAAGTCTGTAGAAAACAGAAGCAGGCTGTCCCCTGGAAGGTGGGGCTGCAGTGGTGGCCCGGCTTGGGCTTCTGGAGCCTACTAACCTCATGGGACACAGTTATTCTACACTCAGCGTCAGCAGTCTGTGGCCTGGGCACAACTTGTTGGGTGTGGACCTGCAAACCGGACAGGTGGAGAGAGATCAAAAATAAGCCCAGGGAGCCAGGCCAGAGGCTGAGAGGCCTGGAGGAAGGTCAAGGGGACACACCATGACCAGGCAGAATGAGGCTGATAGCATGGGGTGACAGGGAGAGGGCCAGCCAGGAAGCCGCCTTGGGATAGAGCTCGGCAAGAAAAGAAAAGCTTTCCTGACGTGTCTTCAAGGGAACACAGCTTTTTTCCTTCAACACTTGCAATGGGGTACCTTCTTGAATTCAAAAGGTCGTAGGGGCTTGTGTCTCAATCTCCATAAAAAAAAAAACACCCTTTCTGCTCTGCATGCGTACTAAACCACTTCAGTCATGTCTGACTCTTTACGACTCTATGGACGGTAGCCCACTAGGGTCCTCTGTCCTTGGGATTCTCTAGGCAAGAATACTGGAGTGGGTTGCCATGCCTTCCTCCAGAGGATCTTCCTGAACCAGGGATCGAACCTGCGTCTCTTACCTCTCCTGCATTGGGAGGTGTGTTCTTTACCACTAGTGCCACCTGGGAAGCCCCCTTTCTACTCTGGCAGGTGGTAACTCTCCCACCCAGGCGTCAAGGAGCAGAAAGAGCAGCTGGGTCGGGGAGGGATGTACCAGGGGATCGGGGCTCGCCCTGCATGGAAGCCATTTTTTTTTTCAATAGGCCTGGTCGCAAGGTAACCAGAGTTGTATTCTGAGCAGAGCCGTGTTAACACTAAATGAACAACATGCAAATGATGTGTGAAATAATATGCAAATTGGCATCTGTTATTTTTGAGGCAGCGTGTTGGGCATTTTTCTTAAAGGACAGGCATTGTGCTCAGTGTCAAGTGAACAGGAAACTGTCTTACGGGACGTTCCCCTAGTAGCTGAATGGGCTGGTACCTGCCCCTCAGGGTTCATGAGCACCAGACCAGCCAGCCAGCATCTTCAGGAATCATTGGTGTTTAGCTTGAGCTGATAAATGGAAAAGCCCAGGAAGCTGGGGGTCTTGGCCAGGGCCCCCTGGCAGACAAGGAACGGGATGAGGCAGGTGATCTGTCTGATCGTGGGCAGCCGGGGAGAGGCTGCACTGGGGGCTAATGCTGGCCCAGTTCCTTGCGGCTGGTTGGCTATAAGGCCAGTGACTCAAAGTCTCTGAGCCTCAGTTTCCCCATCTGTAAATGGAGAGAGTGGCGTTCGCCAGCCCAGTGAGAACTAAACGTGATAATGGTTGGGTAAATGGCCAGCCCGGTGGCTGGCACATCCCGAGCTGCCAACAAATGGCAGTTCTTCCTAGCGCCTCTGCCTGAGTTGGCACCTGCCTGCATCCTCGCAAGGTTCCACCAGCAGGGATTTTTGCACAGCCTTTTCTCCCTTTTAAGAAGATTTCTGATTTTAACAAATTGGGGCTTAGCCATTTTCTCTCTCTCCTGGCTTCCATCGGGGAGGATGTTGGCTTGCTCAGCCGGTCCCCAAATAGCTCCCACGAGTGGGGATGCCCAGAGCCACGGACAGAGGTGATGTCACCTTCCTCCAGGATGAGGGCTTCAGCTGGGCACGTTGCTGTGGGTTGAGTTACTGCCTGTGGAGGGGCTCAGAGCTGGATGGCATTGACAGGCTGACCCGGAGAGGCCCCCTCTGGGGACAGCTGCTGGCGTATCTGAGCTGGTGTGGTACCATAGCTCCCTGAAGGGCCAAGCTCCATGGACCCACCAGGTGTGCCAGCCTGCGTGACATGGCCCCTGTACAGGCCTCCCACCTCTGTGAGGAAAGAGCAGAGACCATCCTCCTCTTTACAGGACCCCAAGGCCCAGAGAAGTTATGTAACTTGTCCAAGGCCACTCAGCATTGTGAGTGGAATCCAGGAATTCTGGGGTTTAGTCCCACTGAACACCCACTATATGGCAGGCCCTGTTCTAGTTTCCAGGAGTGCAAAGGTCTATGCCCTTAAGGATGTAAGTCAGCTATAGGAGTGACTCCTCAATGAAATGTGTTGCTCTCTGCATTCTCTTTCTAGAAGGGTTCAGACTTTCAACACAGACCTGGATTCAAATCCTGGTCATGTGCTATTGAACTGTGTGACCTTGAGCAGTGGTCTCTTTATCTGGAAAGAGGGATTATAGTTCCTTTTGCTGAGGGTGGAGGTGGAGGATTCACCTTGGCACAGACCTGGCTACTGGGGGCTCTTTTGTCCACACTGCTCCACGGCAAGCTTTGCCATGCTGTTTCTTTTTGAGAGTTCAGGGGCCATGGGATTGTAGAAACCCTTTAGAGTTGGGCCCGTGACTCCCTACCCTTCCTGCTCTGGGTTGGACTGAGCATTCAGCTCCATCAAGACGCTCTCTCCTGCTCCTGAGGGGCTAATGATGCTGAGCTGGGTGGGAGGACATTTTGGTACAAGAAGCCAGACTGTGTGCCAGTGATGGAGAGATCCCTCAAGAGTGAAATGAAATTGATGTGAGTGGAGAGCAAGTCCAGGATGGAGCTTGAGTCATGAGGGTTTCCTCGAGGGTGGAGGGGACCATCTATAATGCATCTGTTCTCAGCAGCTCAGCAGAATGCTCTGCTCTTACAAAATGGAAACTTCTTTCCCCTTTCATAAAAATGACTCCAAAGCAACACTCTTAGTCAGGAGTGTAAAAAGGAGCAGATGGAGGAGGAGAGGACATTGAACATATATCAGGGCCTACTCATCTAATCCTCACAGCAATCCTTGTTTTACAGATGACTGACCCAGGGCTCAGAGAGGTTGGTGACTTGCTCAGGATCTTACAGCCAGGAAGTGGTGGTCTTGGGGCTCGAACCCAAAAGTGGCAAAACACATGCCTTGTGTGGCAGACATGTTTTTGCAGATCACCTCCTGGCCTGGGGCTCTTTCAAGCCAAAAAGCTGTTCTTGTTCTCTCCACCCTTGTCTGCTGTCACTGTCTTTCCAGCCTCCTCGGAGCCTCAGTGGATGATTTGAGCTCTGCAGGAAGGGGTGGAGGGGAGGAGAGAGAAGGGGAGGATGTCAGCTTGGACACAGGGGTCTATTGAACCTTCAAGAGGCCTGGGCACATCGACAGGGAAGACTGGGCTCTGGGGCGGAGGACGGCCCCTGCGGGCTCTGGAGGGGTCAGCTGCGCAGCCAACAGTCGTGCTTAGTGTTCTTGCCCCAGCTCTGCAGCTTCCCGGCTGCGCAGCCTAGCTGACAAAGTTGACCTCTGTGAACCTCAGTCTTCAGATCTGTGAATAGGGATGACGATGTGGGCCATGAGGAGCCAGTGAGATGAGACCCAGTGCCGAACTCATGGTAAAGGGCTGGGGCAATGCCAGCTGGTTTTTATCATTAATTTTCTCATTGTACAACCTGAAAACTCCAAACACAGACTTAGTCTCCAAAACCCAGAGGACTAGATAGAGTCCCCGACCTTGTGACCCTTCCTGGCTGGACCGTCTGTGGCTGGCCTGGCCAGCAGGCGTCTCCCTGGGCCCATTCCATTTCAGGAACAGTCCAGTGACCCCTGCCCCTCACCTCGTCTCCCCCACCATTGGTCCTGCTCCTGGTGTATCCCAGGACCACCCCCGCCCCAGCTTCACAGGCCCTTGGTCTTGGGTGAGTAACTTGGTTCATGAGGGTTGACAGGTGCCAGGCTGGCTTTGGGAGTTCAGCACTTAAGACATGGAGCTCCAGGCTGGTGGGGGAGGCAGGCAGTGAACAAGTCATGACAGGTATGGTGGGAGTTTCGTAGGAGACAAGACCACACATATTTGGGTCCTCCATTTGACCCATAAAGCTGAGACTGAGCCCCCCATGCCTTCTGCCTGCTCCCCTGCCCTCTCTTCCTGCAGGTCTGTCTCACCTCACTTCTCTCATCTTCGCTTGTATCTGGCTCCCAGTCACCCCCGGCTTCCTCTCTGTGGCAGCATAGCCTGGTGTCAGGAGAGCAGGCTTTCACGTGACGGATCTGCGTTTGAACTTCCTACTGCCTGTGTGGCTTTGGGCAAGTTGATCCAATGCTTTGATTCTCCCTCCTTGGAGGTTCGCTTAACCCTATTTCTGGGGGCAGTTGTGAGGATTCAGTGAGGCCCCACTGTATGTAAAGCATGTGACATGGATTTTGGCCCTTGCTGAGCACCAGTGAAGCCTGTGGGTGAAGAGAAAGGTCCTGGACTAGGAGGGAGAAACTTAAAACTTGGTTTCTGGGCCTCTGTTTTCTCATCTGGAAAATGGGAGAAGTGAGGTGGATGATAATTTTTCATTTGGCCACTTTAAGGGAGGAGGATCATGAGGACCAGATGGAATTAAGGAGTGAAGGGGAAGAAAGCTGTGATGCCCTGAGTGAAGTGGTGTTTGGCTGCTCACGGGTGTGTTTTAGGGGTGGGGGAGGTGTGCTGGGGAGGTTTTATCTGTCTACCCAGGAGTGAAAACCTGCGAAGGCATTTTGGCTAAGTGGATTTTCTCACTATCGGGAGACAGCTGAGAGACAGACCCTTCTGGCTAGCCTTCCTGCCTGCTGCCTCCTCCCTGCAGGCCAGCCCTTGGCGTGAGGCCTGTTCGGCTCCTGAACCCTCCTAGCAGCAGGGATTTAATTACTATAATGTAAGTAGCCGTGGCTCAAGGCCTGCTGGCGGAGGGGAAACAGATTTGTCTTCTCACTGGGAGAATAAAAATCGATAGGAAGGAAAGGCAATGTACCTTCCTCTGGAGTGTGGGGCTGATGGGCGGCTTTCTTGGAGGTGTGGGGAGAGCGGCCGGCACGGCAGTGGGCAGGAGACACTGGGTCCGGTTCAAGGTTCTTTGCTTCTGGCTTTTGTCTTCAGTGTGTGACTCAGCTGAGCTGCCTCTGTTTCCCTAGTCACATGTTAAGCACCTGCTGCGTGCCTTACAGTGCCCTTTAGAAATTTCTAGCTGAGTAGGGCGGAGAAGATAATGGCACCCCACTCCAGTACTCTTGCCTGGAAAATCCCATGGACAGAGGAGCCTGGAAGGCTGCAGTCCATGGGGTCACTGAGGGTCAGAAATGACTGAAGTGACTTAGCAGCAGCAGCCGAGTAGGGAGCCCAGGGAGAAAAATAAATAACTTTATTCATTCAGTAAATAGTTATTAAACACTTTAATAATTGTGCCAGTGTTGTTCTAGGTACCACAGCTATAGTAGAAAGAAGCCAAGGAGATAAAAACCCTGGCCTCTGGAACTTACATTTTAGTAGGTAATACTGACAATACACTATATGTTAATTATACTTTATGTTAGACGGCAATAAATGATGTGAAGAAAAAGAAAGCTGAGATGGGAGGGCTGGGAGTTCTGAACGACTTGTAATCTTAAATACATTGGACGGTCTCACTGAGAAGGTGACAATTGATGGGAGATCTTTAGGAGGTGAGGGAGGGAGCCCCGGGGGAATAGGAAAGAGCAGTTTGAAGGCACTGGGTCATCAGTCTGCCTGACATGGTCTGAGCAGCGCTGACCAGTACTGATATAGTACAAGCCACGTCTGGAATTTCAGATTGTCCAGTCGCTATATTAGAGAATGGAAAAAGAGAAATGTGAAATTAACGCTAATGCTATTTTCTGTTTATCCCAATGTAGTAAGAAGTATCCCCACTCCAGTACTCTTGCCTGGAAAATCCCATGGACGGAGGAGCCTGGTAGGCTGCAGTCCATCGGGTCGCTAAGAGTCGGACACGACTGAGCGGCTTCACTTTCACTTTTCACATGCATTGGAGAAGGCAATGGCAACCCACTCCAGTGTTCTTGCGTGGAGAATCCCAGGGACGGGGGAGCCTGGTGAGCTGCCGTCTATGGGGTCGCACAGAGTCGGACACAACTGAAGCAACTTAGCAGCAGCAGCAGCAGTAAGAAGTATTACCATTTCTATGTGTCATCAATGCAAAAGATGATTGAGAAAGCCTAGATTCTATTCTTCCTGCTAAGTCTCTGAAATCTGGAGTGTTGTGTATCTTACAGCACATGTCAACTGGACACGAACTTTTCACTGGAAATACCTGATCTGTATTCAGAGTTCATAAAATTTACAGTTAGAAAAGTAGGCTCACATACTGAGACTGCAGCAAATATATTTAAAAGTTTTCCAATAGATGAATGGAGTGTCATTTTTAAAGTATGTTATTGAGAATGAACTACATTAAATTCTTCTGCACTCACCACATTGCAGGGCTGCAGTGGACACGTGCCCAGTTGCTGCTGTGTTAGGCTGCGCAGGGCTTGTGCAGTGAGGCTGAGCTGGGGAGTGATGGGGACGTGGAGGAAGCACGAAGGGAGTGAGGTCAGAGAGGAGGCAGGTCTGACTGCAGGGCTTTGCAGGCCATGGTGAGGAGTTTGACTTCCACCCTGGTTTAAACGGGAGCAGATGGAGGGCTTTGAGTGGAAAAGTATCAGACTCTGACTTACATTCAATAGGGTGGCTCTGGCTGCAGTGATGGAACAGGTGAGGGGGCGGGGGCAAAGGTACCCAGTTACGAAGCTGCAGTCGCAGTCCAGATGAGGGGTGGTGGTGCTTCAGAACCAGCCAGTGGCAGTGAAATGGTGGGAAGTGGTTAACTTCTTGGCATTTTTGGAAGGAAGGCATTCCTGATGAACTGGATGCAGAGGTATGATAGAGGGGGACGGGGTGGAGAAAGGGAAGGTCAACGATGAGGCCAAGATTTTGGCCCAAGACTCAACGGACACGAATTTGAGCCAACTCCAGGAGATAGTGGAGGACAGAGCAGACTTTCATGCTGCAGTCCGTGGGGTCGCAAAGAGTCGGACGTGGCTGAACAGCAATATAGAAGGATGGAATTTCCATTAATCAGAATGGAGAAGACTGTGAGAGAAGCAGTTTGGGGGAGAAGATGGGAGTTGGGGATTGGACTTGCTAGATTTGAGATGTGTCAGTTTCAATGTACTGTGGATAGCGTGGGCCCTGAGGTTGTGGGAGGTCAGAGGCCTGGGGTGTGGAAGTCTTCCGCCTGAACCCCTGCACCAAGACGGATGACTCCCCTCCCATTCCCAGGGGCAGTTCATGGCACAGCTGCATTTTAAAAACATTCAAATAAATTCTCCATGCCTCCAGCACCATCGATGCGTACTTCCTGAATGTCACTGGAAGTTGCTAGGGTCTTCTGAGTCAGAGTCATATTTCAAGGTCACATCTCCCTGCTCCTGGCTGACCCCAGAACAGTGTGATGAATAAGAGTCATACATGGTCAAGAGCTCTCCCAGCATGCTGGGAAGGCCAATTTTATGGGAAGTTACTAAAGCAATACAAGCCTCTGAAGCCACACATTCCTAATTTCCCAGCACTTTAACTCTGCAGGAATGTGGGGGAAAGGATTAACTAGGGGTGGAGAGGGGGTGACACTCCAGGTCTCTCAGCCGGGGAGGAGGGGCCTGGCCTCTGAGGACCTCAGGCCTCACATTCACCAGCCGTGCCACTGAGTACCAAGAGCGCTTAGGGACCGTGCCAGGTGCCGTCACACCTGTTCCTTTTCCAGCTGGGAGGAGAGCTGGGAAAGGGGGCGAGAGTGACTTGCAAGGGCTTCTCCCAATCCTTCTGGTGTCCAGCCCTGGCACCTGGCCTGGAGAGTGAGGGTCCTGGGACTTGTGGACAGAGGCCACTCCGTTCTGGCAGCCTAGGCCTGCGGGGAATGGGTCTTTTGACTTGGGTCCAAATCCAGAGACTGACCATTATTCGGTGAGACTTCAGTGATTTGACCTTTGAGTCCATTAGTGCATCTGTTGAATGGGGATGATGATGCCTGCCTGGGCAGTTTTGTGAAGTGATGTTAATGAATGACTTTAGTGCTGGATTGTGACACTTGGTAAATATCGACACTTAGTAAATGTTGATTCTCCTCTTCCTTCCAGGGATGTAAGAATTGCCTGTGGAGGGGCCAGCTCTGCGCTTGGAGTGGAGGGAGGTGGTGCAGAGGGTAGTGGTGTTGGAGTGAGGTTGCCCAGTTAGCAATGAGTGAGTGAAAGAGAAGGAAGCGCCTGTCTGAATGGGAGAGAGTGAGGACGAGGAGCGGGGCGTCTCCTCCGTCCATGAGGTTGGGATCTCATTGTGTGCCTTTGGCTCGAAGCTGCTGAGTGGGGTGACTTTGCTCCCCCGAGGAGTATTTGGCCACATCTGCAGACGTTTTTGGTCATCATGATGAGGGGAAGGCTGTTACAGATGTCTCAAGGGTAGAGGCCAGGGACGCTGGTAAACATCCTACAACACACAGGGCAGTCCCCGCAACAAAGAATTACCCGGCCCCAGTGTCAGGGGCAACGGGGCGGGGGAAGCCTGCTCCAGATGACTCATTCTCACAGGCTTCTTGTGAGGAGGCATGAGCAAATGGATGAGACTGCTTCATCAGCTGGAGCGTGCCACTCCAGCCCCTCCCTCCCCACACCCTTTTCTCAGGGGCAGCCCCGTGTCATGAAGGGCTCTGGACCAGGACTTGGAAGACCTGCGTTCAAGGCCCGACTCAGTGGCGTGTGTCCTTGTGTTTGGTCTCCGTGTCCTTTGCCCTTGCAGGCCTCACGTGTAATTGGGACGGGGCGGGGGGAGGGGGGGGGGGGTACCTCCACAGCAGGGGGGCTGTGGGGTGGACCCCGTGGGAGCCTGTATGAGGAAGGCGCTCCATCAGCTGGGCTGTGCTGTCAAACGAGGGCACCGGGATTGGAACCTTTCCACATTTGCCTGTCCGTGAGTGGGCCTTGAGGAGAGGGGAGTCCAGGAGCGCCTCTCTGCCCCCACAGGACCACGTGGCTATTCCTGCAAGGCCTGCTCCATCTTGCTTCTTATTTTGTATGTTCCCGAACAGGTGGAGGAATTGGGAAGATGGAATTTGCAGGGAAATGCAGGGTTATCGTTTCTGTGCCGTGTGAGTGGGAGACAGAGCCGCTTGAGTGGCAGATTCCTTGGCAGGGGAGAGTCAGCTGAGTGTGCCAGCCTGGGCATGGCTAGAATCCCTTTGGGGCGAGTGGGCCAGAATCCCCCGGTAGGCCCCTTGTATGACTGTTTGTTCTGAGCTCAAGACTGACTGCAGGGGAAGACAGGCCCCGCTGATGGTCCACATTGATGAGTGGAATCTCTGAGGGTATTCTGGCAGACTTTCCCCGATGCCCTTTCTGTGCCAAGCATAGGCCCCAGAAATGTTGGGGGACAAAGAGATGGGCACAGTGTGCTTGGGGCGGGTGGGGGGGAGGTGGGGGCCGGGCCGCCACGACTCTCAGGAGCAGCAGACTGTGACAAGGGCTCTGATAAGGTGGGGCTTTACGTTGAGGCACGCCAGGAGCCTCTCACATCTGGGGGTGTCTTAGAGGAAGTGGGGGTGCATGCTTCGTAGGTAGGGAGGGCTTCATGAGGCCAAAGGGAAAGAGTGTTCCGAGCTGATGGCACAGTGTGGGCAGAGGCCCAAAGTGGGAGCATGCCCAGTGTTCTCAGGGAGGGACAAAGGAGGTCGGTTTTCCTGGAAGTGCTGGGAAGAGAGCCCTGGAGAGGGGCGTGGAAGCTGCCCATGGGGCTCACACACCAGGCCGACCACCAGGCCGAAGAGGCTGCACTTCTCTCTGAAGGCACGGGAAGCCATGGAAGGTGTCTGAGCAGAGAGGGGGCATGATCGAGCCCCAGCAGAGGAAATGGGTTGTTTCTAAAAGGAGGAAGCTTGAAACCGGGAGGCTGGTTAGGAGGTTATTGCAGTAGTTCTACAGAAGAGGAGGTGAGGGCTTGAACCAGGCTGAAGGCAAAGATGGGGGAGGAGGCAAGGTTTATGGAGGCCGAGTGTGTTCACTTAGTATACTTAGGGTCAGTTGCTTCAGTCGTGTCCGACTCTTTGCAATCATATGGACTATAGCCCACCAGGCTCCTCTGTCCATGGGATTCTCCAGACAAGAATACTGGAGTGGGTTGCCATTTCTTCTCCAGGGGATCTTCCCAACCCAGGAGTTGAACCCAGGTTGCCCTCCTTGCAGGCAGATTCTTACCATCTGAGCCACCAGGGCAGCTACACATTTCTCCACCCTGGATGTTGTGTGTGAGGGTCACGGCGAGCACTAGGCCCTATTCCCCTTACCGTTCTGCTCAAAACCAGCGCCTTCTTGGACGATGGGAAGCCGTGAGCCTTGAAGCAGAGCGCCAGTCCCAGGGGGCGGGGTGGCACAGTGCCCACATGAGCCACCCTGGCTGGGGGTGCTTTCCTTCTGGAACCCACGGGGCTCAGCCCTGGCCTCCTGCCAAGCCCAAGGGAGATGGAGCACACCCTCTTCCTGCTCGTTTTCAAAGACAGGGGAGGAATCACGGCAGCGGGCTGCGGCCAGCTCCGCTTGGGCTCACATCACAGCGCGGGTGCTGACAGGCTGCACTCGTGGGCAAGCTGCCCGGTCTCCCTGAACCTCAGCCTGTGCAAGTGTGAAATGGGGGTCACGGTGCTCAGCCCCTGGGGTGTTGTGAGAGAGGATTAATAAGGCCACAGGTGTAAAGTTCTTAGCTCAGTACATGGCCACGATTTCAATTTATAAGACACAGTGACAGACTGTGACGGGGCGGGGAGAGCAGGGCCCTGTGGCCTGTGATGGAGATGGAGTCCTGGGAAGTGGGTGACATGGTGAGTTCTGTCTTGAGGGTATCGCCTCTGAGGGGTTGGTCCGGGGGCATCCCAGGAGGGTATCCTGCAGGAATTGGGTGATGCTAGGGGTCTTCCAGCTGTGGGGTTCACAGGAACCACGCTTCCTAGTTGGCTTGGAATCAGCTTTTCAGAACCCCAGTGTCATTGTAGGTGGTCCCAGTATGAGGCTCAGGAGCTGGGTCAGCCTGGCCGTGGTCCTCAGTGCCTCCCTCCCCGAAACTGGCTCCACCTCTGCCCAGGGTCCCGATGGGTCTTGGCCCAGCGCAGGCTCCAGAGAGGAGGAGCCCTGAGTTCCAGGACCCTGATACCTGCCCCGGGTCTGCCCCTTCCCTGTCAGGGTGACCTGGGCAGGAGTGTGGGCTCTCAGGGTGGGGGGGTCAGCATCCTCATCCATGATATGGGGGTGATTGTGGGAGGATCCGTGAACTGAGGTCTGGGGAAACCTCCCGCTGTGCCTGGCTCATTGGGGCTCTCAGCAAACATTTGGTGAATGAATGAAGGCAAGCCTGGGCAGGAGGCAGAAAGGGATGTTGAGGGGTGGCCCTGAGGAGAGGCCAGGGAGTCCGGTGGATAGCAAGGGGGTAGGCTTGATCCCAGCTCAACTCCTGGCTTTGCCACTTGCTTCCGGAATGTCTTCCTCATTACCGCCATGTGTGGGTGGTAGGGACAGGAGGTTGGGCTTGGGGGCCACCCTCATGCCCACCTCACCACGTGGCGATGGATCTATAGGGATAAATGGCACCAAGGAAGCATGTAGATTACCCAGGAGCATGCATTCCTCCTTCAGGAAGCATGGTAGGCAGTTAGGGCAAAGTTGCCCCCAAAGCGTGCTCCCCAAATGCCTTTATTTCCCCAGTTGTGGCAGTGCAGAGAGCAGGGGGCCTTCTGAAGGTGACTGTTCTTGCTGCCCTGGCTGCAGGTCATGTATTCCTTTTCTTAAATGTGAGCCAGGTCTGTAGACACTGGCTGCAGCCACCTTAGGGCAGTGGCGGACCATGGCCTGGGAGGGACTGTGGGAGAGCCATCTGCTCCTGTGCCCACAATGAGGGGGTATGCTGTGTGGAGAATGTAAAAAAATAAGCAAGAATAAATAAAACCAACTAGAAGTCCTTTTATTACCACCACGTGTGTTCTCTTAATAGGTCAGTGATCAGCTCCTCCCCTTCTAGGGCCAGAGGCTGTTCCTCGCTTCCCCTTGGTACGCCCTGCCCAGTGGTCCTCCAGAAAAGAGCCTCAGAGCTGTCAGTGGCAGGAGAGGAGCTCACGGAGCCCTGGCCAAGGAAGCAGAAGTGATCTGGGGAGTAAGGCATTTATGATGGGAGTGGCAGCGTGGATTTGGGGCCCAGGAGACCTCGCCAGGAAGTGAGAGGAGAAGTAGGTGGGGAGCTGTGGGCAGTGGAGGTGCCCGCTGTGAGCTCAGGGGAAGCATTGTCCAGGCCCTTTGGTTGTGGGCAAGAGAGGGTGTGTTCCATCTCCCCCGGGCCCAGCAGGAGGCCAGCGCTGAGCCCCGTGGGTTCCAGAAGGAAAGCCCCCCAGCCAGAGCAGCTGATGCTAGCTGGTGTGGGTGCTGTGCCACCCCGCTCTGTGGGACTGGCGAGCTGCTGCCTGTCCTCCTAGGAGGGACTGGTCCTAAACTGGGGAGGGGCGGAGTCGGAGCTGCCCTGGGGGCTGGGGGAGCGGGAGGGGTTTGGAGAAGGCAGAAGACACGCTGGGATTCACAGTTCTCCACCTGGCAGAACAGGGATATGCATGAGAGTCAAA
This sequence comes from Budorcas taxicolor, assembly GCF_023091745.1. Classification (NCBI taxonomy): domain Eukaryota; kingdom Metazoa; phylum Chordata; class Mammalia; order Artiodactyla; family Bovidae; genus Budorcas; species Budorcas taxicolor. The sequence continues at coordinate 16,171,843 of NC_068912.1, forward strand.
ATGAGAGCTTTTAGGGTTTAATGACCATGATTGAACAGGTTTCCTTGCAGGGTTGAGGGAGGGGCCCATCTCTCCAGACTGTGGAGGCTCAGTGGATGTTCAAGGGGAGAAAGCTTGTCCCTGGGGCTGGCTGAGGTGCAGGGTGTATGTGATTGAGGTCTGGCAGGGCTTGGCCCCCTTTCTCCCTGAACCCCTTCTGAGGGATCGGCAAGGCCCTGGTCTGATTTGGACCCAGATACCTCCGGCCGCTGCTACATCTGAAGCAGATGTGTGTTCCTCCAGATGGGCCTCTGTGGTCCTGAGTTGGGGGGCCCCTGCAGTGAGGGGAACAGAGACTTTGGGACTTGGGGGCATGAGGGTCCCTGTTTTGGATCTGCTTCCCAAAGCAGGTGCATCTGGTTCCAACTGGAGCCTGTTTGGAACCTGTGAGTGGGCTGACGTGTGGCTTTCTGGGGCTTGTAGGGCTGAGCAACCAAGCTAAGCCTAGCCCACAGGCATTTCCCAGAAACTCATGGCACCATCACAGTGTTGTCTGGGTGTTGAGGAGTTGGCAGGAGGTGGTGTAGGCACAGCAAACAGGTGTAATCTGGGTGTTGACTCTGAACAGTTGGTCCCAGATGCCAGAAGGGCTGTGTTGAGGAGGATCCTGAGGTGCAGCCTGAGCTTGGTGGGAAGAGTCCTGTGGTTGATTCGTGATGTCTATACCGGGCAAGGAAGGATGGCAAGGTGGCAAATGGTAAGGTGTTTGCCCTCCCTGGTATGGTGGAAAGGCAGCCCATGTTTGATTTTAGATGAGTAGCTTTTACCTCTCTGGGTCCTTCGTCTCTGAAACGGGAGTGAAATGTGGCACTTGCAACCTGACACGCGCATCGTGGGGACTGAGTAAGACAGGAGTGAAGGTGCTGCATGAACTGTGAGGCAGCGACACCGGGGCAGAGTCGGGGCTTTGTTGTCACGGAGTCCCCCAGGACTCCCAAATGACCCAGTAACAATAGTGTCTGCAGTCACTGGACCAGACCACGTCATGGTCTGTGCAAGAGCTGTGGCTGACGGGACAGGTGATCTGACAGTACCTGGCACGCACGCCTTTTATCCCCTCTTGGTCAAAGCGCCAACAAAGTGTTTGGTCACGTGTCCAGTTGGGGGTCACTCATTTCTCTCACTGACCCTCTCCCCAGCTTAAGATTTAGAGACTCTGTTCATGTTTAGTAAGAAAAGGACAGAAAAATCTCTCTCCCCTTGACTCACACTCCATTAAAGATAGCAAAATTGCTTTATAAAGTCTGAAAGCCTGACAAGAGCTCGTACTAATAACGCATGAATTATGCAAATCCGTGTAGTCACTTGATTTGCATAATGGAGGGGCTGGAGGAGGGCTGCGGAGGGGAGACGGTGGGGGTGAAGGCACCAGCCCAGATCTGTGTGTAGCGGGGGACACCTTTCTCTCCTCCTTCCCCAGAGGGAGACTGTTCCTCAGCCTTCCCCTGCTGGCCCTGCGTCTGTCACTCTCCCGCCTGGCTGCACGGCCGTCCCTCCCCTTCACAGGGGTGTCACCAGGCAGGGGCACGCCGCCCTGTGCTCCCCTCTCATGTGGAACTGGCTTCATTAAATCTCACAGCAGCCCCTCCGTGTACAGACAGCTTTCCCCGGGAAGTCCCCCGGGTCATTATTTCTCCAAACTGTTCTGTCTCTCAGAGGTCATGGACTTGGTTAAGCGCCGTCTGGAATTGTGACTGCTGCCAAGTGCCTTTTCCCGGCTCTCTGGGAAGCGAGGGTGAGGAGGCGTCTGGAGAGGAGAGCTCAGCTGGCCTCCTTGGTTTCTGACCGTTGCTTGGAAGGGCTTGGCCCCCGGCTGTCAAATGGGCTCCGTCTTCTGCTTTTCCCTCCGCCTGCCCCGAGCCCTTGCTGGTCTTTGACTTCAGCTTTATGAGGGCTGAGGTTGGGGCTGGGGGAACTTGAGGCCTGGCTCCTGTGGGTGCTGCCTGGGAAGCCTGGGCAGCTGGGGCTGCCCAGACTGAAGGGGTGTAGGCACCAGCTGCAGAGGTGGGAAGGTGGGAGGGGCCGGGCTGTTGGCTTTTCCAGAAAGCACAGACGCTTCCTGTTCTGGGTCAGGGGGATGTTCTGCGTGGCGGCTGCAGGGACCAGCCCTGGTTGGGGAAGGGGCAGGTGTATCTAGCTTTCGGAAAGGCTGAGCAGCCTGTGAAGGCTCCCAAACAGGCTGGCGTTCAGCTCAGTGCAGCATACTTATTAGGCATCTGGCTCTGTAGGCCAGGGCTTGTGTTAAGTACTAGAACCATGGAGATGAAACAAGTACTTGCAGTTCTTACTGAGCTGATGAAGAAGCAGATCAACCCCATGTTTTCGGGTCTGAGGACTTCCCAGGTCTCCCCTCACCTACTGGCTCCCCGGGGCTCCCACCCTTTCCTGGCTGTGCGTGCCCTGCTCAGCGCCCGCCGTCCTGTATGAGGCACCCACACATGTTCACCCTTGCCATTTTCCCCTCTCACCTGGCCATCCTCTTGGGATGCTCTTAGGCCAGGGCTTTGTTCTGGAGAGAAGCTAAGTGGAATTGTCAGCTGAAGAAGAAGCAGAATGTACTAATCACATTACTCCCTGAGAGATCCCTCACACACACTCAGCCCGCTCTCCCAGCCCCGCCTGCCCCTGGTGTCTGTGCTCCTGCCGGGGGCTGGGGGATACTCTTGAGCAGGAGAGCAGGGCATGGTAGGTAGATCTGAAAGACTTGCTGCAGGAAGTCTGGACTGAGGGGGGCGCTCTGTGTTGGATCACAGGGGTGTGAGCTGGAATCCTGACTCTGTCACCTATAAGCTATATGATATTGTTCTGAGTGTCAGTTTACCTCATTAAGAAAATGGGGGTTTCTGAACCATTTGTTTGGTTCAGAAAGGGACTTAATATTTTTGAGTGTCAATTTCCCTTGTTAAGAAATTGGGGGTTTCTGAACCAACAACATTCTGTTAAGCAATTATTCGTCAATGAAAACATTAATTTAAAATTAAAAAAAAGAAAATGGGGGTAATAGTACCTTCATGGTTCCTAAACTTTGCTGCATTTTGGAATCACCTGGGAATCTTTGTTGTTGTTTAGTGACTACGTCGTATCCAACTCTTGTGACCCCATGGGTTGTAGCCCGCCAGGCTCCTCTGTCCACTGTTTCCTTCTCCAGAGGGTCTTCCTGACCCAGGGATCAAACCCGTGTCTCTGGCATCTCAGGTGGATTTTTGCCACTGAGCCAGCAGGGAAACCCTTGGGGATCTTTAAATAATACTATACACTTTGCCACTCAGTCGTGTCTGACTCTTAGTGACCCCCTGGACTGTAGCCCACCATGCCTGATTTCCAGCTTTTGACCTTCTGATTTTGTTGGTTTGGGGTGTCACCTGCTATCAGTAGTTTCAAAAACTCCCCAGTTGATACTGGGCTGCACAGTTGGAAACCACTCCTCGTAGAGAGGAGGACTAAAAGGAGGTGATGAAAACACGTGGGAAAGACTTGATAAATGGAGGTGATTATTTTTTAATTTCGTTTCCTGCCTCTTACTCCATTTACTGTGGGATCTAAGGGAGAAGCAGGGTTTTCATTTCTCCTCCATACTGAGTTTGCCCTGAGTGCTGGCCCTGCATGGCCGGCAGGGGCCCTTCTTCACTAGAAAAGCCCCTCCCTTCCTACACCTCCCCCCAACCCCGGCCCTGCGTCACTGTCTCTGCAGCCCTGAGGCAGACCCTTGTCTCCCTGACAGTCTCCAGGGAGTTCGTGATCAGGCTAGAATGCCTGAGAGGGGGTCCAGAAGCAGCTGGGAGTTCACAGTACCTGACCCGGCCTCCATGAATCTCCCTGGTGACTTAGGGGCTGGAGAGGCTGGTCTCCACACAGGCCTCTGGGAGACAGAGGCCCAGGAAGCTAGCACGGGGGGCACTTAAGTCTGCATGTGGTGGTCTGCTGTGGGGTGGGAGTGGATTCAGGGGAGGGTGTCGGTGGGGACAGAGTTGGGGAGGGGCCTCTTCCTTGATCCCCTGACTCTGCTCCTGGGCACATTTGGAGGCTCAGCAGCCCTGAGGTGGAGGCTGTGAAGGAAGACACATTTCCCTGGATTCCTCAGCTATTCTGACAGGAAGTTGTGCATCACTGGGGCTGACAGGAAGGAAATGGCTCTGCTATTTGGAGAGAAAGAGAGAATTCTGACTGGGGCTGAGGAAAAAGGTGTTTGCTTGTAGAAGCCGTTTTGTTCCAATATAGGAACTCTTTTCTCCCCTCAGGCGATGGCTCCCTGTTTATTTTCCTCTAAATGACAAAGATTGAGTTTAGCTAATGGGAAGCTGAGAGAGGGAAGTGAGAAGGGGTCCTGTGAAATTTCAGGAGGTGGCGAGCCTTCGCAGGACGTGCATCCTTCTGCTTTTAATCAGCGTTTCTTACCCGGCTTCCTGCTTCGGAGCTGCAAGGTGATGAAGCGTTTTGTGATCACACACACACCACTCTCTCCTCCATCCACAAACCATACCTTGGCACACGGCTTTGATTTCTATTTCTTTTTACCACCCACAAAAAACACAGTGAGTCTTTTAATAGCACAAGGCCTTTTGGATCGCTAACCAATCGGTCGCCAAATCTGTCCAAAGTGCGCTCAGAATAGACGCTTTTAATAAAAGAGATTCTCTTTAAGCCAGGGTAAACCTGTGAAATTTGTACATTTCTTTGAGAGCATCTCTACAAATTTTGCAATATTGAAATTGCCACCCTGTGACCTTTCGGAAAGTACTAGATAAATTACAAGAGACAAATAGACCAAAAGGAGAAGTACAATTTCCAGTGCCTTGCCTACCAGGTTCTCAGGTGGAGTCTTAGAAATCCCTGGCTCCCCGGGCACCCTTCCTTCTGGCTTGTGGTGGCCTCTACCTGCCTGCCTCTCTCCCTGCCCACCTGGATGTCCTTGGAGACATTTGCAGCTCTAGCAGTAAGGCAGCTCTGGTATGTGGCTCCTGGCACCTCGTCCCATCTGTGTTTGCCTTTGTGCTCCACCTTTCAAAATGCTTCCACTGGTGACCAGAGCCCCCAGAGATGCTCTTTGGGGAGACCAAGGGCTGCTTTGAAAGGCTCGGATGTTCTCCTGGCTGGGTGTGCCCCAGGCACGTGGGAGGTGAGAACCGGGCTGCTGTTCAAGCCTGGCCACCCTCCCTGTGGAGCAGTCTCTGCGTCTGGCTCAGCCCTGGGTCAGCTGAGTGTGGACTGTCCACTCTGGATTTCCGTGCTCCTGGCCCCAGGTCAGGTCTCCGCTGTCATCTCTCCACATTGGGCACCTTCCTTCCCTACCAGTTGGTGGTGCTCAGGAGGTGTAAACCAGGTGTAGTATGCCGTTCATGCTCTGGGTAGGGAAAATAGAATTTGGGAGGCAAATGGTTTATCAATCCACATCGCTTAGAGCCCCTGAGGGGTCTTCTGGGGACTCACTGCTCCTCTGGGCTCTGGGATCCATTCCGCCTGCAGGGCGGGGTACCCAGAGATTTGCAGCCAGGATAGGGTGATGCCACACAGCTGGGTCCTGCTGCCAGGGGGCTGCTAATTGCATAGTCCTTGATGGCAGTGGCCACATGTTGACGTGCTCAGTTCACGGATAAGTGAACTCAGCAACCGGGCAGTTGCTTTGCCATCCCTCTTCAGTGACCTTTGTTCGCATCAGCTGGAAGCATCACTTGGGGCCCCTGGATCTCAGGGGCTGTGTTCCCCACAGAGATACAATCTCACATGACTTGGTTGTGGTGAGACCCCACCACCCTCCCACATGGGCAGAAAGGAAGATCAGAGAGAAAGCTGGGGGTTAATGAGTATTCTGAGTGCTGCTGGCCCTTCTGGAGGTTAAGTAGCTTCACAAGGAACATAAACAAGGTGCTATCAATACTGCCCAGGGGTTCACCCACTCCTTAATTTGATAGTTAATTCTGCAAACATTAATGGAGCTTTTCTCACATACTGGGCACTGTGCTAGGTGCTGGGGGTCGGGGAGAAACTGGAGGGTGAAAAAGACTTGGTTCCCACTCTCACAGAGCTCACAGCCTGGTAAACAGACACTTAGCGCACTTGGATCATCTCCCAGAGAGGCCTGGTGTCCAGCAGAGAGCACAGAAGAGAAGGCGGCTCGGGGGTGGGGGGGGGCAGTGGGAGTAGTGAGAGCGCCCTTGGGTCTGGGTTGACTAGGAATGAGATAGGCCGAGAGAGGAAGGTCGCTCCTGGTCCAGGAAGCATGTATAAAGGCCCAGAGATGTGAGGGTGCAGAACATTTTGGAGTGTAACTCGAGATTCAGTGTGGCTGGTGTCTATGGTATGATGGGACTGGAGAGGTAGGCAATGATCAGATAATGCAGGTGCCTTGCTTAAGGGATTCATCTCTATCCTAGAGGCTGTGGGGAGCCACAGAAGGGATTTAGGCAGAGGTGTGTCCCAATTTGTATGTTTTTTAAAAATTTCATGCTTTAAAAAAAAATTTATTATTGAAGTATAGTTGATGTATAAAGTTATGTAAGTTACAGGTATGCAATAGAGTAATTCACAATTTTTAAAGGTTATGCCTCAGTTATAGTTATTATAAAATATTGGCTATATTCTCCACTTTGTACAATGTATCTTTGTAGCTTATGTCATACTTGTAACTCTTAATCCTCTTTCCCCATACTGCCCTTCCTTTTTCCCTCTCTCCACTGGTAACCACTAGTTTGTTCTCTGTATTTGTGAATCTGCTTCTTTTACGCTATATTCACTGGCTGTAACTTTTTTAGATTCCACATGTAAGTGATATTATACAGTACTTGTTTTTTTCTGTCTGACTTATTTCACCGAGAATGATATCCTCCAAGCCCATCCCTATTGCTGCAAATGGTGAAGTTTCACTCTTTTTTATGGCTGAGTAGTATTTCAGTATATTTTTGTACCACATGTTCTTTATCCATTCATCTGATGACGGGCACTTAGGGTGCTACCATACCTTGGCTATTGTAAATAATGCTGCTGTGAACACTGGGTTGCACATATCTTCCTGAATTAGTGTTTTTTTCAGACCTACGCTTGGGAGTGGAGTTGCTGGGTCATATAGTAGTTCTATTTTTAGTTTTTTAAGAAAACTTCTGTATACTGTGCTTCGCGGTGGCTGCACCAATTTACTTTCCTGTCAACAGTGGACAGAGGTTCCTTCTTCTCCATATCCTTACCAACATTTGTTATTTGCAGACCTTCTGCCATTCTGACAAGTATGAGGTGAAAACCTCATTGTGGTTTTGATTTGCATTTCCCTGATGATTAGGGATGTCAGGCATCTTTTCATGTATCTGTTGGCCAACTGCATTTCCTCTTTGGAGAAACGTCTATTCAGTTCTGCCCGTTTTTTGATAGAATTGTGTGCTTTTTTTGATGTTAAGTTGTATGAACTGTTTCTATATGTTGTATTTTAACTCTTTATCAGTCATATCATTTGAAATATTTTCTCCCATTCAGCGCAATTTGTATTTTACATTAACTGCTGTGGAATCTACATGGTGTAGCGAAAGGAACCCTGGAGTAGGGAGTCTAGTGAGCTACATTCTCGCTCTGGACCTAGCAGCTGATTGACCTCAGCCAGGTCTGGCCTCAGTGTTCTGGTCTGTAAGATATTGTTGTTGTTCAGTCACTCAGTCATGTCCAACTCTCTGTGACCCTATGGACTGCAGCACGCCAGGCTTCCCTGTCCTTCACTATCTCCTGGAGCTTGTGCGAACGCATGTCCATTGAGTTGGTGATGCCGTCCAACCATCCCATCCTCTGTCACCACCTTCTCCTCCTGCTCTCCGTCTTTCCCAACATCAGGGTCTTTTCCAGTGAGTCAGCTCTTCGCATCAAGAGAAGACGCCAAGACCTGTCTGAACTCTGACATTCTCTGTGCCCAAGACTTCGTCTCGTTTCGGCGCTCGCACCTTTTGTTCTGCGCTTGTCCATCCAGCTCTGGCCGCCTGACCCGTGTCTCCTGGCTGTCCCACCGTGCTCAGCAGCTGGTGGCAGCTGGAGGGAGAGGGGTGAGTTCTCCAGGAAGAACATGCCCTCCTGACCCCCAGAGCTCACTGGCCGCCTGGCCTTTTCCACCCCTGCAGGAGCAGCTTCTCTCCCTGCCCCCGCCCCAGCCCACCTGACTCCCCATGGCTCACAGTCCTTGGCCCAGCTGGGTTTCCTCAATGAAGCAATTCATTCCCCTAGGCCTAACCATCCCCCCTCCTCCCTCCTAACCTCCCCCCCGCCCCCCACCTCCCTCCACCATTCCACCTGGCCCCAAGTGACAAAAGGCAGCTGATTCAGAGTCCCCGCCCAGAAGCCAGGACATCTGCGTGGAGAGATGTCAGTGCCTTTGGCCTGTGTAATCTTTTCCTTTGCTCTGACCAAGGTTTTAAAAGCTTAGCAAGTCATCAACCTCAGTGGTTGTCTGGGAGCACCAGCATTCGGTCTTCCTGCCTAGGGACCCCTGAGCCCTTCTGCAGGAGAATTGAAAACTGCTGTGGCTGGAAAGACAGGTTTTCCTCACAAGCATCATTTGCAGGGTTATTGCTCCTGGTCCTAGAACTTCTCCAGGGTGAGGAGCTTGGGAGAAGAGCTTGGTTGGGGCTTCTGTTTTCCTAGGTCTCTGATCACAGCTGTTATATTTAAAGGCTTAAACCATGGGCTCTAAACAAATATCTGTTTGGTTAGTGGAATGAGGAAATTAAAAGTGAGTCAGATTCCATCCCCCCGCCCCCCATTTCTAAGTGCTATTTACTACCTGAATGATCAGAGCTGCAATGGAATCATTTTGCTTGATTCTCCTAGGGAATTTGACATGGTCTTTCATTCATTCTATTCACTCATTCATTCATTTATTTGAGCATTTATTGAGCATCCATTACTATGTGCCAGGCCCTGTGTGAAGTAATGAGGACAGAGAGACAAATAGGACCCAGACCCCATGAAGCAGCCCAGAGTCTGGAGTGACCATTCAGTGGCAGCCTGGGGGCTCCAGCACAGCGAGTTCCATGCAGACCTAGAACTCTAGCCAACAGTCTTAAACCCTGTTCCTGGAAAACTGGGAAATAGAAGTAGTGTGAGAGGAAAGAAATGTGAGTGAGATGAGGGCAGAAGAAAGAGAGAGATGGAAGAAAGAAAGCAGCAAACTTTCCCACGAGGGACGCTGCAGATGGCCTTCCAGTTTCTTGAGGCAGCTCGTGGCTGTGGGCAGCAAGAACCCAGCAAGGGGGAAGCCGCCCCCGCCCCGCCCCTCCCCCTCTCAGCTTGGCGCTGGCAAGCTGGTTCGCAGGCAGGCATTTCCAGCTTGGGGCCTCAGTTCCCCTATCTGTAAAATGGGGCTTTGCACTTGGGGGGGGGGGTGGGTCTTAGAGATCACTGATCTAGCATGCTGTAACCAATGCAAGGTGGAGTAGATATGGGCAGGAGCCCAAATAAACACCCTGGAAGTAGAAGGCAGTGTTTGTCTGGCTTCTCCCATCTCAACACTGAGATACCCTTAGGTGTCTGAGGCCTGTGGGCGTCCTGCCATCCCCCTGCTAGCAAGAGGCATCTTCCAGCGACTCCCCCCACTGACTAGTGGAAAGAAGGAAGGTTCTGGGTCTCCATGTTTGGATATTTTTCTGGTGTGAACATTTTCTTCTTGGCATGTCTTTTTCTTTCTGATGGTAAGGTCACTTGAATTGCTTCAAGTACAGTGTGAGTCTGCAGAGTGGGCCTGCAGCCTGTGATTCGTTGGACAGGCTCCTTGGCGGGCCTGCCTCCGGCTGCCTGCAGAGGCTGTCCCGAACGCCTCAGCATGAGGCCAGGTCAGACTGCTGAAGCCCAAGGGTCATATTCTGGAGGGCTCCAGTGCGGGTCATGCTCATTGATTGCTAAACAAAACAATGTTTAGGCAACACAAGGTTATTAGTAGGAGAATTGGGCTTCCTAGCTGGGTGACCTTGAGTAATTGCTTAAATACTCTGAGCCTCCGTTTTCCCATCTGTGAGATGGGAGTGATTCTCCCTGTCTCCCGGAGATCCAATAGGAAACTGCAAGAACGTGCTTCGTAAATGGGGAAGCCCTAAACTGACACCCACGATGCAATGATTCAGTAGCAAATATATTCGGATATTCAGCCTTCTCCCTGGTCGTAGCCTCTTCTGTGCTAGTAATTCAAGCCACGGAGGGTTAAGGCAGATGACTGAGATTGTCCATAATTGATAGAATAGGCCTAAAGGAGTGACAGATAATTGCAATGAATCCATGCACTGTGTCGCTGACACTGCCCTGCTGAAAACTATCTACGAATAATTGCTTTGATCTAGAAAAATGATGCCTGTCTATGAGCCTGGGAGCAGGGACTCTGGCCAAGGGTCTGCTAACAGCAGCACTGAGCCCAGCCGCTGCCACTGGACTAGGTGGATGGGGGAGCTGGGAGACATGGAAGCAGGACGGCAGGGAGGGGCCCCCAAGTCTCTGAGACCCTATGGCAGCAAGTGCTACGTATGTAATCATGTGATTCATAAGGGATGTTTTTGAGAGCAAGACATTAATAATTGCTATTCACATCGATAACTATGCCGGACAGTAGGCCTAAACTGGCCTCGCCAGAGAAAACCTGCATATATATGGCCACTGTGTGTGCAGACAGTTTCAAGCTTCTGGGAACTCTTAGGTGGCAGAGCATTTCCACAGTCACGATTTAGTCTTCACAATAACTGTGAAAGGAAGAAAGGATTTTTTACACATTTAATGGATATCGAAGATAGTGAGAATGAACGCATTTGAGTATTCTTGCCTGGAAAATCCCATGGACAGAGGTGCCTGGTGGACTATAGTCCATGGGGTCGCAGAGAGTTGGACATGACTATGAGTGAGGACAAAGATAGTGCTGGAGCTATACCAGTCCAGTTGGGATCTTTGGCCTGGCCTGCCCGGTGGCTGAGTGCATGCAGGTAGAGGACAGCTGGCCAGGATCAGGAAGCTCTGGGGCTGGGGAAACACATGGTGCTCAGATGGAGAGACCCTGCAGCTTGGGCTTCAGAAGAGTAGAGTGACCACACCCATGGGGTGTGCAGGGCACAGAGGCCAACAGGGACTTTGCTTGGGTCTTCTCCAGTCCTGAGCTCAGAATCAGAAGATTCTGCCCCTCACTAATCACATGATCTCAGCTATTTGTGTGATCGCTGTGGGCCCCAGTTTCCTCCTTTCTCAATGGGGATAATAATTCCTTGTCATAAAGGGTTAAGTGAGACCCTGTATGAAAACGTGTGGCCTCGGAGACTGACATGCCATCGGTACTCAGTAAATCCTTGCAGAATTAGAATCTGGAGAGAATTCCCAGAAGCAGTACCCTTTATAGCAGCAGTCCCCAACCTTTTCAGTACCAGGGACGAGTTTGATGGAAGACAGTTTTTTCCATGGACCAGGGTAGGGGGATGGTTTCAGGATGATTCAAGCACATTACATTTGCTGTGCACTTTACTTCTATTATTACATCAGCTCTACATCAGGCAGTAGATCCTGGAGGTGGGGCATCCCTGCTTTAGGGCACTGTGGGGATCCTTCTACCTTATATCAGTTCTGACTTGGACCAGGTAGAGTGGATGTACTCCAGCCTTGAAGTCAGGGCTGCTTCAAACTCTTGCAGGGAGCAGGTGCATAAGAGAAATACAGGGGGGAATTGAGAGCTTCCTGACTCCCCTAAGCTCTGATTATCTCCTGTATCCACTGTGTGGGGCGGGGGCTGCATCCAAAGAAGCTTCAGGCTTTTGTGATTCCCTGAAAGTTCTGAACACACAAGCAGCCCATGTTGGCTGGCTGCCTTGGCCATTTAGGCTCAAGGATAAGCTTGCTCGGACATGAGTAGGAGTTACGGCTCCTAGGGTGCCCTGTTGCTGGAATTGATGGCAGCTCAGAGCCAAAGGTAGGCAGGTTGGCAACAGTTTGGTGCCAGAGAGCTAGTAAGAGAAAGAGTGATAAAAATGCCACATCCGGCCTATTAATAGCCCGTGTTTGGTCTCCACCACTTCTATCAACATCGTCCGTCACACCCAAACAATTGAAAAGCTTGTGCCAAGCGCCTAGGAGTTAACAACTCATGGCTGTGCTGAATTTCTGAGAAAACAGTATTTCCACTTCTTATGCAGCTCTGAAATGCTGATTGTTCCATGCCAACTGGTTATTTTTCCAGACCATTTCCCTTTATTTATGTTTAAGCTTTTTGAGTTTTAAGCAAGAAGATAGAGAACCTGGACTAGGTGATTATTATTTCTCCTGATTTGCCCTTGAATGAGCCATAGGAGAAATAAATGTCCCTTCCCCAAACATGAACTGAGTATGTGCAGAGGAGTGGGAGAGGAATCAGAGAGGGGTCCCACCCCTTGCAGGGGTGTGTGGCTGATGGGCAGGTAGGATGGGGAAGTGGCAAAAATACCAGCCCAGCCCTCAGAAGACTTAGGGCAAGATAAGCCTTTTCTGTTACCTGGTGTGGGGCCTTGACTGGGGAAAGAGCCCTTCGCTGGGCCCCCATTTCCTTGCCTATAAAGTGGGGCAGTTAGACTAGACAGCTGAGGGGGCCCCTGCCCGCTGGGTCTGTGCGTTGAGTGGAGGACTTGCTGTCTCACGTTTATTGGCAAGAGCCTGGGTGTGGAAGTGGAAGGAGGGTGATGCTGTCCTTGGGCTGCTGCTCCGGGAAGCCTGGAAACGTGGCAGGGGAAACACGGGGCAGGGCTGCTCCTTATCTGGGAAGCTCCAGCCTTCAGAGATGTCTGTGCAGCCTGCCAGGCGGTTGTTTTTCTCACCATATGTGATTTCTGGGCATCTTAAAAATTTCACTTGGCCCAAACATTGCCAGGCTCAGGGGTTGACTGTGCCGCATGTGGGGATGGAAGTGGGCTTGCATCTGGGTACCAGGCTGGGAGTGGGCAGAGAATTGTGCTGTGGAAGCCTCTGATGAGGTTGGAAAGTGTCGGTGGGATCATGGTGTTGCTTCTTCTGCTGCAGCAGCCTCTGGTGCAGACAGAGGCAGGGGCTGAAGGATGAAAAGAAAGAAGAGAATTGTGGGGGGTGATGAGGCTGAGAGATGAAGGGTTGGGGTAATCTGTGGCTGTCAGGTGGTAGGAACTCTTATTTTAAAGACTGCTCATCTGAAGAGGCGTTTACCCAGCTCATTGGGTAAACTGGTTGACCACAGGTCTTGCAGAGGCTCCAGGAGTCTGGTGCGTGTCCTGGGGTTGGATGGGGAGAGAGAAGCCCAGGCCTGGGTCAGACCTGGCCTGGTCTGGTTTGGTTCTCTCTGGGAACACAGTGGGCACTCACAAGCTTCTGCAGAGCAAAGTGATTCCTGTTGTTTCCTTGGTTTGGGGGCCACATAGGTTTTAATAAGAGGGGGAAAAAAAAAAAGGACTTCAAAGCAAGCCATCCAGAAAGCAGTTATTTGTCTCCAACATTTTAGAACATTAAGAAAAGGGGTCTCCTGCCACCTGGAGGAATTATGGGGATGATGGTCTTGGTGAGGGTGGCACTGGATATTTGCAAGGAGAAGCCCTCTCACAGTGATGGCAAACCAAGCAGCCTTCTGGTAGGGCTCTCCCACAGCCATGGGAGTGAAGTAAGTTTAAGTGGTTCTCTGTAATGGGGGACTCCCAGGCTGCCAGGATGCACGTTAGGACTAGGACAAGAGACCTTCAGTGTGTACTTCTCCTGAGATGAAGGCGGGGACTGGGGCCTTCAGAGAGATGTGTAGTGACAGATGTGCATTCATCAAAGCTGGAGAAGGTTGTACGGGGCTTTTTGACACCATAAGAGTGATGTAATTGCTGACTGGCCAAGAGCACTCACATTCCACAAGCAGAGGAGGATGAAAGGTAATCAGGAGCAGATTGTTTGTTGGAGAAGGAAATAAAGCGGCTAGGTGAGAGGTTTGGAGGTGACTTCCAGGGTAGGAATCTAGGATTTTGGAAGACAGATAAGTTTAGAGCTTTTATATCTTCAGAAACAGGGGAGGGTGGCAGGGATAGCAACCTTGTGAGCCTAAGCCTGGGAGCCCCCAAACCAGCTTCTAAGCTTTGCTTCAGCACAGGCTGGTATTTGATAGGGGCTGAGCTGGCCTCACTGGACCTCAGTGTCCTCATGTAGAATGAAGGTGGGGACAAGTTGATTTCCAGGGGTACCTCCAGGTCTGGTACTTATATTTTTATTGGTATTTGTCTTGGGGAGGGGCTCGCTTATTGAGGACTTTTGCATAGGCATAGATGATACCAAGATCAGAGTGAGGCTTTACAGAGACATTTGTTTGTTTAGCTTTATTGGGGGCTGAGCACCTGAGAAAGCTGAAGCCAGGTCTGTGAAAAAGTCAGAGCCTTTCCAACATAGAATAGGCTGCCTTGATAGGAAGTGAGTTCCCCATCCCTGGAGGCAATCAAGCGGAGACTGAATGACTATTTGCCAGGAATCTTACAGAGATTCATGAGCTGTTTAGGAGAGTCATGAGCCATTTAACTAGGTGGCTTTTACATTTCCTTTTAACTCTAAGGAATGCCACCGCTTATGCATATGATTGTTCAACAGCATTTCCTTAAGACAGTGATGGCAGCCCCAGCCTTCTGGCCTTCTTTCTTGTGCCCCTAGAGGAGCAGTTCTCATTTCTGGCCTGCACATTTGAATCACTGAAATGTTTTTTGAAATGTCAGTGTCCAGGCCTCACCTGCAGAGATTTGATTGAACTGTTCTGGGGTGGAGGTCAAGGTCCTTCCGTGCTGTTGGTGCCTGGTGGGTATCCTTCCCCCCTGCTTTCTCCCTGAACCCCACCCCCTCACTCCCGGTTTCATTCTGCCTTGGTATTGAGCTCAAAAGTCTAACCTTTCGACATTCATTCACCCAACAAACTTTTGTAAAGTGCTTACTTCCTGTTGGAAGTCCTAACGGGCCAGTTCTTGACTACTTCAGGAGCAACCAGCCCCAAACTGCCTTAAGAGAGACCTCATTATATGTATTTCAATGTCCCACACTTAGCACAGTGCCTGGCACATGGCAGGTATGTAATAAAAATTTTGATTGAATTGCATGGAATCTTTGCCAATATTGTAAGTGGGGCAGGAAGATAAATTATAAGCAGGCATGCAGTAGCAAATTCATGATATGCCAGTTCCCCTCTGCTCAGACCTTGTAAAGGAAACCATCTCCTTAATTGGAATTATGTCTGTGGCCCTAGGGATGACCCATCTGACTTGATATTTTGGTAGCGTGGTCTTCCAGATGACCTTTTTGTCCTTTCTCGGGGCATTGCACGGCAGGAGAGCCGAGGCTTGGAGAGGATGGTTTCCTCTTAATTGGTGTCCCGGTCATTGTGCTGGCTTCAGTAACCATTACCAGGCCACCGTCTGCTCAGACCCGATGCCCTTGTATCAGCTGCACGGTGTCCCTCAGCCATCAGGTTTCGTTTCCTTCTGGGAGTGACAACTCTGAGGGCTGCAGAGAAATGCCCCAGGCCAACCTGACTTTAGCAGTTTTATTTTGAGACCTCTGGGGTCCTTCTTTGCACAAGTGTTTTCACCTGACCTCCCCACTGCAGGCCTGGTCTGGGCTGCGCTTACAGTGACGATGCAGACCTGCAGACCTGACCTCAGGCTGCTCATATCCTCTCATGGTAGTAAGTGACCTAGGTTTAATGGTGACATGACTGGGGCCTCCTCAGAGAGCCATGAGGTGGGGGATTAGTCCCGCCTGGGAAGGCTGGGCTGGAAAGCGTGATGTTCTGATGATGGGTGGGCATCCTATATGTCATAAGACTCCCTGGGTGGAGAGAACCCAGACCGTGAGGTCTGGCTTCTGCCTGGGTTAGAATCTGATCTCTACTTCATCCTCACTTGGGGATGGTGGGCAAGTGACGTAGCCTCCCTGGGATTGTCCTGAGATCTAAAGCCATCACACCAGTGCCTGGCCATGCTAAGCACACAGCAGATGCTGGCTGTTACTTTATTTTTGTATATGTAAATGGTTGCTTACAGAATGATGTTCAATTGTATGGAGATACCAGTTTTTTTATGCATCTCTGATTGATAGACATCTGAAATGTTCTCTGATTGATAGAAGTTTGAAACGTTCTCTGATTGATAGACATTTGAAATGTTCCAGCTTGGGGCCATTATTATTATTTTTTTTAATTTATTTGTGTTTCAGCTGTTCTGTCGGGCATGTGGGATCTTAGTGCTCTGATCAAGAATAGAACCTGACCACCAGACCACCAGGGAAATCCTATGGCTGTTCTTTTGATTGTTTATTAGCTGTCATGTATTTGGAAGCTCAGGATGGAAGTGTCTATCTGCTTGACACATCTCAAAATATTCCCCCTTCATTCCAATATTTAAGTTTTGACTAATACTTATTGACCTACTGTGTGCAGGACAATGCCTGAGGCACCAGTGGACAAATGAAATTGAAAAATACTGCCCTTCCGGGGCTTCCATCTTGGTGGTGAGTGACAGCCCCTGGGGCCTGGTAAAGACACAGACTCACCTCCACAGAGGGCTCAGGAAGGTGGGAAAGTGTCTCTGCTACCCAGGCTGATGCTTAGCCCTGGTGGGCATCCAGCAGGGGACGGTCCCTTGCTCGCCTCGTCTGCACAGAGAGCCTGCATGCTCAGAAAAAAGCATCCTTGGGGAGAAGGCTCTCTCTGAAGCCTCCTTTGGTCTCTGGTTAGTCTGTAGTCCTCACCTCACATTCAGGATGTAAGGAGCTACTTGTACGTCTTCTCTCTCAGCATGGCCTTCTGCCCATTTCTTCCAGGCCCTACGCACCTGCCCTTCATCTGCCAGGTCGGATTCAGGCTCAGCAGCCCGGGGATGAATGGGGTTTTGCGAGTACCAAGCACAGGGCCTGGGCATAGTTAAGTGCTCAATAAATATTTATAATGTGAATGGATGAGTGAATGAATGTTTGCCCCACTGCAGACCACCAAAGCTGTCTTTCTGAAATGTCTGGGGGGCATCTTTGTATATTGTTGCAAACCTCAAATGTTGATGATATCGGAGGGGCATTCTGCAGCCCCTCCCCTGACCCACAACTGAGACGCAGCTGACTTTCCCTGCATTGACATCTGTGTAGCGACAGAAATGGTGCTTGGCTACAAGAGAATGTGAGCTTTTCTTTCTGTGAAGAAAGAATGAGTTTTTTCATATGCATTATTTTACTGTATTCTCTAATACTAATGAGAGTTGATCCTGTTAGATCTGGCTTGCAGAGAAGGAAACAGAGGCCCAGAGAAGTTAAGTGACTGGTCCAGTGGCACGTAGCTAGTGAGCAGCAGAGATATGACTTGAATTCTGGCTTTTTGGTTTCAAATCCCATGTTATTTAGAAAAAGACAATGGTAATTTTCTTTGTTAGCCATCTTGTTCTATTTGAGGAGAAGTTGGCACGAGTGAGTTTCGTTGCTGACTGTTTCATAGTCACAGTTTTATCGTGTATAGAAATGCTTGAGAAAAGGGAAAGAAAGGAAAAAATGCTGGGAGTGTCCTTGTGACCTGTATGCGTTTCACGGCCAGTGTATGGCTAGTGCCATCAGCCAGCAGGCTTCAGGGACTATTTGGTCCAAGAGTCTCATTTTACTGGGGGGTATTGTGGTCCAGAAGAGTGATACAGCCTGTCCAAAGCCAGGCATTTATCACGGAGGTGGCTGAGACCTCCTGGGTCCTCTGATGGCAAGCCCAGGGCCCAGCCCAAGACTTCTTGGTTATGAGGCACCCTGGGTTCTTGGCACTTCTCTCTTCTCAGGCCTGTCAGAGACCCAAGTGCCCTCTGAGGCCCCCAGGGTCCACCTTCCCATCCCATTATGCAGCTTTGCCTGTTTTCCTCATTCTAAAGTTAGACATCCAAGGATGCAAAGTGTCTGAGTGATTCCACTCTGGGCCATGAGTGACCAAAATCAGATTCTGGTGGGATCCAGGCTGGGCAGTCACTCTGCAGATGCCAGGAAGAGCCAGGGATGTATTTAAATCAGGCAGCCTACCGAGCTAAGAGATGAGCATTAGAGTGGAAGGTGTGGAGGGTGAATGAGAATCAGAGATCATGAGAAAGAGGCAGGATAAGAGCAGAGGAAGGAGGAAGTCAGGGGCTTGATTATGGTAAGGAAGCACCAGGTTGAGGAAAGAAGCCGAGTCTCAGCAGAGAACATCAACCAAGAATACAGTCTTCCCAGCCAGTGGACGAGGGTCTGGATTTTAATTTGCGTAGCATTAATTAGCAAGAGTGTCCAATTAGGACAACCATTATAGAGCCACACTATTAAGCTGATGCTGAAATGTCAGTCAGTTTTGGAGCCTCTCCATGAAATCGAAGGAAAAGTTGACCTTATTTAGCAGAAAAGAATTCTAAATCAATTATTTTCCAAATCGAATGCATAAAATTTAGATCCTAATTCAGGAGATATAGACTTTAGACGGTATCACCTCTTCCCCTTTGGGGATTCCAGCCAGTGACAGAGATCATGAATGGGGCTCGTATGCTCACATGCACACTCATTCTTGGGGGAAGGCACCTCCCCATTTTTTACCTGATACGTTTCACTTGTTTTCAGTGCCCCTCTAGGACTCTGCTTGCAAGTACGGTTTTCTGTTATTTTCAAATGTTCCAGCAATAAAACACATTTAGGACTTCAAAGTCTCTGGGAAGATCTACCGTAATCATTACAATTCTGGCTTGGCTTCGGAAGTTCCAAGGCAGGCGGGGAGAGCAGTTTATATGGCTGGCTCAGAAGCCAGGAACACACTCCATTACACTCCACACAGCCTCAGGGGAAGAAGGGCTGGAGCGGTTCTGAGAAGGCTCACTGCAGAAACCGGAGGCTGGAAAGGTCTGACCAGCAGGGCAGGTGGGGTGCTGATGCATGGGCAGAGCACGGCGCCTGAAAGCAGGTTGTCTGGAAAAAGTCCTGCCTCCATTTTTTGGCCACATCCTTGGACAAATTAGGTGACTTCCCAAAGTCTCGGTTTCCTCCTCTGTAAAAGGGGGTTGACAATGCTCACCGTGCATGGCAGGCCCCTACAGCAGTGCTTTGCAACAGATTGTTGTCATCAACGAGAAGTCGCAGATCTGTGAAGGGCTGGTTCTTGTCTTGGAGCAGAACAGGGACCACGCAGATGCGGTCATCTTGTAGGAATGTGGTTCACCTTTCTTCCCTGCTAGGAATCCCTTCTACAGCACCCCGATGGCTGTAGCCAGCCTCTGCTAAGATGACACAAACTCAGCATCTCACATGGAAGTCTAGTTCATTTTGAAGGCATGGCGGGGGTGGTGGTGGGAGCATGGTAAATAGAAAAATCTGATGTATAGCTAAAATCTGGGCTAGTTGTATGACCTTGGAGAAATCACATTGTCTCTATGACCCTCAGTTTAAAAAAATTATTTATATTTTTGGTTGTAGTAGGTCTTTGTCGCTGCGTGTGGGACTCCTCTAGCGGTAGAGAGCAGAGCCTACTCTTTGTTGCCGTCCTGGGGCTTCTCATTGCTGTGGCCTCCACAGTTGCAGAGCCCGGGCTCTAGGCATGTGGGCGTCAGTGGTTGTGGCGTATGGGCTTAGTTGCTGCATGGCATGTAGAATCTTCTTGCACCAGGGATCCAATCTATGTCCCCTGCATTGGCAGGCAGTTTCATATCCATTGCACCATCAGGGAAGTCCATCAGTGTTCTTTTTAATCAGTAAAATGGAGACATTATGACCTCATCTGTAGGGTGAGGATGCAAAGTGATTTGTGTAGAAGGCATAGTCTGGGACCTGGTATGTAGTTGACACTTAATAAACATTAGGTCAAAATAAAAGTACTATTGTTAAGAAGCTTCAGGAAGCACTCATTAAGCACCTGTTGTACTCAGAGCATCAGAGGTAATACAGTTGAGTACCCTGACACTTAATAGAATCATACTATATATTTTCAGTCATTTTTACATTAAAAATAATTGGGAGTATATATATATAGTTTTGGGGTCTGGATTGATCACTTGATAGTGAATCATGAGCTTTTCCTGATGTCTTCAAATATTCTCGACAGAAGTGGCTTTGAGGGACAACATCGTGTTCCATCACTGGCTAGTCTCCAGTTTGCTTACCCACTCTAATATTTGGGAGCATTTAGGAATAAATGGTTTTGAAAAAACAACTCTCATCTGTTGAGATATGATTCGTAAGCATTCTTGCGTATTAAGGATTGTTACTCTATTGTTTAAAAGTTCTGAGTTGCAGGGGAGAAGGGTTGATCGGTTTGGGTGATCACAGGGCTTGTGTATGTATGTACACACACTTGTTCATCCTCCCAGGCACTGCCATCCAAGGGCCAAAGGGACTCATCGGGCTGGGAGGGAGTGCTGTGATCAACTCAACCCAGTCCTGCAGGCCCTCAAGCCCCACAGGTGCTTGGGTTTACCTCCAGAGTTATTTCGCCTCTGTGAGAGGAATCTTCCACATGCCCAGCACAAGCTGCCAGGCCTGAGCTACTGGAAGGGGTCCTTCTAGCTCCCTATCCATGGACTTTGCTTTAGTTTTTGGCCCCTTTTTTATCTCTTCATGGCATGCGTCAGCTAGCCAGCCCTGATGGCTGCCATCATTCAAAGAACCATGTCAGTTTCAAGCTTAGTTGGAGATCAGACAGCAAAGAAAAGATAATTCAGCATTTTAACAAATAGAAAACATTCTAGTCCAGCTGACTTCTTTGACATATTTTTGGCTATTAAAAATGGTTGATGGTTTATTTTTTATTGACATGTACTAGAGACTGCAAAGAAATCTGTGAAGTAGCGAGCATTCTCACTGATCCTGTACACATTCATCTCCCCTTGGGGCTGGAGCTGGCCAACGAGGTTTCACTGGCCAAAACCAAGAAGAGGGTGGAGTTGCCTTTTACGTAAAGGCTTTGAGTTTTAGAACAAAAAGAAGAGGCTCAAAGGAGAGGAGACAGCATCTGGCCCCTTTCCCTTTATTTCTTCCTCTAAAAATGATGGAAATAGACTTGGATTCTGATTTCAGTTAATTTCTGCCAAAAGAAATTAATTAGAGTTTGAAATACGCAGCTGATCCCAAATCCTTCCCTGGGGAGGCGTGATGCTCCCCAGATGTCTTCAGACCCCTTTGAGAAGAAAGTGATGGTCATTTCTGGCTTGAAAACATTATGATCTGTTCCCAGTTGATTTCTGAAGGGGAAGTGGACTTATCCTCAAAGTCTGAGTGTCCCTGAATTCACCACCTGCTCTTCAGCCCCAGTAGGTCTTGTGGTTTGGATGTGTTTCAGGCACCCGATAGTGCTTTCAAAGATTGGAACCTTCCAAAGGACTGAAATTGTGTTCTGTTTTGTCCTGGGCCCTTAATTGGAGCAGCATAGTACTCCTCGAGACATCTGTATGCATGTGTGCTGAGTAAATGATTGCAGGCTGCTCTTCATTAAGTATAGAACATACAAGAGGCTAAATGAAAAGTGGCTTATAATTAGACCATCATCTGGGAAGAGCAAAATGGATGTCTTTCCCTGCAGCTGGATGGTCCTACACAGTATAGAAAGTTGGGGGTCTATGTATAAGCCAGTTTGGAAGCTTCTGGTAGGCAGAGGATCTCTGTAAATATCCTGTAGTGTCTAGCACACTGTTGGACACCTAGCAGGTGCTCAAGAAATGAGAAGTGGTTGAAATCATCATGAAAGGAAGAGAGAATGAGCTCTTGCATGGGTTCTCTCTTGGGTTCCCAGCGCTAAGTGGGCCCCAGAACTGTATCAAATAGGCGAATGGTAGACTGGCAGACACCAGGGAGAGCTGTTCTCTTTCCATCTCAGCCCGCAAAGGGTGATTGAGAACACAAACTTGGGCATCTGGGAATCCTGGGCTCAAATCCAAGGGGCTGATTCCAGTGGCTGCCCCATATTGGACCCCTCCCCCTCTAATGCTGGAGATCTCAGGTACCCCTCCCTCTGTCTCTGAAAGCTTGCTTTCTTGGATAGTGATGTCTCCCCCCTCGCTACAGAAGGTTGCACGTGGTGATTAATTATATCCCACCTTTGAGACCTGGAGGAGGAAATGGAGACTCACTCCAGTATTCTTGCCTGGAGAATCCCATGGACTGAGGAGCCTGGTGGGCTATACAGTCCATAGAGTTGCAAAGAATCGGACATGACTGAGGTGACTTAGCATGCACTCATGCACCTTTGAGACACTTTCCATTATTATCTTGTCATTTGGGTCTGTGTAAATGGACACTTTTCACATTTTTATTCTGTTTTCCCCGAAGAGTGGGCTGAGCACTTGTGGGCGGTGAGTCAGAGGCCTTGGCTTTGAACGCTGGCCTGAGCCACTCACCCCTCTGAGCCTTTACCTGTAGTATCTATAAAGTTGGGTGAAAGACCTAGGGCTGTCTTGAGAATGGATGAGAACAAGGTGTGAAACCACCTTGTAAACAGTAAGTTGCTTTGTAGACACCAGGCATTTTATGATTCTGGAGCACAGGGACTGTTTCTCGTGTGGCAGGCGTCTCTCAGGATGCATGGGGCTACAGCACCGTGCTTGAAGTACTGCCGGCTCTCGCTGCCTTTGTTCAGGGCTGTGTTCCTGCCTTCCTCCGGGTCCCGGAGCCGCCTCTGCTCCCTGGCTTCCAAATGCCCAGGAGGTACCAGCCCTGCAGAGAAGATGAGGGAAATGACAGTAGCCATCCCTCACAGGGCCGGGTACCAGGCTAGGCACCTTACTTATTGTTATTTAGTTGCTCAGTCGTGTCTGACTCTGCGACCCCATGGATTTGCAGCATGCCAGGCTTCCCTGTCCTTCACTGTCTCCTGGAGTTTGCTCGAGCTCATGTCCATTGAGTCGGTGATGCCATCCAACCATCTCATCCTCTGTCATTCCCTTCTTCTTTTGCCTTCAATCTTCTAGAGTGCCTTTATCTTTTACAGCAGCCCTGAGAGGTAGGTACTGCTATTATCCCCGTCTGATGCCAGAAGCCACTGAGTGCAGAGATAGAGAGAGCAGCCTGAGATCACATGGCTAGTAAGTGGCTATATCAGGGGTTGGATCCAGTGGGCCGGTCTGGAGCTCTTGCCGCTAACCATGTGGGTCCCCTAAGCTGCCCTGGGGCTGGAGGACTGCAGCAGGGGCCAAATGACCCACCCTGCCTCCCCCAGCCTCAGCTGAAGGGACCCTCAGGGCCCTTCTCCTGCCTAGGAACTTTGCTGTGCTCCTGTGCTCAGCCCCCTTCCCTCTCCAGGAATTCCTCCACTGCCCTCGCTTCCTTCTGTGCCCTTGGCCTAAAATGGGAGAGCCACCACCAGGACATTCTCATTCATTCCTGAAAGAACTCTGCATTGTCAGGATGGAGGGGACCTTGGAATCCTTTGGTTCAGGCTTGTTAAGAGGAAAGAAAGGCTGAAGCTGGCACAGTACTGATGCTCAAACCAGATAATAGCAGCACAGAAAAGAATTATGTTCATATGACTTATGAGTATGGAGGCAAAAATTCTAAACAACACATCAGCAAACTGGATCTAGCCATGTATAACCAACATAATACATCACGCCCAAGCAGGGCTCATCCCAGGAAGGCAAATATGACTTAACCCTAGAAAACAGGCTCAGAGGGCAGCTGCGGAGACTGAGCCAGCCCAGGGCCCAGCCCAAGGTGCTTTCGGGAATCTGGCTACCTTTGTGCTGTATCCTGCTCCTGGGGGGCGCTGGTGACAGTCTTTCCTTTGCTGTCGCTGCCCCTCACCCCTTTACGTAGCCTCAGAGTGAAATGTTCTGTCCTGGATTTTTTTCTAATCCTCTCTTTCGGTTTCTCCTGCAGGATTCCATGTTTTCATTGGCCCTGAAATGCCTTATCAGTCTGTCTACCATCATCCTTTTGGGTTTGATCATCGCCTATCACACACGTGAAGTCCAGGTAGGTGCCCTTGCCCACATCCCTTCATGCAGGGCCATTCCTCTGCTCCAGGCTGAGCCCGCCCCTCACCCCCCCAGGAACTAGCTGGGGGATCTCACCAGACAGTATCCGAGATTGTGGCTCTTCTCTTTTGATTTGGGCCCTCATGGGAGAGGTAACTGTGATGCTGCTCTGCGGCTTTAGAACCATTGTGTTTATCCCAGAGGCAAACATGGCTTCATGTTTTGGGGACAGTCCTGCTCAGAGTCTTCATTTTGTACTTTTCTACTGTAGGGCTGACTTTGCTCTTTCTCTATTGCCAGAGCCTTTCTGAGTGTGAGCCACTGAATCTCCCAAGTGAAGCATACCTTCCTCCTATGCCCTTGCATGCATGTGCCTGTGTGTACACGCACATGCACACGCACACACACACACACACACACACTGCACCAGATAACACTAGGAGTCTGATGGTGTGTTTACCGTTTCCTGGACTGTGCCAGGAAGGAGTCATTTTCTAGATAGAATAGAATCTGCTGTGGTCGAGGAGGCCTCTGTTTCTTGCTGCCTAGGAGTCACTTGGCACCCAGAGAAATATTGGCCTGGCCTCTGGGGTGTACTCCAGTTTGGCTGCTATAAGGAGGATGGTTTGACCTGGGTTGGGAAGGGCAGGCAGGAGTGAGCAGGTCGGAGGCATCTCCTCCTGACGACGGGTCTCCCGCGTCACCTGGCCCTTCGGGCTGACCTGCTGTGCTGCGGCCCTGGGTGGTTCTATGGTATCCAGATGTTTTTCCTCACTTGCATACACATCTGACTGTAACCCTGTTCTTTGGCTGGAGGAGCACAGATAGATCTACATCTGGGCAGCAGGCGAGAAATTGACAAAGACCAGAACTCAGAGTTGGGAAAGCTGGGGCCGAGACTCGGCCATGACCTCTTCTCACAGCAGGTGTCTGGCCAGCCCTGTGGCCTCGCTGGGCTGGAACGTGTGAACTTTTCTTTGTCTGGAACATGGGGCTTTTTATTCCACTGTTTACGGGTTGCTGTGAGGATGAATGGGTAGTGTATGAGAGGGCTCTGTGAACTTTAAAACACTTCAAATACCGTACCTCTTGTCACCCAGCATTTCTGAGCTGAGTGCTACACAGGCAGAGATGGGTGAGCATCTTCTGCTCCTGGGAGGGTGGTCTGCTCTCCCGTTGCGTGTCAGAAGCCACTGCAGCCAGCCTCGGGGAGGGAGCCTTGGCTGCAGGCCACCTTGGCTCCGCTCTGTTGATGACCAGAGGACACTCGCTGAGAAGGTGGGGACTCTTTAGTCTCCGGAGGGGTCACAGGTGCAGGGACAGAGCTTGTGCTGTGAAGGCTGAGAGTCCCAGACACCACCAAGCAGGTTCCTTTGTGGGGTCCGGCCTGGACAACGTGGGTGGGCTTTAACCCCAGGAAGGAGCCAGGAGCACAGGCAGGAGAAATGGGCAGGAATGGGAGACGGGACCGGGAGTCACAGTCGGGGCTCCCAGCCAGGCTCACCCCACCCCAAACCAGCTGTGGGATCCAGGTGTTTCCTTAGTTCTTCTGAGCCCCTGCACCCTCATCTGGAGGCATCTGTACTACGCTATATCACCTTGATGAAAGTGAAGGAGCAGAGTGAAAAAGTTGGCTTAAAGCTCAACATTCAGAAAACGAAGATCATGGTATCTGGTCCCATCACTTCATGGGAAATAGATGGGGAAACAGTGGAAACAGTGTCAGACTTTATTTTTGGGGGCTCCAAAATCACTGCAGATGGTGATTGCAGCCATGAAATTAAAAGACGCTTACTCCTTGGAAGGAAAGTTATGACCAACCTAGATAGCATATTCAAAAGCAGAGACATTACTTTGCCAACAAAGGTCCATCTAGTCAAGGCTATGGTTTTTCCAGTGGTCATGTATAGATGTGAGAGTTGGACTGTGAAGAAAGCTGAGCGCCGAAGAATTGATGCTTTTGAACTGTGGTGTTGGATAAGACTCTTGAGAGTCCCTTGGACTGCAAGAAGATCCAACCAGTGCATTCTGAAGGAGATCAGCCCTGGGTGTTCATTGAAAGGACTGATGTTGAAGCTGCAACTCTGGTACTTTGGCCACCTCATGCGAAGAGTTGACTCATTGGAAAAGACTCTGATGCTGGGAGGGATTGGGGGCAGAAGGAGAAGGGGATGACAGAGGATGAGATGGCTGGATGGCATCACTGACTCGATGGACATGGGTTTGGGTAGACTCCAGAAGTTGGTGATGGACAGGGAGGCCTGGCATGGTGCGATTCATGGGTTGCAAAGAGTCGGACACGACTGAGTGGCTGAACTGAACTGAACTGATACCACCTTGACCTGTGCAGAGGGGTCACATAGGCCAGAGAAAAAGGCAGAGCAGTGAAGCTCAGCTGTGATCCAGGCTCGGGGAAGAGGGAAAGGAGCTGGTCCAAGCCTCATGCCTACATGGTGAATCTACTCGGCTTGACTGCTGCTATTTCCACTCCAGGCCTTGAAATTGGAAGAGCCAGGTGTCCCGTCTCTGATTCTCTTGGGGTCCTGCCCTGCCATCCCCAGGGCTGGCAGCCTTAGCTCTCAGACCTGACCCCGCCCAACTGCAGTTGTGACCTCAGTTCTTAAAAAGTGGTGGGGCTGGCACCTAGCTGGGCACACTTTGTCCTTTGTCACCTCACAGCTAGTCTCTGTTTTGCCCTCATTATGGGCACCAGAGGATGCTATGTCAGTTACTTGTCTTGGCCTGACACTCACAGTTCAGAGCAATGAAGTGAAGTCAGTGAAGGCATTGAATCCTGGCTCAGACACTGAATCCTGGCTCGGACACTTCAGTCTGAATGCCCTTGGGCCAAGAACAACTTATAACAACTTCTCTGGGCCTTGGTTTCCCCATGTGAAGTGTGGAAGTCATACCATCCATCTTGCTGAACTTGTAAGAGGGTGAGTCCCTTTCCTGTGACCTCTGTCCCACTGCTTCCAGCTGGGCCTCATCTTACAAGCTGTGCCCACCAGACGGTCACTGTCAGGACCGCCCGGTACTGGCCAGTGGCTGGACTTCTCTCTACCCTGACTGCACGCTCAGCTCCCTCCACACAGTCCATCATCCTACCTGGCCCACCAACACGTGGGTTGTCGCCAGAACGTGGCTCCTTCTGTGCCTCTTACCTGTCCAGTGAGTTTCTTTCTTCTGGAAAGTTCTAATGGGACCTCCTTTTGCCAGAGGGAATCTGGAATGGTTTGGGCCCAGAGAGCAGGGCCTTCATACATACTCACCTGACCATACTGTAGTTTTCTGTTCTGGTTCTTTTCCCCAGCCTCAGGGACAATGATGTTGTGAATCTTTGTATTTCCAGGGACCCACAGCGTGTGACAGGGAGCCGGTTTTCTACAGGGGATGTTTTGAATGAAAGGGTGCTGGATTCGAGATGTCTGATTTCCAAAGTCATTTTGACCGTTACTTAGCCCTGTGGTCTTGGGCCTCAGTTTCCACACCTGTTCATTGGGGATCCTAAGCCTGCCACACTCCAATTCTGTAATTCTCTGATTGAGGTCTGGT
This sequence comes from Budorcas taxicolor, assembly GCF_023091745.1. Taxonomy (NCBI): domain Eukaryota; kingdom Metazoa; phylum Chordata; class Mammalia; order Artiodactyla; family Bovidae; genus Budorcas; species Budorcas taxicolor. The sequence continues at coordinate 16,199,319 of NC_068912.1, forward strand.
GCCAGCCAGCTAGGGGACCTGCCTCCTGAGAGTGTGAGTGGAAGGAAGGTAATCCCAGGCACGATTACTTATCCAGAGGGGCTGCTTGGATAACCTCTTCTGTAGGGAGAGGCCAGCCACTGCTCATCTGTTGGGAAGCAGGGCAGGGACAGGGTAGGGTGAGGTCAGGGGCTTGTGTCAATGATATGCTTGCCACTTCCTTATCCACACCAGCTGCTGGCCACTTGGCTCAATTGCAGCAGGAACCGGATGGCCGTGTTTCCACCTCCCCCCAGCCCTGCCCCAGTTGCTCACACCCAGGCCCCTGGCCCCCTCCCAGCACACACAGGAGGCCAGGAGTGCTTTCTGGAATAGGACAACTTGTGTTTTTGATAAAGAATTCTGAAACATTATTGGGAACCTCTCAACCAAACTCTGGCTTCAAGTCCTGCACTGAGGCTTAGAAGGTTCTTAGAGGCGATGGCATGTACCCCTTACCAGTGCAGGAGGCTCCCCCTCTGTGGGCCGGCCTGTCACTGACTGGGCATTGTGAGTTTTAGAAAGTCTGCGCCTCCAACTGAGAGGAAACGGGCCTCTCTGGAATGTCCACTCAGCCCGGCTCTGTTCTAGGACAGGGAAAAAAGGTCCCTAAGCTTTCCACGAGGCAGCGCCTGTCATCTGAGGATGATGTCTTGGAGTACAGAGGCTTAAAGACCCAGGCATCTGTTCCTCAGGCTAATGTGTCCCGAAAAGAAATGAAAAGCAAAATACTTTGGGTTTTGTATTGTGTATCAAAACTTTGAAAACTGAACTCTCCTGTGGGGAGTCCATTTATTCCTGTAGTTTGGTGATCAACAGCACCTCCCAGACTGGCTGCCAGCCTCCTCTCCCCGCATTGAACAATCACACTTTAGGGGCCATTGACATGTCCCTGACTCGACTTGTCGTAAAGCACTGAACTCCTCTCTCCCTCCCTTTCTCTCTCTTTCTTTTTTCTTTCATTTGAAGTATAGTTGATTTACAATATTGTGTTAATTTCCGCAAAGTGATTCAGTTATATATATATATATATATTCTTTTTAAGATTCTTTTCCTTTGTGATTTATTACAGGATATTGAATATATTTCCCTATATAGCTATACAATAGGTCTTTATTATCTGTTTTATATGTGGTGGGGTGTATCTGTTAATTCCAAACTCCTAATTTATTCCCCCTTTGATAAGCATAAGCTTGTTTTCTATGTCTGTGAGTTTGTTTCTGTTTTGTAAATAAGTTCTTCTTTTTTACTGTGCTCAGTCATGTTCAACTGTTTGCGACCCCACTGACTATAACCTGCTAGGCTCCTCTGTCCAGGAGGAGGTTTTCCACGCAAGAACACTGGAGTGGGTTGCCATTTCCTGCTCCATGGGATCTTCCTGACTCAGGGCTGGAAGCTGCGTCTCTTGTGTCTCCTGCATTGGCAGGTGGATTCTTTGCCACTAGCCTCGCATAAGTACATTTGTGTCGTATTTTGGATTCTGCGTGTAAGTGATATCGTGTTTACTTGTCTCTCTCTTTCTGACTTCCTTAGTATGATAACCTTTAGGTCCTTCTATGTTGCTGCGATGGCATTATTTCATTCTTTTTATGGCTGATTAGTATTCCATCATGTATATACACAATACAATATCTTCTGTATCCATTCATTTGTTAACGGACACTTAGGTTGCTTCCATGTCTTGGCTATTTTAAATTGTGCCACTGTGAACATTGGGGTGCACATATCTTTTGAATTAGTTTTCATCTTTTCTGGATAGATGCCCAGGAGTAGAATTGCTGGATCATATGGCAACTCTATTTTTAGTTTTCGAAGGAACCTCCTTTCTGTTTTCCAGAGTGGCTGCACCAATTTACATTCCCACCAACAGTGTGGGAGGCTTCCCTTTTCTCCACACTGTCTCCAGCATTTATTATTTGTAGACTTTTCGATGATGGCCATTCTGACTAGTGAAACACTGAATGCTTCATCGCTCCCCTGGATCCTCCCTCCCCTCCCCTTCTTATCCATCTAGGTTGTTCATTCATTCTGTGTGTACCTAACAAGGGCCTACTCTGTGCAGACCCTGACAGACACCCAGTTCTCTGTGCTGGAAACCTTGAAATCACTTTTGCTTCTGCAAGGGATTGTCACTGTGGCCCTAATTAATGTCTTTAGTGACATCCTGAAAGGCAGGATAGCAGGAGGCTGAGAACACAGATTTTTTAGTAGTTCAACGTGGGTTCTGGAAAATACTAACAATACCCACCACAGGGTTGTTGTACAGATCAAATTAGACAATATGTGCAAAACATCTTAGCTTCAATAAGGATGTGTTTGTAGGCTGACAGCAAGGAAAGGATATCCCAGGCAGAGGCCTCAAAATATACAGAGCCTCTGAGACGGGAAACGGCAGAGTACATTCAGAATGCCTTGAGGACAATGTACTGGGCAGGGGGGTGGGTCCACTCTGGAGCGTGGCAGGACCAGCGGGAACTCATCTGTCTTGCTGAAGGGGTTTAGAAGTGTCCTGTGGGCAGCAAGAAGAACCATGGAAGGGGTTTAAGTTAGAGAGACAGATGATCAGATTTGCATTTTTGCTGCAGGATGGCAAATGTTGCAAGGGGCCGATTTCAGAGGCAGAGAGCCTAATTGGAAGCGTGTTTCCACGGTCGAAATGAGGGATGGTGACACCCTGAATCAGGGCAAGACCAGAGCTGGGACAGGAGAGACTGTGCATGAGATATTGAGCAAGTGGAATAGATCAGGCTTGGTCACCTGTTAGGTTGGAGGTACTGTCTGTGGGAAATGAGTCCAGCAGTTGCTTGGTTAACTCAGTGGCTGGCAGTGCCATTCATTATGGTTGAAACCACAGAAGGAGGTTGAGGTGGGAAATGATGACCAGGTTAGTTTTGGACATGTCCAAGTTGAGGTTGGGGGGAGGGTGGGCATCCAGCTGCCTCCAGGATAGTGATAAAGAGGATAGGCCTGGTGGGAAGGGGGCAGTGGGATGAGAGGAGGCAGGGGACAGACCCCCAGAAGGACATCATCCAGTGAGAAGTGGGAGGAGGCAGATAAACCCGCAAAGGAGAAGAAAACAGGCAGGGAGGTCAGAGGAGACCCCAGGGGAGGGAGCAGGAAGCCGGGACAGGGAAGGGAGCGTCAGTTTTGTCAGAAGGGGTCAAGGAGTCGGGGACTACGCTGGTCCTTTGCGTTTGGCTGTGGGAAGGTCATTGTGCCCTTTATCAGCCCTGTCACAGGAGTGGCAGTTACAGGGCAATGGAAGGGGTAGGGAGGACCAAGCAGGAAGTGAGGAAGTGGAGACACTGAATGCTGGTCAGTCTTCTGGGAAGTTTGGCTGTGAATCAAAGGAAGGCAGAGTGGCTGCCGGGGAGGACACAGTCAGGAGGGAGAGCTGCTGGTCTGCGTGTGTGACCTGGAGAGACGGCACTGTCTGTCCGCTCACAGGAAGGAGCCAGTGGAGAGGGAGAGGAAATACCCAGCAGCCAGCTTCTGGTTTGGGTGCCCCAGGGAGGAAGTGCCCGGGCTGAGGGCCTGGGGGGATGGGGTCGGGGAGGGAGCGGGTGGGAAGTGAAGGTACAGCTGCATCTGGAGGTGTGGCGCCAAGCCTTGGTGTCCTCGATGAAGCCATGGGGCGGGAAGCTGCAGGACAGTGCCTGGCACAAAGCGGGGCTCAGATAACGTTTGTCAAATTAAAATGGGGAGACTGCTGTGAACCTAGCATGGGGCATAGGCAGTGGCAGATTTCCCATCATCCAGTGCGGATGGGAACTTTAGAGGTCATTAATTTCAGTCTGTGATTACTGGCCATATTCAACGTAAAAAGCATCAATCAGATCACAGTCTGCTGTTGGCCTCCAGAGCCTTCTCGTCCACTTCAGATCTGACAGAAACAGAACAACAGTGACAAGATACTTCAGCCTCATGAATCTGAAACACAGGAGATCAATAAAAGGGGAGACTTTTAAGTTCTGTGTAAACATGGATATTTTTATGAAGTAGCCACAGAATTCTCAGCTTACAGGGAGATTACTTCAGATTGTAGGACATATCAAATTATATTCAAGAGACAGCTCATGTTACAGAACGGCTCACATACCCTGGCACGATGGTCCCGGAGGTTGGAGTACCCTCCCGGGCACGTGAAACCTGCTGTCCGGGGACGTGGGCATTTGGAACACAGGAGGTGTCCCTGGTTCATACGCTTTGGGCCTGTGTGCGATCACTCACTCAGTCATGTCCGACTCTGTGACACCATGAACCGTAGCCCACCCGGCTCCTCTGTCCATGGGATTTTCCAGGCAAGAATACTGGAACTGATTGCTATTTCCTTCTCCAGGGGATCTTTCCAACCCAGGGATCGAACCTGAATCTCCTGTGACTCCTGTATTGTCAGGCAGATTCTTTACCACTGAGTCCCTGGGAATTCTGGTGCTTTAGGGGTCCACTGCTAAATGAGTTAGGTAGCAGTGTCTTCCCTTCAGGGAATGGAATGAAGGTCCAGGCTGAGTCTTGCTCTATTCCCTTACTCTCCCTTCTCCTTATAGAAGAAACTGGGCTCAGGTCACATCTTATCTGTTAGGTGGGGACTACTGTATGTCAGGCAAGGAGGATCCAGAACTAATTGAGACCCGCTCCCTGCCTTTGGAAGCTGCTTGTCCTAGGCCTTGATCCACTGGGACCCAGGCTGATAAGCTTTGAGGTGTGAGGGTGAAACATCAGCTGGCCACGGAGGGAAGGGAACCTCTCACAGGGAGACGAAATTTTAACCAAGCAGTGTATTCACCAGGAGCAGAGTTCTGTGTGTGTTTGGGATGAAATTGGCCTGGAGCATTTCAGGGGCATTAAAGAGGAGAGAAAGGAACGTTTGTCTGTCTTCCAGGGGAGAAGGGAGCTGCCTCACCCTGGTGGGGCTGGGATCTCTCTCCTTGTGAGCTCCTGATAGACATTTCCTAATGGTGTCTCTAGCCGGTTGACTGGTGAGTTTGAATGGCCTTCACTGGGGCTCATGGATGGGCCAGTGGCCAAGGTCCTCCTTTAGAGCTGAACAGATAGATCGGGGACCGCTGAGATCCTGAAGCCCCCCGGATAGCCCCTCAGCCTGCTTGGTCTGAGGACATGAGCTCCTTCAGAACCTTAGGCCTTGACTGGAATGTTCTGGATAGTGGCCTCCTCTGCCAAGCTCACGTCCATTTCTTGCCCTATGCCAACAAACACTCCCTGGACAGATGGCCGCACATGAGGGAGACTGGAAATGGGGAATGTGTCCAGAGGACATATGTGCTGGGACACATGTGCATGGGAGGCCCATGTGCTGGGCCTCCCACCGACCTGCCTGCACCTGGATGGCTGAAAGGGAAGGAGGAAAGAGGGGCCAGTGCTGCTCAGCCCGGATACCACGAGTCCTTGTCAGACTTCCCTTCAAAGACAGAGAGCTGAGAGGATGACGCAGTAGAGCCCCTCGGTGACGCGGTGTCACCTCTCATCCAGTGCTGCGTGTTTTTTTGGAGCGTTGTCATGTATATTGTCAGACCGCTTGCCTGCCTGACTTCACCCCTTTGACTTTTAGGTTTTTACCTCCTCCAGGAAGCTTTCTGGCTGCCCCCACTCCCTGGGCAAGGTGCCCCTTCTAGAAGTTGGCTGGGTTCTGACGTGGACACTGTTTCTCACCTGCGTCTGCTCTGGCCGCAGGTCCGTGGTGGTGGGGACTGACTTGGATTCTCTGCTCTGTGCCACAGCTGAGAGCAGCCAGCACACGGCAGGGATTCGATAAGTGGAACCAAATGAATGAACAGCAAGCCCAGGGGGCAGACGGGTAGATTGACTCTTTCCTTGGTCCACAGAAGACCAAAGTGAGTCTCTTTAAGGCTGAGAGACTGGCCTGAAGTCCCTGGCTTGTGCATCATAAGGGGTCCAGGCTCTCGGCAGGCTGCCCGCTGTGAGTTGGGCTGGCCAGGCCCACTGTGACCCTCTGCACACCCTCTTGTCCCTTCTTGTCCCCTCTCATCACAGGCCTTGGTCCCAGAGCCTCTTCACACTCAGGTCTGCAGCTGGCCATGGATTGCCATGGTTACCACTCCAGCCTTGGCAATCTCTCTGTGACATTTTGGTTTTATTTGCTAAATATTTGAACACTTAGCTTTAACCCTTTCTGCCCCAGAGAGGGCTTTCCTGCCATGTTGGGGTGGTGGCCTCCTGCTGCCATCTCAGGCCCCCTCAGAGCCCAAGGGCAGCGTGCCTGGGAGCAGCAAGGCTGTTTCTCAGCTGCCTGTGTTGACTTTCTGTTTTGGCAGTTGGAAATGTCATCCTGTGTCATGCTTCTTGACAGGGCGTGTGCTACGTCTGTTAACAGGTGTGAAAACCATTGCCCTGGGCATGTTCAGACTTGCCCCAGCCTGGAGGGCCAGTCCCAGACTTCTGGAGTCAGCTGCCTGCAGCTCCATTGACTTCTAGGCAGTCACCTCTTGCCAAGTCCTCCAGAAGTTCCTCAGCTCCAGGATTCCAGGATGTCAGAGGTGTCCTCTTCCCTTGACCCTGGCAGGGGGACAGAGGGGAAACTGGTTTCGGGAGGAGTCACTGTTTGTAAATGGGGAGGTGGTGTCACCTCACCTCCCACTCCCCTTCTCCTGCTGGTTCGAGATGAGGTGGTGCCTGGGAGGCTGAATCCACCCAGCTGTGCGTTACCTTGGAAACCACTCACCTAGCCTTGGGAAACGAGGAGGGCCTAGGCATACTTCTCAAGAAGCTTCCGTTATAATTCAGGGATACAAGAGATCATTGTCCCAAAACAGACAGCTAATGAGTGATGGGGGGAGAAAAATAGCCCAAGTGCCTGCCCCATCCAAGGCATTTCCTCCCAACAAGCCTCTGCCCCCTTTGCACGGTGCGAGGGGCCTGGTCTGTCTGGGGTACTGATGACAGTGTGAGCTTGGGTAGGCTACTTCTCTCTCTCCCTGGGTTTTGTCACCTGTAAAGTAGGCAGATTAGATCAGATGATCTCTGGGGCCTCTGATTCTATCCAGTATTCCATGTCGGAAGGATGCTCATGATAAGGAGAGAAAAATGTAGACAGAGTGGCTATGAATGTTTGTTTGTTTTTTTTAATATTTATCTTTATTTATTTATTTGGCTGCACCAGGTCTTAGTTGCGGATTGGGAGGTCTTCGGTCTTCACTGCCGCATGCAAGCTCTTTAACTGTGGCATGCAGGATCTAGTTTCCCCCACTAGGGATTGAATCTGGGTCCCCTACATTGGGAGCTCAGAGTCTTAGCCACTGGTCTGCCAGGGAAGTCCCTGAATGATATTTGATAGCAAGAACGGATAAAGTTTGCATTCAGGAGGCCCTCGTGTGGGACTGTCCAAGCAACCTGTCCCTTCTCCCAACTGCCTCCCTTCCCTGTCCGCAAAGGGAGCTGGCCATCCCCTTAATATAGCCTTGAACTTGAAATAGCAAACAATCAAAAGGACAGTTCTTTGGCTACAACACACTTAAGTTTAAAGGTGACTCCTCTTAAGTCTCTTACAGATAGAATCTGGTCAGACATCTTAAAGCTTTCAGGATAATTAAAGTCAGTGACTGAATTCCCTTCCTCAGCACTCAATTCCAGCCTCCTTTCCATGAATACAAACTCCCACTTCTTCAAAGTCACTGGGGAGCAACTGTTCAACTTAATAGAATATTCTGTCTTCCTGTGAGTGCAGATATGTACTGTCCATAACTTTTTCAGAGTTAATTCATTCTATTTTGTATTGTTCTTTTAAAAATATTTGTGTGTGTATTTGACTTTGCTGGGTCTTAGTTGCAGCGTGCAGGATCCTTTAGTTGCGGCACGTGGGATCCAGGTCCCTCACCAGGGATGGAACCCTGGGCCCACTGTGTTGGGAGTGTGGGGTCTCAGCCGCTGGACCACCAGGGAAGTCCCCATGCTGCTTTCGTACTGCTGTCGTTACTGTTTTCAAATGATGGTCTCTTCATCCCTGATCTACATCAGGGATGGGCGTCAGATCCCCTGTGCCATGTTCTGGACCCTGCACTGCCTGGGGATGTGTGTTTGGAAAGCACCACAGGGTCCCAGGGCTTCCTCCCAATTAGGACACATCTTGCTCAGTTATGAGCTCCATGAGGGCTGTGCTTCCTTGTAACCGTCTCAGTGGCTGTCCCTGCTGTGCTGATAAGGGGGCTGTACGTAGTAGGAGTGCAGTGATTCTAAATCTGAGCTAAAGAGAACTGACTCTCTGAGGGTTTGGGAAATTGGGAGGCATGGTAGAATTTTTACTGTTTGGAGACTTCATTGCCTTATACGGCCAAGAAAATGCTGATAATTCTAGTCTCTGTTCAGCAGGAACCTGGTAAAATGACATCTTTTTGTTTTTAAGAGAATAGATGGCAAAATCACCACTGCTCAAATTCTCCCAAACCTAATAATTGGAAAAGAGATGAAATGTGCCGAGTTTATCTTGGAATTAAAGAATTCAATACAATTCAATCCAGCAGAATTCCATTTCCTCTGAACACATCACTGGTACAAACCTGGTGGGTGTGTGGGAGGGACTCTGGGCCCCAGCTGTAACTCTGTCATTAAATTTTTTTTTAATTGTTGTAAATGGATATATAAAATTTACCGTTTTAGCCATTTCTAAGTGTACAGTTCCGTCAGTGGGAGTAAGTCCATCTATATTGTTGTGTAGCCATCACCACCGTGCATCTTCAGATGCAGGCTTTTTTATTTTTTTTTTTACATAGACCATTTTTAAAGTCTTTATTGAGTTTGTTACAAATATTTTCTGTTTTAAGCTTTGGTTTGTCGGCCATGAGGCATGTGGGATCCTAGCTCTCAGAAGAGGCTTTGAACCTGTACCCATTGCATTGGAAGGCAAAGTCTTAACCGCTGGCCTACTACGGAAGTCCTGACTTGGTCACCTTTATGTAACCTTCAGGCACCTGATGGCTCATGGGTGTGTGGGCTCCCCCTCTGAGTCTGGGGGACTCACACTCAACTTTCACACACTCATCTCCTACCAGCATACCCCCTCACTGTGTCAGTCCTTGAAATTACCTTCACCCCATTTTGACACCCTTATATCACAGGCCCAGGTTCTGATTCCAAGTTTAGATTTGAAAAAAGGTTTGTAAGCCCACAAATGACAAGAATGCCAGGCTCTATTTGTTGATCTCTTACGGGCCAGAAGTTGTGTCATGATCTCAGTGGATCCTCAGGTCAGTCCTGTGAGGTGAATTCTGTTATCATCCCTGCCTTATAGATAGGGCAACTGAGGTCTAAGAAGGTAAGTGACGTGGCCAAAGTCATGCGGCTGGTGAGAGGCAGAGCTGGACTCAGGTGGACCATCTCCAGGCCCTTTAAGCTCTCATTAGGTGAGAGCTCCATCCTCGGTCTGTCTCTCCTGCCCCTAGTTCCTGCAGGATGAAAAGGCAGCTTGAAATTTGGGCTCAACCATGGGGACTCCTCTCCAAAAAGGGGCAAGAGCGAACAAGACAAAGCCCAGGGCAGAACAAGCCAGACGCTATTGGTCCAACCCTGCAGCAGCACCCCAGGCCCTTAGCCCCAGTTCCAGTTCCAGGAGGGAGCCCCAGCCTCTGCTCTGCCCTGTGGTGGCCCCTCTGACAGTTAGAAACCCTTTCCCTTGAGAGGGAAATTTGGGGGAGAATGGATACATCTATGAGGCTTCCCAGGTGGCACTAGTGGTAAATAACCTGCCTGCCAATGCAGGAGACATAAGACCTGGGTTTGATCCCTGGGTTGGGAAGATCCCCTGGAGGAGGGCTTGGCAACCCACCCCAGTATTCTTGCCTGGAGAATCCCATGGACAGAGGAGCCTGGCGGGCTACAGTCCATAGTGTCGCAAAGAGCCCGACACAACTGAAGCAACTTTGCACGCATGCACAGATACATGTATATGTATGGCAAGTCCCTTCACTGTTCATCTAAAACTATACCCCAATACCAAATAAAGAGTTAAAAAAAGAAAGAAAGCAATCCCTTCCTCATGCTAATTCCCCTCTTGTCCTCCCCTTGGGTCCCAGGCCTACTGCAAGGATGAGGTCCAGCACCCTCAGGGAGCTAGGGGCTGCCAATTCTAAGTGGCTTTCCATCCAGACTGGATGATGCTTTGGTTTCCCTGCTTTCCCTCCTGATCCCTGCTCGGCTAGAGCCTTCTTTGAAGCTCTGGCTGCCTGGCTGGGTGCCCTGTTGGGTCTTGTTCTTTTTTGTCCTCCCCCAACCCCCACCGTCTAAGAGACTGGCTCCTGCTTCTCTGCTAGCCGCTTGGCCCTCAGGGCTTCCTTGCTGGCTCAGCTGGTAAAGAATCCGCCTTCAAAGTGGGAGACTTGGGATCTATCTCTGGGTTGGGAAGCTCTCCTGGAGAAGGGGAAGGCTACCTATTCCAGTGTTTCGGCCTGGAGAATTCCACTGACTGTATAGTCCATGGGGTCTGCAAAGAGTCGGACACGACTGAGGGACTTTCACTTTCACTTTCTGGCCCTCAGGACTAGTCAGCACCTATCTGGGCTGCGTCTGGCCTTCCCGTTGGACACAGAGCCTTTGGCTGCCAGTGTCCTGGGTGCATCAGGCGTCAGCAGCCTTCTCAGTTTCCCCATCCCTCCTTCCTCCTCCTTCCAACTGTCCCTGTGGTAAGGGGTCAACAGTTTCACACCGAAGCCCCCTGGGATTGGACACAGGACTTCCCATTATCTTCTGCTGCCCATATGAAACATTCCCTGCTTCCCTGGCACTCGTCAGAGCCCTGTCTCCATCCTGCCCACTGCTCTGTGCAGTGTCCTCGCTCTGCACCTGCCTGGGGGTGTGAGTTGCTCAGGACACAGGACCGCCACCATTCCATTACTACAGCCTAAGACTACTAGTGCTCCTGACTGGGACGGTAACCCATTGGCCCACATTGAATGGAATGTTTGCTAAAACCCTCTGTCTTCTACACAGAGCTGCCAAGCCAAGCCACAGGCCTCCACCCCCTTGTCCCCAAGCTCCCACCCTTGCTTGTCCAGTTGGCTTTTGGGGACAAGAGCTGCACCTGTCGTTTGCATCCTGTGTTTTTTCCCCATGTTCATTTGGTTTCAGCCCTTCACTCTAGTCTATCTGGGTCTTTTAGCATCTCACTCAGCAGCCTGTGTTTGGGGCCCTCCTGGCTTCATGTCTTCTCACATTTGATAAGCTTGACTGTGATAGCTTCATGCAAACCACTGATACAAATGTGGCACCAGAAACGAAATCTGGGGAAGTAAACTTCCTTTTGTTGAATTAAAGGCAGGAGGTATAGAGAAGAAGGAATTCAAGGCTTTGCAAATCTTTCTCATTCTAAACATTTTGTGGCCTCCCCCTAGGCTATGGTTTATGCGCCCTCCTACCCACTTTCCCCCGTAAGCCCAGCCTTGCGTGCACAGTGTCAGAGTTTACTGAGCGGAGCTCCGGTGTGGGATAGGAGTCGTGAGCTGCCCAGTGGACCCCATCTCTGTGCTCCTCACCATCTGTGAATGAAAGGGCGAGGTAGGTGTTTGGCCACCTGGCAGGATTGGATCATCACAATGCTGTCCCAGCAGCCTGCGTCATAGGAGAGTGTTGCCCGGACTCCAGCATTCCTGAAGCCACTCTCGGCTGCAGCAGCTGGACTTGGCTGTGACTGCTGACCAGTGGCTGCATTGGCCACGGGCACAACCAGAGGTCAGTGAGCAGCCACGGTGGAGCCACACGCCAGGTGCAGAGTGGCCGTGGCCGCTTCCTCTGAGCTCAACACCCCTGAGCTGCTCCATGGGGGAGGCGGGTGAGCCCCTGACGCTGGTCCTCTGTGTGTGCCCACACACCCTGCCTCTTGCAACCCTCAGGTCCCCCATTTGTGTAACCAGGGTGGGGAGCTACGTGCTCTCCAAGGCGCCTCTCAGCTCTCTCTTGTGCCTCTTGCCAGAATGTACTAGAATCTTTGTTGATTTGAGAGCAAAGAGAAATGACCGCTTTCGGGTGTGTGTGTGTGGAATGAGGGGGAGTAGGGGGAGGGCAGGGCCATATTTGTCTTCCTGCTGCTGTTAGAAATAGCAACCGCTCTCTGCCTCCCCTGAGGACTGGACAAAAGGTGATTAATTCATCTGACACAGAGCTATTGAAGGTCTGTTATGAGCCTGGCACCATGTGGATGGCAAAGCCCCTGCCCTAAGCAGGCTTGTGATCTAATGGGGAGATAAGCACTCAGATACTCACCGCCTGGGGTGCCAAGTGCTGGGGGCTGAGCTGCAAGTCTGGGTGTGGGTACACCAGGGCCTTGCCCGGGGGTGGAAATGAGGCTGCTGCCTCTAGGGCCTTTGAGTTGGGCCTTGAAGGCTGGGTGCAGATTCTGCAGATGCGGGCGGGATGAGGTGCTTGAGGGAAACAGACCTGCTGGAGAAGATGGGGAGGGGGGGTGGAGGGAAGCTCAGGGCTTCTGGGAAATGGGAGGGATGCAGCTGGCCATAAAGGCAGTGGTTGGAAGCGAGAACAAATGGAAAGGCTGAGGGGCTTCCCTGGAGGCTCAGGGGTGAAGGGTCCACCTGCCAATGCAGGAGATGCGGGTTTGGTCACTGGGCTGGGAAGACCCTACATGCCTCTGAGCCTGGGTTCTGGAGCCCGGGGGTGGCAACTACTCAGTCCACATGCCACAGCTACTGAAGCCCGAGCACCCCAGAACCAGTGCTCCGCAAAAAGAGTAGTCACTGCAATGAGAAGCCTTTGCGTTTCAACCAGAGCGGCCACTGCTTGCCGCAACTAGAGAAAAGCCTGCGCAGCAATGAAGAAAAAATAAATAAGATTATTAAGAAAAAAAAGGCTGGACCCAGAACCTGGCAAGCAGGATCAGGAGAGATGAGGCATCCTTGTCTACAGTGGTAGCAGTCCTTGAGTGTTTATCAGAAAGGGCTCACAGACCTGGTCGGGGCGGGGGGGGGGGTGGGGAAGGAAGCCAGACAGTTGACCCCCAAGTTGCATCAGCAAGCATTTTATGTAAGACTGAGAAACCATCAGTAGTCAGCGTTAAGACCAGAGGTGGGGCTGGGGGTGGGAGGACTGGTGGAGGGGGGACTAGTGGAGATTTTGGTGGAAAGCCGCCCCCCACCCCTTCTGCAAGCTTAAGCACCTGCTCTGACTTTAAAGCACACCACTGAGCTCGAGGAAACGATGAAGAGCTCCTTCCTTGGGGGCTCTTTAGGCATAAAAATGACAGCTACCTGGTAAGCTCTGGTTTGAGACGGAGAGGAATGGAAAAATACCCCTCCAGAACCTGGGGTTCTGTGATCTCATTGATGGAACACGACCCCACGAGGAGCCAGGGCCTCTTGGGGAGCCCGGTTTGTCTTGTTCTGTCAGATCTCTTTAGATGCTTAACTGCACTGATGAGATTTACAAGAACCTCAGGATTTTACAGGTTTGCTCTTATTGTTCCCTAATCCAGCCTCTACCTAAATATACACAGCTCCCCAGCAGCCTCCCTCAGGCAGGGAGTTCGCGGCCTTCCTCTGTCTATGGGATTGGGGAGGGGGTGTGCCACCCTCCTGGAGTATTGGCAGGGCGGGCTCCTGTCCCCAAGGCCCAACTTGTCACCTGCAGGAGCAGTGACATCACCTGAGGCTGATGTGGGAGGTTCTCAGTTTGTAGTGAGTTTGAAAGGTACAAATGCCAGGGAAATGGAGGAGACATGCTGCCTGAGGCTTGTGAAGGAGCCACTGACTTCAGACAGGCACCTACTCCTGCCCCTGTTGGCTTATCCTGGAAGAGCCTGTCACAGTCACCCTGCATCTGTGCCATTTTTTCCCCTCTTCTCAGTTTCTTTTCAAACCTGTTATCAGCATCATCTAAGCCTGCCTCGCTCCACCTTCTCTTCCGTCTTCTCTGGCTCTCCTCTCTTGCTCGTTTCAACCTTTCCTGCCCTTTGTATCTAAACGTGGGATGCCTGTCACTGTGGGCTGGCTTCATGGATGTGTGTGGCTTTCAGGCTGAATGGACAGGGCTGAATTGACAGCCGATACTGCCTGGCTCTGGAAAAAGAGAGGAGGACAATGAGGGACAGGATCTCTTCTAGCTGAGAACATTCTGATCTGGATGTCGTTTCAGGATAAATTTAGTTCCCAGGGCTGGTGCAACATTCTAATTTGGTGGGAGTCCTTGGGCGCCCATGGTGGGGAGGGAACGGGCCTCTTTTCACTGGCCTGGTCCATTTCAGGGGGCCACGTGAAATCCAGGTTTGTGATCATTATGTAGAATTGCAATTGTGGCCATCCCGTGCTGACACAAGATTGATTCATCTGGGGCGAAATTTCCTTGAAGCGCCTTCTAGTTTGTGGTTTCTGAAGCGTCTACATTTTCATGGCTGGCCCACTTCAAGGTACAAATACCGATTAACAGTCTGTACTAGTTGTGTTCTCACGCTCCCCGGATTAAATCAATAGTGACTAAAATATTAATTGAACCTTTATGAAAAGAAAATGAGATATGGTACAGAATGGAGACTTCTAAAGTTGGAATCAAAAGTTTGAATCTCATGATGTTCTGATACTAGCTCTGATGCTAATGGGTGACCTCAGACGACGCACTAAACTTCCCCGAGTATGTTTTCTCCTCTGTAGGATGAGATCATAATGGCCACAAGGAGGGTCGTGAGCATCAGCTACAAGAATTGGGGAAACAGCCCATGAGAGCCTGGTGCAAACAAGGGGCTTGACAGAGATTTAATTTTAGACCCTGCCTGTCAAACCCAACCCTCTGCTCTTGGCCTGGTGGTCCAGCTCTTGCCTGCTGTTGGCAACTGTTGAGGTGCTGAACACCTTTAGTCCTTTAGAGTAAGTCTCTGAGGCCCTTGCTGACCATTCCCACGATGCTTTCTTAGCTGGTGGTCAGGAAGACTCCCTGGGGGCCTCTATTCGCCAACCTCTCCCCTCCCTCGCCCCATTTCCTGTTGATTCTCACGGACAGAGTCAGGAAGCAGAAACACTGGTCCGTGCTATGTTAATGGGCACTACAGGGCTCCAGGGAGCCTCTTGCTCTGTCCAAGAAAGACGGGCTGGTTTCTACCAGCGTGGGCCCAAGGTCACTGAGCCTCCTACTGACACCGGGGACTGAAGCCACTTGGCCATCTCAGGAGCTGGGGGTGGATCCAGGGATGATGGGCAGAGAGTGGGCAGCCCTGTGAGAGGTGCATGGAACGCAGGAGGCAGCAGCTCCCTGATAGGATGGCGTTCATGCAAGCACGCTCAGTTGCTCGGACTCTTTGCAGCCCCATGGACTGTAGCCCGCAAGGCTCCTCTGTCCATGGAAGTTTCCAGGCAAGAATATTGGAGTGGCTTGCCATTTCCTACTCCAGGGGATCTTCCCCACCCAGGAATCAAACTCTTGTCTCCTGTGTCTCCTGCATTGGCAAACAGATTCTTTATCACTGAGCCACCTGGGATGCCCATAAAAGTGATGATAGCAACTAAAAATTACAAAGTGCTAAGAGTCGGGCTACAGGTTTTTCAGCATTTATCTTATTTAATCTTCATATTCTTCCCAATTTACTCCCATTCATCCTGTATTAGTTTCTGATTGCTGCTGTAACAAATTACCACAAACTTAGTGGCTTACAACAGCACCAATTTATCATCTTATAGTGCTGGAGTCTAAAATGAGTCTTATTAAGCTAAAATCAAGGTGTCAGCAAGTCTGCATTTTCCAGAGGCTCTGGGGAGAAATCATTTCCTGTCTTTAGAAGCTGTCTGCACTTCCATCTTCAAATCCAGCAACAATTGCCCAAGGTTTTCTCACATGGTATCACTCTAACACTGACTCTTCTGGGCTCCCTCTTCCACTTTGAAGGACCCCTCTGATGACACTGTATCCACCCAGATAATCCAGGATAATCTCCATATTTTAAAGTCAAGTGATTAGCCATCCTAATCCCTCTGCTTCCTTAATTCTGCTTTGCCAGGTACCGTACTCACAGGTTCTGGCGATGAGGACGTGGACGTTCGCGGGAGCCATTATTCTGCCTACCACAATCCCCTATTTGTAAATGAGGAAACTGAGGCTTGGCTGTTTCATAACATTCCCAAAGTCGTGCAGCCAGTAAGTGGCAAGGTTGGAATTTGAGTTGGAGCTGCATGATCTAAAACCTATTTTCATTTTAAAGGGCTCCCAAGGAAAACAGAGAAAACACATGTCCCCAGAATGGCCCCAAACGGTCAGCCACAGTGAGGGACAGGCAGATGGAAGGAACATTCCCAGTCTGAAGCAGTTTAACTCAGGATGGAAGAACAGACTGCTCTGTGAATAACACTGCATAAACTGAACCAGCGGTCCTCAAACTTGGCTGAGTGTTGGAATCACCCAGGGAACTTTAAAATAATACTGGTGCCTCAGTCCCACCCCCAGAGATTGGGATTTAATGCTCTGGGGAGGCACTGAGTGTAGGGGTTTTTCCAAGCTCCCCAGGTGATTCTAAAACACGGCAGGGTGTGGGAGCCATTGCTTTGGGCTGCTTCACCATGCCCTCCATAATTATGTCAGTCTCTTGTGACCACGCCCAGGGCACAGCCCTCCCACCGCCAGCATTTTGCTCTGGGGCCCTTGCCCAGAATAGCCGTGTCTCCCTTGTTTCTTCCTGGCAGCCTCCCTTGCACCCTGGCTATGTATAAAGCCACATCCTCTGTGCACAGAGGAACTTCCGCTTGGGAACAAGACATGCTTTCCTTCTGCGTCTCTTGTATGGCTCTGCGTCTCCTTCTGTATGGCTGTCTGCAGAATTGAATTTTATTAATTTCCCCATTGCACACGTTATACTTCTCTAAAGGGTCCCTCCAAGAAAATACAGTAAACTCTTTCTTAGGGAGTCTGCGTCTGTTCAGTTTGAGAGGTGGGGATTAGAGATCAGACTCTGAAACCAAGCTTCCTTGATGGCTCAGATGGTAAAGTGCCTGTCTGCAATGTGGGAGACCTGGGTTTGATCCCGGGGTTGGGAAGATCCCCAGGAGAAGGAAATAGCAGCCCATTCCAGTACTCTTGCCTGGAAATCCCATGGACAGAGGAGCCTGGTAGGCTACAGTCCATGGGATTGCAAAGAGTTAGACATGACTGAGAGACTTCACTTTCACTTTTAAACCAGACTGCCTGGGTTCAAATCCCAGCCCTGCCAGTTCCTGCTGTGAACTTGGAGTTAGTTATTTTGTCTCTCTTTGCCTCAGTTTCCTCTATTTAAAAAAATAAGGGTAACAGTAGTACTTATCTATACCTGGGGTTGGAGTGCAAATTAATGGTTTTATCTATA
Source organism: Budorcas taxicolor (assembly GCF_023091745.1). NCBI lineage: Eukaryota > Metazoa > Chordata > Mammalia > Artiodactyla > Bovidae > Budorcas > Budorcas taxicolor. Next base: position 16,216,627 of record NC_068912.1, read on the forward strand.
TAAAAGTGGTTCACAAGAAGGGTGTCTGGCACATGGAAGACTGTACAGGTATCTGCTAGTATTACTGCCCCTGACCCTGCTGTCATTACTGTTCTTAACCTGGCTCTGTGGGATTCAGCTACAGTCAACAAACACTGATGACCTAGTCTGTGCCAGGACAGGAAAGAAGTGTTCCTGACCCTCAAATAATTCCTGGTCTTGGGAGGGAGTGAGGAGAAGGAGTCAAACATGTGGGCAACTCGTAATACAGTGTGAAAAATTTGAACCGAATTGCTAAGGGATGCTAAAGACAGGGACGTCCCTGATATGGCGATTCAATGGGGGCCACAGATGGGAAGGTGTGTTGTGAATTCTAAGCACTGAAGCATCTCCATGGGCCTTTGTCCCTACCAGCTACACTTGCAAAGTTGTGGTCTGTAACAACCTTCTGTGAACTATTGTGTGAATAGTCAATTCAAATAAATCATGCTAGTGCTTGCTAGTGAATGCATTAATATGTCCCAATTCCTGTTGAGGATTCCTTGACGGGAGAACCTGCCCTTGAAGGAAGGGTACCATCCCAGGTTGCAGGTGGTAGTCCAAGGAGGGTTGTCATGCAAACGAAGATGAGGGAGTGGGGAGGGGGTGTGGGGGTAAGGGTGGGGAGGGCAATAGCGGAAATTGATGTGGAGTTCAGAGTTGCTGGGAAAACCCTAGACTTGGACATTAACACCCCCAAGGAGAGCGACAGCACGTGCCCAGACGGGAAGCTGGGTTAGTGGGGAAGGAGAGGGTAAAGCCGGGCTCTTTAGAGAGGAGCCCTCCCATCTCTTCGGAGCCAAGTGGCTGGTGGCTCCACCCACACCCTCTCCTGGCTCAGGGCCCCCTTGCTGGGTGCTGGCCCTTGTTGCTGGCAGGCAGCTGCAGCGTATCTGCCAGCTGTGGGAACAGCTGTGCACGGACAAGGGTCTGAGTTGTCCCCAGCGTGTTCCCATCCCCACCTGGGTGAACAAACATACTTAGAAACAGGACGCAACACTCCTTGTGTTCGAGCTGTAAAATAGGCACTCAGAGGCCTGTCTGCCTGTTGAGGACAGTGGGGTGAATGCTTGATAGGCTTGTGGGTTTTCTGGTTTTGAAAAAAAGTCACCTGTCTTGGGCAGACAGATGTTCATGAGTATGTTTATGGGGGCTTTGCCCAAGCCAATCATGATATTAGATCCTTACCAAAATGACAGGCGTCAATTCGGACCCACAACTCAGGATGTTACTATCAGAAAATTTCGACCCCACCTCTGTTGGGGCAGCCTGCTCCACACTGCCAACCTTTAACCTTTCAGCTGCAGCCCTGGTGTGACTTGTGGCAAAACGTTTGCAGTAGTCTGGGGAGGTCTCCTAATCCATCCGTGTGCCTTACAGGGGGTCAGATGTGTCCCTTGTTCCTTGGCCACTGGAGTCTCTAGGAATCTGTGTAGAGAGGAAGAGCCCTTGAGCTCATTGGTGGGGAGACCCAGGGGGATTTTGGAGCCACTTCCCAGGGCCTGATCAGGGCCCAAAGCCCAGTGCGGTACAGCCAGGCAGAGGCTGTGAGACGGGAGGGCTCCACCCCAGCAAGAGGCATTTCACGCCCTTGGTGAGACGGGATAGAGGGCAGAGTCGTGACTCATCTTGGGCAGCATGATAAAGACCCTCACAAAGACAGGCAGTCTCTCCCTCCCATCCGGTTAGAGCGACTACTTGAAGAGGTGAGAGAATAAGGCCGTGGAAGAAGCCTCCAAGTGACCCCAGAGGACACTGGTGGAGCCACTGGGATGGTCATGGTGCCCATGTGAGCCTGAGGCAGCAGGTGGGGCTGTGCAGGCCAAGACAGGTTTCCTGGGATAACCTAGCAGTGGCTGGAGTGTTGTAATAGACGGATCCTACTTTTTTTCTGTACTATTCTAAATCTTTTGTTTTGCCCCATCTTCTGGGGTTATGAATGGTAGTATGCACTGGTAGTCTTCCTAAAACCTAACTCTGAACAGATCCTCCTCTCTTCACACATTCTTACCTGTTGGTGACTTCTAGATGAATCTGAACTCCTAAACCTGGGTCTCAAGGCCCCAGTGTGGCTGGGCTCCCTGCTGCCTGGGTCCTGCCCTAGGCTGGCTGCCCGTGGTTATTGAACACAGCTCAAATCTCAGCTGCCCCCGTCCCTGCGTTTGTGCAGACTCTGCTCCTTCCTGGCTGGAGAGTGAACTCCTGGGCATGGAGCAGTGTCCTGTGCTTCGCCATGCAGGTTTGGGTGAACGCTGCCTGTCCACACTGACCAGATCAGGATACGCATCGAGGGTCAGTGCCTCTCCTGCCGAGACACAAGTGGGTGTGGTATAGACCCAGCTCTGCCTCTTATTAGCTACGTAATCCTGGGCTGGAGGTTTAGCTCTCTGCCTCAATTTCCTTGTCTACAGGCAGAACCATATTATTATCTTCCTTAAGGGGCTGCTGTGACCATCAGATGAAATAATGCGCGGAAAGTCCTTGGCAGAGTGTCTGGTGCAGGGTACAAGTCCAGTGTGGTTGACTGCTGTTAGTTTTGTTGCTATTTTAACTTCATCCTTCCTGCAGGGTGAGCCTCTGGTGACAGTAGGTGCTGATAATCAGAGGATTAGTGAACGAGTGAGTGAATGCTGAGCTACGTTCTTATTGTTTGAAAAGTGTATTTATTATTTTTGGCTGCGCTGGGTCTTTGTTGCCATGCACAGGCTTTCTCTAGTTGCGGTGAGCGGGGGTTACGCGCTAATTGCAGTGCACCGGCCTCTCACTGCCGCGGCTTTCCTTGTTGCCAAGCGTGGGCTCTAGGTTCACAGGCCTCAGCAGTTGCAGCGCACAGGCTTGGTTGCTCTGCAGCACGTGGGATCTTCCTGGACCAGGGATCGAACCTGTGTCCCCTGCATTGGCAGGTAGATCCACAACCACTGGGCCACCAGGGAAGCCCCGAGCTCTGTCCTTATTCCCCTGCTCTTGGGGCTGTAGCTCCTTCCCGTTTTGGTGCCCATGTGCCTTCCCCTTGCACCCAGCCATCATGAGCGTTCCCAGAGCACCCGGGCGCTGATGGAGGCAAATGGGGCACTAGAGGTCAAGTTCTTCCCACTTGGATTGCACATCCCCTTGGGGTGTCAGCTCTTCAGTCTCTTCTCAGGGACCTTTTCCAGGTCCGGCAGCTGTTGGCTGGAGACGCCAACTCTGGAAGCAGCTGTACCTCCACCATCTTTCCTTGTCCTCCCCTTGGATTTTTTGCTCTCACTTTAGCAGGCAAGTGCACTTAAAAATAAGTGGCAAGAGCTACGTTTGTTTGAAGTATAAGATATGTCACTCTCAGAAAGAGATTTTGTTCTTGCTGTATAAAAGATAAGAAATAGCTATCTAGTTAAGGAACTTTTTGGGCCAGTTCTTCTTTCGGAGGGTGGGAGCGAGCGTCCTTTGTCCTTTTGGCGTGGGCTCCCGGGAAGAATGAGTGTACCCGCTTCAGAGCTGTCAGCGCAGCCACACGATGCTGGGCTTTTCTCATTGATCTATTTCCCTCCAGTGAATGGGTTTTATAGAAGCAGCAGAGAGATTTTCCCCTAATGATTGTGGATAGAAAAGAATAAAAAGTGACTCTGGGGGTATCTTGGGACCTTAACTGTCATTGCATGCTGACACTTCATTTCAGAATGTAAAGGGCCTTCTCCCATTTTGCCAAGATAAATGGTTCTCTTTGGTCAGGGATAGCGAGCAAAGAAGCAGGGCTTTCCAGGTAAAGTTGAAGGGCCTCCTCTGTGAGGGGTGAGGGTCTTCCCCGCCCCTTCTCCTGGTATCCCCTTGAATCTCAAAGAAAGGACACTGGAGGCTGGAATCCACTGGCCAGGTTGGGCCCAGGACAGCTCTGTGGAGAGTAGTTTTTGGAAAATAATTTTATTATTGATGTATTTTTGGCTGTGCTGGGTCTTTGCTGCTGCGAGGGCTTTTCTCTGGGTGTGGTTTGTGGGCTTCTCATTGCGGCGGCTTCTCTTGTCGCGGGGCACAGGCGCCTCAGTAGTTGTGGTGTGTGGGCTCAGTGGTTGCAGTTCCCAGGCTCTAGAGCACACACTCAGTTGTTGCGGTGCACGTTCCAAGGCATGTGGGATCTTCCCAGATCAGGGATCGAACCCAGGTCTCCTGGCAGGTGGATTCTTTACTACTGAGCCACCAGAGAAGCCTGAGTCTTTAAAAAAATTTTTTAATTAATTTGGTTGCATCTGGTTCTTAGGCCAGGTAGTTGTGGCATGGGCTTAGTTGCCCTGAGGCATGTGGGATCTTAGTTCCCCGACCAGGGATCGAACCTGTGTTCCAGCATTGTGGGTGGATTCTTAACCACTAGACCACCAGGGAAGTTCCAGTAGAATCTTACTCTGTTTCCTCCTCACAGGTGTCTCTTGGTGAAGCCTGGAGTCTAGGAGAGGAATAATTGCTTACGGGGCCCTTGGGAAGAGCCCTTCTCAGGCTGATTGGTATTGCAGTTGGTGTCCAGGAAGGAGGTTCCAGGCTTGGTCTGCCCAGGGCTGGGTGATGTCTGCTTTCCCTATGGGTCACGTGTCCCAGTTAGTTATAACAAGGCCAGCTCTGGAGCTCTGCCCCGCGCAGAACAACCCCTAGCCCTGAGTGCTCATCTCCTGGGTCACAGTTTGGGTCCGCTGAGCCAGCTCTGACTTCCTTGTCTGTGTCCTGTATTAGAGCAGCAGCTCTGTAAGGACAGAGGGGGTTGAGCTGTGCTGTACCAACACCACAAGGGGCCCTGCGCTAGAGGGAATTCCAGTAATGCCCACCTGTGAGTGAGTGGATGGACAAGTAAGAGGGCTGACAGCTTTTTCTCTGGCAGGGGAGGTGGTCACTCATGATTCCAGGCAGTGGTGTGATCTGCTCTGGGCAGGGGACAGGGAAGGGGAAAAGGCCCGCCTTTCATTTCAGAGTGAGCTGTTTATATGGTCCACTCGGTACGAACACAACCAATGAAGCTGTCCAAAATAGCAGGATGACAATGATGACTTTGACCCATCTAGTGAAGTCAAAGTCCCTTACGTTACTCTGCAGAGCTGTTTCCCACATACAGTTCCCATGCCTAGACTGGCATTTAGCCTCTGTTTACAGATGAGGCAGCTGAAGGGCCAACATGTCAAGGAATGTGCCCAGGACTGTCCAGACTGTAAAAGGCAGGACTACCATCTCCTGATCTGGGGTGCTGAGCCCTGGATACCCCAGCACTCAAACCCATTTTATGCCCTGCTGCAGAAGTAATTTCATGACCCTTCTCAGGTCCTGCATTCTGCCTGATCCATTGAGGGGTGAGGGCACCAGGCTGACTAGAAACTCCAGGTCAGGACCCACTCATTGTCCTCCACAAGTCTCCCCATCCCGGGGCACTTGTATGTTTCAGAGTGAAGCAGTGGAGGCTCTCGTTGCCCTCAGTAGGATCCAAGCCCTTCCACCTGCCACTCTTTACAGTATTTATAGCTGAATTTCAACATGACCCTATGCAGGGATGGGGACATGACCCAGGACAGCATCACATTATGAGCGTGGAGTAGGTGGGTTCCAAAAACAGGTCAACCTGTTAACAGTCTCTAGAGACTCTGGCTGCCCTGTCTGGATGGTTCACAGGGGTCGTCCTCAGAAGCCCCCCAACCAGCACACAGTAAATGCCTGACACTGATGTGCATTCACTCCTTGGGTGACCGTGATCTTGAACCTTTGACCTAATCCCAGAGATTGACCTGATCTGTTTGGTGTCAGTGCTGGCTGAGACTGGAGAGCACTCACTTTATCTCAGTTTGATCATATTCTAAGTGCTGTATCAGAATGAATCGTTGTATACAGTATGCTCTGGATATGTGTATGTGATTTGGTGTTATTCAGTTGCCAAGTCATGTCCAGCTCTTCGTGACCCCTTGCCAGGCTTCCCTGTCATGTGTATGTGATTAATAGTATATTAATCCAATAAATGTCAGTGTCATATAATTAAATGTTCATTTATCCCAGTAACCTCACCAGTCTGCCCTGGGTATGGCGAGGTGGTGAGGCTGGATGCCTAGAGAGACCAGGATGGGAATTTTATCTCCACCTCTTCTTAGCTTCGTGACCTCAGACAAGTGCATTGCCCCTCTAAGCCGCAGGCTCCTCATCTGCAAAGTGGGTACAGAGTCAGTTCCTGCTCACTGAGTTTCCATGAGGATAAACCCGGAGAGTGCTCGTGATGTGCTTAGCGCTGCGTCTACGCCACCCTTAGGAAATGCTCTGGAAGTGCTAGCACTTTTCAGTGCTCTTATTACTCCATTAGTGTAAACAATGTTTCCTCTAGAGGCTGCTCCTGAATTAGTGGTATCCGCTTGCCATAAGTTATACTTGGGGTATATCCTGAGTAACAGTCACAGAAAAGAGGACCAAGGTTTAAAGTCCACCAGGTTCTTCAGTGTGGGATACTTGGAATCAGAAAGCTTAACTGTATTTGTTACTTTCTGCTTCCCAGGGGGTGTTCCTAGCATGCTCTCCTGGTCTGTGAGTGGGGACAATGGTATCAGTCCATCCTGTGGTGAGGACCAGAGAAGCTGGCGGTGCTAAAGCCCCTGGCTTAGGGACTGGTGCATTTCCGTGCCTGGCTGCCTTCCTTCCTATGTTTGCAAACCAGGCCTGAAACTAAGAGATGAGTCTTGGTGAGTCCTCTGGGCCTGATGCTTGGCAGCAGAGGAGTGGGGTTAGGGTGGCTGTTGGCTGTTGCCCAGTGCTCATTTCTACCTAGGAATTGCACCTGTGCCTCTCAGGGTCATTTGTGTGGCATTTGTAGAGCTGAGGGTCCAGTGATGGAGCTGGCTTTTCCCTTGGTCCTTTTCAGTTCAGGGCCCAAGTGGAGAATCAGAGACAGTTAAGGGGCCAGGAATGCTGGAGAGGGCCTTAGTGAACATCTTTAGACCATCGTCTTCCTCATCAGACGGTTGAAGAATCTGAGGGCCTAGAGGCAAAGAGACTCGCTCGTTCCTCACAGCAAGTTACAGAAATTTGTTCTGGGTCACAGGTGGGCTCGTGGCTCCATGCCTCTGAGCTTTCCAGGTGTCTGGGTCATACTGATCACTATTCCTTGAACATCTATCATGGGCCAGACACCATGTTCCCCAATTAATCTCATTTACCCCAAATTTAAAGAATGTCTACATTTTTTCAGGCATGGGGGATATCATGAATGATAATAATGGGTGAAATAGGTACAGTCCCCACCCTCATAGAACTTCCAGTCTAGTGGGCAGGAACAGGGTCAGGCAATCACAGATGAGGCCTCAGCTGGGTGAGTGTGAATGCAGGTGAGTGCAACGCCCAAAATGGGCGATGATGGAGAATGATGCAAAGAGACATTACTTGTTGGGGTTTCAAGAAAGACTTGAGATGATTTGGTGCTGTGATTTATTTCTGTTCTTGTCATCTCTTTTCTGTTTGCACTACAATGTTATCTCCCTAGGAAAGTGAGGCTTAGAAGGATGAATTAACTTACCCAGGATGATACACCTGGTCAGTGGAGGAGCCAGAATTTGAATCCTACTCTGCCAGACTCCAGAGTCCAAGTTCTTTCCACCATCTGTGCTAGTCTCCAGGAATTAGGATAACCCTGCCCTACAAGTTCTTAGAAATCTGAAGATCATCGATATGAGAATTAAACCCTCACCCTGCCAAGGCAAGGCTCTCTCTCTGCCTCCTGTTCCAGGTGAAGGATGAGGTGGACTACCCAGGTGGCCTTTCCCCCTCCTTTCCCAGGACTGGCCTCATTGAGAGTGATATGACACTGTCCCTGGGCCAGCTTTTTTAGGTCACAATTTGTCCCAGGCTCTTTATGAAGTCAGGCAGAGCATTCCTAGTTTCCACAGGCAAACCAGGCTGATACACTTGTGTCCCAGCTCTCAAATGCCTTTTTCATTTCCCCGTTACTGATTGTTTCAATTCCACCAGCCTCGCTGGAAAAACTCTTTCATTCATCACAAAAGCAAACCACACCGTCAAAAGCCATATCCTGTCCCCTGGGCAAAGCCTCTTTTCCTGCCCCATGATTGACAAGTACCCAGGAGCGCCCTGCACACCTGTGATTGCTGTGCACTTCAACCACTGGGGCTGTTCTGGTGGGCTGGGGATGGTGGGGGGGCTAGGTCCTCCCCTAGTGTGCCCAGCTTCAGACAATTCTGAGCCTGCGCTTTATGGACATAATTGGTGCTTGAATCATGACCTGTCTCCCAAACTGCAAATTTGCAACTGGCTCAGAACAATCCATGCACCTAAATCTTTCATTCAATTAAAAATTACATTGAGACGCCTATGTATGCATGAAAGCATATCTGTCTATCATCTATTTAACTATTCATCCAACCATCCATCCATGGTTGGGTGTCAGCTGTATGTCAGGCACTGCGCTGGGCTGATGGGAAATACAGAAATGTGTGATTTGCCAACTCTGTGGACTGTAATTCAAGGAAGACAGACTAATAACTAAGAGCTGTGCAGACTAGGAAAGGGCAAAGGAATCAGATATGGAGTGGAGACCAGGATAAGGCCGGGCTTGCATGAGTTTATGATCTCTTTCTCTGTCTTTGCTGTTTACTGTCTGAGATAAAATGCTGCTTTTAAAAAAAGAAAGAACTTTTAATTTTGTATTGAGGTATAACTGATTAACAATGTTGAGTCAGTCTCAGGTGAACAGCAAAGGGACCCATCAATACATATACGTGTATCCATTCTCCCCCAAACTCCCCTCCCATCCGGCTGCCACATAACTTTGAGCAAGTGTTCCACGTGTTGTACAGGGTCCTTGTTGGTTATCCAGATGAAATGCCTTTTGGTTGCAGTGTTCATTGTCTCCACTCATCTCCCCACACTGGTCTCAGGTGGAGTGTTAGGGCCGCCTCCAACTAGTACCCCTGTCTCCTTGCCCGCCCTCCCTCACCCCACCCGACCCACATTGCTGCTGAGGAATCCTGTAGCCATGTCTGACCTTGGCCTTTTCTGAACGCCTTCAGAAACTCCTCACTGTCCTGTGAGTGCAGTCTAGACTCCCTGCCTGGCATACAGGGTGCTCTGGGAGTGGCCCTGTCCTCTCTGCAGCCACGTCCTTGCCATTTCTTCCTCAGATGCTGTGCCAGTCCCCCTGGGTTGTTCTGTACCCACCTCTTCCACACCTCTGGGCCTTTGCACATGCCACCCCTCCTCCTGAGGGCCCTTCTCCACCTTGGCTAATAGGGGAATACCTACTCATCTCTCTAGCCTGAGCTGCCCCAGGCTGGTCGGGGGGGCCTCCCTGATAGGAGCTGCTGTCCTCCTTTCAGTGACCCCTTCTCAACTCCAGGCACACAGACCTCTCATATTGTGCCTCTTGTGCCAACCAGTCCTCTTTTTCTAAAATCATTTATTTACCTTTGGCTGTGTCAGGCCTTAGTGACAGCATGTGTGATCTTTGTTGCCACATGCAGGATTTTTCACTGCAGTCTTCTCTCTAGATGCAGGACGAGGGCTCAGTAGTTGCCGTGCATAGACCTAGTCGCCCCACAGCATGTGGGATCTTAGCTCCTGGATCAGGGGTCGAACTGGAGTCCCCTGCATTGCAAGGCGCATTCTTAACCACTGGACCACCAGGGAAGTCCCCACCCAGTCCTCTGGTCTCTCTTAGTGAGTTCTGAAGAGTATCCGGGCCCAGCTGCTCTGAGTTCTCTAGGCCCTGTACAGTGTCTGACAGAAGACATGTCTCATGAAATGTCTGGCAAATGAGTGAATTATCTACAGCTTCCACTGACCTGTCTGATGTGAACTGAAGAGGTCGCCATCAAAGAAGCCTTCTCTTCAGGCTGCGGTCAGCAGGCAGGGACCTGCCTCTGTCCCAGCTGAGGCGCCTCTGCTGTCTGCTCTGTTTTGTCCTCCTATGTTTAACAAATGCTCTCTTTCGGGTGGCCAGCCTACCAAGGGTGGCCGGGTTCTTTCCTCAGAAGCCAGTCAAAGGAGGACACGGCTTCTCGGACCACAACCTAGTGCTAGAACTTCCGTTTTTGTTTAACCAATAGCTGCACAAGTAGCCTGAGACACAAAGACTGGGACTTGGGCATTGTGGGTCCCCTCTTCTCTAGGATGCCATTTGCTCACAAGACTCCTTTAGCAGTGTTGTAGAGAACACTCTGGAAAAATGTGAATGACCAAAGACGATACCTGCCTCAGCAACTTAGATATAGGCTTATGGAAATATCCAGCTGTGGGAAATCCAGCCACAACCACTAACTGGGAAGAAATGGCCTCCCTCATTCCACAGAGTACTTGGCCTCACAGACTGTGCAGGGAACAGCTGTCTAGCAAGTCAGTGAGCAAGGCCGCCTGCCTCCTCAGAGCAGGGCTGGCCAATACACGACAGGCATGCCACTGGGATCCCATCTACACCCAGAGCAGACATGACTAATGGATCCCAGGGTCCTCTCCAGATGAGCTCAAATGTCTGCCCAGAGTTCTCACTGAGCACTCCAGCCAGGCATCTGCAGTCTTCGGGAGCTGGCCTGAGAGAAGAGCCTGCTGCGCCTCCCTGCAGCAGTGCTTCCTCCCACCTGCTGCTTCCTGATGCTTGAGGGCCAGCTTCCTGTGAAAGGTGCTCCTGTGACTCTGTGACTCAACCGTGGACCATGTGCCTGACCTTACTGGGCCTAACAACTGTTTCTTCTCCACAGTCCAAGTCTTTTCTCCTCTTAGAGAGTCTCTGACCTCGTCAAGAGAACCCAGTTCCTCCCCCGAAAAACTGGTCTTTCAGGAAAGGCCTTTGGAACCACTTACATGGAGGACCAAAGAGAGTCTCTTCCACCTGGTGTGAGCTCTCTTAAGGTATACTTCAGTTTTTCATCCTTCAAGTATTTATTAAATACCTAGTATCAAGAGCAGGCTCTGGGGTAAACAATGGAGATGGAAACAAGTATGACCTCTGCCCTTGGATAGCTTACAGGCTTATAACAGATCAGACTTTAGTAAGACGATTGCACAAGGAAGTAATATTGCAGCTATAGCAAGTGTTGAGTGCCTGGGACTGACTCAGTCGATGGGAGGATGAATAGGTTCTAACTTGGCAGAGAGAAGAAAAGAGCATTCCATATGAAGGGAACAGCATTGCCCAACGGTCCTATGCCAGGTAGGAGAAGATGAGCATGAACTCCTGAAAGATGACTCGAAGTGGAGACAGCAAGGGGCCTGAAATGCAAATGGAGGCTTGAAGTGGAGACAGCAAGGTGGTTGCAGACGGAGGCTGTGGAGGAGGGACCCAATCCCTCGAGGCCCTGCAGGCCCTGAGAAGATGACTTGTCTTCATTTCACACAATAGGAAACTGGTGGGCGGAACCACTGGTTCTGTGTTTTCAGCGTCTGGGACAGTGCCACGCAGTAGTCTGAGGAACGGATAGATCCCGTCAGTGAGGGATGAAGGGATCCACGGGTGGAAGGATTGAGCATGGTGAGGGCGTGAGGGATGCCCTGTGGGGTACTCACAAACCCTGGAATTGGTGCATCGATGCATCACTCTCCCCCCAACCTCAGTGCTGGTCCTGGGGCTGTGGTGTAGGCTGGGTTTTTAACTTCTGGACTTTGGCATCTCTTGACCAAGTCAGCTAAGCTACTGCTCTGGCCATTCTCATAGGTCACTGCAGGCATTTTGTGTTCTATTTCTGCCTTTTAACAAAACAGTTGAATAATAGTCCCTAGCATCCAGAATAAGTTAATATTGATTTGTTGTTTTCCTTTTTATTAAAAGTATTATTAATGATCTATTGAGAATTTGAGGCTTACAGTAATAACCATCATTAATGGCAGTTCTCTTGTGTGGTTTTTAACTTGCAAATAGGGTGTGTCAGTTCCCAAGCTTGGTGGCTTTTATAGGCTGGATTGGGATCTGCCCCCTTAACCTCCCAACCATGCTCCCTTTTGCTTTAATGTTCAGGGAGGGAAATCCAGGTGCAAGCTTTTTTCATGTTAGTCTCTCTCCGAGGACATGTGCCCGAGAAACAGGGCCAGTGTTTCTGGCCCTGGGCCTTGGCCATGGGCAGGAGGAACCAGGCGGTTGCAAATTCAACACACCCCTCCCTTTGCAACTTGCCAACTTTTCGCTCACTGGTTTGCATGTCTGACACCTCACTTGGCACATGATTTATTACAGCTTTTAAATATCCCTTTCTTTCTGGATTGAACTGTCCATATCCATTTGGAATGGGAAGGCTGGCTTCTAAGTGTTTGTGGTGAGAATGTTTCTGAATGTGATGGTTTTAGGTTAGCGGCTTCCTGTTCTTAGTGCTGAGCCAAGGATCATGGCCCAGGAACCATCCTTGATCTGGCTGGAAATCAGGAGATGGGGAGGGACACCCCAGCAGCCTCCTGAGACCTGGCTAAAGGAGGGAGCACACGCAGAGAAAACCCTTTAGTCTTGCCAATAACCTTTGGGGATAGAAAAACATCACATGTCTACCTGGGTCTCAGACAGGGGAAGATAGTTTCATCTCAACAGACTGGAAAGAGCTGCAGAATCCATGCAGGACTTTCTCTCCTGGATGGATAGGTTGGATTCCATTTTGAAAGCACTTTCCTGGGGAGGGAGGGGGAGGTTTTCTCTGACATAATGTCTGTCTCTCTTCTTCTGCAAGTTTTGACAGTCTCCCTAACCAAATTTCCTCTTGCTAGAGTTAAAGCCTCTAAGGGACCAGTTAAACTGGAATAAAGGATGGCTATAACAAGCAAATTCCTTTTCCTTTTAGAGAGGACTCTGTCTCATGGATATTACCTGAAGAAACTCATCAGTTTGTTATTACAGTACTGTTCTGAAATTATAACTGGGAAGGGCTGCAGAAATCCCTGTGAAAATCTTCCATGCTCTGCGTGGTGAGGGCAAGCCCTACCGGTTTCCTGTGGAACATTCTGGCCCCTATTGTTACCCTGTATTTATAGATCGGGCTCCACTAGGAGCCCATCGCCTTCTGCCGCTGGTTGAAAGGCTGTTTAATACAATCCCAGCTCAAGGAGGAGGATTTTCCGTGGTTGTAGGAGCTTGGCAGAGAGAGGGGCACAGAGGGGGCAGAGCACCCTGGGGTGCTGCACGAGTCACCTGACCTCGACAAAGGGACACCCATTAGCAACACCAGGGCCTTCTGTTTCCTCTCAAGACTCCCACGATGAGCACCACCCATTTTTACCACAACGGTGACAAGATTCATTCTCCAGCTCATCTGCCTCCACCCACTCTCAGTTCTGAAGCCTCAGTGGTTTCACCCTCCACTGATCACGACACAGGTGCCACCTGCTATTCTGGCTTGGATTTCCTCGCAATCGCGTTGTTTTCTGTGTTGTCCCTCTAGCTCAGTGGAGGGATGCTTTTACGAACCAGGTATCATCAGCAGGTTGGCAGGTGAGGTGATTTCTGAGGGGCTGGCAGGATGCCCAAAACGGGTGCAGGTCAGTTCTTGGAGTTTCATTCTTACCTCTGAATGTATGCAAACAGTAGAGAAGTTTTTTTTAAAAAATCCTCAATATCTTACAACCCCATTTATTTGGCAGCAGAGGGATATAACAGTCAAAAAGCCTGGATACTTTAAGCCAAGGGAGCAGCATGGAGTCACTCTCGAGTTAGAGAGGGGCTCAACTTATTTGTAACATTGACATCAGAGCCCCTGGATCCCTTTTGAGATTCCTTTCAAATGGATGAGAAACTCTAAGTCTTCCCACAACGAATCCAGGTTTATGCTCGTCCTATCTGCCTCCATTCATTCCCAATTCTCAGGGCTTTTACTGCTTTTGTTTTTAACCAAGCTTGGGGTAGTTGTTTAACCATCATTGTGGAGCTTCTGGAAATACCAGCTCATAGCTGGGGAGGGCAGTAGCATCATCCACTCAACCCACAGGCAGTCTTGTGTTGAGACCGTTCTGTGCACAGATATGATCCCTACCCTGCAAGGACTCTCAGCTTAGAGCAAGGATCATAAAAAAAAAAAAAAAAAAAAAAAAATTAGTAAAGCACACATGGGCTTCCCAGGTGGCTCAGGGGTAAGGAATCTGCCTGCCAATGCAGAAGGCTTGGGTTGACTCCCTGGGTGGGGAAGATCCCTTAGAGAAAGAAATGACAACCCACTCCAGTAGTCTTGCCTGGGAAATCCCAAGGACAGAGGAGCCTGGTGGGCTATAGTTCATGGGATCGCCAAAAGTTGGACACGACTTAGCAGCTAAACAAATTAAAAAAAAAATACACATGGCTTAAAATCTGCCATCCCAACCACTTCTAGGAGAACGGTTAGGTAGTGTTAAGTACATTCACATTGTCATGCCGCCAACCTCCTGAGTGCTCTTCATCTTGCGGAACGGAAACTCTGTACCCACTGAACAGGACCTCCCCGTCTCCACCACTAGCCCCTGGCAACCACCATCCTACTTTTAGTCTGTATGAATTTCACTCCTCTGGAATTGTACAGTATTTGTCTTTTTACAACTGGCTTATTTCACTTAGCATAATGTCCTCAAAATGCATCCATGTTGTAGCATATATCAAAATTTCCTTCCTTTTCAAGGCTGAATAACATTCCACTGTATAATATGTTGCTTGTCTATTTATCCATCAACAGACACTCCTGGTAATGATGAACAATGCTGCTATGAACATGGGTGTGCAAATACTTCTTTGAGACCTTGCTTTGAAGAGCAAGCATTCTTAACCTGGAGCTCATAAACCCCCAGAGCATATCTGCAAAATGTGATGTGTAAATGCATCTTGTTTGGGGAAAGGCAATTCCATAGCTGTCATCAGGTTTACAGTGGGGTTAAGATGTCAAAAGGGTTCAATCTAGAAGGGAACAGGAGCACCCCCTGCTTCAAAAACTCCTGAGCTCACAATATACCAAATCACTTTGTCACTCACCTAAAATCACTTTACTCTACACCTGAATTACTTTGCTATACATCTGAATTACTTTGCTATACACCTGAAACTAATACAATATTATAAACCAAATATATTCAATAAAAATACATATTAAAAAAATTTTTTTTAATCCCCTGAACTCCCTAGAAGTAGGTACAGGAGTGCAGGAGCAAGTTGTCCACATCTAGCATGTACTGTGCCATTTCCTACCTGAGTGAACCTTGGCAGCTCATTTGACTTCTTGGAGCCTTACTCTTACAATCTGTAAAATAGGAATAATGACAACATCCTCCCAGGAATTGTTAGATAGTTAGATGAACATAGTGCAGGGGTTACAAGCATGGAGTGATATGCTGAATTGTTGTTGCTGAGTCTCTACGTCGTGTCAGACTCTTTGTGACCCCATGGACTGCAGCACGCCAGGCTCCCCTGTCCTCCACCATCTCCCGGTGTTTGCTCAAACTCATGTCCATTGAGTCAGTGATGCTATGTAACCATCTCTTCCTCTGCTGCCCCCTTCTCCTTTTGCCTTCAGTCTTTCCCAACATCGGGGTCTTTTCCAATGAGTTGGCTCTTTGCATCAGGTGGCCAAAGTATTGGAGCTTCAACTTCTGCAGCAGTCCTTCTGTTCAGTAGTTAGAATAGGAAAAAGGAGTCCAGAATGGAGGTGGCTAAAAGACAAGGAAGGGAAAAGCCCACGGAAATAGAACAAAGGAAGGTCAAGGAACTGTAGTAAGGACCTCGGGTAAAACAAACAGCACTCCTGGCTAGCCCAGTTTACATAGGCAGGCCCAGGGTGGGGAGAAAAAACTTATAAAAAGAGGAGCCAAAGTTGGGCTGGGGGTGGCCTCTCTTCTCTTTGAGTGTTTTGGGTCAGCATGCCCTCAGCCTTGAGGATGTATTTTCCTTTACTTTTTAAATAAAACTGAGCTGTGACATGGAGCTGTAACACTGGTCAGTCCAAGGGCTGTAACACTGGTCTGTTGCTTCAAATTTTTTTGTGACGAGACAGAACCGAGGAAATGACAACTTCTCCCGACACTTTCAATGAATATTCAGGCTTGATTTCCTTTAGGATTGACTGGTTTGATCTCTTTTAGGACTGACTGGTTTGATCTCCTTGATAGGTTGAATAATGGTTCCCTAAAATATCCAGGCCATAATCCCTGGAATTAGTGACTATTACCTTATATGGCAAAAGGGACTTTGCAGATGTGACCAAATTTGGGATCTTAAGATGAGGCAATAACCCCAGATTTTCTTTTGGGATACTAAGTATATATAAAATCACAAGTGTCCTTATAAAAGAGAGGCAGAGGGAAATTTGACCACAGAAGAGGAAGTGGCAACTGAAGCCAGAGGTTGGAGACCTGGAGGGAAGAGTCTATGAGATGCAAAGAAATGGATTCTCCCCTAGGGCCCCCAAAAGGAGCCAGCCTTGCTCAATGACCTTGACTTTCATCCACTGAGACTGATTTCAGACTTCTGGCTTCCAGAACTGGAAGAGAATAAATTTGCGTTGTTTTAAAGTCACTAATTTTATGGTAATTTGTTACAGTGACAATAACAACTAGTATGTATGGACTCTGGAGCCAGACTGTGTGAGTCCCTCCAGGCTCCACCATTTCCCAGCTATGTGACCTTAGGCTGATCTCTTTGATTTCGGATGGTAGCTTGCCAAACCTTAGTTCCCTGGCGGGGAAATTGAACTGTAGTCACCTGGGTAGAAACAAGGAATTCTGTCTTCTAGACCATGGGGCTGTTGACTAGAATCGAAATCCCTGGTCCTTGTCTACCTTGGCAGGAAGAATGAGACAAGAAGAATGTACAGGGGAAAGAAAAGCCTGTATTAGGAAAGCAGAGTATACACAGAGAGACCACGAGGGAACTCAAAGAGAGAGTCCTGGGAGTCACCCCTTTGGGCAGTTTAAATCCTTTGTAAGGGGTGGTCTTCCAGGTCTTTATCTTCTCCTTGGCCAATTGTCTTCTTTTGACCCCATGGCTACTCTGGCTCAGGATCCTCCCTTAGGTGTGCACACACCCCTCCATCAAGATGGATTTCATTCCAATGGCATCTGGGAGGGCCACTGGCAAGACTTACTGTGGTCTGGCGTGCCCTGCCTTTTTGACCCTGTGAAATCTATTTGCGCATGTATAGTGTCTCCCTTGCCCTAAGGATGGGAAATATGTGACCTCTTGATCTCTTAACAGGGTTTAGCCCCTCTCTGTTCCTGCCATAAAAGTGTCCAGTGTCCGGTTATCCACCCTATTCCTGTTGTTGTTTCTTATATCGAAGTGCAGATCTCTAAATGTAGACGGCAGTCTGGTCATAAATATGTAGCCCGGGGCCCATCTGTCTCTTGCCTCAGGAAATGTAGACAGGGGGCTGGTAGTAAATGTCCAGCCTGGAGCTCATCTTTTTCTCGCCCCCGGAAGTGTGAACAGGAGGCCAGTTGTAAATGTCTAGCCTGGAGCCCGTCTATTTCCCGCCTCAACTTAATCTCATCAGGCCTCAACTTCCTCATCTTTGAATGGGGATAATAATAGGGCTCACCGCATAGGGTTGTTATGAGGCTAAAGGATGTCAATACTGTAAAGCATTGAGAACAGTGCTTGGAACCTGGTTAAGTAATGTACATGCATTTGTTAAATAAAATACCTACAAAGCCTGTAGATGCTCCTGGCTGACAGGAGGTCATCTGACAGTGCCAACTGACACTGGTTTGGCGGGTTTGGTGTGCTCTGCAGAGCCCATTGAAGAAAACCAGGGGGTGTGTGGTGCCTTTAGGAAAGACCGTCAGCCGTTTTGGTTCACGGACAGCATGGATGCCTGCAGGGTGAACGTGAGTTCTCTGCTACAGTGACGGCCGCACCCACTGTGCTCTCCAGTCTTCCTTGAAGCATTATAGTTGTTCCTCTAATAGCTGGTCAAATAAGTTGGAGAAACAACATTTCAAGGCTGACTGGCTTTCCTTTCTTTGGAAATTCTTGAACATTTAATATTCAGATGAACCCAGTGAATCTCCATGAGGCATTTCCCAAACATGGGCTACTGGACCCCTTTTCATGGCACTTCCTACAGAACTAGGGTCTTACAGAACTCACTTGAGAGCAAGTCTAGAAGCCTGGGGCTGCCATAGAAGGTGAGAGAGCAGAGGACAGATGACCTGAGATGGAGTATCAGGTCCTATTTGCCTGACCTCAGAACAATCTAGAAAATATAGGTGCTGCTGTTGCTGTACAGACATACACCAGATGTCAGAAAGTATTACAGACAGACCCACTCCTGTTGCTTTCAGGGCCTGGGGCTAGCCTTGAGTGGGGGCACCCAAGCACCCCATCCCTAACGTGTCCCCTCCCCCCACTCCCCAGACTCATCAGTATCCTGAGGACTCATGTGGACACCTTAGCACTCAGGTCCAGGCTCCATCCCACACCGCCCCTCAACTGCCGCTTGCCTACCTCTCAGGCCTAGGGCCGCATCTCTAAGCAGCCGTGGCCTGCCTGCCAGAGGACAGATGGGGAAACAGGCAGTGGGGGCCCTAGAAGCCAGCTCAGATAGCGAATTCAGATGCCTGGACGTCTGCAGGGTGGTTTACAAGGTGAGGGTAGATGGGGCACTTGGCATCTGTGGGTTCCTGTCTCCGTGGGATGTGGTGTGACCAGAGGACGCATGGGCTATGCCCTCTCTCTGGGGTGGCCCAGAGCAGGAGCCGGTGGGAGTCTGGGTACAGGGGGACAGGTGTGGGCACTGACACGACAGTGTCGCAGGGCCTGAGCTGCAGGTAGGGCTCTTCCTCTGCTCCCGTCACCAAGCTGAGCCCCTCCATAGCCTTGTCCTTGGTAATGTCTGGTGACTTCTGAGCTTCCAGCTGGGCAGACACTTGCATTCTAATCTCCGCTGTAACCCAGGGGCCCAACTCTGCACCTGGCACCCTGTGGGCACATCCCCAGTGACTTCGCCGCCAGCAGTCACCCATGGTCCCTACCCCCCATGAATGGAGTAACCAGTGGAGCTCAATTTATGCTATGAATTGTGGGCAGAGGGCCACTTCTTCTCACAGGAAGCCCGGGCCTCTGCCCACGGTGGGCACTCAGGGCAGGCTGCTGCAATGCAATGTGCCTAAGAGGTGGGCCTTGAGATAAGTGCCTTTGCTAATTTTTGTACATGAGAAATATTCTTCACAGGGTGGTTTAGTCAGAAGAGCTATGGAACAGGTAATGAAATTGGCCTTGTGAGAGGAGCCCGGGTATTAACACTGTTCAGTAGGTCTTGTTCACAGTGTCCTAGTAGGGTGGGATGCTCCTAGGGGCCTCAAAGCTCTATGTGGAAAATTACAAAGCAGCCAAGGTTCAGGGATTGTTGTCCCTCCAAGAATGGCCATGCTTAAAACCTCCCTGCTAGGCTCAACTAGCGGCTCCTTTTAGAACCCAGGCCAGTTCTTTTTAAGAAAACACTTTATTGGGTTTTCAAAATTACCAAAGCTTGTTTTAACACAGAAGAATGTTATAATTATTAAAGGGTAAAAAAGGTCAACGGTTTCCCTGGCTCCCACCCCTTTACTTCCTCAGAGGTGCTGGTGTTAACAATTAGGCAGTTAATTAGAGGGCTTTTACCGTGTTTTCGTGTGTGTCTCCATATACAAAAATATATCAATATGTATAAAATAATAGAATATAGGGGGATTTCTGTTTTCATATGTTGGTGTTCGCTTTTTTTTTAAAAGAGGAATCACGTTCACCCATTATGCTGCGATTTCTCTTTTGACTTAATATCACAAACATTTTCTAAGTCCATATAAATAGATCCACTTCATTAAAAAAAAAAAAAAACAGCTACATAATGTTCCACATTGTGAGTATCGTAATTCATTCAGCTGTTTCTCTGTTGTGTATTCAGGCCGTTTCCAGGTTTGGTTTTTAATTATTAGTAGGTCTCATAGCAGTTCTTATCAGCAGTTTTCTTATAAATATTCTTTAGTTTCTCTATCTTGCACATATGTTGCAAAAGACTATTTTACCTTGGGAGAATTATAGAAATGGTGGACAATGAAAATGGTTTTCTTTACCATCACACTGATAAGAGTTTTGAAACCTTAACTTGTCACCCTTTCAGAATATTTGCCCCCAGTCACACATTCATTTGGACAGCCTGCGTTTCCTGAGCTCTGTGCGTGGCCCGGGAGTGGGACAGCGCCCAAGAAGACAGTCCGTCCTCAAAGAGCCATGTGTCGGCCTAAGTGCCGAGACAGGCAGACAGACCGAGCATCTATGAGGCAGCTCGCTGGGAGGGCTAGAGGATTAACAGAAGACAGTGCGGACTCGGTTCAAGTCCTGCCACTACCACTCACTTGATATTGTGGTCTCGGGGAAGCTGGCTCCTCTGTAAACTAGGGAAGATAGTAGGACTTTCTTATTTATTTACGGTGGCACCGGGTCTTTGTTGCTGCACTCCGGCTTTCTCTGCTTGCAGTGAGCGGGGGCTACCCTCTAGTTGTGGTGCATGGACTTACTGCGGTGGCTTCTCTTATTGCAAAGCACAGGCTCTAGGCATGCTGGTTTCAGTAGTTGCAGCTCGCAGCCTTAGTTGCCCCACAGCAAGTGAAATCGTCTAGGACCAGGGATCAAAGCCATGTCCCCTGCAATGACAGGCAGATTCTTAACCACTGGACTAGCAGGGAAATCTCAGACTTTTCTCATGGGGCTGTTGTGAAGACAAAGAGGGTTAATGTAAAGAAAAGTACTTTGGACCAAGCCAGCAAGTCAGAAGCTCCAAGGGGCTGCAGTTGCTGTTTGCAGCAGCCTGCCTCTCTGCGGGGAGATTGGGAAAGCTCCTGTGAGTGTGGACATTTCAGTTGATTTTGAAGATGAGCTGAAGGGTATTTTTGTCTGCTGGGGAAAACAAGCACTCCCCACCCACCACTAACACCTGGTCCTGACCTGGTTCTTCTGCACCCCAGGTGGTTGAAAGATTCAGAAACCTCTTCATTTTCAGTTACAACAATAACCTCTGAGCCAGGGTTAGAGAGTTTTCTCCCCAGTGGTAAACAAGTTCCTGTTACAATGGAGCTGGGTCTGGCAGCCCCAGTGATCATGCTGTTACCCCGAAAACATTCAGCAGGATCGATTCATGTGTCAAAACGAAATGGAAACTTATCAGAAACTTCCTGTTGAGAAAACAATTCTTCTCACCCCAGACTTAGCAGATATTCAGAAACCTTCTAACTCCCCAACCTGCTAAGGCAGGTAGAGACCCAGAAATACCCTCCAGCCTGGTCTGAGTAGGCAAGCACCTGGGGTCGGCCCCCCTCACATAGCCCAGAACCAGGATATAGTGGTTAAGATTATAGCCTTTGGAACCTGTCTTCCTGGCTCTAGAGCCTATGTATGCTCTTTATTAATTATGCATGCATGCTTAGTTGCTTAGGTTGTGTCCAACTCTTTGCAGACCCTATGGACTGTAGCCTGCTGGGCTCCTCTGTCTTCTTGCCAGGGAATTTCCAGGCAAGAATACTGAGTGGGTTGCCATGCCCTCCTCCAGGGGATCTTCCCCACCCAGAGGCTGAACCCACATCTCCTGTGTCTCCTACATTGCAGGCAGATGCTTTACCCACTGAACCACCCAGGAAGCCCCTATTAACTGGCCTTCAACAAATTACTTAATCTCTTTTAGCCTCAATTTCCCTTTCTGTGTAATCGGACCAGTAATACCTATCCCAGAGCCCTAATAAAGACATACAGCGTAGGGCCTGGTACACAATGAGGCTGCAATATCTGATGTCTGGTATTATCGTCGTCGATGGAGATGGCCACCCTGCCTCTCTCCACCTCCCCTGAAATTGGGGCTAGCACACCAGACCTTCTGACCATCCTTCCCAGATGCTATTTGAGAACTGGTTCTGTGATGGCATAGGGCACACGGACTGGGAGATTCCCAAGGGAGGCACCTAACCCTGCCTTGGGTTGGGAAGAGGCCAGCTAAGATATGCGGAAAAGAGAGATGCTTGATCTGGGCTTTCAAGAATGAGAAGGAAGGGTTTCTCTGGTGATCCAGTGAAGACTCTGTGCTCCTAATGCCAGGGGCCCGGGTTCTATCCCTGGTCAGGGAACTAGACCCCACATGCTATGACTAACAGTTTGCATTCCACAACTGAAGATTCCACATGCTGCAACTAAAAAAAAAAAAAGCTCCTGCACGTCACAATGAAGACTGGAGATCCCACATGTGGCAACAGACCCGGTGCAGCCAAATAAATAAATATTTTTTAAAGTTATATTTTAAAAAGAATGAGAAGGAGCTCCCTGGTGAAGAGGTTGAGAAGAGGGAACAGCTTGTACAGAACTTTCAGGAACAGAAGTTTGAAGATCATGAGTAACTTAGTTTGGCTGGAATGAGATGCTGGGCTTGGGTGGGGGCGGGGGCAATAGCTGGAACCATGTGAGGAAGGGCCCTTTTGCCAAGTACACCTGGGAGGTTGAACTTGATTCTGAATACCCTGGGGAGCCATTGAAAGGCTCCAAGAAGAGAAATAACACACTTTGGTTTGCATTTTAGACCATTTGCTCTGGTAGTAGGGTGGAGGATGGATGGGGTAGGCCATGGCCAATCTGACCCAAGCATTATCTAGGGTCATCTTCTCCTTACTGCTTCTAATTGAATTGGACATGAGCTTCTACCCCAAACAAGGAGGGGACCAGCGTTTCTCCACAGGTCTCTGGGGATTCTTGGGAACTTTCATTTCTCTCACCAGCTCCTTTGATGCCACACTCCTGGCTTCTGCTGAATTTTTTAGTTCCATCCTGCACATAGTGACCCCTGTAGCCACTGAGTCACCTCCTGGTTGGTCCCTTCATTCCTATAGGACCCATGATCAAGGTCAGATGTCTCTGGGGGTAGGGGGGAAGGGGGAGGGCCTGATGCTGCTGGTGGCACAAACACCATGGCATCGAACTTTGCATAGTGTTGTGTTTGGAAGTCTCATGACTGTTCCTGCTTCAGTGGGGAGCTGTCAGCGGCAGCTGCTTCTCAGTGTGCTCTGCTCTCCCTGCTGGCTCAGACTGGCTCCAAGGAAATGAACACAATTGCCTTACTTCCACAGAGACCAATGTGGACTGCTAATCACAGTATGGGTTTCCCAAGGTGGTGCAGACCTAGCCTGTTTTCGCTGTGTATTGATTCCGTGGTCAGTGAAGGTTCTTGTGAGAAATGAATATTTCAAACAGTGGGCCGGAGTTTTCTTCAGAATAAAATAAACTAAAGCCCAAACCACTAGTCCCTAGCACAGAGGGTCCTGCTTGGTGGATGGGCAGATGAAAGGCACATGGAATGCAGGGCCCTGGGCAGTTGATTTAACCTTGCTGGGTTAGTCTCTCCATCTGTAAAATGGACATTATATTACTTCTTTACAGGAAGATTGTGAAGTTGCAATGAGATAGTGTGTGCAAAATCACTTTACTTGGCCTATAGTTGGGCTTTTGGGTGATTTGGACACATGAGACACTACAGTGAACTGAATTGTGTCCCCCGAAAATCCATAGGTTGAAGCCGTGACCCCCAGTGTAACTATATTTGGAGAAAGGTTCTTCAGGAAGTATAACAGTAGCCTGATCATTTAGGACTGTGACCTTATAAGAAGAGAGATCTCTCTCTTGCACATGCTCTCTCTGCCATGTGAGAACACAGTGAGATGGAGGCTGTCTACAAGCCAAGAAGAGAGCCCTCACCAGAACCCAGCTATGCTGACTACTTGGATCTCAGACTTCTGGCCCCCAGAACTGTGAGAAATGGACAATTCTGTTGCTTAAGCCATCCGGTCTGTGGTACTTTATTATGGCGGCCCAAGCTGGCTGAATGGAAGAAGACTGGAACAACTCAGTGGATCTGGGGAAACACCATGCCTGTGCATCTATCATCTCTTGCCGTAGACCCAAAGCACCTTGACATCCAGTATCACACATTATTCCTCATTGTAACTGGAGGCCAACTGGTCCAGCCAAAGGCTTTCCAACTGAAGGGTTCTATGGAGGGGTGTGGGCCACCAGACAGAGCTAGGTGGAGGAAGAGGTGAATGAGTTGGCCTCCGAATGCTCTTTCCTACCCTTTCAACCAGAAGAGTTGTGAGTTTATCTGTTTCCCATATTGGGCTTTTATGGAAAATCTTATTAGAAAAAAGCAGCTCCACAGCTAGGAGAAGAGGGAAAACCACAAATTGGATCCAACCCTTCATGTTACAGATGAAGAATTTGAGGACCAGAGAGGGAAAGGGCCTTGCCCACGCACAGATGGTCAGTGGCAGAACACTCTGTCCCCCGTGGTGCTGTGGTCAGGCACCATTCTTGTTAACAATTCTTGTTACGTGAGTGAAAAGTACTGGCTTTCTCAAACACTATAATTTGGCTTTCACTGTCTAAGAAATGGGGATAAGAAAGGGCTTATAGGGGATTTCTCTGGTGGCTCAGTGGTTAAGAATCCACCTTGCATGCAGGGGATGTGAGTTCAGTTCCTGGTTGGGGAACTTAGATCCCACATGCATGCATGCTGAGTCGCTTCAGTCATGTCCAACTTTTTGTGAGGCTCTGTCAGGCTCCTCTGTCCATAGGATTCTCCAGGCAAGAATACTAGAGTGGGTTACCATGCCCTCCTCCAGGGGATCTTCCTGACCCAGGATTCTAACCCATGTCTCCTGTGTCTCCTGCATTGCAGGCTGATTCTTTACCTCTAGACCCACCTGGGAAGCCTAAGATCCCACATGCGGTAGAGAAACTAAGCCTGTGCGCCACAATTAGAGAGTCTGTGAAGTGAAAAGTAAAAGTCATTCAGCCATGTCTGACTCTTTGCAACCCCGTGGACTGTGGCCCACCAGGCTCCTCTGTCCATGGGATTCTCCAGGCCAGAATACTGGAGTGGGTAGCTGTTCCCTTCTCCCAACCCAGGAATCGAACCAGGATCTCCCGCATTGCAGGTGGATTCTTCCGTGCACCACAGCAAAAGATGCCACGTGACACAACAAGATTCTGTGTGCCTCAGCTAGGACCCAATACAGCTGGATAAATAAATAAAGACTTACAAAAGACAAGTATAATTACAAAAAAAAAAAAAAGAAAAAGAAAGGAAGGGCTTATGGTCACTACTGGCAGTCCCAAAGGAACTTCAGGCTTAAAAGTCCCTGTGGGGTCTCAAGCCCACTGCAGGAGGCCAACAGTGAACTCTGCCAGGGACACGCAGGAGAACCCTGGCCAGGCCAAAGAGTCACCAAAGGACATCACACGTAAGCCAGTAAGTCACAGCAGTTTCTGAGGGAGAAGGTTTCTTCTTAGAAAGACACAGAGCTGATGAGCATGGACCCTGACCCTCTGAGAGTCTTGGTGGTAGAATGATGGACTTTTGTGACAGTCCCCTCACTTGCTGACTTCTTTTCTACTTTCCCTTCCTCCTTTTCTTCAGCCACTTCCACAGAGCATTTGCTGCCTGGAAATTTATGTTAACCATTACTGCAAACCCAGGCGTTCATTTCATCACTGGCAATCAGTTCTTGTCCTTGGGGAAACCTAATTAGGTATTACAGGACTTCTGATGTCGTTTCCATGGAAACCTCCATAGTAATGGTGTACATGCAGAATATATGCTCCAGGGAGTTTGGAAAAAATACATATATATTATTACTGGATTTTAAGAAAATCTTTAATTTTTTTCCTCTTGCTTTTTTCCTGCATATATATATTTTTAAGTCATGGAAATTTTCCCTGGAGTTTTTCTCCCACAGAGAAAACAGTAGAGAACACAAAGGGCCTTTTCCATCTTCTCTCCTTTAATTAAAAAAAATTGATAGTTGTACAAGAATGAAAGTTTTTTGGATCGGTCAGAAAATGTCTAAGCAGGATCTCCCCTAACAGCTGAGAACATTTTGAGAAAAGATATTGCTTAAATAACTCAAAAGGCTTCAAGTCTTTCAAAATAGAATGGGGAAACGAGCAAATTCAATGAATCTATTCCAGACGTATTTACACTAAAAAAATAAAAGGCAGGTTCCCTGGTGCAGTTTCCTCTGTTAGGTTGATAGTGGGGGCTTCAAGACAGTCTCCTTGTCTCCCTGTCAAGACAGCCTGTTCCCAGCCCTGCAGTAACACATGGTGGGCTCCAGAGCTTGTACATGAACTGACCTCTCCTGGGTGACCAGATGGCCCTTCAGGGTTGACTCCCACAGGGAGCTAGTGAATTGCATGATTGCTCTGTGAGAAACTCCAGTGAGGGAAGTGTACAGACATGGTCCGACTGAGGTGGGGGTACAGATGGAAGGTGCAGAGAGAGAGAGAGCCTGTTAAGCACTCTCATGCCACAACTAAATTCAAAGGTTCTGGAGAACCCGTCAATTACTGAACTATTTTCTTTGACACCTCTAATTGACCACTCAAGGATGGAATGTCCACAATGACCTCTTTGGTAGCTGCTGGCTGATCAATTTACCCCCCCAAATTTGCCAAGAAGATTCACCACTCCCAAGAGTCCCTGCACTTCTTCTCTTCCACACCCGATAAATTCTGTTTTGCCTTTGTTCCGTGGTTCAGTCTACCAGTTGACTTCCACACATGTGAGAAACACGTTGCATGCAAAATAACTCAAATGCTTGCAAATTAATTTTTTAAATGCTTTGAGTTTTCTTTGATATATGAAATGATGTATCCCCTAGGTGGTGTAGGGGTCAGGGAAGCTGGCGTGGCCCTTGATCATGATCCCCTCTTCATCCAGTTGCCCAGTTATTGGGACAGACTGGCCAGCCCTGTCTGATTAACCATGCTGGCTGGGAGGGTGGGAGTGGAAGTTCCTTCTATGGGCTGTGGCCTGAGAAGCTGAAAGGGAAATGTTGGACATGGCAGGCAAATCACCCAACTTCTAACATGTGTGTTAAGTGAAGGCATGAGTTAGATTTGTTTATGTATTAGTTTTATTGCATGACAAAGCACACCCCATATTAATGACTTAATAATTATTTAGCTCACGATTGTGTGGGTCAGCAGTCAGGGCAGGGCTCAGCATGGTAGTTCTTCTGCTGGTCTCACCTGGGGTGAGCTTCTGTCATGCAGCTTGTTAAGGAAAGCCTCCTCTTATGTCTAGCAGCTGTGTTGGCATAGGTTGGAGTGACAGGGAATGTGGGGCCCAGTATTACAGCAAGCCCTGCTGCACTGACCTTCTTCAAAGGTCACAATCTATGTCATATTCTCTGATACCCCACTGGCGAAAGGAAGGCAAATGGCCAGCTTCAGATTCAAGGGCTTGAGAAATGGACTGTACTTCTTGCTGGAAAGAGAAGCAAAGTCACACATGAAGAAGCAGACAAAAGGAATGGGAGGAATCAGTGGTATTGTGGTAGCACAACACCCGGTTTGTCTGATACAGGCCTTCCAAGCACTACTAAATCCCTGCCTTGCCCAAGAAGCTTTCCACGATGGTCCCTTATTGTGTCTCTTGTATGCTGGAGTTAATTGAGATCATGAGCTGATTCATGGGACATGTGTCTGATTCATATTTATATCACCACAGTTTTCTCACCTAGTTGATTCTAAAAAGAATCTTAAAAGAACTGAGGTATAATTGACAAATAAAACTGTATATATTTAAAGTGTACAATGAGATGATTTGATACAAGTATACATTGTGAAATGATTACCACAATCAAGTTAATTATCACATCTACTACCTCACATTGTTACCTTTTTTTTTTTAAAGAACTCTCAAGACCTGTTCTCTTAGCAAATTTCAAGTACTAGTTGGTACTTCCTAATTATTTTATTGAATTGAGGTGAGTTGAATTGGTTCTCCTTTCTTTCTAATTACAAGCTCCTTGAAGGCAAGTTTGGAATTGCTCTGTCACATAAAATCTCCCTCCCAAAGCTCTTGGAATTACACCAACTGGCTGAAAAATCCCACAGGCTCTTAGAACCAGTTAATGGCAGAGGATCAAGTCTGGAGCCAGCTCCGTTCAGATAGTATCTGGGGTAAGAGCGGTTCTTGCAGATGACCCCAGTTCCTGGCACCAAAGCATTCCATTTTCAGGCTGGCCAAACCCCAAAGAGTGGAATCACTGCTGGAGGCTAAGGAGGCAGTAAGACTCAGCAGTTTGGAGAATGTGGCGTTCCTTCCCCACTCAGGAGAAACCTGGGCAAGGTCAGGAAGAAAGAGTGTTTGTCACAGAGCTGAGTCTTCTGCTCTATGACAGCTCAGAGCAGACTTTCCCCCTGCCCCCCATGCCAGATCCTGTCCATGTCACTTCAGAACTGTTCCAGAATTTATCAGGGCGACCAGTCAGACTGCTCTAGAACTAGGTCTGGGTGGCTGAGACCTAACGAGAGGGGAGGACAGTCCTATGCCAGAGTCACCCTCCCCTCTCCGGTCCAGCACTGCTCCAGTACTTTCTAAGGCTTGGAGATCACCTGCGACCCTTTATTCCAGATTGGACCAGCCCCTGGGAATAGGAGGGTGTCCTTCTCATGGCATAAGATAACTCATCAGGTACTCGGTTAGTCACAGGCTTAGCAATGAGTTTTCTACACGAGTTTCCATTGGGCCACTGTCCACCTGCCCTTTTCTTCACATGACATAGTCATTCACCCACACACCTCTTTATTCAGTAAAATTCCATTGACTGTACCAGGACCATCCTGGCCCTGGGAGAAAGGTGAGATGAGCCAGGCATGAGTCGTGTCCCCAGGGAGCTCACGTGCCTTGAGACCACACATGAGGTCTGCATAGAACAAGGGCTGAGAATAGAGTGCAGAAGGACTTCCCTGGTGGTCCAGTGGTGAAGAGTCTGCCTGCCAGCCAATGCAGGGGACACGGGTTCGATCCCTCGCCTGGGAAGATTTCCGCATGCTGCAGAGAAGCAAGGCCCATGTGCCAGCTAGCTGAAGCCAGTGTGCCCAGAGCCTATGCTCTGAACAAGAGAAGCCAGCACAATAAGCCTGCACGGCACAGCAAAGAGCAGCCCTCACGTGCTGCAGCCAGAGAAAAGCCCATGCGAAAACCCAGCACAGCCAAGAATAAATAATACATTAAAAAAAACCAACAGGCCACAGAATAAGGGCTCTTCAGGGTGGAAGGCACTTCAGGGCTCATCCAACCTATCCGCCTGTTCCTCAGAGGAGGAAATCAGACCCAAGATGGGGGAGTCTAGTCATCCAGGGTCACACAGTCAACAGCAGTTATTAATTCACTACACAAGAATTTACCCAACACCTATATGTGCCAAGAGCTGGGCCGGCACCAGAGATTCCACAGCAAACAAGGCAGATATGACCCCGCATCCCTTTTTGGGTCACAATTCGGGTTACATTTTGGGATCACCCAAGGAAACTTCAGAAAATTCCCAATGCCAGAGCCTCATGCCTAGAGTTTCAGATTTACTTGGTCTAGGGTGAGCCAGAATGTGGATCTTTAAAATAAGCTTTCCAAGTGATTGTTGCAGACAGATCAAGAAACACTGCTCTGGGTGGTGGGTGGAGAGGTGGGAAAGAGATAGATAAAAACCAAGTTGTTGTTGTTCAATAGCTAAGAAAATGAAAGTGAAGTTGCTCAGTCGTGTCCGACTCTTTGTGACCCCACGGACTGTATGTAGCCTACCACACTCCTCTGTTCAAGGGATTTTCCAGGCAAGAGTACTGGTGTGCCATTTCCTTCTCCAATAGCTAAGTCGTATCCAACTTTTTGCGACCCCGTGCACTACAGCATTCTAGGCTCCCCTGTCCTTCACTCTCTCTTGTCGTTTGCTCAGATTCCTATCCATTGAGTTGGTGGTGCCATCCAACCATCTCATCCTCTGCCGCCCCCTTCTCCTTTTGCCCTCAATCGTTCCCAGCATCAGGGTCTTTTCCAATGAGTTGGCTCTTGGCATCAGGTGGCCCAAGTGTTGGAGCTTCAGCTTCAGTCCTTCCAATGAATACTCAGGGTTCCAAGTAAAAATGAATACACAGCTGAGACTTGTGACTTATAAGGAATGAACAGGATGCTGAGTGAGGATGTGGCAGGATGGGGTACTGCTATCTGCTTGAGTCTGAAAGGAGGGAGGCTACACTTAGAGAGTTGTGGTTCCAGGGGTCAGATGGGAGCAGGAACAAGGGTGTCCTCCTATGGGACGGCAAAGGAATCTTCTGGGCCATACTGCCCACCCTGCTGATTGACAGACCCCTGCACTGGAGCCCTGTCTAGCAGAAACTCTTGATCTTCAGCCTGGACTATATCCCCATGGGCCCCCATGCATACTGTCTCTCAGTGCCTCACAGGGATTAATAATCCCTCACATTTTGAGAGTACAGGTATCCCTTGGTATCCGCAGGGGACTGGCTCCAGTAAACTCTGTGAACACCAAAAGCTGAGGAGTAAGCTCAGTAAACTCTGTAGACACCAAAATCCAAGTCCCTTATATAAAATGGTATAGAACCCTCAGCCCTCTGCATCCACAGTTCTTCATCTGTGGATATCGATGGCCGACTGTAGTTCGTAAAGAATGTTCTCTTGTATTATCTGTATTACTGGATCCTAATGCTAATCCCAAGAGATGGACAGGGTCAAGGTTAATAGTATTATGACAGAGATGTGGAAATAGGCATAGAGAGGTGATGGGGCTTGCCTACGATCACACAGCTAGTGTCTGGATGTGTGAGAGTTCAGTCCAGCTCACCAGCCTCCAACTCCACTACTCAAGCAGATCACAGTACCCCACTACTGCATGCTGCCCCCCTCCCCAGGCTTGTGCCAGGAAACTGCAGCAGAAGCAGGTCATGTGGGAGGCAGGTGGGGACACCACCCTGGTGCCAGCCGCTTCTCATCCAGCTGGGCAGAGCTGCCGACCTGCCGCCACTTGAACATGGGTGGTGTACACTCTCACTTCTCATCAGGGAATCCAGGGAGCCTGCGGCTCTGCCCAGAGTGAACCCAGTTACTATAGTAACCTGATGCAGTTCTTTCTTATAGGGCGGATGGTTTTCATTTTGTATTTGAAGAGTTTGGCCAGGCAGTCACGTTGCCATGGCTCGGCCTGTCGGTGGCAGTTAGGAGCAGAGGGAACCCTTTGAGCAGCCTCTAGGTCCCCCTAATTGATGGTGGAAACCTGTGTCTGGAAAAACCCCGGCTCAGCTGCACTGGGGAAGGAGAGGGAGTCTCAGCTGGTGCTAGGCTGGTCCTCTCTCCCGTTTAGAGATCATGCCTTTCCAATTACAGCTGCCTGGGCTGAGGTTGGCCCCTCAGCCCCTTGCTCCCATAGTACCTTCTGTTAATAATTCACCTCCACAAGCCTCATCACAGGAGCCATGCTCAGAGCTGTTTCACTGCATCTTGAATGCTCAGCCCCCGGCAGATAGAGGGCCTCCAGCATATGTTTGTTGAATGAATGAATGAATGAATGAATGACCTTTTGTAGTTTATGAGGCCCTTTTATACCCGTTATCGCCCCTATTCCACGTCATAGCTGTATGAGATCCCAGGGCAGGAGGCAGGGTGAACTGTGGTCTAGCAAGGTGAGAGCATGGCTTGCACAGGCTGCCTCCCCTCCGTGAGCACTCCTGCAGCATCACCTGCCTCTTCACAGCCGGCTGAGTAGCCTAGTACTTGCTTCTTCTGGCAGGCAAAATGGCACAGGCAGACCCTAAAAGCAGGGCAGCCAGGAGACCCCTTATCCAAGTCACATGACTACAGTGATTCACCTTGAATTTGTGTCACAGGTCCCTTGACCCTCAGAGGTCCCACGCACGGCTGCCACGGTTTTCTTTCCTGCATCCTCGGTTGTTAGGATGGTGGCCTGTGGGGGTGACAGTGAAGGAAGAAGAGAAAAGTGCTCGGTGACTAACTTCAAAAGACAGCAATTACAAACAACAACAAAAGACAGCGGAAGTTTCCTTTGGCCCCAACTGTAGAGGAAACAGCAGGAGAGACAGAGGAAAGGACCTCTACATCCCTAAACAACCTGTGAAGTGGAGCAAAGAGATGGGGGGGGGGGGTGAGGAAGTCTCAGCTCAGCCTTTGACCAGCACGCTGACCCAACCTCTCTGTTACTCCCGCCATGCTGAAGGTTAAATCAGACTTTTCCAGGTTGAATCAAACTTCTGCCTCCCAGCCCTGGCCCCAACATTCATTTCTTTCCGGGGCAGCTGAATTTCTTTCTGGCCACCAATCCTTCCTGGCACTCGTGGGCTGCTCCTCTGGGCAGGTTGTACCAGTGCATGTGGGGCCCGGCTCGTGTTAGGCTGGGGGACCCTGGCCCTGCCCCCCACCTTATGGGCCAGCCCAAGCAGCCATGCAAAGAATTGCTCTGCACGGCCCTGGAGCTGGCAACGTGTGGGGCTGTGTGATGGGCAAACCAGGACAGAGCAAGCTGGAGAGGCAAGGGCCCAGCACAGAGAGGGCATGGCATGGGGTAAACACTTCCATCACTTCTCAGAACTGAGGTGCACGCCTGTCCAGGAGGCCCCCATGTCCAACACAGGCCCCTGGTCTCAGGCCTCACCCTCTAAGAATCAGGACCTTCGAATGTCCAAACTGGATCTCAGAGCCTCTTGTTTTGCAGCAGAGTCTGGGGCCACGGAGGGGAAGGACATGAGGCCCCCTTGCATGGGGAACTCTACAGTGAGACCTCCTTGAGAACAAGCCAGGGCTTTCCTGGTGTGTGAACCCAGCACTGAGCCCAGGCTGGGCGCACAGCAGGCACTCAGCGAAGGCTTGTTTCGGCTGCTTTGCTCATCTTTCCTGGTACGACAGCGAGAATCTCAGCTTTGTGGAAAGAAGGTGCGGGCTGGAAGGGAGCTTAGACAAACCCGAGCCCAACACTCATTTCCAGAAAGAGACCCCATGGATTAATAATGCTAAAAATAGCAATAACAATACTTACGGAGCTCGTACTAGGCAGGATTCCCCACGCTTCATATATACTGGCCCATTGCAGCTTCATGACCGCTTCTATGCAGCAGGTATTACTCTCACTGTCCCCAGAGGAGGAAACTGAGGCACAGAGAGGCTTAGTAACTGGCTCGAGGTCACAGAGTAAGTTACTGTAGGGATCAGGATCCAGATCCAGGCAGTCTGGCTCCAGGGCCCTCACCGCTAACACCCCGGCAGCGACTGAGAGCAACGTGCCGCCAGCAGACACTGTTCTCCCCGTGGGGAGAGGAGTCTGTGCTAGCCCCCGTGAGTTCACTCACTGAGCCTTTTCATCTCCACATCCCCCTCAGGGCTCAGCTCAGGGCCTGGCAGGGGCCCAGGGACCTGTGTTCAATACAGTGAGCTGTGCGTCTTCTTAGTCATGGCACAGCCAGTTTAGGGGCCCCTTGGAGCTGGAAGGAACCTTGGGGAGCAATTTACAGAAACAGAGGCCCAGAGATTGACGTGTCTTAGCCAGGTCTCCTGACTGCCCCCCCCAGGGCTGTCTTCCCCCAGGCGAGGGCTCCAAAGAGTTTCCCCGGGGAGGATCGG